>NC_140603.1:4146890-4844384 GCF_057381915.1 Diplotaxodon limnothrissa
TCTCGTCCGTCCACCAAATCTAGTTAGGACACCTAGAGCCTATTACATTGGTGAGGGGGAGACGCCCTGGCAGAGAGGGATAAATAGGGATACATCGGTGGTAGAACCCTGCCATGCCAAGAAAAGATGTAAGTTTTCTTGTCTGTGGCAAAGGGCAGGACTCAATAGCACCAATTTTGCTTACTTGCGGTTTTATCACCCCATTTCCTATGACAAATCCCAGATATTCAGTTTCATCTTCGACAAAGACACATTTTGATGGATTAACAGTTAGCACAGTTGCTTGGAGATGCCCTCATACCTTTGCTAGATGTTTGAGGGGTTCGTCTCAGGTATAGCTATATGTCATAATATCATCAAGATACGCTGCAGTGAAACACACAGTACCTCATCCATCAGCCTCTGAAATGTTGCAGGGGCTCTACGTAATCCAAAAGGCAGGACTGTGAATTGGAATAGCCTTCATGGTGTCCAGCAGGTGGTCAGCTCCCCTGAGCGTTGAGTGAGTGGTACCTATGTTAGGTATAATAATGAACAATAGCTTGTGAATTTAGACATGCAGACAGTGTCCCTTCACCTTTAAACCTCTACACTTTCTGTCTAAATACAGATGATAAGGTGGGTCATTGGGACTACTTGAGACAAAACAATATCTGGAGTCTCAGTCAGGGTTGCTTTTACGGTCACTAGGACAGCATGTTATTGGGTGAAAGATGAGAGAATAGGGAAAAGCATTTAGTACTCATGTAGCAGACTTCCCTTTTTAGGTGCTGTTACGCCGCTAGTCTAGGCGTGTAGAGACGCACATAAGATTCTGAGGAGAGAGAAGCAAGTACCCTCCCTGGTTCCCAAGCCAAACAACGAACCCGGTTATGAGTAAAAAAACAAAGGTGGCTCTCAGGTGACTGTTTCCTCGCGGCTACGTGCAGTGGGGCTAGGGGAGGGTCTGTGCTGACGGACGTGGGTTACTGACCTGGTAGCCTGGCTGCCCCTGGGTGGGTCCGGGATGGGCGTGAGGTTCTGGGGGCGCTCCGTCTCTGGGCTGGGGCCCGGGCCGGGCCTCGGGGGCTTGGGTCCTGGTTGGTGTGTTGCCGGGGTTGTGGGCGGGTGGGTGCATGGGGGCCCAGCCCTGGAGCAGGGTGCCGCCGGTGCATCGAGCCACCTGGGGGGCTCTTCAACTGGTGGGGGAGATTGTCACATCTTGCAGGAGCTTTCCTCTCCTCGGGAGCTCTCTCTGCAGGAGGGGGAGATACAGGAGAGGTGGAGGAATATCTCAGCCTTGGTGTTTACTGTCTTATGTAGTCTGGAAGATGAGTGGATGGTGGGGTGGGTGCAGTTTTCTCTGTGGTGGGGTTGGGTGGACTGTCCCGGGCTCTGTGGGGCCGGGAGGCGCTGCTGCACTGGTCCCCGGTCTGGATGGGCCTGGGCCCCCTTTCCCTGGCGGGTCGCGGAGTATGGGAGTGCCTACTGGGGTCAGCGGGGGAGCTGGCCCCAGGGAGGGGTCACTTGCCCCTCCCTTCCTTCCCTCCCCATCTCCAGCTGCCTCCCTCTTCCCGCTCCACCACAACCACCCACACATGCAGGACCTTGGAGTAGGGGTATGTCACCAGGGTGCAGAGGAGGCTACCCCCCCCCCCCCCCTCTGTCCCCTTCTGGCTGCCTCTGCCTCAATTTTATCCCACAACTTAGACATTCACATTACTCACACTCTCATTACACATACATATAGGATCTTGGGGGTGGGCACGATACACGGAATCCAAAGTACCATCAGGGTGTACACCTCACCCCTGGCGTCGTTGCCCACCTCTCAAGGTTAAATACACGTAGACATTGAGGGCTATCAGGAGGGACCATGCGCTTACCTGCTGCTCTCTGGCAGGTAGCTCCATGCCCCCCTGGGTTTTAAATGCACCTTAGAACACACATGCATCAACACTACAATGAGCGGGTGGAGGGAGGTTTGGAGTCTTCTCTCACCCCCATTCTCTGCGACCTGCTGGAGCGGGGTGGCTAGGAGGAGGAGTTGGCCGTCCGACTGCGGTCTGAAGTGTGGGGCCTCCCTGCTGCTGCGGAGTCGGGGCGGTCTGCCTCCCCCCACCGCAGGGAAAAGGGTAACACCACCTGGGTCTGGGTGCAGTTCCCCCTCCAGGGGCAAGGGTACCTAGACCCGGTTTGTAGAGTACGCTTGGGGAGTGTGATCGTGTGTACAGCGTCTCTTTATGTCTGTCTCCACGTTGGTTGAGTGTGGAGTAAGTGCATATGAGAGCATGAGGGTGGGAATGGATGTTTGTATCTGTGTGGGCCTGTATGTCTGTGTCTATATGTCAGGTTGGGTATCAGACGCCACCTCTCTGGGGACATCTTAGGCCCTCCAAGGTTTGGAGGCCTATCTCCCCCTACCACCACTTCCCCTGCCAGTGGCGGACTCCCTCAGACATCGGTGCGTTGGTGGTTCTTTGTGTCCGGGAATGGGCGTCCGGGTACACACCGGCTCACTCCTTGGCGGCCGCTTATCGGGGCCTGGAGCCTGGGGCTCGCTCGGGCCACTTCGGAGGTGGGGTGCCCCCGGCCTCTCGGCCTGGGGCTCGGTCACTCAGGCACGGCTGGCTGCCGGCGGAGCTCACGGGCGCGTCACTGCAACTCCCCCTGGCTTCTGCTCCGCGGCTGCTGAGTGAGCCCTCATCTGGGACTCTCCTCAGCTCTTTCTGGGACAGTGGCGCGGCTGCCCCTCTGTTGGTCTTCCTTGGTCTCTTGTGTTCTGGGGGCCTCTGGATGTCTGGAGTTTTGATCTCCTCCATACCTGCTTCATGCCCTGGAGGACGGGGCTGTGGTCCCCCCACACCTCTAGCAGATCATTACATGAAGGAACCTTTTAAAAAAAACAAGCGCGTCCATGCTCACAGGTGTACACACGGGTGATCACACCCACAAACTACACCCTTTTTGGCTTCTACCTCAAAGCACACTGTGTTCTGTTGATCTTATGTGCTGCACAATAATGTTTAATATTTAGTATTTACTGTCATATTCCCATATATCATTGTGATGTTGTTTATTCTATTACTCTTGTTCTCTTCTGCTTGTTTTCTTTTTTCTTTCTCAGCAGGTGATCCAGGTGATTGATATATGCATTTTTTTATTTCTTTTTTTTTTCTTTTCTGCTCATTCTGTTGGTTTATGTTTTTTGCCCTTCTCCCCCGTCCCTCTTCTCAGCTGTTTCTCTTTCCCTCTTTCTTTCTCCCCTTCTTTCCCCCAGTCAAGTCTGTCCCGTATTCAGTAAATGAAAATAAAATAAACAATAAAAGGTGAATCAAATGGACCATTACGGCAAGGCTGGGATGGTCAATTTGGTAAAGTAAATCCGTTGGGCATCTTTCTTTGCCTTTAGACAACAATTCTGATGGCAAAAGAGCCAAACGGGACAGGTGCAAGAAAAAAACAAAAAAACAAAAAACAAAGGTGATTTTATTAAGTGACAAGAAGCACAACTCCAAGGTGAGCCCAGGCCAAAATAATAAACAAAACCAACTAAGTCCCACCAGAGAAAACTAACTAAACCCTAAGAAAGAAACAAAACAAACAAATGACAGTAACTATCCCTCGCTTCCTGGACCAGAAACAGAAGAAAACAGTTCAAAACAAAAAGGCGACACACCCCTTCGGCTTCAGCCTATGCACACATAAGCACTGGACTCATACAGGGAGTGCAGAATTATTAGGCAAGTTGTATTTTTGAGGAATAATTTTATTATTGAACAACAACCATGTTCTCAATGAACCCAAAAAACTCATTAATATCAAAGCTGAATGTTTTTGGAAGTAGTTTTTAGTTTGTTTTTAGTTTTAGCTATTTTAGGGGGATATCTGTGTGTGCAGGTGACTATTACTGTGCATAATTATTAGGCAACTTAACAAAAAACAAATATATACCCATTTCAATTATTTATTCTTACCAGTGAAACCAATATAACATCTCCACATTCACAAATATACATTTCTGACATTCAAAAACAAAACAAACAAAAAAAATCAGCGACCAATATAGCCACCTTTCTTTGCAAGGACACTCAAAAGCCTGCCATCCATGGATTCTGTCAGTGTTTTGATCTGTTCACCATCAACATTGCGTGCAGCAGCAACCACAGCCTCCCAGACACTGTTCAGAGAGGTGTACTGTTTTCCCTCCTTGTAAATCTCACATTTGATGATGGACCACAGGTTCTCAATGGGGTTCAGATCAGGTGAACAAGGAGGCCATGTCATTAGTTTTTCACTTTTATACCCTTTCTTGCAGCCACGCTGTGGAGTACTTGGACGCGTGTGATGGAGCATTGTCCTGCATGAACATCATGTTTTTCTTGAAGGATGCAGACTTCTTCCTGTACCACTGCTTGAAGAAGGTGTCTTCCAGAAACTGGCAGTAGGACTGGGAGTTGAGCTTGACTCCATCCTCAACCCGAAAAGGCCCCACAAGCTCATCTTTGATGATACCAGCCCAAACCAGTACTCCACCTCCACCTTGCTGGCGTCTGAGTCGGACTGGAGCTCTCTGCCCTTTACCAATCCAGCCACGGGCCCATCCATCTGGCCCATCAAGACTCACTCTCATTTCATCAGTCCATAAAACCTTAGAAAAACCAGTCTTGAGATATTTCTTGGCCCAGTCTTGACGTTTCAGCTTGTGTGTCTTGTTCAGTGGTGGTCATCTTTCAGCCTTTCTTACCTTGGCCATGTCTCTGAGTATTGCACACCTTGTGCTTTTGGGCACTCCAGTGATGTTGCAGCTCTGAAATATGGCCAAACTGGTGGCAAGTGGCATCTTGGCAGCTGCACGCTTGACTTTTCTCAGTTCATGGGCAGTTATTTTGCGCCTTGGTTTTTCCACACGCTTCTTGCGACCCTGTTGACTATTTTGAATGAAACGCTTGATTGTTCGATGATCACGCTTCAGAAGCTTTGCAATTTTGAGACTGCTGCATCCCTCTGCAAGATATCTCACTATTTTTGACTTTTCTGAGCCTGTCAAGTCCTTCTTTTGACCCATTTTGCCAAAGGAAAGGACGTTGCCTAATAATTATGCACACCTGATATAGGGTGTTGATGTCATTAGACCACACCCCTTCTCATTACAGAGATGCACATCACCTAACATGCTTAATTGGTAGTAGGCTTTCGAGCCTATACAGCTTGGAGTAAGACAACATGCATGAAGAGGATGATGTGGACAAAATACTCATTTGCCTAATAATTCTGCACTCCCTGTATACTCACATTTGGCGGCTCTCAAGGAGCTCACTTACACATATACAAAATTACACAAAGGGCCAGGTCTGAGTCTGCTGTCAAATCGGTTCACTCTCGCTCGCTTCTCTCTCTCTCTTCCGGCAGCTGGCAGAACAGCTTTTTTTTAACCCAGTCCAATGATCCATGGTCCAATCAGCAGCCTACTGCTCTTTATTAGAGGAAAGACCTGCAGAGATTCTTAAAACACAGTAAAGAAACACAACACAGCAGCTAACACAGATTTCCTATGGCCACGGGCCGTAACAGGTGCTGCTCCCCTGAATTGGACAAGGCTGAGTGCTGAGAGGCTGGGACCAGCTTGGGCACCAACGAAGGAAGAATTAAGTGTAAATTATGATTTCTCCCTATCAGTTTTAACCAATCACATAGACGCACATTCTCATATAAAACTTTGTATACTGTTAATTTGAGGTACTCTTTTGGGAAGATGGACCGCAGCAAACTGTTCTACAGCCTGTGGTTATTGAGCAAAAGAGATCCATGGGCATGATAATTTTTTTTACTATGCTTTACTAAATAATAATTGAAGGAAGAAGTGTTGTACTGGTGATTTCTCAAGGTAGATAAAGGAACACATTATCACCTGCCAATAGCCCTTGCAGAGAACTAGAGTTGTGAGATATCAGGCTTTCCAAGGCGCTCAATCATATCATTAATTCTAGGTGTCGGGTATGAATGTTGCCATCTTATACCTGCTAGCTCCAAGTTTCTACTGGATCTGAAAAGGTCCTTGCCATTTAGCTAGCAGTTTGCTATCGTTACTTGGAAGGAGTACAAGTACCTTTTGTCCAAGATTAAATTACCTCTCCCGGGCTGACCAATCATATCACACTTTCTGATGTTGGTGGGCATCTGCCATACAAGCTTGGAGCTAGCTCAGTCATCTTCTCCAAGTCACTCTTTCATCATAAGAGATAAAATCAGTAGCCTCTGCCGCTCTCTGGTCACCGTCCCGTGTCTCTTTTAGTAAAGAGAGAGAGCCCCTTAATTTATGACCACATATCAGTTGTCATGTAACAATTTGCGTAACATTTGCTTCAGGGTCTGTTTGAAGGGCTTAGTCAGGCAATCTGTTTGAGGGTGGTAAGGAGTGGTTTTAAGGCTTTTGATACCAACAAGCTGGTAGACCTGCTCTAATAAAGATGGCATAAAATTAGTTCCACAGTTTATCAGGATCTCATGAGGGAATCCCAACCTTGAAAAAAACTGCACCGGACAAAAAGCCACAGATTTTGCTTTTATACACTTCAGAGGAAAGACTTCAAGATACTTGAAATTTAATCTGCAAGCAAAGCAGGCAACCATTATATGACCAGCAAATAACGGTTGCCTGATTTGCTTTTCTCAACAGGTCTGACGATGTCCGTTCCCAGCCATTCAAATGGGGTGCTAATAATTGGTAAAGGCTCTGGAGGGGATTATTGATGTTAGGCCACATCTGCACACAGGCCTGGCCAGTGCAAATGCATCCTAATGTGTGTGCAATGGTTTTATGCTTCCCCAAATGACCCTCATGGCACAGAGTGCCCCAAATTTATACCACATCCTCTTTCCTCTTCTAGGAAACCTGCCGGCGATAAAGAATGCTGTCTTTCAGGAAGAAACCCACATTGCTGTTGACATCTGGTTTAATTGTTCCTGCTTCTTGGCTTACCAGGGTTTTTAAAATCCAAAGGCCTCTCAGGCTAAAAGACAAAAGGTGGTTTCAAAAATTTCTTTCACCTTTTCTGCCTGTGGGACTTCTGCAACTTCCTGGGTGCTGTCCAGGAGATGAGGGAAAGTAACAAAGGTGTCCGGGTAAAAAAAAAAAAAAGGAGACAGGGAGGCAAAATGGTTAAATGGTTTTATTAATGTTCCTATTACCAGCTAAACCAAAAGAGACGTACAAGCCGCTATCACCTCTTGAAGAAAGAAGAGAACAAAATCCAGGTGTTGGTCAATAAACGGAAAAGTTAATTAAAAAAAGGTTTAGTCACTAAAACACACTCCTCTCCACAGAGCAGGAACAATCAGGCACCATATACACACAGCTCACTAGCTGCAAAAACCAACAAGGCTCTCTGGCACTAAAGCTCACCTTTCTCTGGCCCTAAGTACTCTTAATTGCTGATGGGAGTCAGCTGTACAAAAAAGCTGGCACTTAAGGTAGGGGGGATAGCAGGACACACCCACACAAGGTCAGTTTCCGCTGGCTTCATAGCTTGAGCCCTAGTCACTACAAAATGTGTGACAGCAGTCCAATAGGTCAAACACCTCTCTCCACTTGTTTCCGCAATTCTTCTGGAAACCACAAAGGCAGCCATTACTACAATCCACACGAGCGAATAACACAAACACTTTCACAATGCTAGCTAGGGACTGACGGAGTTTCTCACAACAATCCAGCGTGAAGCTCAGAATGGAGCAAAACTCCTTCCAAACCCGCGATGTGAAATGCAGACCCTGATCGGACACAGTGTTTTTGTCATGGTCTCCGCTCCTCGACAGCTGACAGCTGTCAGGTGCTTTGTTTTTGTTTCCCTTTCTCTCTCGCCCTCTTCCATTCTCTCTTTCTCCTGCCGGGGCGGAGCTCAGTATGGGCTCCTGCCCCTGGCCTACACACCTGGAGGTGAGCAGCACATCTGTTGCTGATCATAAGAGATTGGAACCCTTCTTAAGAGGGCGAGTCTGCTCTACTCGTCGCTGGATCGTTGAGCCTTCAGCGTCAGTCGTCCTGTATTTTGTAAAGTCAGTTTGTGAGCCTGTCTGAACCAGGAAACTAATGGTTTTTTTCTGCCTGTGTATAGATCGCCTCTGGACCTGTTCTTTCCCTGTGCATGGCGACTGAACGGAAGCAAGAGAGATAAAGGAAAGGAGAGGAGATGTGCGAGGGCTGAATGAAAACCTTCCCTTCCTGGACTCCTGCCTCTTTCACTCCTGGACCCTGGAACCCCGGCCCCTTTTCCCCTTGACATCACTATATGTATATATGAATTCCACTGTAGAGGAACACTGTAAATAAATGCACCTTTTGAAGACACTAGTGGTCTGCGCGTGAGTCCGATCTACAAAACCTGACAGTTTTGACTAATTGTGTCCGATTGATCATGTGTTCCGCCATGTAGGTGGAACACATGATCAGTCAACAGCTTCGCTGTCTCCAAGGCGGTGGGAAACTTGGGCAGAGCAATGAAATGGGTAGCTTTAAAACAAAAAGGATCCACAATAGTGAGTATGGTGGTATTACCTGAGGATGGTGGTGGTCTAGCTATGAAATTCAGGGCGATGTGTGACCAGGGTGAGTGTTTCTGATTATACCCTCGATCTCCCATCTGAGGGCCACGATGATGCAGGCTGCAGGCAGGATCGTCTCATCATATTCGGAGGCCTCGTCCAGTGAGGAAATTTGCAGAGAGAGCACATCCAGCTTCACATTACGAGAGTTGGGTCTGTACGTGATGGTTAGATTGAACTGAGTAAAGAACCTGGCTTGAAGGGAGTTGAGGCACTTTGCCATTTACAGGTACGGATGTTTTTATGGTCCGTCCAGATGAAGAGTGGCTGCGCCATCCCTTCTAGACAGTGCCTCTATTCCTCCAAGGTGAGCTTTATTGCCAGCAATTCCCAATGTCCCACGTCGCAGTTCCTGCTTAGCCTGTGAGAGATGACAAGAGAAATATGCACATGGGTGAAGCTTACCCCCGGAGTCCTGGGATAACACAAAGCATCCACTTCTAAGACGAATGGCTGAGAGAAGTCTAGTTGCACCAAGATGGGCGCAGAGGCAAACTTCTGTTTGACTTGGGAGAATGCTTGCTGTGCCACCTGGTGAACATGCCTCTCGTGTTCAGCTATGGACATCTTGAAAAATCAAAATATTGTCAAGGTACACAAAAACACAGTGGTTAATGAAATCTTTCAAGAAGTCATTCACCAAGGACAATTGATAGGCATTCCTTAAATCCACTTTTATGAAAATGGTGGCCCCCGTAACCGTTCAAAAGCGGAAGATAGTGGTGGCAGGAGATACTTGTTCTTTAGGGTTATTTTGTTCAGCCCCTGAAAGTAAATGCATAGATGGAGGGACTTGTCCTTTTTCTCCACAAAGAAGAACCCTGCTTGAACTTGGAAGAGCGGATTATTCCAGCTGTCAGAGAATCAGTGATGTAGGGTTCCATGGCTTACAAAGACTGTACAGGCGACTGGTGGGGAGTGGTGCCCCCAAGAGCAGATCAATTCCATAGTCATATGGTCTCTGCGGAGGAAGTGAGAGAGCCAAGTCCTTGCTAAACACTTCAGCTAGGTCATGGTAAACTGTAGGAACAGAGGACAAATCAAAAATTACATGACTGCCTGAAAGGGAGAGCTGAATGGCCTTAGTGCGATGGGTGATTTGTGTGAGCTTAGTGCTGTTTTAAGGCAGAAACCTGTAGAGGCTCAGTAAGAGGTGTCAATGGGAGTTTGAATTTCCTATTGAGTGTTTGATCAATGAAAATAATTTCATTGATTAAACACTTGATTGATCAAACACTCGAATCAATGAGAGCATTACACTGGTGAGTATGGGTGCTGAGTATGAGTTTTGCAGAACACTGATGACCAAGTAGGGAGGCGTCTGTAATTGTGCCCACCAGCACCCCTACGTTTACCGGCATCTCCATTCTTTGAGATTTCAGTACTGGGAAAATGTGCTCAAATTTCCCAGTTTTGGTTCAAATGCCAGCAGCTGCATTTTGTATCATTTGTAAACCTCTAAAACTTTTTGTTGGTAACCCAGAAAGAAGAGTGTTACAATAATAAATGTGCAAAGACACAAATGCATGGACAAGAACCTCTGCAGTGTCAAGTGATAAAACTTGTTTGATATTGATGTTCCTAAGGTGATGAAAGGTAGTCCTTGTTGTCTCTTTTACATGAGACTTGAAGGAGAGCTCCGAGTCAAACCACACATCCAAGTCCCTGCAATTTATGACAATGTCATCAATTTTTGTGATCGATTGACCATCAAATCTGTCTTATCAGTATTAAGAAGCAGGAAATTATCAGATAACAAGTCCTTAATTGCAAATGGACAAATTTCTAATTTAGACAAATCAGCATAGTTTCCAATGTTTAAGGAACATAAAGCTGCAGGTGATCAGCGTAACAATGAAAGGTTACTTTTAAAAAGCGTAGAAGAAGACAAAGAGGCAGCAGATACAAAGAAAACAGCAATGGGCCAAGTACAGACCCTTCAGGGAACCCATGCCTCACAGCACAGGTCTCAGAGAGATCAAATTTAAAAACTAACAGTCTGAGATCTCCCACACAGGTAGAATCTCAACCATGATAATACATTTGTACTAACACACATGGAGATTAAGGCATCTAATGACTTCAGCGGACAATTCACGCTTCAAATCCTCATTGAGGCTGTTGAGAAAAGCCTTCAGAGGGCATTCTCCTCCCCACTCTGGATCGTTCTGTCAGGAATGCAAAGGCAGGACTTCCTATCTACCTATGTACCTTCCTATGCTCCTATGACTAACACAACACTTTCACAGTGTTAACTAGGCACTGACAGAGTTTCTCACAATGATCCAGCATCGACTGAAGCTCAGCTCCTCTGTTAAGTCTCTGCCCTTACGAGGCTGATCAGCTGCAGGTGACCCCATGGCGGGAATAACTCGCCAGGCCTGGTGTCACAGGAAAACCCGGACACACACGCCAACAAGTAAAGGTAGAAATGAGTGACCGGGAGAGAACAACAACAAAACACAACATAGACATGGCAGGTCAACTGGCACGGACTGCGGACCATGACAGTCACATCATCTGCATTCAGTCCAATAGACAATGGTTGTGTTGCAAAAGTGCGTCCTAGCGTCTGTTCATAATCTTTTAGCCTTGACCTCACTGAAGTTTTCATTGAGTCCAAGGAAAGGTAGGTAGTGAAGTGAGGTACATTTTTTAAAAATGTTACACTATTAACCATTCGTAAGGTATTAGTAAGTGCTTAATTCATCATTTATAAAGCATTACTCCTCCTTGGTATTTTTTTTAAATACAGATGTTTATTCTTGATTGATAAACTCTTGGTATAATTTAGAAAGTCTAAATAGGTGATTAGTAAAGTATTCAGATGCACATTTATAGATGTAATGAGTAAAATATAAGATCATTGTGATTGTATTAATAGAGATTTTAGAAATACTTATTTCATAGTGTAATTCACAGTTAATTCAGGCAGTTGTAAGTTAAATATTTTGTGTGATCATCTAAAATGAGGACTATTTGTGCCTTTATAAATGAAAATGAAAGTACTCAAAATTCAAACAAGTATGGGCTATCTTTACAATAGAAAACTGACATGGACAAAGCACAAAGAGATAGAGAACATACAAATAATTATTGCCAGATGCAAACATAACCCACCTGAAGTTTGCAGAATACTGACATTAAGGTAGTTAAAATATGAATAAGGTAATCACAATTCAATAAATCATTACATATCTGGTAATCCAGGAAATTGTCTCTGGTATGTTTAAGTTTGTAATTTTCTTTAATTCATTCCTGAGGTTCAATTCTTCCCTTGTTTGTAAGTCAGTTGGCTAGCTTTACTCAGACAAGTGAGCGTCCAGTCAGGTACAGTTAATTTAGCTCCAAACTGTAGAATGAAATCGTAATCTGGGTATCTGGTGCTGTGCTTTCAGAGATGATTTCAGCTGAAATAAAAGAAGTACTGGATGGTCTCCTTCTTCTCATTCAGTGAAAACTCAGAGGAGCTCCTCAGTGTAAGGAGGTGATCAGAAAGAGATGGTTCTACATCATCATCAAGTATAATCAAAAATTAATGGGCATTTCTGTTAAAACCCCCAGCCTGTAAAAGCCTGCATTAAATCAGTAAATCTCAATGTTATTGACCATAATAAAAAATAAAATCTAAATGTTCAAAATATATTTTTGGTACAGGAATTCTTGCACAGTATTCTACCTTTTTTAAATCCACACCGACTTCTCTTTTCTGTTTCTTTTTTATATATTATATTTTAAATGCAGAGTGAAGGTGCTGACCAAAATGAGGCCAAGACTATAATAATAATGGATTGGATTTATATAGCGCTTTTCAAGGCACCCAAAGCGCTTTACAATGCCACTATTCATTCACACACACTGGTGGAAGCAGCTACGGTTGTAGCCACAGCTGCCCTGGGGCAGACTGACAGAAGCGAGGCTGCCATATCGCGCCATCGGCCAACACCAGTAGGCAGTAGGGTAAAGTGTCTTGCCCAAGGACACAACGACCAGGACAGAGAGCCCGGGGATCGAACCGGCGACCTTCCGGTTACAGATACGCTTCCCAACCCCCTGAGCCACGGTCGCCCCTACAATACAATAACGTTTAAAATATGCCAACAGATTTGAATAACACGGCAAAAGGCTTTTAGTATAAATCCATTATATACAACACCAAGCATGTATTACTTATACAACTTCATAGTTAGTGATGACACGTAGCAAACTTTAACTTTCCAGAACTTAATTTGGGTAATAAAACCGAAGCCTTATGTTCTCATTCATTTACCCTGTTGAAACCTACACAAGCTTTTTGTCGTTCTCTCTCTCTCGCTCTCTCTCTCTCTCACACACACACACACACACACACACACACACACACACACACACACACACACACACACACACACTTTCTCTCTCTGTCAGCATCATGGCAAAACAACAGAGGATTAAATGGGGCCAGGGATTTTCAAGAATTACCCTCTTCTTATAATAGTCTGGTCTTTGGAAGAAGTGTAAAAGTTTAAAAGTAGCTGAATTAGATTCATTTAAATAAATAGTTGCTGTAATTTATGAGTTAGTTATTACCAATGACTGCAGAAAACATGGACTACCTAATAGATCCCCGAAAATGAAGCCAAAACATTTCTATCGCCCCCTGGTGTCTGGCTTCAGTATAGGTCTAAAACCTCGCCTTCTCTAGGTTAGCGGAGGGCACTGGGGTCAGACTAAAATAAAAATAAAAGAAAAAAGTTCCCAAAGATTTTGTTTTGCATTATCAGTAGTTTTCATCACGCTGATTTGTGTTCAAGGGGTGTCCTTTCTCATAAGTTTGATTCTAATTACTACCATAATGCTGTTAAATTGGGGTCCAACGTCAACATAACTGACAGCTGCAGTCACGGAGAAACCTGCCTATCTAATGGCAGATAGAGCGGGGATGCTGAGAGGTCAAGTGTTTACTTTCCAAAACCACGACCGACTGTTTCAAAATTATAGCTGAGGTGTTTTTCGGTAAACTGGACAAACCCACCGAAGGACCCGAGCATCCCGCCGTACTTTTTCGGTAAATTACTCTAATCCGTAACTAATTCACCCTGATTACAGGAATCAAGAGAAAGTCACCGGGATGCTCAGTCACTAACTAACGTTACTGTATAAGGATTACAGTAATACATGAGTATTATACTGTAAGACCTGGACTCTCCTAATGTGCAGAGCTGATTATTAAGGAAATAAAAGTGACGTAGCAGTATAGCCCAAGAGATGGCAATAGTGCAACATTGTTGGATGCAAGCTGCCTTTAAAAACAAAAGAAGAAGAAGAACACGCACGCACGCGCGCACGTACACATTATTTCCTTCCTCCTAGCTGAACGCTTTCCAACATGGCTGCTGCTGCACAGTGAAGCATCTGAAGTGTGTTTATATGGAGAGAAAAAGGTGTTTTTTCAGGATGTGCAGAGAGACTCGAAAATGAGGAAAGGTGAGTGCTTATATATTAATAATGTACACCCACTCAGTGTGATATGATGAATATTGCAGCGGTGAAGTGTAGTTTAAACAACGCCTGTGTTGCGGTAGCATCTGCCTCTGAGATGGAGGTAAGGAGATATGTGGCCTGACAACAGCTTTGCTTTTAAAGAAGATAGATCGATTAAAAGCTCAAATCGAGACTAGTCTTGTGATAGCTGCTGTTTACAGCAGAACATTTCATTTATAGCTAATGTGACTCACGACATGTCGCTTTGTTGACCTTTGAGAGGTGCTTGTGAAAACACCGACTATTGTCGTTCTCCGCGATAAGATTTTCATTGGTGCGAAGTATTGTGATTTGACAAATTGACATGCTTTTACAGCTTTCATGCTGGAGCTGTAGGCTGGGTTAGTGTTAGGGGTTATGCTTTAAGTACAGCTCTCAAGGTGTACGTGAGCTTATTCATACCCATTCTGTAAAGTTGCTAGAGCCCGTAAAGCCATACGACAAATAAGAGTTTTCACTTGTTTTGCGACGATTTTACTTTAAGTCAAATTCAGAATTCTGACTTTTGTATTTTTCCGTCTTTCTCTTTTGGTCATATTTGTGTCAACGCGATCGTTATGTGTGGATAAAATCTACCAAAAGTCTTTGAAACCGCCAGCTACGGTTTACGATTTACTTCACAAATAGGCAAGGCAAGTTTATTTGTATAGCACAATTCAACAACAAGGTGATTCAAAGTGCTTTACAGAGACATTAGAAACAAGAACAAATAAAAAGCATGATTTAAAATTGATTAAAACAAGCAAATAAACTAATTAACAAACAAACAAACAAACAAACAAACAACAGTATATAAAATCAAAACAGATAAAATCAGAACAGTAGATAAAATCAGTAGTTAAATGTAAGTTTTGAAATTTAAGCTTAAAGTGTGGATTTGGTGCTTTATTCAAATGCAGCTGAGAACAGGTGAGTCTTCAACCTGGATTTAAATAAACTGAGTGTTTCAGCTGATCTGAGGCTTTCTGGGAGTTTGTTCCAGATATAAGGAGCATAAAAGCTGAATGCAGCTTCTCCGTGTCTGGTTCTGACTCTGGGAACTGATAAAAGACCGGATCCAGATGACCTGAGGGATCTGGATGGTTCATACTGGGTCAGGAGGTCATTGATGTATTTTGGTCCTAAACCATTCAGAGCTTTATAGGCCAGCATCAGAACTTTAAAGTCTATCCTCTGACGGACAGGCAGCCAGTGTAAAGACCTCAGAGCTGGACTGATGTGGTCCACTTTTTTGGTCTTAGTGAGGACTCGAGCAGCAGAGTTCTGAATGAGCTGTAGTTGTCTGACTGATTTTTTAGGTAGACCTGTAAAGATGCTGTTACAGTAATCAAGCCTACTAAAGATGAATGCATAGGGGGAAAATGTTGGCAGAATTCTGTTTAGCAATGCCTCATTGCCACGGCTTGTGGAGTAAAGTCGACTGGAGCCTATCCCAGTTGACTTTGGGTATGTAGCAAGGTACACCCAGGACAAGTAGCCAGTCTATCACCCAGGCAGAACTGAAGATGTTAACATTTTCAGTGCAAGTATTGACAGCATTAGAAATGAGTATATTAGAGGGACGACTCAGATTGAGCAGTTTTGGGACAAAGTTAAGAGAGGCAAGGTTGAGATGGTTTGAAGATGTACAGATGAGGGATTATTAATATACTGGACAAGGGATGTTGAATTTGGATTTGCTAGGTAAGAGAGTTCATGGATGTAGTGGAGGAAGACACGAAAAGGGCTCTGGTGACAGTAGAGAATGCAAAGAGGCAGATAATTACTGTGGTGACCCCTTAAATGGTCGCTGCTGAAAGTGGTTGTTTAGGTAAAGGCCGAGGGGGCGACCATTTCAGCAGTAGTATGCAGAGATTATGCATTGCTGTGGATGTGGACATACAGATGAACAGTCTTTCCATTGTTTATCCATAACGTCTATGGAGACAAGTTTGCACAATCATAGATATTTGGCATGCGTGCAGAGATGAGTGTTCACTTTTGTCATTTGTTTACATGTTAAGTTTCACATCAAGCCTAAGAATAAAAATAAACTATACCAAAAAGTATGATGATGTCAGTATCAAGGAGATGCAGTATAAGTAGCAGGAGTTATTTCACAGCTACTTGGCAAGGCAGAAATGTTTAAAAGAGGTTCTCTGATAAACACGTAGATGCCTTCACTAGCATGTAGGGGTGGGCGATATATCAAATTTTTTCCACGTACAATGGTTAAGTTGGCTTTATCGTAACCATCGAGGATAAATTGCCATTGCCACTGTGAAATTTTTTTTCTCTCTCACACGCTGGGAATGCATCATTAATTCCCCCGTCCCAATTGGAAAGTTTTCTACCTGGCACACTGTGCTGAGCATGCCTGTTTATATACTACCAGATTGGGAAAAATTTGGCGTCAGTGGGAGCGTCAGACGAGCGGGGGACTGACACTTGCTGTCATTTGGATTTCACGGGGATGATGCAGAACAAAATGCAATAATTTGCAAAACATGCCGTAAAACTATTTATTATTTATAAAAAGAGAGCAATATCACGAAATTATTCTACCAGCTGAAAAGTCATCCAAATGAAGAATGTTTTAAACTCTGCATGTCACCATCTCCCGTAAACCAAAGAAAACGTTAAACAAACCAGCTGTGATACCCTGGACTATTCTTGTTCAGTCGTTTTAATAGTTACTATAGTTACTGTAAATTGAGGTCATCGCGTGTTTTATTTTACAATTTTTATATGTTACAAGCACAAAAGAGCATCCGTTTATTTTCAGTTGTTTTATTCAATTATTGCTTGATGTCCTTTTTTGTTGCTATGATCTTTAGTTTGTTAAAGGTCTGGTGTTGACCACAGAAAGAGACTTACTGTGACAGTATTGTCATTTGTGAAAAACTGATGGTTAAAAAATGGTTAGGATAAAACATTTAAATTGATTCAAATGTTTTGTATTCAAAGTAGAAGAAAACTTTGGATGGTCGATTTGAATGAGTGTAATTTTAGGCACTATATTGTTGAAAATAATATTTATTTTTGAAGTTTATTTAAACATATTGCTATATGTGTCGTGGTGTAGCCAAAAAAATATCGTGATATTAGATTTTTCTCATATCACCCAGCCCTACTAGCATGTTTCTTCTCTTCCCATTAGTTTCCAGAGATACAATGTTCTCACATTTATACACTGCTTTTCTACTCATACTGACCACTCAAAGAGGTTTAGACTACAGGGCTTTATTATGTACACTTAAAGCACTTTATTCACCTTACAACCAATCAACCAACACCAACACACTCAACAAACTAATCCACGAGGCCAGTAATGTGGCTGTGGAGCTAGACTCTCTGATGGCGGTGTCAGAAAGACTGTTGCTGTCCAAGTCCAGGGAATATATTGGGCATTCCTCCCTCCACCCTTCAGTCTGTCTGCCTGTTCGATTGGCTCACCACTCTCAACTCTTTGCCAAGGAGATTGCTGACTCTGGGGTTTTGTGTCAGTTGAAACTGCTTGTGTTCAAGGTGAGTAGATTCTATGGTGCAGTCTGATTGTCAGTACTGCTGTTATGCTAACACTGGGTGATGTTTCCTGGACTTTATACACCAAATGACACCAAGGTGTTATTCATGTCATCTATGTTGATGACATTCCAGTTAGATATACATTTTTGTTCATGTGCTTTGCATTTTATTCACAGGGCTCCGCATCAACGTTATGACGCGATTCCTGTGCAGCACCTGAGGAAGTAAACAAAACCAGATATCCCAGAGAGAGTTCTCCACTTTTCTTCTGTCACACTGGCAAAGGACGCAGTGCAGGAGGTCTTAACAGGCAGAGAACTGCTTTCTCTGTGCGCATCTTAGCCACTTGATCTACAGCTGCTGGAATCAAAGATGTGTAGCATCTAGAGCTGGACTTTGTGTGGCAGAACTGACAGAATTTGCCACATCTTTGCCTAACAAGGAGCAGAGCATGTAGAGTGGTTGTGGTTGCCATGGAGCCAAGGGATAAGAGACAGGTGAGTCTGGTTGCTTAGATTAGCAAATGCCTTTGGAACGTAAATGTTTCCTGTGTGGATGCTGTTTTAATAGACAGCTACCTTGGTGTTTAGAGTGACCTCAGGAGATTAACTGCCTTGCTGTAACATCATCTACCATGGGGTCTTGTTTTTCCAAGGTTTTTTGCTTCTTCAGAGAGAGCAATTTTTCTGCAGACCTATAAACAGAAACCACTGTGATACCAGAAGTGTGTTGGATACAACACAGAGATGTATATGTGTAACAGGCTAATAAAATATTAGAATTTTGCTAACTCGGAGTAAGTGATAACATTTTTGCATTAAAGTGAAAACAAAACACAAATTGTATAAAGGCACAATATAGCCCTGCTTTCAGAAACAGACATAGATGTAACACTGTCTGTAGCTGGATATAAGAAATAAGTGCTTGAAGTCAACTTTTTAAAAACATGTTTAGTGCCATCTTCTGTTAGCATGGAACGTCATGTCACCGGATTGGGTGGTTGTTGATGTCAAGACTCACATTAGTTTATTTTAGCTAGCTAGTAACAGAACCAATAACTCAGGGGAAATTAAAGACAAAAAAAAATCAGTCTAAAGGGATCACTTTTGTGCTGCCCCTGGCTTCAAAAATGAGTGCAAAATCTGTTCAGCACTATTTTATGCAGTAAAATAGTCTCTCTACCAGTGCATCACACCACAAGAATGTTTCTTGCAGAAACACGTTCGAACATGCTGTCTGCAGGAAAACAAACAAACAAAATCTCCACATCGATCCTTCTATCCTTCACTTCCATTTCGCTTTTCCTCATTTCTAAAATGAAGCAATCCAGTCAGTGAGATGACACGAGAGGAAAAAAGCTCTAATTTTCCCAGCACACGTGCTTATGGGATTCCTGACCGTGCTTTGGTAAGAAAGATAGTCATGTTTATGGTGTGATGTGCATGTATTAAAGCTGTTTTGTTGTCAACTAGATTGATGTGCGTAGGAAAAGAGAGACTATTTTATTGCATAAAATAGAACTGATTGCATCAGCTGATTGGTACAATCGACTAGATGAGGAAAAATAATTTTCTTAATCAGGGTTGTCGGTCCGGTGAACCACCTGTCACCTGACTCAAACAGGCTCTTCTCCACACAGTCCTCATTTATAAGGTGCATTACAAGCCCGAACATTATGGTTAACAGGTGGATTTCCCTGTTTCAGTGCAGAGTATGTCCTTGGTTTTAACATAAAACTGATTGTTGCAGCAAGAGACAACACAAAAGTGTCTATTGACTGCAACCAACCCACCTGGTGTCATAACGTTCCGTACTGACAGAAAATGGGGCTAAACATGTTTTTGAGAGTTTGAAACTTTCAAATAAAGAAGAGCTAATTTTCAATCAATAGTGGAATAATTGTGTTTATTCTGTCCTGTCTGGCAGAATTGTTGTCTGAAGACCAAAAAATGGCCAACAGATTTACTTTCCCTAGTGGACCATCATGACATTTACTTTAATGGTCCACTTGATGGTGATATTTTGTTAGGATCTTTTTTATTTAGTGTTATTGTAATCACAATCTGCTTCAACAACTGCTGGAAAAAATAACACAGCAGAGAAACAACAGCAAGAACCGACATATGCATAAATAACAATAAATAATAAATGTTACTGAACAGCACACAGTACTAATAATGCAAAATATATTTAGAGGCAGCAGCCAAATAATATGGTGTGTCTGTGAATACCTGTTTGTACACCTCATAGGCCCTCACCCCCAGGGCGCCTGAGATATTCAAGATAAAACAAGTAATTTCCCCATGGGGATCAATAAAGTATCCATTATTATTATTATTATTATTATTATTATTATTATTATTATTCTTCTAAGATATGTTGTAAGAGAGGTGGAGTGTAAGACCTGACACGGACAAACAGGCACACAAGAATGCATTCACTCCCTCATGCACACATATACAAATGCTCACACACTCATCCAACATGTAGAGACACAGAAATGAACACCGTACACACACTCACGCTCCCCAGACACCCTCTATACTCCCATGTCCAGTGGTTATAATTGTGCTAATAATTGTGGTTTTTGAAATTCTCAATTTTTTCTTTATTCTATAAGCTCTGGCATTTTGCAGCATATTTACCCTCATACTTTCTGCTGTCGGCCGTCAGCCTGGAAGCTGTATAATTTAAACATGGTGTCAGACTTGGTTAATCTGCATATTTTAATACAACTGGTTTACTGCTGTGTAAAACAAACAGCAGTGTATGAAGCAGCAAAAAATTTTGTTTTTTTTCCCAAGTCGGACTTTGTTGATCAGGTGATTTGATGAAGGATTCCCGCTAGCTGTTTCAAATTAAAGGTTTTAAAGTTGGCTACAGGAACAGCGCTGCTGTTTTGGACGCTAGAAACATGCTTTCTTCCATCTACCTGAGCTCACCATCTCAGTAAGGGTGCTGCCTCTTTGCGCCTCATGCTGTGTAAACAGACTCCAGCTCCATATTCAACTATGCCAATGTTATTATCACTGCCGCTGTTGTTTTATCATGCTTTTTACTGAACAATTGCGGGCTGCATAGGTTTAATGTTGTAAACTCTTTATTCACACACTGCTCCTAACCCTTCCCTCTGCCCACTCCCCGACTCCCCCAAGGCTAATCAAGCCTACCTGTGGGACTTCTAGAATTTTTGATACCCAGCATCAAGACTAATGGTGAAACAAAGGATTTTTTTTTTCTTTTTTAAAATCGACCAGTAAAATGACTGGATTGTTTTATTTTGTTGTTGTTCTTCCAGGAGGAGGATGCTGTGACTCTGGGCCTTTCAACTGGCCAGGCTCTTGAGAAGCTCCGGGACCAGTTAAGCAGCTTGCTGGAACAGCATCAGAGAGTTGCATGCAGACGAACATCTGTGCTGGTACGCACACACTTGTGTCTACACTTTTAAACCAGTGGTCCTTACTTTAGAACCTTATTTCCCCGTTTTGGATTTTCCATATATGTGGCTATATCTGTAAATTATGCTACATATGTATGCACTATTCCTTGGATGGCGGTACCTGGTGAGGTTAACAACTTCACTGCTGTTTTCTGTTCGTGCCAAAAAGGAGCTGTCACGGTGACTCGGTGTCACGGTTCGATATTTTTTCGATACAAAAAAATGTTCATGCTTTTTTAATTTGTCATTTATTAAAATTATAAATATATATTTTAACTCAAAAGTACAGTTTTTAAATTTAATGTTGCTGAAACAACAAAGGGATAAAAAATAAATCTATCTGATGGAGGAATCCCTCATCTTTGGAAAAGAGTTTATTACAGAGAAATGGCTCTTTCCAAAATAAAAGCTATACTATACGCTTCTTCTGGGCTATATTCTCAGCAGCATATTAAACATATCAGGTCCCCATGAAGAGAATCCTGTGCTAACGGCTGTCTAAATGACTCGGGTAAAGTTTGTAGCATGCGTGCTTGTTGTTTTTGTCTGCTTCCACTTGTCTTTGCACTAGGATGATGTCGGCGTAAATGTGCAGTCATATTCGTTGTGTTCCCACTAGTGCTGTCAGCGTTAATCTCGTTAAAATGACGTTAACGCCACAACACGGCAAATCTCCGTTAACGAGCTACCGCGGATCGCCCCGTGCGTGGGGCTGGACGGCCAACACGTTAACGAGCTAACTGCGCTAACACACTAGCTCCCACCCATGTAATTGAGCATTGCGTGGCACATCCAACATACTGTTTTACTTTAGTCCATGACGCGCTTACCTTCAGGGTCATACTTAACTTGAAGACCAAAATAGTTCCAAAGGCCAGATCTGAATGAGGGTGGGGGAGGTTCAATTTCGGGTAGCGTTGAGGCAGTTGCCATGTTGCAACGAGCTTAGCTTCCCTCTTGCTAGCATGTGCTGCACTCAGTGGATCTGCACTGGACAGTGCAGCCTAGGCGGAGTAGTCGAACGCAGATCCACTTACAGCATTGTCAGAAGGAAAGTTGATAAAATAAATTTAAAATGTTGTATTGTTCGATACATATGCGTACCGAACCGAAAGCACTGTATCGAACGGTTCAATATCGATACGAGTATCGTTGCGCCCCTAATAAATAAATATTTATTTATTTATTTATAAGCCTTACATACTTGTGAGGCTCTGTGTACATATGTGCTCTGTGTAGGCACACTACTTTGTAATGTAACATGTTGTATATTGTTGTGCTTACTTGCTTTTGTTTTGGGGACATTTCCATAGGAACAGTGGCAAAATAGCTTCCTTTACCATGGTAATCGTCACTCTTGTGTCCATTGGCCGGGTGCTGCTCTCACTCTGCTGGTGGTGGTGGGACTCGTCTGTTGCCATGGTAGCCAGCCGAAGGGGAGGTATGTAACCTCTTTTTGGGATGTCTTATTCTTCACCTCCACACGGTGGTAAGTCCACATAGCTGTCAGTGCTTTGAGAGCTTTCTTCTCGGCACATGAGGGATTCTCTACAAGATAGCATCCTTTCCAAAAAAAAAGCACTGGTTGAAATTCTAGTTAGTTTGCATTAAAAATGTTTAGCACAGCCAGGTAATTGAGAAATGCATCTCCCTCGTCCACCATGATGAGAGATATTTCATCACTGTATTCTTTGATCTTTCATTCATAGCTGTGGTCTTCTGTCTTCACCTCCACAGTGCTGGTATAGAGCTCCTGAATGCCGCTGCTCTCCTTCTCCTCTTGGTGCTGAACCTGTGTCTGGGTGGACGCCAGGAGAGACTGAAGCGAAATGAGATGATATGGCGCCTAAAGGCCATCATCACACAGCTCAGTGGTGAGTAAGGCTCATGACTGCATTACTGCAAACACAGAAGAATTGAGGAACTTGTATTCTCTGTAAAAGTCGCATTTGTTTGTTTAGTTTTGTTTGTTGTTGTTGTAATTGTTTTTTGTTTTACCTTCTTCAAATCCTATTTCATTAACAAGAGTTAGTCTGTCATGTTAGTTCTTCTTTTGTTCTCTAAATGAGTCCTCAATTTTGTAATTCATTATCCTAGATTACTTGTCAGCCTGTGTTGGTGAAGTGAAATGGCCTTCATCTCTCTACCCTGACCTTTACACACCCTCATCCCCATCGTGGTCCCTTCACTGGACCTATCGTGACTCTCAGCTGGTTAACCTGCCTGTTAGTCTACTGGTGGAAGGCGATATCATTGCTTTGAGACCTGGTCAAGAGGCCTTTGCATCACTTAGAGGCATTAAGGTTAGTCTGCATTTACTGTAAGCTGTAGTATACTTTTGTAAGATAGTATCTATTTTTTTGAGTAAATAACAATTTTCAAAAGCTTTAAAAAGCAACACGTATCACAATTTGTATCGGCAGCTTAAGCCTGTATTTAGGTATTAGACACAATCTCACCCGGTATTTCCTCTGCTAGTAGGAATAACAAATACATCAACTGGAAGTTTATCAGCCACATTTAGACAAAACTAATGCATTGTTGTATGATATGTGGTAAAAAGGATGGACAGGATATTTTTGTTATTAGTTTGTGTAAAAAATTCTATTTAATACATTGTTTTTTACACTGTTTATGAAAATGGAGGCAAAAAAATAAATAGTTTTACAGGTGGAGACCTCTGACCTTTTTTCCCCTCATCATCATTTTCTGACTGGATGCTTTGCTGAGTTTTCATCTTTTCTACTGGAAGCACGAGACGATACCTGCACCATACACATGTTTCACAGGAGGTCCAACTCCTCTAGGATGCCACATCAGTACTTTCTTTTGCTAAAAGGTTTGCTGTGTCTCGCAGCATAGTCTTGAGACTATGATTGACAGTGCAGCAGACAGGTGGTTAAATCTAGGAGAGCTGACAGGGCCATAGAAGGTCCTTAACCTGTCAGTAAGACCGGTATCTGGTATCTCAGAAATTATAATTGTTCTTTTTTTTTTTTTCTTTTCATTTTTCCTCCTCAGGATGATGAGCACATTGTGCTTGAACCAGGAGATTTATTCCCACCATTCTCCCCTCCTCCTTCACCACGGGCCAATGAGAAAAGAGGACCCCAGAGCCCCCAGCAACACCGCCTCTTCAGAGTGGTCTGTACTCCAGTCCTGGACACGATAAGGTAGGGAACATAGCCATGTTTATTTTTTTGTTTTTTGTTTTTTAAACCAAATATTGGAATTACTTCTAATATCCTCAAATATTAAAAATGAATGTTAAAAGTATTATACAGTCTTTCATGTACATATGCATTTTTTTGGTGGGATGGAAGCAAAACATACATACATGACATTCACCTTAGGTTAACATTAGGTTATGCACATTAATGCACCAGTGTGCTGTTTAAAAGGTCAAAAGGGCAAATCTTCATCTGCCCACCATAACAGAAAAATAAACAGCAAAGTTACTGTTCTCCAAAAGGAGCAATGCTTCCCATTTGCAGTTTGCTAGATAACCCAGAAGACTGATGATAAATTTGTTTGTGCCCGAATGAGACCACAATACAGCTGTTTAGTATAAATGGACATTATTTCATCTGTGAAATTATAGTGGAGGTAAGTATAACTTTGATCCTGTTATCCTGGATCTGCATCAAACTTGAGTTAATTTTCTTCTGACCATTTTATTATCAAAACGTTGCTTCAGGAAACAGTACTGCAACTCAGTCTGTGGCTTTTGGAAAGTAAATATTAAGAAATCACACTTTTTCTCAATTGTGACATTTTATTTGAACATTAGCTTGCGCTCGTACCCATATTGACAAAAGTTAATTGGCTATACTGCTGTCATGTGACTATGATGTAATGAAAAGAAACCATAACATCTCACAGATGAAGAATGATGATGAACATAAGAAGAGTATCAATGGGAATGAATGGTAATGGAAAAAAGTTGTTAAACTTTGGTAAAATCATTTGTATTTCTGTCTGTCTTTTATCCAACAGGAACAATTTGGAGTTGGCCCTGTCTCGCCCAGTCACTGTGCTCGATAATGAGAGATTTACAGTACAGTCGGTTATCACCAAGCTAGTCTGTCCTGTTGTACTGGTGAGTAGTTGGTGTGTTCTTCCTAATGTATTCTGCATTGTATTTGAACATGAACATGTAAATATGTGCAGTCTTATGTGTGTTTTGCTCCCCTCTTCTAGGTGGCATTCCTGCTTGTTAACACTGTTCGCTTTCTTCTTACTGCCCCCAGCCTCACTCCTAGATGCTACAATTTTGTTCAGCTTCAGGTAAAATAATTCAAAGCAGTAAATGTGCAGACAGCAAAGACTGTAATGTATTAGTGATGTAGGGACACAGCCAACCAGTGTGTATGTAAAGGTGTTTTTTGTGATTACTATTGATAATAAACTTTCCTAACAGTTTGTTCTGTGTTGGCACCAAACATATTGATTGTACTAAGAATATTCTTGAAAGCGAAAAAGACTGGACAGAAATGTGTGTATGACTTGTTTTTTCAGCTAATGGGTGTTCTGCCCATTTTGCCCCTGCTCTTTCCTATTATGTGGGTGCTGGTGAATGCTTACGGAGAGGCCAGGGTCCTCGCCGAGTTCAGCCGTGTGTCACCAGCTGGCCTGGTAAGGGACATGCACACAGGGACACGGTCAAACACACACACAAATGTGACATGCAATGACAGGAGAAAAGGCTTCAGTTATTATCAGTGATTTTTTTTTTTTTACTTTTAGTAACAGGTCTAAAAGAACACATCAAATCAAAATGTATTTATATAGCACATATTAAAAACAACAAAGCTGACCATAGTGCTTCACAGTCAGTAAAAGCATGAGACAATTAAAATAAACAATAAGAAAACAGGGCAGGAAACAATAGGTGACAACACAACAAGCCAGATAACAACCAACTAGTTAGAATCAAAAGCCAAAGTAAAAAGATGGTACGAATATGAACAGGGAGGTTATTCCAGAGTCTAGGTGCTATGGTTGCAAAGGCCCGGTCGCCTCTCAACGTCAGTCGAGACCTAGGTTGTGCTAGGAGCATCTGATTGGACGATCTTAGTGCTCTATTGGGATTGTACAAGTGGAGGAGTTCGGAAAGATAGCTGGGTGCTAAATTATTTAGAATTTTAAAAGTGAACAAAAGAATTTTAAAATCTATACGATATTTAACAGAGAGCCAATGTAAGCTGGCTAAAATTGGAGTGATGTGTTCATAGATTCTCGTACCTGTTAAGAGGCGCGCAGCTGCATTCTGAACTAACTGAAGCATGTTGGAGGCTGTAGAGGGAGTTACAGTAGTCCAGTCTGGATGTGATAAATGCGTGGATAAGCTTTTCAAGGTCCTTTAGAGGTAGGAACAGCTTTGCTTTGGATATCTGACGCAACTGGTGAAAGCTGTTGTTTACCACAGTGGAGACCTGTTTCTCAAGTTTAAAAGCGCCATCCAGGAACACTCGGAGGTTTCTTACAGTGAGCGAGAAATGGCTAGCAAGAGGACCTAGGCCATCAGCTAACTGGTCTGGCGGAGTGTGACTATCAAAAACAATGATTTCGGTCTTATTCTCATTCAGTGTAAGAAAATTATGTGATAACCAAATTTTAACTTCATGCAGACAGTTGAACAGAGGTTGCAAAGAAGCAGACACATCGGATTTCAAAGGTGAATAAATCTATAACTATTATTTCTAGAACTCTTCAAACCCTGATAATAACACCAATGCTTTTTTCTCAACAAGTCCTTCAGGGACACAGACACACTGAGTAGAACTACAGTGTAAAACTGTTGGAGTAATGCTTTTAGATAGCGATAAATGACTAAATGAAATTCAGTCATGTGTGTCAAGAATAACTTTAATGCACCTTCGGATTCCTTCTCCAAATTCTACTGAAGGAATGGACTTCATTCTTCCAAAATCAATTTCATCAATAGCTTTTGTGATGGAGAACGCTGTCTTTAGCAGTTTCAGTAATGGCTGACAACAGTAGTTTGCTCAATGACCCCACTGTTGATACATGTGTTTGTGCACGGATGAGACCCCAATACAGCTGTTTAGTATAAATGAACATTATTTCATCTGTGAAGTTATAGTGGACGTAGTATAACTTCTTATTGTCTGCATTAAACTTGAGCATGAGTTAATTTTCTGTTAATGGATGATTTTCTCACCTTTTTATTGTCAAAATGTTGCTTCTACTAGCAGCACTGCAACTCAGTCGGTGGTTTTGAGGGTAAATACTAAGAAATAGGAATATATAAACAGTCTTGTGGTGACATAATGGCTGACAAATTCTATCACAGTAAATAGTCAATGAGATCACACTTTTTCTTACACTCTTACCTGTATTGACAAAAGTTTATCCGTCACAGTAAGGGTAATATCTAATGGCTGACAACAACTCTGGGTGGCCAGTCATAGCCTTTAAAAACATACCCTTTAAGTGTAAATTTGTTTGAAAAGGTGAAAAATCATCTTTTGAGGCTTTGAAGCTAATTTCAACCATTCACCAAATTTTCTTCTGACAAAGGTTCTAAAATAGATCTAAATGGTACACAGATTAAATCTTTCTAAAGTCAATATTTGGTAGATGTCTAGGTCATATATAGTTTATTTTTTCCTTTCAAAATGCGATATCAGGCTTTTTTGTGGTGAAATGTTTGTGATTAAACAGCAATAACAATACCAGGCTTTGGTCATAAAGATGGAAGTAATGTGCCTTTGAAGGTTTCAGTAGTTGAACCTGTCAAAGGAATGTTGGCTGAGTGTTGGTGCATCAGATGTCAGAATAGAATAGCCTTTATTGTCATTGTACTCTGTACAATGACAATAAAGGCTATTCTATTCTATTCTATTCTAATTTGGACTTCAAGTTGGACTTCTAACTCACAAAGCCAGAGCAGCCCCACCAGCCCCATATTCTGAATCTAATTAGGAGCAATGCATGTAAGTGTTGGTAAAAATGTAAAAATTCGAATTTAGTCTGCTGCAAATTGCACGATAAAGGTGAAGGCATCACTTTAGGGCCCAGACCAGTGTTCATGGCGTCTCATCAAATATAGGTTATCCAGTGTTTTTGTGTCTGCTGTTTGCTAACTTCTGATCGTCTGCACTGCACACTGTTTCAGATGTTTTTCTTCTTCAGTTCAGTAATAACAGTGCACATGCACACACAAACACACACACACCATATCCCACACAGAGGAGGCACAGTGAGAGCCTCCTTCTGTGTTTTAACTAGACTCTTCTCTTGCCCTAGCTTGCTAAGTTCTCTGAGGACACTCTAAGCAGCTACACCGAGATGGTTTCCTCCCAGGTATAACCTCATGCTGTTTGACACCCCATTCTCTCCCCCCGCCTAAACTTGCTTGGCTCCCAAATCCACCTGAACGAACCCACTCACTGTCTTTACCCGTTTGTTTGCAACCCTTCTGTGGAACCATTGTACATAGCTCTTGCTACTTTTCCACCTTCCCCTCTCACCCTCAGTCCCACTTACATCTGAATGTCTTACATAGACATTAGATTCGGTGTCCTTTTTGTTTGCTTTTTGCTTTCATCCAAATACTTGACTTGGCTTTCTGTTTGTAAATGCTGTACATGTGATTTCCCTCTCTTTGAATGGTTTTGTTTGGACATTATTAGTCAACACAATTTGACCAAGCAACTCTTCATGTGATTTTACACTCAGATGCCTCCCGTTATAAGATAAGATAACCTTTATTAGTCCCACACGTGGGAAATTTGTTTTGTCATCGAATAGTTACCTTCAATAATCTATCCTGTGTGTTTAAGATTATGTGTTCATGTCCATGGTTACTACTTCTGTTCCCACCACCTTACACAGCTTCTAACCAAACTCAGTCATTGTCTTCTGTTATAACTGGACAGTAACAACTGCCACCAGTCTGTCTTTTTGCAAACATTTAGTATTTGGCGTTTGAATCAGAGAAAATGATAGAAAGTGTTGAGGATAAGAGAGGCACTGACTCTTTGTTGGACCTTTCACCTCTGCTTTTTTGCTTATACTGCATGACTGGAAATTAGGTTTCCTCTCCTTGTGTCCTCTCCTTATCAACAGTGAACCATGAAAATATTTTCCACCTAATTTCATGAAATAAAGTTTGACTTTGTGTTTGGAAGACATGCTGGTCAGTGAGCTGCAGGGGAGTTCAATGAAAGACTTTGAACTCCTCTGTGGCTGTCAATCCTGCACATTAGCAGCTCAATCTGTTATTTAAACTTGTAGGGAACATGTCTATAGAAAAGGGAAGTGTAGTGGACAAATTTGCATTCACGAAAGAGAACTGGGGTGGCTACTTCTGCTGACAACCTAATTACGGTATCTGACAGCTTAGTAGAAGAGGAAGATTCATCAAGAGGAAGGTTTCTCTGTTAAACATGCTCCTGATCTGAACCTAATGACACTTCAGATCTCTGCAATACACTTCAGTTCTCTGACATGCAGTGATCAGGCATAAAGTTTATGACCACTGACAATAATAGTGATTATCTCTTCATATTGGCATCTGGGTTAGTGGGTGGGATACGGGGGTGGGTGGGGGTATTTATGCATAGAGAAAAGGCAGGTCTGTTATGTATTTCTTACTGGATACAGGCACCCTAGTCAGGAGTGGAGCACCCGACCTGAGGTCCAAAGGCGATTGGTGTTCCTACATGTATATTGCCCCTCCTCATAAGACTCATACATTTTAGTCATGTATTTAAGCATTTAGGTTTTTGATATCTAGTAGTAAGTAGTTCTCTTGATAACTGTGTGTCTGTGTGTGTGTTTTCACTTAAGCAGGAGATGCTCCGATGTGTATGGAGACACCTGGTTGCTGTCCTGAAGGGAAAATCTCAGACACTCTGCTGTACTTCCAGCCTTTTACATACACTGGGATCTGTCACAGTGAGTATTGTAGGCCATTAGACAAATACATCTAGGTAAAAAAAATGCTACCCAAAATGCATTTCATGTTGCGTCTAGATCAAATTAAAAATAGAATAAAATTATATGCAGCTCTGTTCTGTAAGCTTTTGATATATGATCATAGAACAGAACACCTAATCTGTGCTGGCTAACCTCATATCAAATTTCTATGTAAACTTAGGGTATTTTCATACCTGCAGTATTAAGTCCATTTAAATCAAACTCGGGTTAGTTTTCCTGCTTGATGCAGTTCATTTGTGCAGATCTGAACACAGTAACTGCTCTCAGGTGTGGTACCATCCAGTTACCTGACCCGAATCCAAGTAACAATGCATCCACTTAACACACTGTTTACTGCTACAACTACACGTTTCTTTTCCAGCTATTTATTAATGAGTGACTTTTATATTTTTTATATATATATATATATATATATATATATATATATATATATATATATATATATATATATATATATATATATATATATATATATATATATAGCAGCTGGATAGCGTAGTGGTTAAACTACACGCCTTTGGAACAGAGGATCGCAAGTTCGATTCCTGCCTGGGGCGTCTGTATCCAGTAAGGGTCCTAAGGCTAGACCCCCTATGCTAAGCAAGCCTACCGCAGACATGAGCGAGACAGATAAATATGAAGGCATGCCGGCTCGGACGTCGCCCGGATCAACAAGGTCCGCGTCAGGTGTTGAGGAACCAGGGCACCCTGACGAAAAGTGGGCTACTGGAACAAGAAGGCATCGGTGGGCAAGGGACGAAAACAGGGCGTTGTTGGAATGCTACTACGCAAGTAACCCCGGCGGAAGGGGCTACATGAATAGGATGAGGGACCTATGGATTCTTCGATACCCAACATCCACAATGACGGCGAAACAACTAGTAGCTCAGTGTTCCAACATTCGAAAGAAGGGACTGCTCTCACAGCTAGAGATTGACGAGGTACAACACAAATGCTACGGCAAGGAGGAGTCAGGACGCCAGGTCAGGGGGGAGATATCATCACCCCCACCCGAGATTGGGTACATAGCCCCAAGTGCGATAGGAGAAGGATCATTGAGTGCGAGAGGAACTGACCTGAAAAATAGGATCATGGCCAAGCTTGAAACCTGGATCCCCCGTAGCCGGTTACCAAGATTACGTGAAGTACCCTCAGAAGGTCTGCTAGATGATGTTAATGCAGCACTACGGGCAATACCTACAACCACGATTACCGACACTAACAAGCTGATCTACAATACGGCAGCAGTGATCAGTGAGATGCTTGGCTACAAGTTGAACAGCCACAAGGGGCAGTACCCTCCATGGAGAAGGAGGCTAGAGGGCAAGATCAAAGTAGCACGGAGGGAGGTTAGCCAACTAACGGAGTTGCAGAAAGGTGCGACAAATAAGGTGCCTAAGAAATACAGCAAGTTGTCCATACCTGAGGCCTTGGAAACTGCCAAGCAAAGACTCACAGCCTTGGCCAGCCGCTTGAGGAGGTACACCAGAGAGATAGAAGGCAGGAGAATAAACCAGCTGTTCTCCACAGAACCAGCAAAGGTGTACTCTCAGTGGCAAGGGAACAATAAGAGAACAGCACCACCAAGGCTGGAGACGGAGCAATACTGGAAGAGCATATGGGAGAAGGATGCAACCCATAACGGCAATGCTCAGTGGCTAGAGGATCTGAGGGCAGACCACAGCGACCTCCCTGAACAGGGTCCAGTAACCATCACAGTGGCAGATATCCAAGAAAGGGTCTCCAGTATGAAGAGTTGGACAGCACCAGGGCCCGACATGGTTCACGCCTACTGGCTGAAGAAGCTGACTGCACTCCACGAGCGTCTGGCAGCACAAATGAACCAGCTGCTAGTTAACGAAAGACACCCGGAATGGCTAACTGAAGGCCGGACGGTCCTGATCCCCAAGGACCCCAAGAAGGGACCGGTCCCCTCCAACTACCGACCAATAACCTGCCTCAGTACTACATGGAAGCTCCTGTCAGGCATCATATCGGCTAAGATGAACAGGCACATGGGTCAATACATGAGCGGGACACAGAAAGGAATTGGCAAGAATACCAGAGGTGCAAAACACCAGCTACTGGTAGACAGAACAATCAGCCGAGACTGCAAGACCAGACTGACCAACCTGTGCACTGCCTGGATTGATTACAAGAAGGCCTATGACTCAATGCCCCACAGCTGGATACTGGAATGCCTAGAATTGTACAAGATCAATGGGACCCTAAGAGCCTTCATCAGGAACTCAATGGGGATGTGGCGTACAACACTAGAGGCCAACTCCAAGCCCATAGCACAAGTTACCATCAAGTGCGGGATCTACCAAGGAGATGCTCTGTCCCCACTGCTGTTCTGCATAGGCCTGAACCCCCTCAGTGAGATCATTAACAAGACTGGCTACGGATACCGACTACGGAACGGAGCAGTTGTCAGCCACCTCCTGTACATGGATGACATCAAGCTGTATGCCAAGAGTGAACGAGACATCGATTCACTGATCCACACTACCAGGCTATACAGCAATGACATTGGAATGTCGTTCGGACTGGAGAAGTGTAGTCGGATGGTAACAAAGAGAGGGAAGGTAGTCAGAACTGAGGGGATTGAACTACCAGAAGGCAACATTGCAGACATAGAGGACAGTTACAAATACCTGGGGATCCCGCAGGCAAATGGGAACCATGAAGAGGCCGCTAGAAAGGCTGCAACCACCAAGTACCTGCAGAGGGTCAGGCAAGTCCTGAGGAGTCAGCTGAATGGTAAGAACAAGATCCGGGCCATCAACACATACGCCCTGCCCGTGATCAGGTACCCTGCTGGGGTAATAAGCTGGCCAAAGGAGGAGATAGAAGCCACTGACATAAAGACAAGAAAGCTCCTGACCATGCATGGAGGGTTTCACCCCAAGTCCAGCACCCTGAGGCTGTACGCTAAGCGGAAGGAAGGGGGCCGGGGACTGGTGAGTGTCAGCACCACAGTCCAGGATGAGACAAGGAACATCCAAGAATACATTGGGAAGATGGCCCCAACTGACCGAGTGCTCAGTGAATACCTCAGGCAGCAGAAACCCAAGAAAGAGGAGGGAGACGAGGAACCATCATGGAAGGACAGGCCCCTGCACGGTATGTACCACCGGCAGATAGAGGAGGTGGCTGATATCCAGAAATCCTACCAGTGGCTGGACAAAGCTGGACTGAAAGACAGCACAGAGGCACTAATCATGGCAGCACAAGAACAAGCTCTGAGTACAAGATCCATAGAGGCTGGGGTCTATCACACCAGGCAAGACCCCAGGTGCAGGCTGTGTAAAGATGCCCCAGAGACTATCCAGCACATAACAGCAGGGTGCAAGATGCTAGCAGGCAAGGCATACATGGAACGCCATAACCAAGTGGCCGGCATAGTGTACAGGAACATCTGTGCCGAGTATAACCTAGAAGTCCCGAGGTCAAAATGGGAGATGCCCCCAAGGGTGGTGGAGAATGACCGAGCTAAGATCCTGTGGGACTTCCAGATACAGACGGACAAAATGGTGGTGGCTAACCAACCGGACATAGTGGTGGTAGACAAACAGAAGAAGACGGCCGTAGTGATCGATGTAGCGGTTCCCAATGACAGCAATATCAGGAAGAAGGAACACGAGAAGCTGGAGAAATACCAAGGGCTCAGAGAAGAGCTCGAGAGGATGTGGAGGGTGAAGGTAACGGTGGTCCCCGTGGTAATCGGAGCACTAGGTGCGGTCACTCCCAAGCTAGGCGAGTGGCTCCAGCAGATCCCGGGAAAAACATCGGAGATCTCTGTCCAGAAGAGCGCAGTCCTGGGAACAGCTAAGATACTGCGCAGGACCCTCAAGCTCCCAGGCCTCTGGTAGAGGACCCGAGCTTGAAGGATAAACCGCCCGCAGGGGCGTGCTGGGTGTTTTTTTATATATATATCCTTCAAGCTCGGGTCCTCTACCAGAGGCCTGGGAGCTTGAGGGTCCTGCGCAGTATCTTAGCTGTTCCCAGGACTGCGCTCTTCTGGACAGAGATCTCCGATGTTGTTCCCGGGATCTGCTGGAGCCACTCGCCTAGCTTGGGAGTGACCGCACCTAGTGCTCCGATTACCACGGGGACCACCGTTACCTTCACCCTCCACATCCTCTCGAGCTCTTCTCTGAGCCCTTGGTATTTCTCCAGCTTCTCGTGTTCCACTCCAGGCAGTGCACAGGTTGGTCAGTCTGGTCTTGCAGTCTCGGCTGATTGTTCTGTATACCAGTAGCTGGTGTTTTGCGCCTCTGGTATTCTTGCCAATCCCTTTCTGTGTCCCGCTCATGTATTGACCCATGTGCCTGTTCATCTTAGCCGATATGCTGCCTGACAGGAGCTTCCATGTAGTACTGAGGCAGGTTATTGGTTGGTAGTTGGAGGGGACCGGTCCCTTCTTGGGGTCCTTGGGGATCAGGACCGTCCGGCCTTCAGTTAGCCATTCCGGGTGTCTCTCGTTAACTAGCAGCTGGTTCATTTGTGCTGCCAGACGCTCGTGGAGTGCAGTCAGCTTCTTCAGCCAGTAGGCGTGAACCATGTCGGGCCCTGGTGCTGTCCAACTCTTCATACTGGAGACCCTTTCTTGGATATCTGCCACTGTGATGGTTACTGGACCCTGTTCAGGGAGGTCGCTGTGGTCAGCCCTCAGATCCTCTAGCCACTGAGCATTGCCGTTATGGGTTGCATCCTTCTCCCATATGCTCTTCCAGTATTGCTCCGTCTCCAGCCTTGGTGGTGCTGTTCTCTTATTGTTCCCTTGCCACTGAGAGTACACCTTTGCTGGTTCTGTGGAGAACAGCTGGTTTATTCTCCTGCCTTCTATCTCTCTGGTGTACCTCCTCAAGCGGCTGGCCAAGGCTGTGAGTCTTTGCTTGGCAGTTTCCAAGGCCTCAGGTATGGACAGCTTGCTGTATTTCTTAGGCACCTTATTTGTCGCACCTTTCTGCAACTCCGTTAGTTGGCTAACCTCCCTCCGTGCTACTTTGATCTTGCCCTCTAGCCTCCTTCTCCATGGAGGTTACTGCCCCAGGGCTCTCAAAATTTCAAAATCCCTGGTAGCCCTTCGGGCAGGGACTCTTCAGTTTTTGGTAGCCCAAAATAAATGTAAGTAGCCCGAATAAAAAAAGAGAGCAATTTTTTGATTGATGTTTTGTTTCCTGTTTTGTTTCCTTTACAATATTATACATTAAAGTATAATATTGTAAAGGAAACAAAACATTAATCAAAAAAATGTTGAAAAACAAATTACAACATTGTATAAAAATTACAATCATCAACTCAAATACTTGGTTCTAATTGAACAGAAATTTCTATGAACTTGTAAGAACTGTAGGACATGAGTCAGTCTGTGTCAGATCCTGACTTTGAAATTTCCGCTGAAGTCACGGGTAAGAGACAAGTGGAACCAAGATCGAGGCCATTTGCTTTTTGAAGTTTGCAAAGACTGCTAAATTTTGCCAGTGGTAGTTCACTCTTTGCAACATAGTACGCTGTTCTAAACAGATTTTTCAGGTTTATTTTTAGTATGTTATTTGCAATTGGTGTTTGTTCTGGGAAAGATATTGCAGACTGAGCAATAATGCATTTCTTGCATTTCTCATGGGTTCTAATGGGGGCCTTTCTTAAAATGACTGGTCCCAGTAACAAAGGCGCTTGTCGACTCAGAAATCGAGAGAAAACCAACAACACACCCGGCAGAACATTATGTTATTTACACGGGTGCACATAAGTGGTCCGCATGTGCGCATTCGCTGTCAAAATAAAAGACGCGCACCAGATAAGAAGTTGCAACGCGCGTTTGCGTCCATATAAAAAGCACTGTTTTTGTCCGCTAGAGTGGGATTTTCACGGCACATTCCGCACCACATCTCTGTGCGTTCATCATTTGTTTGAAGCCAGCTCACCTCCTGCAACCACTTTTCTGAGAATACGCGCTTCTTTTGTGGTTCGGACTCCTTCTGACATTTCTTTGGAGGTGGAGGAACACCAAAGTAATTGCTTAAAGGAGCTTCTTCGACATCTTTAAGAGTTCTAAACAAATGTCTGTCCTCCTCCAGAAAATCTTATGTATGCAAACACGCGTTGCAACTTCATATCTTGTGCGCGTTTTTTATTTTGACAGCGAATGCGCACCTGCGGACCACTTATGTGCAGCCCTGGTTATTTAGCTCGTCATATTGCAGCCACAGAAATTCTTTTGTCCATGAAACCATAAAGCTGCACTTTCTTTTTGCCTTATAGTCTGATTTGTCATAACTTTTCCGTTTTGTGGTAAGCTTTTCTTTGGCTGTCACTTCTTCACCCTGACCTGTCTTATTTGGCTCAGCAGAACTAAAATATATATCCTGCTGCTTTTACATACACACACATAACGGTCAGCGATTCTCTGCTCAATCAACCTCTCACATGTTTAAGCTGCGGGAGATTTCACTTGTCATGTTTGCATAGTAAGCTAACGATTGATAAGACGATGTCAGAGGAATTGGTGCGCAAATTATCCTCACTCACCAATCAGTACTGTCGCTCTCTATACACAGTTCGCGGGATTGCAAAGTGAAAGCAAAAAACAAGCGCAAATTCAAACGCGATTTCAATATGTCACATATTGACAGTGGCTCACCGATGCCAATGACATAATTACCCAGCTACATTTCTGAAAGAATGCAAAAGCATTGGCATATATTTTTCCTTCCTACAATAGCCCGACGGGCAGGGCAGAGATAGATTTTGGTAGCCCGACTGGAAAAATCGCTAGCCCCGGGACGTCGGGCTAGCGATTTTGCGAGCCCTGTGCCCCTTGTCGCTGTTCAACTTGTAGCCAAGCATCTCACTGATCACTGTTGCCGTATTGTAGATCAGCTTGTTAGTGTCGGTAATCGTGGTTGTAGGTATTGCCCGTAGTGCTGCATTAACATCATCTAGCAGACCTTCTGAGGGTACTTCTCCTAATCTTGGTAACCGGCTACGGGGGATCCAGGTTTCAAGCTTGGCCATGATCCTATTTTTCAGGTCAGTTCCTCTCGCACTCAACGATCCTTCTCCTATCGCACTTGGGGCTATGTACCCAATCTCGGGTGGGGGTGATGATATCTCCCCCCTGACCTGGCGTCCTGACTCCTCCTTGCCGTAGCATTTGTGTTGTACCTCGTCAATCTCTAGCTGTGAGAGCAGTCCCTTCTTTCGAATGTTGGAACACTGAGCTACTAGTTGTTTCGCCGTCATTGTGGATGTTGGGTATCGAAGAATCCATAGGTCCCTCATCCTATTCATGTAGCCCCTTCCGCCGGGGTTACTTGCGTAGTAGCATTCCAACAACGCCCTGTTTTCGTCTCTTGCCCACCGATGCCTTCTTGTTCCAGTAGCCCACTTTTCGGGGGTCTAGCCTTAGGACCCTTACTGGATACAGACGCCCCAGGCAGGAATCGAACTTGCGATCCTCTGTTCCAAAGGCGTATAGTCTAACCACTACGCTATCCAGCTGCTTGGTGCATTGGCCGGGAATGAATATATATATATATATATTTTGTACTATTCTTAGTTAGCGTATTGTCTGTCTTGTCTTAATGTTGGTTTATGTTGGTTTTTAATGGAGCACTGTGACAAAAAAATAATTTCCCCCAGGGATCAATAAAGTATTCTGATTCTGATTAAACATGTATGAAGTAAAGCTCAGAGTTGATAGAAGAGAGCCTTCAGGATTTGAAGAACGTTTGTATGGAAGAATGGGTCAAAACACAGCCGAGCAACCTTGATCCATACGGGGGTGTCATCACCAACAAAGGCTTTTGTATAAAATGTTAAATGCATTTCAGTAAGTCTGTTCAATACTTTTCCCTGTGTCATTTCTCATTCTTACACATAATTTAAGGAAACCTATGTTTTGATTTCTGTCCATGTTTGGATTCGATGGGTTGTTACTGACATCTGGTGAGAATTTTATGTCAATAGCACCTTTAGAAATATATTAGAACATATACTTTGCAAATTGGTGACGGTATCAGATTGATACCAAAATTTGAAGCACCACTCCGAGCTGCCATAAAGGTGGAAATAGAGTACACTGACATAATAGACATGCACAATAATTATAGATTCACCCTGAACATCCACCTTTCTCGATTGGGAAGAAATTGTCTTTCAAACTTTTTCTTCTTTTTCAGTCCTTGTACCATTTTCAGAGGAATATTTTTGTTTGTTTGTTTTTTGCCAATTAACACTGACCTATGAATCATTCAAGCATAAAAAACCACCTAATGCAAGGGATGAACCAGTGTTGTCTCTCTACATAATGAACAGATTCTAAATAATATCTTTTGGATACAATAATTATAGTTATTGCTTCCAAGGATGGCACAACCAGTTATTATTAAGTTAAGACCAATTACTAGGTAGGTTTGGATAGCTTTTTTCCCTTAATAACTTAGGTTATCTTTGCCCAATACATTTAAACTTGGTTGATGATCTGAAACATGTAAGTGTGATGAAATTGCAAAAACCAATACAAAATCATGAATGGGTGAAATACTTTCTCACAGCACTGTTAAAATATTTTCGAGGACGTGGACCTTATGCAATTTCAAATTGTACGTATTTAGGCACATGGGTCCTATACTACAGTGTGTGTGTGTGTGTGTGTGTAACTCTTCTGTGTGGATATTTGGAACTGTTTTGGAATTCCTAAAGTAGTGACCAAACAATGCTTCCCTGAGCCAGTGCTTTATAGAGGTTAAAAAGCCTAGAACTCTTCTTATCACTGAAAGCTATTTTCTCAGGAAGCTTTTTGTTCTGTAAGTGTGTGTTTATATAATCTGTACTTTTGTTTTGCGTGCAGGTTCTATGTTGTGTGGACAAGCAGGGTATTCTTTCGTGGCCAAATCCCAGTCCGGAGACTGTGCTGTTCTTTAGTGGACGAGTGGAACCATCACACAACAGTCAAGATGACCTCAGAGACAACATGTCTGTTAACTCATACTGCCAAATGGAGATGGATGATGACAGGGAAGAGGTTTGTTTGTTCTCTTAGGCAAAGCTTTTAGCCCCCCAAAATTAATTTTAGAGTTTAATAAAAAAACAACAAAAAACAAGAAAACCTTTTATTGTCTGGTAGGGCCAGGAGGCAGAGGCTCTGCTTTGTCTGCAGAAAGAGCCCCCCCCTCAGCCGGGAGTGGGGCCAGATCCCAGCGAGATGTCGCACGAAACAGCACTCTCATCTGACACTCTCCAGATTCAGCAGCACTGCCAGCCTGTACCCACTTGCACTAAACACCACTCTGGATCGAATGTGAGCTTCAGCCATGACACTGAGGGAGGCGAGGATGCCCAGACACCGGTACAAACTGCAACTGAAATTTCTAATATAGAGCTCTTTTAAAAAAAAAAAAAAAAAAAAAAAAAAAATTAATACATAAAATTTTAAAAACAGATGGTGAAAACGTTAGTAAGTCCCATTAATACTGAAATTTTGGGTTATCTGAGATGTAAATGTTGTATTAAAATTTGTTTTTGTCAGTTTGAATTTTCACTGCTGCTGCTATGGCCTACATATTTAAGCTAACCAATAAGAAATAACTTAAAATGACAGGGAACTAACCAGCACAGTACAAATAAAGTGTAGGAACTCAGGAAGTTGGTATGTGGCTTCAGGTTTTTTTCTCTTATCTCAAGGATTTTTCACTGGGCTGTCCTGAAGTGGAGGCTGATGACTTTGTGTGTGACTACCACCTGGAGATGCTGAGCCTGTCACAAGACCAGCAGAACCCTGCCAGCATCCAGTTTGATGACCAATCCTGGCAGTGCCACCTGCCCTCCCTAAAGCCACTGGGCCTGAATATCATGCTAAACCTCTGCAATGCCAGTGTCACCAAGCAGCTCTGTCGCTTCTCTGACCATCTATCAAACCTGGCTCTGCAGGAGAGCCACGGCACGGTGCTGCCAGTATATGTTCCATGGGGGCTCTGTGAGCTTTCCAGACTTATAGGTGAGCATGTCAGAACTGATTCTTATATAAACTAAACAAGTAATGACTTCCCTGAATCTTTTGGTTATATCCAACAGCCTGTGGGTCGCTATTTAACACAATGTATAAGTTACAGGTTACATGCTGATATAAACCTATTTAACAATGGTTATCCTGTGGCACAGAGGATTTTACAGATCCTCTACGCCCAGCCTACTCAAGCAATGGCCTACAGGCCACATGTGGCCAGAAGCAACCTCTGAGTGGCCCTGTCAATGATCCTGCCAGAAATGCAGAGTAAGACGGGAGGAAAAAAATTTCAAACTGAAATTTCTACAGCATAATGTAGATGGTTAAACGCAACACTCCTAATAGCCTAGTAATATTCAGACCGCAGTGCATTGTTGTAAACATATCTCTACAAATGAAACAAGTAGTCTATGATGCGACAGCAACATGCCTTTATCAACCCAACAGGAAAAATGAAAACCACTGATTTAACCCTGCTGTGTCTGACAAGCCAGGGTTTATTTTTTATTTTACCACTAAATCCAAATGTCGAATCTGTGTGTTTAATTTGTAACGAGTGTGTGGTATGATTATGTAGGCTAAATTATTATGTAGGTAAAGTGCAAAGTGCTCCCAGCAGTAATAGAAGCATTAAAAGCACATATTACACGACAGGGGTTAAAAGAGAGATTTTATACAAATAATATATTCTATTATTATATATTCTTTGTTCATTACGAGTAATGAACAAAGAATATATGTTTTACTTTACTTTACCAAATTAAATTACAAAAAATTAGCTTTCTCAAGACGTTATGTTCTCATTCACTGGTATATAATTTTAAATAAATCACTGCATCCGAATCGATTGAGTGCGATATTAAAATCTATCAGAGAACAATTCAGAAGCATTGTTTTCTTCTTTTTGTCTGTTTGTCAGGGTTCACCCCTGGTGCGAGAGAGTTGTTTAAACAGGAGAACCACTTGACCCTCTACCAGCTGCCATCTGGAGAGAAGACCAAGGAGTTCACATCCCACCGCCTTCATTACTTCACCAAACGCCAGCCTCCCATCTCCCATCTCATCTCTCTGTTCGTACGAGACTCTTCATCCAGTGAGTCAGCACACTATTATTGTTTTGGGTTTTATGATGCAGTTTTAATAAAATGTTCAGCACCATCTCTTTATTCCCTGCACATAATCCATGTTCCTGTATATGTTTCTCTCCAATCCTCCCTTTGGCCAAACAGTACCATAATGTTTTGTTGTTTTCTTTCTTGATAATGCTTTTATGCACTGTTAGATAATGTCCAGATGCTGTCACATGGTTCAGCTGACCTTATCCTGGAGGCCTGCACTGACTTCTGGGATGGAACTGATATCTACCCCCTCTCAGGCTCAGACAGGTCTGTCTTTGGCTTTTTGTTTGTGCTTGAAGTCAACATAGTTACACTTTCCAAATGCACACAGTGAATTTGGAAAGTTTTCATTTCATCCTTTGGTTCCTGTGTCACAGAAAGAAGGTCCTGGACTTCTACCAACGTGCCTGTCTATCAGGTTACTGCTCAGCTTTTGCGTATAAACCCATGCAAGTATCTCTGTCTAGCCAGCTGAATGGGAAATGTATGGAACTGGCTCCTGGTCCCTGTCTGTTTTCTGGACTAGAGTTGCCCTCCACGACTCCCATCAAACACAACTCCTGCAGGAACAGCTGGAGCTCAGATGGTATGGACTGTGACACTGATGAAATGGGTGGTTTTGCATTTGAGCAAGACAAAACTGTACAAGAATTAAAGGAAATATGTTGTCACTGCAAAGCTCAATTGCTGTTATCCAAGGTTCAGTAGTTTGACTTGTTTATCAAAGACCATGACTTGGACAGATGCTTTTTACTTACTTGGCAATCACTGCATACAAGTGAGTTAGTAAGTTTTGATTCTACATGTCTTGGAAGTGACTGTAAATTGCAAAATTGTATGGATAAAGAGATTTCTCTGACTTTAGACAGATGTTACATTGTTTAGTTACCCTCTCTTTCCTCTTTCCCGTCGTGCTCACAGAAGGTATAGGTGAGGGTGTGGAGCGTGACGACTGTGTTCAGGCCCTAAGCGGGCAGATCTTTATGGGAATGGTGTCATCCCAGTTCCAGGCAAGGCTAGACACGGTCCGTCTCATTGATGCCCTCGTCACTGCTTGCATCCGCTTTGTTTACTTTTCCATGGAGGATGAGCTCCGCAGCAAGGTGAGTACAGTCAAGCTCTTAATCATTGCAACTAAAAGCTTACTTATTTAGTTTTAACTTATTTATTTAGTATTTCTATTATCTATAAGTATCTATAAGTTTTTGCTCATTTACAGACAAATAGGACAAAGGTGGTAACTTATTTAATTACTGCTAATTACTGTTCTCCGTCATCTAAAAAGATTTGATGAGGGTCTAACAGCAAATGACATTGCGTGTTTCACTTTAGACAGGTGTGCTCTCACACAAGGTCACAGTTTATGACCTGAAGAAAATTTTCAGATTTGTTTGGAAAAACCTACTAAAATACTGGATACTACTATATAGTAGTGTCTATATATAGTCTAGTATACTGCTATAATCTACTATAAATTTGAGACGGCTCCTTTGGATTTGTGCAGGTGTTTGCAGAGAAGATGGGTTTAGAGACAGGCTGGAACTGTCATATCTCTCTGACACCAAACGGAGACGGTCCCTGTGATGGAGCTCCATCAAGCCCCAGTCATGGTTCCCTGCATGAGGATTTGAACCAAGGTACCCGTGTTTCTGACAAGTTTGAGTTAATATTCGTGTTATTAGTAATGGGAACAATTTTAAAGGCTGATTATATATTTAGTCATTAATAGTGTAGCAGCTATCAATTATTTTAGTAATCAAGTAAACTGTTGATTATTCCAACAAGTAATCGAATAGGAAGTATTTCTGTCTTATTTACAATAAATATTCAAAAGGGAAAAAAACATGGCTCTTTCAAAAGTTGGAATAATTGGAAATCTCCAAATATCCACCAAATATTTTGATTTAATTAACTCATTTAAAATCTGTTCTGGAAAATGATTGGGAGTGGGTAGGCTGTCAAGAATGGGCTCAAGATAACAGTTGACTCTACTTCCAAATGCAATGTTGGAATTAGATGAAGGAATAATATCAAAACTCAAAAAAAAAGAGCATCAACATCAGGAGCATAAATAATTAGAAAAGCATTTGGTAGAGTAACCAAAAGTATCTATGATATGGATCAGACTTTGTGGCCTCCACTCTAAAGAGAATATTTGTACAACTGAGGATTGGCACACCTCTAGATTTATAAGTAAATGGAGCCTGAAAAACCTGAGAAACCTAATTTGCTCTCAACCTGTGCTGTTCAGCTGCACTAGCATGCGTTTCTTTGAGGAAGATAATTTCTTCTTCCAAAAATTTAAGGTGTGAAAGGACATGACCCTTCTTAACCACGTGTCCAAGACCTTTTACGTTCCAATTAACCAATGTGAGGTCTCTCATGTCGCTAGAAACAGAATTATTAGGTACTGTCGTAACAGGATACAACAACATAATATCCACCCAGAACGAGGTAATGCAAAAAGCAACTAATATCTAAATGTACAACCACATCTGAAAGAACACAATTACCCAAACTGTCAAACACTTCATGAAGGTAGATCAAGAGCTGTGCACTTCCACTCTGCTCTCTCTTCACCGTGATGCACCAGTAGTGTCTGCATCACTGCAGCTAAAGCACTAGTCTGTCTGTTAATCTCTGCTCCCCTCTTTCCTCACTCGTGAACAAGACCCTGAGATAATTAAACTTCTCTACCTGGGTCAGCAACTCATCCCTGACCCAGAGTGGGTCCTCCACCCTTTTCTGGCTGAGAACCATGAGGTGCTACTTTTAATTCTCAGTGCTTCACACTCTGCCACATACACACTAAATGTCCCCTCCCTAACTCAGTGGGAGGGAAAAATAGCTGGCAATGCGTGTTTTCCTATGAGGTAAAGCAATTTATGGCAGCCCAGCCGTATCTCTGTTATATCTATAAAACCACTTACAGTCTCCTTTCTCGAAGTATTGGGTTCCTTCTCAGCAAAAAATCAGTTTAGTACTGTATATCAGCGGTCCTCAACCCCCGGGTCTCGGACTGGTACCGGTCCGTGAGTCGTTTGGTACCGGGCCGCGAGAGTTGAGGCTCAGGTGTGGAAATGTATAGTTTTCAGGGTTTTTATCGGTTTTCAGCATTAGTTTGTTATCGTTTTTATCGTTTTTATCGTTAACTCCGTTTTCCTGGGTCTTTTCACGTGTGTTATGAATAAATCTTCTTTTTTTCGGTACCGGTACTAGTTTTATTTTGTTGTATTTATCCGCGACACCTTAAAGGCCGGTCCGTGAAAATATTGTCGGGCATAAACCGGTCCGTGGCGCAAAAAAGGTTGGGGACCGCTGCTGTATACAACATACTGTATGCAATATACTGTGTATCTTAAGAGTGTATAAGTAAATGTACTTCGGTCGTTGCTGTGCTTTTTTTTTTGGAAGTCGAATTTCCCGAGGGATTAATAAAGTTCTATCTTATCTTATCTTATCTTATCTTTTGGTGTTTTTCGTTGTTTTTTTTGTTTTTTTCCAGTAATGCTTCTTAATAAGTGTAGAGGAAGCCACACTATATTTTTTCTGTAACACAGATTCTCGGGATGAAGCAGAAGGTCCCCTGCTACCAGAAGAGGAAGCTCACTCTGACCTGGCCAGTTTCCAGCCCACAGATAGCGATGTCCCCAGCTTCCTGGAGGACTGTAACAGGGTAATTTGCTCTTAACCAGTGAAACTACTGTTCTAGCCCACAGAGGCAAAAGCAAAGTCTGCTCAGTCTTGTGTTTTATGTATTGCTTCCATATATTTTGTAAAGGCCAAGTTACCTCGTGGGATCCACCAGGTTCGTCCTCATTTGAAGAACATTGATAATGTGCCTCTTTTGGTGCCACTCTTCACAGACTGTACGCCTGAAAGTAAGTCTTATCTTACATATGGGTACCATATTGTGTACAAGATGTCCAGTACATTACTACTTAGTATTCTGAGTAAAGTTTAACAAAAGTGAACCAACGATCCACATGCCTGTATCACTTCCTTTCAGCCATGTGTGAGATGATCACGATCATGCAGGAAAACAGGGAGGTTACGTGCTGTCTGGGGAGCGCTGGCAATTTCCGCAATAGCCGCCTGTTCCTTCAGAGTGACCTAAGGTATGCTAATAATAAAATATATGAATATGCGCAATCATAACATAGAATCAACTGCCTCTGCAGTAGGTTGTCACAACTCTGTCACTGACTGCAGTTAGCTACAGTAATTCTTTTTCTAATATGGGGCTAACTGAGGCTGCAAAGCAGAACAAGGACTACCAAAGAGATAATAAATCATTTGGAATATTTGCAGATTAATTCAAAAACACTTTCATGCCACAGTGTATCCTGTATACTGCACCTGGCCAAACTAGAATAAAACAGGTCTCCTTTAAGCAAGTGACTTATAGTTTTAGAAATCCAATGCAAAGTTGGAAGAATGAATGGACAAGTCTCTTAATCAGACTCCAGCTGCAGTGTGCTGGAGATGATGGTTTACTCATCAGCAAAAAAATGAGCTTGTAATTGCTTCAGTACTCTGTTTCTTTGAATTGTCCAGTCAAAGCTGAGACTTAATCGCGCCACCTGACCTCTGTTTTACAGCATTGCTTTGGACCCTTTGTATCCATCTCAGTGTTTGTGGGAGACGTTTGGCTATGCCACTGGGGGAGGATTTAATGGAGAGGTCGAAGGACTGTCTCCATTGAGGCTGTCTGGACAGCTCAACAGCATGGGCTGTTCTGTTACCTTCCACCAAGGAGAGAGTGTGAGCATGGTCAAACTCATAGAACAGGTTAGATGCACACAGGCCCTTGTGTACCCGATCAGTCTAAGAGTAATGTTACATTTATAAATGTATCTGCCTTTGGCTGAATGTGTTGCAGGCACGACACACAACCTACGGCATTCGCAAGTGCTTCCTCTTTCTGCTGCAGTGTCAACTCAGTCTGGTTATCATCCAGGTGAGAAGGGAAGATTCATAAATTCTGAAGATGTGCCTGTTTACACTGCATTAAACATCTTCCTATTTCTGTGTAATTTACTGCATGATGTGCTTCTGGTGTTACAGTTCTTAGCCTGCTTAGCTCAACTTCCTCCTCCCATGAACACCACTGACATCCTCTGGGTGTCATGCTTCAGCTGCCCTCTGCTAAGGTACATACATACTGTAAATATCTAGAAACTAATAATTCATTGTTATTTTGTTGTTTCGTGAAGAAACTGGTTCTAATTTGTTCTCTGTTGGCAGTGTGTCACTTTTGGGAAAGCCACCTGATAGTACAGTTATGACAGTTGCCACAGGGAAGAACCTGGACGCAATCCCAAAGAAGGTAGTATCAAGTATGAGAAATAGAGTATACTCATGTGATATTATTCAGGTTTTTATTGTTCACACAGTGTATCTATTTCCTGTATCCACTCAAATGAATGCTTAATAAAATCTACTTAAAGAAACTCTGCTCAACCTCAGAGAAAGAATTAATTATAGACACGACCATAACAGTTACAACTGGCAAATTACAAGACATGCACAAAAATGTCCTGCACTGTAATGGTGGACTATTTCGTCTACTGTTTTCCTCAGCATCAGTCATATGACAACAAAGTTGCAGCTACTATTGCAAAATACATGTTGCATAGCTTGGTTTTTATTTTTTATTTTACTAGTCCTTTATTTATCCAGGTAAAAAAATCTCATTGAGATTAAAAATCTCATTTCCAAGAGAAACCTGGCATCATGGCAACTAAAGTCAAAATACATGTACATAACATTTAAAACAAATACAATATCCCATACGAACATGTGAAAAATATACAATAACAGATCAATTAAGAGTAACATTAAAAAACAATCACACTGAATAAAAGAGTTACAACAGCTAGTAATAACTAGCCATTCTATATTTTGCGGTACTACTGAAGAAAGTGGTTATAAATCTTTGTTTTGTTCAGTCATTTGACTTTAGAATTTATGGGTAAGTTCATATGAAGGATCACATTAACTATTGAAGTCATTTGGCAGGCTAGGCTAGTATTTGCTGTCTTACTAGCAATAACCTTGGCAAGCAAGATACAATTAGCCATACATGAATCTGATGGCTATTTTGTAACATTAGCTGATAAAGTGATTTGAAAAGGAACAGCTACATTACCAGATCAGCTACTGAAATCTTGGATGAATTTGTGTATGTCTGTTTGCCAACCTCTTTAACCAGACTCAGAACTACTTCCTTGGCTGTTTCCTGTTGAAGTTTGGCCTGACTATGTGTGCCTACCTGTTGGCCTTTGGGTTTAGCCTACAAGCGGTCTGCCTGAGCAGTTTGTCACACTGCAACCTGAACTCCTCAGACAACACCACTGCCTCCTGTAATATATTTGCAAAGAGGTAGGAGTAACAATAACCTGCAACAGTCCATAGCTGTTCCACTCATAGACTTAATGCTAAAATTAATTACAATGCAGTTAGATTAGCAATAATGAAGAACAAGTAAGCAACATGTTAAAAACAAATATATTTCCATATATCTGCAGCGTTTCACCTAGTGCACCTCAGTGGTTCTTTGAACTGTCTAACGGTCTGCTGATGACGCAGAAGATCATGGCAGGGTTTCTTGTCTTGCACACAGGTAAGAGCGCCTTCATAGATATGTACAAGTGTCCTTTAGATTTTTATGATGTCTTAAAGCAGTTTGTGAGCTCTATGACAACGGCAGTCAGGATCTTAGAGTATTCCACTGGAGCGCGTCTTTAGTAAATGAAAACCCCTTTCCTCCCTCTGGTCAATTTGCGGGACCATAAAACAATTTTTATTCTGTTCTCGGAGCTTAGGTTTGCCCAAATCACCTGAAACTGCTTTTTTTTTTTCGCTTTTTTTTTTTTTTTTTTTTTTACCCACACTGTGCTCTGCTAGGGATAGGGCTTCCCTCCATCTTCTTGGGGGGGTGCCTTCAACATTTCAAATGCTAATAACTAAAGACAGGTTGGTGTAGACTCACAGCTTAGGAATGAACAAAATGGATACAGCATACATACATTAAGCGGCTGTGTTTTATGCAGTGTTGGGGAGTAACGGATTACATGTACCACCGTTACGTATTTAAAATACAAAATATGAGTAACTGTATTACATTTACTGTTTAAAAGGGTGGTACTCAGAATACAACCATTAAGAGGCTCTAATGCCTGTGTCTCAATCTCACGGCCCATGTCACCTCTACTTACGGAATTTAAAAAAAAAAAAAATTTTATTATTCAAAAAAGTATTTAAAATGAAGGCAATAGGCAGAGTGTTACAGGCATAGCCTTAAAGAATGTAGCCTCATGGGTAGTGTAGTCCGTGCTGCAGCGAGAATGGACTGTCATATCCGTTATGTGTCTGTGAGCATGTAAATATAATAATAACCACTGCAGCCAAGAAGAGTGCCTGACGAGCCCAGTTGTAAGTAAGCTGTTAAGACTCGACTGTACACCGTGTTCGTGTTTTCCTCCGAAACAATAAGTTCCGTTGAAGCAGTCTTTCAACGCCTCTCTCTGTCTCTCGCTTGCAAAGTTGACCCAGACAACAAAGTAAAGCTAGTTTTCAGCTACAAGCCCGTATTAGCCAGAGGTCCCTTTACTACGGTTCAAAGCCGCGGACCTGTTTTATATACACGCGGAATAGTTTTCTATACGAGATCGCTGCAAAAAGTGCAGCCTTACCTAATGTCCACCTACTGTTACTCATTTATATTAAGATTTAAATATCTAGTTGGTATTGGTATGGCGAGTAACCTTCAGTGATAGTAATAAATCACAGCAATAGTACATTCATGTAGTTCTAAAGCATGATAATATATTAAGTAATCCAAAGTATTCTGAATATGTTACTCTCATTGAGTAACGTAACGGAATATGTTACAAAATACATTTTGGGGCATGTAATCTGTAATCTGTAGTGGAATACATTTTAAAATGTAACCTTCCCAACACTGGTTGAATGTATAAGCCATGTGCGAAGTTCACTCTGACGCCTCTGCCTTTCTAAACGGAGGGACAGTAAGTGTGTGTGTATATGTAAGTGTGTAAAAACTGCACATAGATTAACACCAATAGTATTTTGTCTATATCCGCAATTGTAGAAATTAATCTCATGTAAACAATAACGTCACGTCAAAAGAGGCTCACACCTCTGACGTTGCATGACTAAATCTCAGTTTTCCTCGTCCACACAAACGCAAAAACTGAGTTTTTGAAAACCTCCACCCTGGCAGGAGTTTTTTAGAAATCTTAGTTTTCAGTGATCAAAAACACCGTACACATGTGGACGAAAGGTGCAAACACATAGAAAATCCTGCGTTTTCAAAAATACCCATGTACATGTGGACGTGGCCCATTTTCAGAGAGGTAGTTTGAAAAAAAAAAAATGAACATTTTGAACTCACCCATACTTGGTGTGTGTTCAAAATGTATGGGGTGTCTGGCCCATTGCTACGGGCCATTCGATCCCAATACAACCGTTGCAAGAGCTTGGTTCGCATTGCCGGCAATAAGTCGGACTCGTTCCCGGTGGGTGATGGGCTCCGCCAGGGCTGCCCTTTGTCTCCGGTTCTGTTCATAATTTTTATGGACAGGATTTCTAGGCGCAGCCAAGTGGCGGAGGGCTTTCACTTTGGTGGCCTCAGAATCTCATCTCTGATTTTTGCAGATGATGTGGTTCTGTTGGCTTCATCGGGTGAGGGCCTCCAGCTCGCACTGGAACGGTTCGCAGCCGAGTGTGAAGCAGCGGGAATGAGGATCAGCACCTCCAAATCTGAGGCCATGGTTCTCAGCCGGAAAAGGGTGGAGTGCCCACTCCGGGTCGGGGATGAGTTCCTGCCCCAAGTGGAGGAGTTCAAGTATCTCGGGGTCTTGTTTGTGAGTGATGGGAGAAGGAAACCGGAGATCGACAGACGGATTGGGGCTGCAGCTGCAGTAATGCAGACGCTGCACCGGTCCGTCGTGGTGAAGAGGGAGCTGAGTGTAAAAGCGAAGCTCTCAATTTACCGGTCGATCTACGTCCCTACCCTCACCTATGGCCACGAGCTGTGGGTAGTGACCGAAAGAACGAGATCGCGGATACAAGCGGCAGAAATGAGCTTCCTCCGAAGGGTGGCGGGCCTGTCCCTTAAAGATAGGGTGAGAAGTTCGGCCGTCCGGGAGGGGCTCAGAGTAGAGCTGCTGCTGCTCCACATCGAAAGGAGCCAGCTGAGGTGGTTCGGGCATCTGACAAGGATGGGTGAGGTGTTCCAGGCATGTCCCACCGGGAGGAGGCCCCGGGGCAGACCCAGGACACGCTGGAGAGATTATATCTCTCAGCTGGCCTGGGAACACCTTGGTGTTCCCCCGGATAAGCTGGAGGAGGTGGCTGGGAGAGGGAGGTCTGGGCTTCTTTGCTTAGGCTGCTGCCCCCGCGACCCGGCCCCGGATAAAGCGGATGAAGATGGATGGATGGATGGATTTTGAACACAGATTGTTTTGATAATCACGAGATGATCAGTAAAACTCCCATGTTAAAGATGAGTGATTGTGTTTTCTTTTTTAAAATCGAACTTTTCTTATTGTTGTTCTGTCATTTACCAGTGGTAATCTCCCTGAGCTATGTCCATCGCTCGCAGCCTTTATGGAAAAAGAGCCCATTCAGCAATACCTGGTGGTGTGTCACTGTACCTGTGGTGTAAGTAATTATGTTCTTTAGATAATGTTAAAGCCCAGTGTTTATCAACATCTTTGCAAACATCAAGGACTAAGATTAACGCTGGTTTTATAATAGATTTCAGCAGCCCTGTTTTGAGTGATCAGTAAGACTAGAAAATTGCAGTGTATAAACACCAGTACATTTAGCTTTAGATACTGTACTTACAACAGGGTTAAAATGAACAGATTGGTGCTGGAGTTCATGTGTTTGTCTATTAAAGATGTTAAGCAATGTTTAGAGACATATTTACTAATGAGATTGCAAGACAACTTTCAAAGTGAATGCAATGTTGTGTTGACATACTGCACTCACAAAGCTAGAATCAAACTTTGAACATTGTGGTTATGTTGCTGCAACGTTACCACCTGAGAGAAAACTCAGTACCGTGCAAAAGTCTTGATCCATGCTTCATTTAGATTTTTTGCTATGAAAGTATATGTGCAGCAAATAGTTTAGACATTTTCTATCTTGGTACGTGTAGAAACCTTGTTATTTTTACAGCATCGGTGTCATATTTGTGACCATTGTCATGCTAAAAAATGAAGCCATTGCCAATCAGTTGCTTTCCAGGTGGTAGTGGATGGTGGATAAAAATCTAATTGTACATTTCCATGTTCATAACTCCACTGAAGAGCCATGCAGACCTAAACCATTACAGTCTTCACCGTGTTTTATAGATTGCTTTTGTTCTTATTCTGCGTACAGATAAGAACAAAATGATTACTCCCACTACGAAATTTCAAGTTGATGTCAAAATTTCCCAAGTACTTTTTTTTTTTTTTTTTAACAGAAGAGATTTTCAAACGAGCATTTCTAAATACATTAGGTTTCTTTAGAAAGCACAAAATATTTTTATTTGCACATATTGAAAGAATAATTTCAGAAAAAAACCCAAAAATGCCTGGGGTCAGTATTATTATCCCTCTGAAAAATTGACCTTTTCCATTGAGCCGTAGCCCAAACCACTGCTGTGCAATGATGTGCTTTGACTTTAAAATGACCAAAGCTTCGAGTTAAAACTGGGATTTATCTTATTTATACAGTAGAAAAAAGTGTCTGAGCTGTCACTTGAGAAAGCATCAGGCCAGAAAGAAATAAAATCAATTTAGACTTTAGAAAAAGACTTATTGATGCCCACAAAGCAGTTGAATATAAAAAGTTGTAACATTTCCAAGTTTGAGGAACATGAGGAAGTGAGCCACCCAGTACAGAGCAAACCTGGCTATGAGAACATACATGCACTTCAAGAAATAGGTTTTACTATACCCTCCAAAAAAGACAAAATTATTACAAAAATTAAATGACAGAAACAAGCCATATTAATAATTAAGTGGGGCCATAAAAGAGGTTAACTAAACAAAATTATACTCAAAAAAAGTACAAAATATCATAATTCAACAAACAGACTTCCCCAAATGAGAGACAGCTCCACTTATATAGTGACTGAATGAACTATTGTATAAATAAAAGGTGAAAACCACAAAGCAATAGCTAAACATAATACAAGAAGAAACCCCATTCCCCCCTGAATCGTCACAACAGATGGTTAAGTCCATTCTGTTGCCTCTGCACTTAAACCAGCTCCAGGTAACAGAGTATTTCAGTTGTGTGGCTGCATGCAGCCATCATACTGGCAGAGGTAGGAAATGTGTCCTTTGGTCAAATGAGACAAAATTCTAGCTCTTTGGCCAAAGACATTGGTTATGTTTGTAGAAAGAAGGGAGATGTGTGCAACCCAAAGCATACTGTCCTCACACCAAACTATGGGGATGCTGCAGCAAGTGTGGAAGTGGGAAAACTCATCATGGTCGATGAAATCATGAAGAAAGAGGGAAATGTGAAGATTTTAACAGAAAAACTCATGCAGTCCATAGTAAAAGTGGTTCTGGGTTGTTGCTTTGTCTTCCAACCTGACAAGGAGCCAAATCATATATAACTCGTGGTGAAGAACTACCTCCAGAAGACCAAAGTGATGGTACTGGGGGGAAAAAAATTCAAGTATTTTCCAAGTACTGTTAAAACGTGTGCTTAAAAATTATATTTACATAGCGGGCTAACAATTCTGTCCAGCTGTATATAAGTCCTGATACCCCTGATTTTCAGTCCCGTTCTTGTGCAATTTGGCTTACCTCAAGCTCTTCTTCTTGTTTCCCTTTCTTAAGAATGGCTTCTTGATAGCCACACTCCATGAAAGTCATTACTGAGTCGTGGTCAAACAGTAAATGACTGAAAGATCAGATGCATTTCAAAGGAGGACTTTTAGGTCTTCGCTGGATTTTTCCTTCTTATTTCTAAAATTGTGTTTTGTCAGTTTTTATAACATTGTTATCATTATCCTTCATTGGTTGAGTTGGGTGCCTTTTTATGCCTGCATGAGTCATTGGCCAGTGTTAAAACATTCTTCTGAAAATGATTAGGTACAAGGACTGGACTGAAAACTGGGAAAAAAAGCACCTAATGTCCAAAGAAAAACTTTGAAAGAGCTTAATAATGTCTGTAAAACTATTGCCTATAGATATTTAAAAATACAAATTCTGAATTCTTCGAAACAAAATATAAAACAGGTGGGTGGCTCAAGACTTCTGCACAGAACTGTAGTTCTGCTGTTTACCTCAGAGTTGGCAGAATGAAAATGTAGTCATGACCATAATAAGATCTTGTCTTATGATACTTTATACGTTACAGTAAAATCAGTTGGGATTGCCTTTGTTTTTGAGTCTTTGTTAGCAATTTTTTTTATTAGTACCTACTTGGATCGGCTCGTTACAATCAATATACCACGAACGTGCGTGAAGTCTTAATAGTAACGCAGCAGAGTCTCCGGTTACATCATTTGCATGCGACACATGACACCACAACACAAGGAGAGCCCCAAGGAGTTGATTGTGTTCATCTGTGGACGTTGTGTTTAAACACTAGTTTGCTAGTTTGAGTGGGGAGTCAAGGAGGCCATTTATGTGAAAAGGGAAAGAGCTCCTCTGAATCGAGGAGGGGACATCTTTCACCATCATACAATGCTGTGATTGCAACCATTCCCCAACTCTATGAATAGTACTCATGGGCATTGATCAGTGGTCTTTGATCTGTGGTTGTTGATCAGTGTGGTCTGACCTCACAGCACATTGGGCTTGTCATTGTGCAAAGGTACTGTTTATAAGGTTGCAGAGACCTGCAGTCATCTGTGACTGAAGAAAATCACTTGAAAACTAAAAACGTCCAGATGAACAGAATTAACTCTTTGGGATTTACTTAGCAGGATGATTGAGCATGCATCAAGACAGTAGAGGAGGATATCAGACCGATGCTATTCCCATTCCTCAGTCGGTGGCGTTTTGTCAGACTTGAAGACCACAGTATTATTTGTTGTGTACCCATTTACCTCGTTGTCGTGTTTCAAAAATGGCGGTTATGATTTTCGATAAGGAGACGCTCTCGTGAATCATCAAGTGACGCCACCGATTAGCCAATCGGTGGCATGCGGTTTGATGTCACATTTTAGTACCTGGTTGGACCGCTTGAGACTGTGGCCAAGCAGGTACTAAAAAGATACCTGCTACCAGTCACTACTATCGTCCCATGGCGAACCCTAAAAACCCTTGTTAAGCCATACCAAGCCGACACGAGTAGGTACTAATGGAAAAGGGTATGTATATGTATGAAATCCTCTTGTCTGTACTTTTCACCAGACTGGTCAGCCAAATTGTTCAAGCCACAGTGGATTACCAGTTGTGGTGTGACAAGACTACTGTCCTGTGCTTTAAACTGGCTGACATACCGCTGGAGGCCTGGCTGCTAGTGTCTGTCTCCCTGCTGCTGGTGGTTGTAGTCAATGAAGTGGTGAAGCTACATGAGATACGGTACGAAATAGAAGAAGCTGTTAGAAATACATCAGTAGTGTTGGGGGGGGGGGGGGAGAAGGGATAGTATAAAATAGTTGGAAAACGATTAGAAGCAATATGATTCTGATTCACGTTGCACGGGCACCACGGTGGTTAGCACTTTTGCTGCACAGTAAGAAGGTCCTGAGTTCAATTCCACCATCAGGCCGGGGTCTTTCTGTGTGGAGTTTGCATGTTCTCCCCAGGTACTCCGGCTTCCTCCCACAGTCCAAAGACATGCAGTTAGTGGGGATAGGTTAATTGATCAATCTAAATTGCCCATAGGTGTGAATGTGAGTGCGACTGGTTGTCTGTGTCTCTGTGTTAGCCTTGCGACAGACTGGCGACCTGTCCAGGGTGTACCCCGCCTCTCGCCCTATGACAGCTGGGATAGGCTCCAGCGCCCCCCGCGACCCTGGAAAGGAGAAGCGGAAGCGAATGGATGGATGGACAATATGTTCTGTACAAATGTTAGAAACAGAAAGAGGGTAGCATGAACATGTGGTGGTGGAATAATAATAATGATGATGATGATAATAATGATATTAATAATAATAATGATATTAGCCATTGATTAATTAAATAATAAGATGATGATGATGATGATGATGATGATTATTAATTTTTTAGATTTCAGGTCAGTCTTTGTTTTTCTCTTACACTCCTCAGAGCACTGAATTGCTGCTAAATTGTTTTTTTGTGCGTTTGTTGATTATAAGCTCTGGTTTGTCCTCTGTGTCCTTTCAAAGGGTGCGAGTTCGGTACCAGAAGAGACAGAAGTTGCAGTTTGAAACGAAGCTTGGAATGAACTCTCCGTTCTGAAGTCGGTTGGTGGGGCAATACCAGGAGCCAGCTTGGTGCACATGCTGTAGCAGACAATTTAAGCCTAACTGCACTGCGGCCAGGCGAAGCAAAAGTCGAACAACCATGAGGGCAGTTTGACACATTTGTTCGAGCTTCTGGGACCGTTTTTTAACAGTTGATTCATGACAAAAAAGGCAGGGAAAAGAAAGACTCCAAAGAATCCAATTTAATTACAAACATTTAAATGATGTCAGAAGAGTTTGTTGTCTGAACTCTTGAAAGACATGAAGAATAATTTCTGAAGAAGCTCCTGCTTCATCTTCTTCACATCTGTTCTACATGTGAGAAACGTTTTACATGGGGTCCACTCCAGAAACGTTCCGCTAAATGCTACTTCACTTTCAGAGGATCTTAATGTGACATCCACTGAGACATGTTGAATTGTTGCATATCATCTGACTAGCTTTGATGATTTTTTTTTTTTTTTTTTAACAAGTCAAGTGGGAACACTGGAAAAAAAAAAAGGTACCCGTGGAGCCCCAAAGTTTGTAATAATTATAAATATAGGCATGAGTACTTTTGAAGAACTTAGTTCTATTTCACTGAATACATAAACAAACAGTCGAATAAACGTTGTTTGTGAAAACATTTGAGGAGGTAAGATGCACACTTGAATGTGTTTTTATTAAAAATGGCTAATTTATTTTGTAAAGGAGGTTTTCCCATTTAGAGTTAAAAAGGAAACTAAAGCATGAAGTGCCACTCAGGTTCTCTCATATTTGCTGATGTGTTTGGGTTTATTTACTGCACTGTGTAGTTTGTTAGTTGACAGGAACAGGAACTATTTAGGTTGTTGAGCTTGTAACAGAGAATAAGTCTAGAGTCATGAAGAGAGACATTATGCAATACAACCTGACAATGAGTCATTTTTTTACCCCTGAGACATAAAAGGTTGATGGGGTATTGTCGTCAAGGGGATCAATGTGGACACCCAAGTTTGGGAATGTAATAGCTAGAGAATGTAGCGACACAGGATTTTATTTTATTTTTTTAATTGATACGTGGGTGTATCTACTAAAAATATCGAATGAGTTTGAATCTCAGTGGCCTTAACCTTAAGGTCACAGGTCAAGTTCTCTGAAAATCTTCAGAATACTATTAGTTGAGAACACGTTCCTCAACAGCCTCAAAATAAATTTTGCCAGGGGCATGTTAACCCTGTGAGTGATCGAGAATTAAAATTGTTTTTCAGAAAATGTAAAAATCCCCCCAAAACCTTTGTTTTGAGTTGGAATTGTGTATATATAATATTGTTTTGTTTTTTTTTGTTTTTTTTTATATGTATGGGAATAAAGTTGAATTCACATATGGCATGTGCAGGTTGCAAAGTTTGCAATATTCATTGGCTGTCACAGTAGTTGTGATTAAAAACCTCACTTTATTCCATGTGTGTCCTAGGTTTTTGGAATTTTGTAAATATTTGTCATTGTAATAAGTAATATTGACAGATTGTTTCATCCATTTTTTTCCCATATTCGTCCATTTTGTCAGAGTACCGCAAAATGTAAGGATTATATTCTCTTGCAGACAATCACATGAATAAAGAAGACATGCAGTTAGACTATTGTCCAGTGAAGGGCACAGATCACACACACACACACACACACACACACACACACACACACACACACACCACCCTGTGGGCGGTATTTATCCTTCAACCTGTGATCATCTTCCCGTCTGCCCATTGTTCTCCTGTTACCACAGGTATCACTGTTGCCTTCACCCTCCTAATCTTATCAATATGTTACTACAGCCTTCTTCCTCTACTTGTCTACCACTACAATTTGTGGTTGGTTAGCTATCACCAGTTTGTTTATCCCACAGGAAAAATCCCACAGGATTTTTGCTCAATCGCAGCATTACTTAAATGAAGAGAGAGAATGATTAGGGAATTAGTTTCAGCTGACCAGCCAGCCTCCTTAGCATTGCTCCCTGAACCTGCTGCCCCACCCATCCTCTCTAAATACCCCACTGCCCGACTTAGGCAAGCGGAGCCATCTGGCCAGTTCTACCTCCCACCCATTTTCCCACAAGCTGGAGAAAGCAGCCACGATTATCTGTGCCCCTGGCTTATGGGCCACCTTTAACTTAAAAGGCTGGAGAGCTAATCCCAGGTGATCCAGGCAATGGCGTCCTTCATACACTGGAGCCAGTGGGACGTGATCCAAACAAAGTGAATGGGCATTTCAGGAAGCCACTGTATTGCCAAGAACTCTTTTTCAACAGTACCACCTTTCCCGTTCTAACAGGAAAAAGTTAGGGGTGTGCAGCACAGGTTCCCCACAGAGAGCCTTTTTAACCTGCACAAATGCCACCTGGCACTCCTCCATCCACTGTAGCAGATCTTGGACACCTTTTCAGAGAGGTCCGTTAGGGGCTGGTCAGCTCTACAAAGTTCAGAATGAACCAGTGGTAATATCCAGTCAGCCCCAAAACCACCTCATCTCTTTTTTGTTTTGTTTTTTTGTTTGGTCTTGGACATGTGCAGGCTGTGATGGTTGTCATTTTCTCCATCTGTGGCTGCACCTTCCCGCCTTCCACTGCAATAACACTGTGTGTACACAGTCTGTGTTGCAGGGAACTGATTATTTTACAGTATGATTACACCAACAAACCTGTGCTCTGCTCCAGACAGCTTTACAGCCATCGGGTCTCCTGCTCATCTATCCTTTCCCTCCAGGTCCTGTTGTTACTGAAGTAGGAAGAGCATGATTAAGGAATTATCCCAGCTCCCCTCCAGCCTTCCCTGGCTTTTATTCCATTCTAAAAGAGGCTGGGGTCATTGAGTCCAAGTGAGAATGTTCCACAACTTCCTTGCCTAAGCTACTGCAAGGAATTGCAGCTGGAAGGTTGTTGGTGCCTGTAGTGGTGGTAATCCCAGAACCAGGTGGTGGACACCCAACCTAAAGAGAGCTGTCAGACTGAAGGAGTCTTATCAGGCTTGGCTAGCATGTAGGATAACAAAGGCAGCTGAAAGGTACTGGCATACCAAGCAGAGTGCAGTTCAAGCAGTGGCTGATGCAAAAACTGTGTTATGGGAGGATTTCAGTGAGACCATGGAACAATACCTTCAGTCAGCCTCAAAACGATTCTGGCAAACCGTCAGATGACTCAGGAAGTGGTGCTGTACTTAAATTATATACAGCGGTATATGGTAAATTGACTGGTTTTGATATAGCACTTTTTTTCTACTCTCTGAGCAATCAAAGCTCTTTATACAACATGCCTCATTCACTAATTCATACAAGCCCTTTTTCACTGTAAGTGAAATATTTACACACATCCATACTCTTGGGGTTAATATCTTGCCCAAGGCTATTTAGCATGGAGACTGGAGAAGCCAGGGATTGAACCATCTTCTGATTAGAAGATGAGAAGGATTTTAAAATTTTTATTCTGAATTTAACAAGGAACTAATGAAGAGAGGCCAGTATGAGCAAAATATGCTCTCTCTTTCTGGTCCCTGTCAGGACTCTTGCTTCAGCATTTTGGATTAACTGAAGGTTTTTCAGGGAGTTTTTAGGACATCCTGATAATAAAGAATTACAGTAGTCCAGCCTAGAGATAATAAATGCATAAAGTAAATTTTCCAGCATCACTCTGAAACAGGATATTTCTCATTTTAAAGATGAAAATGCAAATTTTTAAAAAGGTAGTCCTATATATTTGTGTATTATATGCACAGAGGGACATGTCTTGGTCAAAAAACTAAGATTTCTCATTGTTACTGGAGGCCAAGGTAATGCCATCCAGAGTAAGCATCTGTCTAAATACCATATTTCGAAGCTTTTTAGGGCCGAGTACAACAACATCAGTTTGATCTGAATTTTTTAAAGCAGCTAACTAGAGGTCATCCAGGTCTTTATGTCTTCTAAGATGTTCTTGTATCTGGCTTCAGAATGAACTGCTCTTTGGTTTCCATTTTAGATATTGCAATGTTTTAAGCTTAAATGCATATCACATGTGCCCCCCCCCCCAAAAATTCTTTGTATGTACGTGCAATTTTCTTTTCCCATTTCCTCTCTCTCTTATTTTATAAAGTATGTCCATGTCAAAATTGTGTTTTCATCTGGCAAGTTAACAGATGTTTAATAAACTTTTGATACATTTTGTTGTTATTTTTGTTAACTGCCGTGGTTGATTTACTGATTGAATCCAGATTTGGGAGAGACTGAAAAGTGCCCTCCTGCAAGGTGATAGGTGATTATCATCAACTGTTGTTTTCCACATTTGATGATAGGGCAGGACAAATTCAGCAGCGTGAGGATAAGGTGGACCAAGAGGAACCAGCCAAGCACCAGCTGAGAGGTTGAGAGAATGGGGAGAATAGAATCAGAATATCTTTATTGTTGTAACAAGTACAACTAAATTAAGTCCCTGCGGTGTTGCATCCTCTAGTTAAGTTTCTGGTGGAAACATTTAAAACAATTGTTTAATATTTGTTTCCTGTATTTGCAGAGGTATTTTCAACACAAATATAACTGCTGCGTATAGAGAAATAACAAATATGTGGTTAATCACTGAGGTTTATCCTGAAAGAAAGGGTGGTTTCTGTTAGGGAAAAAGGAAAAATAAAGGGAACTGTGGACAGCTTTGATTTATCCATAATGTGTTTAGTGAAATATTTTTTCATCCGAATGGGATTGTGCTAGTTCCAGTGAAAAAAGTATCAAGAGCTGCAAAACGTTGTACATTCATAACCTCAGTGTGTGAGTATCAACACCAAAATGTACTTGAAAACAAATGTCAAACAAATAGTTGTGTCAATGTATTTTTTTATGTGAAACACATTGTGGTGTGCTTTTTTTTTTCTTTTACGAATAACACTGCTACATAATGTGTTTGTTGCATATTACTGCTATAGTTTTTTATGTGTTATATATTTTGGTGAGTGAGTTCACCTACAGCATTACATAATTTATAAGGATCTGTCTGTGAAGGTTCTCAGTCATCCAGGTCATCGTAGTCAAAGGAGCTTGCAAAGAAAAGCGTCTGGACTTCTTTAAGTTGCTTGAAGACATTTGACCTCTCATCCGAGAAGCTTCTTCAGTTCTAAGGTCAAATGGTGGAGAGTCCCAGATATAAACCTAGTGGGAGTAACCCCCCCACCCCCCTCAGACCCATAGTCAGTAGCATAAACTCAGCCACTTACAACATTGCTAAACACCTTGCTACCATCCTTGCGCCTCTCGTGGGGAACACCCCACACCACATCAAGAACTCCACCGACTTCAGAAGAAGAAGTGGAATCCTTCACTCCGCACATTAACGCTGTGGATAAAAACATCAAGTTCACCAGGGAAGACACAAAGGACAACTGTTTGCCTTTCCTGGACTGCGCTGTGCACATTGAAGAGAACGGCAAACTCAACATCGAAGTTTACCGGAAGCCCACACACACGGACCAGTACCTCCTCTTTGACTCCCATCACCCTTTGGAACACAAACTTGGAGTAATCAGGACCCTACACCACCGGGCAGAACATGTTCCCTCTAAGCCTGAAGGAAAAAAGAAGGAACACACACATGTAAAGGAAGCACTCAAAACGTGCGGCTATCCTAAATGGGCGTTCTTAAAGTCAGCAAAGAGGCACAGAAAAGAAGACCAGACACCAGCGAGGGAGGATAAGAAGGACAGACGCAACAACATTGTCATCCCCTATGTAGCCGGTGTATCAGAGAAACTCAGGAGAGTTTTCTCCAAGCATGACATCCCAGTGTATTTCAGACCCAGCAACACGCTCAGACAGAAACTGGTTCACCCGAAAGACAAAACGCCAAAACACAAACTTAACAATGTGGTGTATGCTGTACAGTGCAGCGAGGAATGCTCAGACCTCTACATTGGAGAGACCAAACAGCCACTTCACAAGCGCATGGCACAACACAGAAGAGCCACCTCCACAGGACAAGACTCAGCAGTCCATCTGCATCTTAAGGATAAAGGACACTCTTTGAGGATGCCAATGTTCACATTTTGGACAGAGAGGACAGATGGTTTGAAAGAGGAGTGAAAGAAGCCATCTACAGTGGGGCAAAAAAGTATTTAGTCAGCCACCGATTGTGCAAGTTCCCCCACCTAAAATGATGACAGAGGTCAGTAATTTGCACCAGAGGTACACTTCAACTGTGAGAGACAGAATGTGAAAAAAAAAAATCCATGAATTCACATGGTAGGATTTGTAAAGAATTTATTCGTAAATCAGGGTGGAAAATAAGTATTTGGTCAATAACAAAAATACAACTCAATACTTTGTAACATAACCTTTGTTGGCAATAACAGAGGTCAAATGTTTACTATAGGTCTTCACCAGGTTTGCACACACAGTAGCTGGTATTTTGGCCCATTCCTCCATGCAGATCTTCTCGAGAGCAGTGATGTTTTGGGGCTGTCGCCGAGCAACACGGACTTTCAACTCCCGCCACAGATTTTCTATGGGGTTGAGGTCTGGAGACTGGCTAGGCCACTCCAGGACTTTCAAATGCTTCTTACGGAGCCACTCCTTTGTTGCCCGGGCGGTGTGTTTTGGATCCTTGTCATGTTGGAAGACCCAGCCTCGTTTCATCTTCAAAGTTCTCACTGATGGAAGGAGGTTTTGGCTCAAAATCTCACGATACATGGCCCCATTCATTCTGTCCTTAACACGGATCAGTCGTCCTGTCCCCTTGGCAGAAAAACAGCCCCATAGCATGATGTTTCCACCCCCATGCTTCACAGTAGGTATGGTGTTCTTGGGATGCAACTCAGTATTCTTCGTCCTCCAAACACGACGAGTTGAGTTTATACCAAAAAGTTCTACTTTGGTTTCATCTGACCACATGACATTCTCCCAATCCTCTGCTGTATCATCCATGTGCTCTCTGGCAAACTTCAGACGGGCCTGGACATGCACTGGCTTCAGCAGCGGAACACGTCTGGCACTGCGGGATTTGATTCCCTGCCGTTGTAGTGTGTTACTGATGGTGACCTTTGTTACTTTGGTCCCAGCTCTCTGCAGGTCATTCACCAGGTCCCCCCGTGTGGTTCTGGGATCTTTGCGCACCGTTCTCATGATCATTTTGACCCCACGGGATGAGATCTTGCGTGGAGCCCCAGATCGTGGGAGATTATCAGTGGTCTTGTATGTCTCCCATTTTCTGATGATTGCTCCCACAGTTGATTTTTTCACACCAAGCTGCTTGCCTATTGTAGATTCACTCTTCCCAGTCTGGTGCAGGTCTACAATACTTTTCCTGGTGTCCTTCGAGAGCTCTTTGGTCTTGGCCATGGCGGAGTTTGGAGTCTGACTGTTTGAGGCTGTGGACAGGTGTCTTTTATACAGATGATGAGTTCAAACAGGTGCCATTCATACAGGTAACGAGTGGAGGACAGAAAAGCGTCTTACAGAAGATGTTACAGGTCTGTGAGAGCCAGAGATTTTCCATGTTTGAGGTGACCAAATACTTATTTTCCACCCTAATTTACGAATGAATTCTTTACAAATCCTACCATGTGAATTCATGGACTTTTTTTTCACATTCTGTCTCTCACAGTTGAAGTGTACCTCTGGTGCAAATTACTGACCTCTGTCATCATTTTAAGTGGGGGAACTTGCACAATCGGTGGCTGACTAAATACTTTTTTGCCCCACTGTATGTCCACTGTGAGCGACCATCTTTGAACAGAGGCGGGGGTTTACGACACCAACTCTCTGCCATCTATAATCCAGTTTTGAGATCCCTTCCCAGACGCCTTAACGGCCACTCACATCCTGGGCCATCTGACCTCAGGAATTCGCATGATAAGGTGGGGCCAGGTTTCACAATGAACACACCCGAAACTCTGGCTGATTGGGACCCACACCCAGTTACACACCTTGGCTCAGGCGATTAGAGGATCATCAGGGGGTCCTTTTGTCCCTCTGTGGGGGGTCACTCCCACTAGGTTTATATCTGGGACTCTCCACCATTTGACCTTAGAACTGAAGAAGCTTCTTGGATGAGAGGTGAAACGTCTTCAAGTAACTTAAAGAAGTCCAGACGCTTTTCTTTGCAAGCTCCTTTGACAATTTATAAGGATGTTTATATTCCTGTATCATCTCTCTCCCCCCCCAGCCTGTTTCAATGACTACCGCCCCGTGGCACTGACACCCATTATTATGAAGTGCTTTGAACGACTAGTCATGTCACACATCAAATCCACCCTACCTCCCACCCTGGACCCACACCAGTTTGCATACAGAGCGAAACGATCCACAGAGGATGCAATCTGCTCTGCCCTCCACCCGGCCCTAACTCATCTGGACAAGAAAGACTCATATGTGAGAATGCTGTTCATAGACTTTAGCTCAGCATTCAACACCATAATACCACAACAACTCATCTGTAAACTGGACAGACTGGGCCTCAGCACCTCCCTCTGCAACTGGCTGCTGGATTTCCTCAGCCAGAGGCCTCAAGCGGTGCGTGTGGGCAACAAGGTCTCAAACAGCATCACCCTGAGCACGGGGGCTCCACAAGGCTGTGTGCTCAGTCCTCTGCTCTTCACCCTGTTGACACATGACTGCACACCAACCTACAGCTCCAACCACCTTGTGAAGTTTGCGGACGACACAACGCTGGTGGGACTCATCACCAACACTACATCACTACAGGAAAGAGGTTGAGCTCCTGACCACGTGGTGTAGAGACAACAACCTCCTGCTAAATGTCAGTAAGACCAAGGAGATTATTGTCAACTTCCAGAGAGGCCACACCTGTCACCCCCCATTGACCATCGACGGCGCTGCGGTGGAGAGGGTGAGCAGCACCAAGTTCCTGGGGGTGCACATCAGTGAGGACCTCTCTTGGACCACCAACACAGCATCACTGGCCAAGAAAGCACAACAGCGCCTCTACTTCCTGCACAAACTCAAGCGGGCAAGTGCTCCACCACCCATCCTGACTACATTCTACAGAGGAACTATTGAAAGTATCCTCTCCAGCTGCATCACTGTGTGGGGCGGTAGCTGCACTGACTATAACAGAAAAGCTCTACAACGCATTGTGAGAACAGCTGAGAGGATAGTTGGTGTACCACTCCCCTCCCTGCAAGACATTTACACCACTCGCCTCACCCGCAAAGCCATCACAATTGTCAACGATGCAACCCACCCCGCGCACTGTCTGTTCAGCCTCCTGCCCTCTGGAAAGAGATACAGAAGTCTCCGCTCCCGCACTACCAGGCTCACCAACAGCTTCATCCACCAGGCTGTGAGACTGCTGAACTCTTTTCCCTCCCGGCTCCCAGCCAGCAGAATCACCAGATTGGCAGAAGTATAGGAAGACAGAATTGGACTCTACCCCCCCCCCCCCCCCCCCCCCCCACTCACCCACGCACACTCTCCAGCAAGGAAACACTCTCTGAACCAAGAACTGAAAACATTCCTGACTTGCATTGCAATTGCACACACCTGCTGCTATATATATATTTTTAGTATTTCTTTTAGCACTATTTATATTATTATATTACTATTTATTACTTTATTGTTAGGGCTGTTTTTGTTGTGCATCTGCACCTTATTGTTGTCAATGTCTACGCATGGGACAGTGTGAAACGTAATTTCAATTCCTTTGTATGGCAAGTACATTTGAAGAAATTGACAAATAAAAGTATTCTATTCTATTCTATTCTATTCTATTCTATTATGCCTACTTACCTGAAAAACATCAGTCTGTTTAAAGCTCTCTTTTCCATCCTAAGAGAAGAATGATATTGTGTGTTCGTACAGTTTTACATTTTATCTGAAAAAAAAAATCACATCTTTTTTTGTTTTTTGTAGCTATCACTATAGGCAATGCCCTTAAATATGACTGACGTTTCCAGACAGCTGTAGTGGTTGCAATATGTTCTCTGAGGCACTAATAGAAGGCAATATTCCCTGGAGGTCCTCTGAGGTTCTCCCATAACATCAACAGTTTAAACAAGTTCTCTTAAGGTTCTACATAACTTACCTTCAGGAAATAATCCTAGATCGCTCTCCAAATTGTAACCTTCAGGTAAGGTTCTAGAAAACTAAAGTTTTGCCTGTACCTTTTTCAGTAAAACACCTGGTTTCACTGACAGTACAAATTATGGTCAGCAGTTGTACTTTTTAAATTTTGTTTGAATATTGGAATTGCGACAAATTTGCTCAAATATTAAAACAAATGAATGTATTCAGCACAAGAGTTGACACACAGGTTGTCTGTGATGTCTGTCTGTTGCCACCGGGTGGTGCTGAGGTCTGATTCTGAGGGGAACGCCTCTTCTTCACAGTCACTGGGCTGAGAGAGCTTGCACGCAGCTTGCACAGCGAGAAGTGGGCTTCCGGTTGACGGCTTAAAATAAAATGTTTCATTTAAATAATCACGTTTGTGGTTAATAGATTTTTCATAGTGAATTATTTATAAAGTGTTTTTTTAGTGTTAATAGCTAATTTGCTGCTGCACATTAGAAAATTCAATATTCGAAAATTAAATACTAAATATTGTTTCCGGTTTATTGAGAACTTCCTCCTAGGAGGTTAACAAATCGACAGGTAAGGTCGAGTGGGAAGGGAGTGGAAACTCTTTCCAAAATGCCGTTGATTCTAAATCGTATTAGCGTCGAAAACATATAAAGGCTGTGATATCATGTATCTGAGCATGCTAGTGGCGTTTAGTTACCTTGTGTCAGTGCTGAAAGCAGCAGCTAGCTTATCTTGTATGAGCAGGTCCGAGGAGACTGCATGCAGTATTCGAATCTAAATGTAATATTTGTTCTATATTATTGTCCTAAAGTGGTAAGCTGCTGCTAAACAGAACTATCAAATGCCCAAAATATATACACTCCTGAGCAAATGCATGCAGGGTGCAATTATCACGTTGTGTTATATTTAGGAAGACATGCCGCATTCAATGGGTTTTTAAGTACGATTCTCATTAGAAGGCAGCTGGGTTGAAGCCTACACTCAATAGTGTGAGTCATGAAAGTCGTTCTTAAAATTTTTGTTTAACGAGATCAGACGGGGTCATTATTTGATTTTCCGTGAATGTGCTGATCATAACTACATGCCTATGTAAAAAGAGAGTGGAAGAAAACTGGGATAAAAACAGAAAGACAAAGAAAGGCTGGGCTTGAGATTCTAACCTACAACCATTTCTACAAACTGCCCTCTCAAAGATCTAAAGTTTTTAGTATCATAGTCAATTCTTGCCAACATTTTCTGTATGATCCAATTTCTTACATAGCTTCTGTCCAGTTTTTGAAATTTGGGGAGGATGTGTCTTTCCATACTCTTCGGGTTATTCTTGTGGCTGTAAAAGCACCTGCTTTTGCCACCACAAAGCAGTATTTGGATGCAGTGGGTAAGACCGACTGGTCTCAGAAAAAACATAACCTTGGTGATTTGGGTATTATCAAACTTAACCAGTCCACTACACGATCTAGATTTTTTTTCCCCAAAAGGGATACACTTGTTTAAATTCCCAAATAACATGAATAAATGTTCCTTTTCTGATTTACATTTCCAACAGAAATTGTTGCACATTACATCCAAACTATAAGTGGGTAAAATAAAACCCACGTATTACTTTAGAAATGGCATGAATTTTCCATGGGCCTTTTTAAAAGGTATTTATTAGTATTGGAGAGTACTCCAGACCAGTTCTTCTTGCTCATTGCACATCCAAGGTCCTTTTGCCAAATCCTCAGAGTATTGAAGGTGTCCTTTTTCTATTTGTTTAACAGTTTATAAAGCACAGCTGCCTTATGTGCAACTTCATAAAGATCCAAAAAGTCACTCACTTGGTTCTTGTTCATGATAAATTGGACTTTAAAAATATTTTCTCTCATTTGTAAGTATTGCCAGAAAGTCTCTTTTCAAAACGCTTTTCTGAATAATTTCATATGACAAACCACTCCATCCAAATAAACATTGCTCATTGTACATATTCCTTTTTCAAGCCAATGTTTCCGATACACACATCACATAAAGATGTATAGATCGTCTCAGATATGAAAAATCACATTTTATGTTTATATATTTATATTTCTTCCTCTGTCTCAATGTCCATGTTTTCTTTCTACTGATCCTCGGTTTATTTTTATCTTACAGAAAGTCTTACATTTTTTGGTCAAATTGGCCAAGTACCTGTGAGGTTATTCCAACAGGCAACATCATTGAGACAGTTGATTTTTGGGAGCCACACCAATGTAATCATTTTTATCTTTTGAATGAGATGGTCCATATTTGAAAGTACAGTTTTGTCTAAATCTGAATTTAATAGAAACCCTCAGTACTGCATTGTGTATGTATATACATAGTGGTGTAAAAAGAAAAAAAAAGGTGTTTGACCCATTCCTGATTTCCTTCCTTCCTTCCTCCTCGTCACGCTTGACTGTTTCAGATCATCAAACAAATGTAAATATTAGACAAAGATAACGCAAGTAAACACAAAATGAAGTTGTTTTTCTGAAGGGAAATGTTTGGCCATCTGTTCATGACCTCAAGCTGAAGTGCACTTGGGTTCTGGAGCTGCACAATGATCCAAAACACCAGAAAGTCCACCTCTTAAAAAAACCAAAGAATATTTGTAGTGGCCTGACCTGAATCTTTTGTTTAACTAATTCAAAGGTCCTGGGCTTTTGAGTTTGAATTTGAGCAACATCTGATACAGTATATATTTTTTCTGTTTAAATGTTCTTTTTGATGTTTTATTTATTGTTAATTGAAACAAAGATATCTTTATAAAAATAACTGATATTTAAATTCTCTTTGCTCTTAATCATATTATTTATGAATGTTTACCTAGCTCAAAGTAGATGTGGCACAATGTGTGCTGATGACTATTCTTGAGAGCCACAGTTTCTGTGTTGCAATAAGGGGTCATTCTCAGGACGAAGCAATAAGATGTCCAAATAAAAACATTCTATAAACTGTAGCTGGCAACATGGATGGAAGAAGGAGGAGTAGATCATTAATAAGGCTGATAGTACCAATGGATGGAGACTTGTGTCGTGTGTGTGTTTAGGTAAAGCATCCTGCAGGGTGCACAAGGTGTCATGGATGCAGTGAAGGAAGGTCATAAGACCAGCTTGAGCTCTGGGAAAATAGTGGCTCTGGCTGCAGGGCTTTCCGTCGGGGCCACTCTGGGCTACATCATCTATCGCCACATAAACGGCACCAAGAGCAGTAAGTATCTCTCATTGAACAGGTATCATTCCAAACCTAATTTGTGTATGATAATTAATAGATTTTATTTTATTATGAGCTTATCTGTATATGATTGATATTAACAGATCAGGGTCCCAACACTGAGGTGTCCAAGATGACGCTTCCTATAGAGGTGTACAGGAACATGTACCGATGCCAAGCCACATTTTTAGACATGGTGAGTTGTTCAGACCTTTTCACTGTCTGCTTCTTTGTTGCTTGTTCCGTGTGGTTGAACGTTTATTGTAAATGAGTGGAAATAACCGGAATGCATTTATTTTGTGGCAACATGGTGGTTAGCACTGTTATCTTACAGCACGAAGGTCCTGAGTTCAAATCCACCAACTGGCTGGGGACTTTGTGTTTGTGTGGGTTCTCTCTTGGTACTCTGCAATAAGTCTGACTTTTTCTGTTTAACTGAAACCTGGCAACAACCTGATGACTTTTCTCCGCTAAATGAATCTACTCCTCTGGGGTTTGTTTGCTTTTCTAAACCTCGCTGCTCAGGTCGTGGGGGTGGTCTCGCGATCATTTTTCGTCAGCACTTGAAGGTCCTGCCAGTTAATGTTCATACCTTTAGCTCCCTAGAGTGCCTTGCATGTGAGCTGACTGGACCCATTCCCACCATGATAGCTACTGTACACCCCCCCCCCCCCCCCCCCCCCAAAAAAAAAAAACCTAACCCTGACTTCCTCAGTGACTTTGCTAATCTGCTAACCCATCCTTCATCTCTCTCCCCAAATGTTATCTTGGTGGGAGATTTCAACATTCATATATAATAATATGAATATATAATAATGACCTTCTGGTCACCAGAGACTTTTCCCCCTGTCTTGAGGGCTTTGAATTTAAACAATTTATTGACTTTTCCCACTCACTCCAAAGGGCACACCTTGGACTTGATTTGCTGTTCTGGTCTTACTCCCTCGAATCTTTCTGCTGCTAAAATTCCCATAACTGACCATTTCCTCCTTTCATTTAACCTCAGTCTCAGCTGCTCTTCTACCAAACCAAACCGTCTCATCTCATTCCACAACATCAAGAACATTGTATGGACATTCTCACTACCAGACTGGACAATATTCAGATTCCGGACTTCTATTCTGCTCCTGATGATTTGTTATTATATTATAAAAATTGTTTACTCAATGTCCTTGATTCTCTGGCTCCTGTAAAAACTCACTCTGTTTCCTTCACTCGCTCTGCTCCCTGGTTTTACCTATGAACTCCGAGCATTGAAGGCCAAAGCTTGCGCAGCTAGAGCATAGATACAGTGGCTTGCAAAAGTATTCGGCCCCCTTGAACTTTCCCACATTTTGTCACATTACAGCCACAAACATTAATCAATTTTATTGGAATTCCACGTGAAAGACCAACACAAAGTGGTGCACACGTGAGAAGTGGAACGAAAATCATACATGATTCCAAACATTTTTTACAAATAAATAACTGCAAAGTGGGGTGTGCGTAATTATTCAGCCCCCTGAGTCAATACTTTGTAGAACCACCTTTTGCTGCAATTACAGCTGCCAGTCTTTTAGGGTCTGTCTCTACCAGCTTTGCACATCTACAGACTGAAATCCTTGCCCATTCTTCTTTGCAAAACAGCTCCACAACTGCCCTGAGGTTGGCCTCAGAGGTTGTCTAAGAGAATACTGGGAGCAACAACACCATGAAGTCCAAAGAACACACCAGACAGGTCAGGGATAAAGTTATTGAGAAATTTAAAGCAGACTTATGCTACAAAAAGATTTCCCAAGCCTTGAACATCCCACGGAGCACTGTTTAAGCGATCATTCAGAAATGGAAGGAGTATGGCACAACTGTAAACCTACCAAGACAAGGCCGTCCACCTAAACTCACAGGCCGAACAAGGAGAGCACTGATCAGAAATGCAGCCAAGAGGCCCATGGTGACTCTGGACGAGCTGCAGAGATCTACAGCTCAGGTGGGGGAATCTGTCCATAGGACATCCAAGATGGCGACGCGTGAACAACGCGAGGCTCAGTGTCTCTCCAGAATCTGCTATTTAGCGGTTTTTTATCTACTTTTAACCGGATTATTCGTCCAGAATTGCTGTGCGTTGCTGACCTACAGCAGACAAGAGCTTCTGGACATCTGGACTCATAACTCCAACAGTTTTGTCGCCGATCTCCGACTCATCCCAGAGATCTCCAGAACACCGGAGGCTGCCCATTCTTCCCGGCCGGGCGGAAGTGCACGCAGACGGCGCCGAGATCGTAAACAAAGGCGAGGTAGGTGCGGAGGGCTACGGGATAAGCTAAAGCTAACACCACACCGGCTGCCTTTACCCAGTATTTTCCTCGCCAATGTCCGTTCTCTGGCAAACAAAATGGATGAGATACGGCTCTCCATCACTAACAACAGACGGATTATGGACTCAAATGTCATGTTTTTCACCGAAACATGGTTGAACAACAGCTGCCCGGACAATGCTATCGAGTTAGCAGGACACTACACACACCGAGCCGACAGGCTAGCAGATGACTCCGGCAAGACCAGAGGTGGAGGTTTGTGCATTTATATTAACAATGCTTGGTGCATGAACTCCACTACTACTGAGAGTCACTGCTCACCTAATGCGGAGTTTTTAATGGTCAAATGCAGACCTTATTACTAGGGGTGCAACGATATTCGTATCGATATTGAACCGTTCGATACAGTGCTTTCGGTTCGGTACGCATATGTATCGAACAATACAACATTTGTAATTTATTTTATCAACTTTCCTTCTGACGATGCTGTCTGTGTTGAGCGCTCAGTGAATCTGCGTTCGACTACTCCGCCTAGGCTGCACTGTCGAGCGCAGATCCACTGAGCGCTCAACACAGACAGCATAGTCAGGAGGAAGAGCGCAGGGCAAGCTAGCGAGACAGAAGTTAAGCTCTCCTTGCAAGATGGACCTCCCCCACCCTCATTCAGATCTGGCGTTTGGAATTATTTTGGTTTTCATGTGACGTATGACCCTGAAGGTAAGCGAGTCATGGACTAAAGTAAAACAGTATGTTGGATGTGCCATGCAATGCTTAATTACATTGGTGTGAACTAGTGTGTTAGCGCAGTTAGCTCGTTAACGTGTTGGCCGTCTAGCCCCATGCACGGGGCGATCGGCGGTAGCTCGTTAACGGAGATTTGCCGTGTTGTGGCGTTAAGGTCATTTCAACGAGATTAACCTGAAAGCACTAGTGGGAACACAACGAATATGACTGCACATTTACGCCGACATCATCCTAGTGCAAAGACAAAAACAACAAGCATGCTACTAACTTTAGCCGAGTCATTTAGACAGCTGTTAGCACGTGATTCTCCTTATGCTGCTGAGAATATAGCCCAGAAGAAGCGGATAGTATAGCTTTTATTTTGGAAAGAGACATTTCTCTGTAATAAACTCTCTTTTCCAAAGATGAGTGATTCCTCAATCAGATACAGGGCTTGCAAAATCGCTAGCCCGACGTCCCGGAGCTAGCGATCTTTCCAGTCGGGCTACAAAAATCTCTCTGCCCTGCCCGTCGGGCTATTGTAGGAAAAATATATGTCAATGCTTTTGCATTCTTTCAGAAATGTAGCTGGGTAATTATGTCATTGGCATCGGTGAGCCACTGTCAATATGTGACATATTGAAATCGCGTTTGAATTTGCGCTTGTTTTTTTGCTTTCACTTTGCAATGACAGCACTGATCCGTGAGTGATGATAATTTGTGCACCAATTCCTCTGACATCGTCTTATTAATCGTTAGCTTACTATGCAAACATGACAAGTGAAATCTCCCGCAGCAAGCTTAAACATGTGAGAGGTTGATCGCGCAGAGAATCGCTGAGCTTATGTGAGTCCGTGTGTAAAAGTACCAGTATATATATTTTAGTTCTGCTGAGCCAAATAAGACAGGTCGGGGTGAAGAAGTGACAGCCAAAGAAAAGCTTACCACAAAACGGAGAAGTTATGACAAATGAGACTATAAGGCAAAAAGAAAGTGCAGCTTTATGGTTTCATGGACAAAAGAATTTCTGTGGCTGCAATATGACGAGCTAAATAACCAGGGGTGCACATAAGTGGTCCGCAGGTGCGCATTCGCTGTCAAAATAAAAAACGCGCACAAGGGTTAGGGTTAAATTAAAAAACTGTACTTTTGAGTTAAAATATATATTTATAATTTTAATAAATGACAAATTAAAAAGGCATGAACATTTTTTTTGTATCGAAAAAATATCGAACCGTGACACCAAAGTATCGAACCGAACCGTGAATTTTGTGTATCGTTGCACCCCTACTTATTACCTCCCCAGAGAACTCACTTCTATCATACTCACTGCCGTGTATACAGTGGGGCAAAAAAGTATTTAGTCAGCCACCGATTGTGCAAGATGATGAGTTCAAACAGGTGCCATTCATACAGGTAACGAGTGGGGGACAGAAAAGCTTCTTACAGAAGACGTTACAGGTCTGTGAGAGCCAGAGATTTTCCTTGTTTGAGGTGACCAAATACTTATTTTCCACCCTGATTTACGAATAAATTCTTTACAAATCCTACCATGTGGATTCATGGATTTTTTTTTCACATTCTGTCTCTCACAGTTGAAGTGTACCTCTGGTGCAAATTACTGACCTCTGTCATCATTTTAGGTGGGGGAACTTGCACAGTCGGTGGCTGACTAAATACTTTTTTGCCCCACTGTATACCCCCCGACGCTAATGCTAGGTTGGCCATGAAAGAACTTTCTGCAGCCATTAACAAACACCAGAATAAACACCCCGAGGCTGCTTTTATTGTTGCTGGCGACTTCAACCACACCAACTTAAAGACAGTCCTCTCCAGATTCCACCAACATGTCTCCTGCCACACCAGAGGAGACAAGACTTTAGACCATGTGTATTCCAACCTGGCTGGAGCCTACAAAGCAACACCCCTCCCCCACATTGGACAATCGGACCATCTCTCCCTGTTCCTCACACCTCGGTATTCACCACTCATCCAACGTGTGAAACCTGCTGTGAGGACAATTAAAGTGTGGCCAGAGGGGACAGACGCAGTGCTCCAGGACAGATTTAAAAACACAGACTGGAATATGTTCACCCACACAGACCTGGACCAGTACGCCTCATCTGTACTGGATTACATCTCCGAAACCACAGACAGTGTCACCACCCAGAAACGGATCACCATGTACCCCAACCAGAAGCCTTGGATGAACCGGGATGTTCGTCTTCTCCTGAAGGCCCGCAACACCGCCTTTAGGTCAGGAGATGCACACGCCTACAGTACAGCCAGGGCTAATCTAAAGAAGGGCATCAAAAAAGCCAAACACCATTACAAAAAGAAGGTAGAAGAACACTTCTCCAACTCCAACCCCCGACGCATGTGGCAAGGACTCCAGACCATTACAGAGTACAGGACCACCAAACCCTCCCCCGCATCCTCTGATGTCTCCTTCCTCAACGAGCTCAACAACTTTTATGCTCGTTTTGAGCGAGGGAACCCTACAACCACAACCAAAGCAGACGTGACGCCAGACCACCAACCTCTGACTCTCTCCCCTACTGATGTAGGAGCGGTGCTGAGCAGGATCAATGTCCACAAGGCTGCAGGTCCTGATGGCATCCCCGGGCGTGTTCTCAGAGCGTGTTCTGGGGAGCTTGCAGGAGTGCTCACAGACATATTCAACCTGTCCTTGGCCCACGCTGTGGTACCGGCCTGCTTCAAATCCACCTCCATCGTCCCGATACCCAAAAACTCCAACCCATCTTGCCTCAATGACTACCGCCCAGTAGCACTCACCCCCATCATCACTAAGTGCTTAGAGCAGCTGGTCCTAGCACACTTCAAATCCTGTCTCCCCCCCACCCTGGACCCCCACCAATTCGCATACCGCCAGAACAGGAGCACAGAGGATGCAGTCTCCATCGCACTGCACTCTGTCCTCTCACACCTGGACATCAACAACACCTACGCCAGAATGCTGTTTATAGACTTCAGTTCAGCATTCAATACAATCCACCCCTCACAACTCATCAGGAAACTGACAGACCTGGGCATCAGTTCCCTCATCTGCAAATGGTTACTGAACTTCCTGACCAACCGCCCCCAACATGTCCGGCTGGATAACCACTGTTCATCTACAGTCACGATGAACACAGTGTACCACAAGGCTGTGTGATGAGCCCTTTCCTCTACTCCCTCTTCACCCACGACTGCAGACCTGCTGATGGTTCCAACACCATCATTAAGTTTGCAGATGACACCACGGTGATTGGCCTCATCAGTGACAATGATGAGGCCGCCTACAGGGAGGAGGTGGATCGTCTGGCTGAGTGGTGCGACAGAAACAACCTGCTGCTTAACACCGAGAAGACCAAGGAGCTCATCGTGGACTACAGGAGGAATGCTGACCCACATCCACCCATCCACATTAAGGGGACGGCTGTGGAGCGTGTGAGCAGCTTCAAGTTCCTGGGAGTCCACATCTCCGAGGATCTCACCTGGACAACCAACTGCTCCAAGCTGGTCAAGAAGGCTCACCAGGGCCTCTTCTTCTTGAGGACTCTGAGGAAGAACCACCTGTCCTCAGACATCCTGGTGAACTTCTATCGTTGCACCATCGAGAGCATCCTGACCAACTGTATAACAGTCTGGTATTGGAACTGCTCTGCCTCGGACCAGAAGGCGTTGCAGAGGGTCGTGAAAACTGCCCAGCGCATCGCCGGAGCACCACTTCCTGCCATGAAAGACATCTACAGGAAGCGGTGTCTGAAAAGGGCTGGGAAAATCATCAAAGACCCCAGTCACCCATCACATGGACTCTTCACCCTCCTGCCCTCTGGGAGGCGCTACAGGAGCCTCCGGACTAAGACCACCAGGTACCGGAACAGCTTCTTCCCCACAGCTGTCAGACTCCTGAACTCTGCCTCCTGACATCTGACCCACGTTAACACATGGACTGAACACACACACACCCACAATGGACAACCGTACCCTCAAACACACAATAATAACATGGACTGAACCACCACTCACAACCACTAGCACTTTATATAGCCTCTGTAGGAATTATATCTCACTTATCTTAACTGAACTACTGTATAGCTCTGTGTAAATAATCATTCTGTACATTCGATAATTTTTAACCCTACAACTGTTTACAACTTGCATAGTTCCCATTTCTGTATAGCTGTATATCTCAGATTTCTGTAAAGTTATTTATTTCATATTCTGTATAGTTTTTCATATTTATATCCTGTTCATAGCCTGTACATAGCTTGTACTCACTACAGCCTGTACATACTTATAGTTATAGAATATTCACAACATACTTCATACCGTGTACATTATAACATACCATAATAGACCCATTTCTGTAATATACTCACATATCTATATTATTGCTAATATATATTGTAATATATCTATATCACTAAAGCACTTCTGGATGGATGCAAACTGCATTTCGTTGCCCTGTACCTGTGAATGTGCAATGACAATAAAGTTGAATTCTAATTCTAATTCTAATTAGTCGTGCACTGCACAAAGTTGGCCTTTATGGAAGAGTGGCAAGAAGAAAGCCATTGTTAACAGAAAACCATAAGAAGTCCCTTTGCAGTTTGCCACAAGCCATGTGGGGGACACAGCAAACATGTGGAAGAAGCTACTCTGGTCAGATGAGACCAAAATGGAACTTTTTGGCCAAAATGCAAAACGCTATGTGTGGCAGAAAACTAACACTGCACATCACTCTGAACACACCATCCCCACTGTCAGATATGGTGGTGGCAGCATCATGCTCTGGGGGTGCTTCTCTTCAGCAGGGACAGGGAAGCTGGTCAGAGTTGATGGGAAGATGGATGGAGCCAAATACAGGACAGTCTATACTGATAAAACGTTCTTTGGATCCTAACAACTTTAACAACCTCCATCTGATTTCTAATCTACCCTTCATCTCTAAAATACTCGGAAAAGTAGTTGGAACTTTATTCACAACTGGTTAATAATAACATCTATGAGAGATTTCAATCTGGTTTTCGTTCATGTCACAGTACAGAAACTGCTTTACCTAAAGTCACTAATGTCGAGAAGATCACTGGTCTTCTTGACATTCTCGCCCTTTTGGATCTGAACTCAGCCTTCGACACCATCTCTCACTCCGTCCTTCTAAGCAGACTTTCCTCTCTCGGCATCTCTGACACACCCCTAGCCTGGTTTCAATCATATCTCCTTGACCGCTCCCAGTTTATTCAACTGAAATCATTCCGCTCTCGTCTATTCCCGGTCACTTCTGGTGTACCCCCAAGGTTCAGTCTTAGGCCCTCATCTCTTCATAATATACATCCTCCCTCTAGAATTTGATCTTCACTTTCACTGTTTTGCTGATGACACCCAGTTAAATCTTTCCTGCAGACCTGATTCCTCCCTCCCACCTTCTTCCCTTACAGAATGTCTATCCGAATTAAAATCCTGGTTTATCTCAGATTCAGATTCAAGATTCAATATTCTTTATTTGTCACGTGCATGGTTATACAGGTGTAACACGCAGTGAAATGTGACCTGATACGTTCCTCGACTGTGCAAAGAAAAAAAGAGCGAGACAGACAGAACTTTGTATACAGTGAATGAGTATATGCAAAGAGGACATAATGTGCAGCAAGTGGGTGAGTTATGTACATTATATAAATAGAAATAAAATAAAACAATCTGGAAATTTACAGCTTGTGTACATTGCGTGGGAAGGGTGTTAAAGTCTCCTGTGCTATAGTGAGGCCAGAAAGATCAGGATGATATGAGAATGTGGTAATGAGTCCTGTCTCAGTCACTTAAGGGTGATTGCTGATTCGACACACGAATGGCCTGAGGATAAAAACTCCTCTTGAGCCTCTCTGTTTTTGTTCAGATGGTGGAGAACCTTCTGCCTGATTTCAGAAGCGGGAACAGTTTGTTGCTGGGATGGGACAGGTCCTTCAAAATCTCAGTTGCTCTAGTTCAGCATCTCTTGACGTAAATTTCCTGTAGGGAAGGGAGAGCAGTCCTGCAGCAGCGTTCTGCCATATGGATTACTTTCTGGAGAGTTTTTTTTTTATCCTTGACACCGCTGTTTTCATACCAGCATGTGATGTTCTGTGTGAGGATGCTCTCCACAGTGCCTGTATAGAAAGTCCTGAGAATCACTGGAGAGACTCTGAACTTCCTCAGTTGTCGTAGGTGATACAGGCGCTGCCTAGCCTTTTTGGTCTGGACCTGAATGTGGGCAGCCCATGTCAGGTCTGAGGAGATGTGGACACCGAGATACTTGAAGGACTGCACACTCTACTGGAGCTCCATTAATGATAATGGGCTTGTAGTCTCTGTGCTGACTCCTTCTTAAGTCCACCACCAGCTCCTTGGTCTTGCCGTCATTGAGCAGATTCTTCACTTCATCCATCGTTGTTGGAGATGGCATTCTCACATAGTTACCCTGTTTCTTGTTCACGTGGCTAAGGGTTGTGTGCAAGACGTGGGCGATGGCGTCCTCCGTGGATCTGTTGGGTCAGTAGGCGAACTGGAGCGGATCTGTGGTGTCTGGGATGGAAGAGGAGATGGTTTTCTTCAGGTCAGTGCAACTGGCCGGTAGTCATTCAGGCATGAGGGCTTGTTGTTCTTGGGGACAGGGATGATGGTAGATCTCTTGAAGCATGTGGGGACCACAGACTTAGCCAGGTACTCGTTAAAATCGAAGTGAACACACCTGCTAGCTGGTCAGCACAGCAGCGCAGCAGACGGCCGGTGATGCTGTCTGGCCCCGCCGCTTTCCTTGTGCTCACTCTGCAATGCTGAGCGCCGGTCCTTCTCTGATGACATCACCGTCCTCTAATTTTCTAAAGCTCAATGAGGATAAAACTGAAATCCTCCTTATTGGCACCAAATCTGACCTTCTGAAGGCGAACCATTTCTCACTCACTATCAATAACTCCACAGTTTTCCCTTCTCCTCAGGTGAAGAGCCTTGGTGTCATCCTAGACATTTCACTTTCCTATAATCTCACATCAATAATCTCACCTGTTCTGGCTACTTCCATCTAAGCAATATTAACAGATTACGTCCTTCTCTTTCCACTCTTGTCCACAGTCTTGTTACCTCCCGCATTGACTACTGCAACTCTCTCTTGCATGGTCTTCCCCAAAAATCCCTCCATAAGCTTCAACTGGTTCAGAACTCTGCTGCTCGCATTATCACCAGAACCCCCTCCTACATCACCCCTGTTCTTCAGGAACTTCACTGGCTCCCAGTGAAATTCCAGATAATATACAAACTTCTTCTGCTCACCTTCAAGGCCATTCATAACCTCGCTCCTCCTTACCTTTGTGACCTGTTAAGCACTACTTTTTCTGCCTGCTCACTTTGATCTTCTTCTATCCAGCTTTCTGTGCCTTCCTTCCACCTCACCACCATGTGAAGCAGAGCTTTTAGCTGCTCTGCTGCCAGGCTGTAGAACTCTCTACTCCCTGATGTAAGAAACATTGGTTCTCTCCCCCAGTTTAAATCTCAATTCAAAACCCATCTGTTCAAGTCTGCATATTCACTGTGAACCCACTGTATCTTGTGCTTTTGTTTTATTGTTCTTCATTGTGTCATTGTTCTATTATGTGTTTTATCCTATTGTACAGTGTCCTTTGGTGTCTTGAAAGGCGCTTTATAAATAAAATTTGTTGTTGTTGTTATTATTATTATTATTATTATTATTATTATTAGTGGGGGTGGTTAATTGATGATTCTAAATTGCTAATAGGTGTGAATGTTTTTCTGTGAGAGACTGGCAACCTGTTCAGGGTGAACCCTGCCTCTCATCCCAAGGCAGCTGGGATAGGTTCCAGCCCCCCAGTGACCATGAATTGGACATTTACTTTGTTAATGTAATTTTTATTTTCCTAAAATACTATTCAGTAAATATGTATTCTTAGATTCATTTCTTAGTTACTTAATGTGTTAGATAAAGTATTGAAGTGAGATGGATTGTTATTTTTTTCACTCAGTTGTATTTTAGCTGTATTCAGTTGCCTCCCAGCTCAAGTTTAGAGTTCAGTCTGATTGTTAGCACCATGAAGATATGATAACGTCTAAGTGTCCCTGTGTGTATGCAGCTGAATATATTTACACTGAGGAAATTCTCTCTTGAATTAATGCCTCACCCCTGCATACCTATATAAGATTTTTTCTATTTTTCAGTATGCCATTGCTACTTCTCAATTGCAATTTTGGAGTTCCACGTTTTACAAGCAGGTCTTAAATTAGTTTCACAGATTGAGCTAGTCTTTCTTTCTCTTTGTATGCTAACTTTTCAGGTGACTGAGAAGTCTGGAGCTCAAGTGAGGGTCATGTCAGATTCAGGAGATCATGAATGTAAGACGACCGTATGTTTCCTGCTTCAGGGCTCTAAGGAGCAGGTCTTACTGGCCCGCTGTGTCCTGGAGAACCTGCTCACAGAATGTGAACTTGTCTCAGAGATTTTGGAGGTTCCACAGTCCTCTTTTGGACGCATAATAGGTAGACTGAATCTTTGATCATGTCAATTGTTTTTTTTTTTCATTACCAGGCATCATTTTCAAAACTAAAAGCTCCAGTAAGTGACAAGCAGATCAGCTGGCCAGGAGGGAGGGCAGAGTATCTCTTTTATTATACAGGGAGTGCAGAATTATTAGGCAAGTTGTATTTTTGAGGAATAATTTTATTATTGAACAACAACAATGTTCTCAATGAACCCAAAAAACTCATTAATATCAAAGCTGAATGTTTTTGGAAGTAGTTTTTAGTTTGTTTTTAGTTTTAGCTATTTTAGGGGGATATCTGTGCGTGCAGGTGACTATTACTGTGCATAATTATTAGGCAACTTAACAAAAAACAAATATATACCCATTTCAATTATTTATTCTTACCAGTGAAACCAATATAACATCTCCACATTCACAAATATACATTTCTGACATTCAAAAACAAAACAAAACAAAACAAATCAGCGACCAATATAGCCACCTTTCTTTGCAAGGACACTCAAAAGCCTGCCATCCATGGATTCTGTCAGTGTTTTGATCTGTTCACCATCAACATTGCGTGCAGCAGCAACCACAGCCTCCCAGACACTGTTCAGAGAGGTGTACTGTTATCCCTCCTTGTAAATCTCACATTTGATGATGGACCACAGGTTCTCAATGGGGTTCAGATCAGGTGAACAAGGAGGCCATGTCATTAGTTTTTCTTCTTTTATACCCTTTCTTGCAGCCACGCTGTGGAGTACTTGGACGCGTGTGATGGAGCATTGTCCTGCATGAAAATCATGTTTTTCTTGAAGGATGCAGACTTCTTCCTGTACCACTGCTTGAAGAAGGTGTCTTCCAGAAACTGGCAGTAGGACTGGGAGTTGAGCTTGACTCCATCCTCAACCCGAAAAGGCCCCACAAGCTCATCTTTGATGATACCAGCCCAAACCAGTACTCCACCTCCACCTTGCTGGCGTCTGAGTGGGACTGGAGCTCTCTGCCCTTTACCAATCCAGCCACGGGCCCATCCATCTGGCCCATCAAGACTCACTCTCATTTCATCAGTCCATAAAACCTTAGAAAAACCAGTCTTGAGATATTTCTTGGCCCAGTCTTGACGTTTCAGCTTGTGTGTCTTGTTCAGTGGTGGTCGTCTTTCAGCCTTTCTTACCTTGGCCATGTCTCTAAGTATTGCACACCTTGTGCTTTTGGGCACTCCAGTGATGTTGCAGCTCTGAAATATGACCAAACTGGTGGCAAGTGGCATCTTGGCAGCTGCACGCTTGACTTTTCTCAGTTCATGGGCAGTTATTTTGCGCCTTGGTTTTTCCACACGCTTCTTGCGACCCTGTTGACTATTTTGAATGAAACGCTTGATTGTTCGATGATCACGCTTCAGAAGCTTTGCAATTTTGAGACTGCTGCATCCCTCTGCAAGATATCTCACTATTTTTGACTTTTCTGAGCCTGTCAAGTCCTTCTTTTGACCCATTTTGCCAAAGGAAAGGACGTTGCCTAATAATTATGCACACCTGATATAGGGTGTTGATGTCATTAGACCACACCCCTTCTCATTACAGCGATGCACATCACCTAATATGCTTAATTGGTAGTAGGCTTTCAAGCCTATACAGCTTGGAGTAAGACAACATGCATGAAGAGGATGATGTGGACAAAATACTCATTTGCCTAATAATTCTGCACTCCCTGTAGTTCATAAATAATGTTAGAAAGCTGTAGGTTCTGGCTGTGAAAATGAAGCCAAAGCAGAAGTTACTTTAACCTGCATTCTTTCTGTTGATTAGCATGGGGCAACTTCTTGGATTGCAAAAAAACAAACAACAAAAAAAAACTGTTTGTGTAGAGTTTATGGGGAAAATGGTCCCTTGGCTTCTTTGCACTGTGAGCTTTGTAAACATAACCAGAAAGTCTTATACTAAATTTGTGTGAAAAGTGAATTTCTCTGTATGTATTATTGTAGGGTCTACCTTACAATATAAAGTGCCTTGAGGTTACTGTTGTTGTGATTTGGCGCTATATAAGTAAAAGTGAATTTACCATTAATCATATTTCTCTTTATCTGAGTTATCTTTATGTATGAGGTTTTAATGGCTAACATTCGAACCCCGTGATAACTATTCACTTAGCCTTATGTCAGTTTAAGAAAAAAGTCCCCATTTTATCTCACCCCTATATGAAATAATTGTTAGGAGAACATGATTATCTGTGTATTGCAGGCCGTGGTGGAGAGAGTTTGAAACAGATCACCCGAACTACAGGAGCCAAAGTGGTGTGTTCCAAAGAGCCAGCACACGGTGTACAGGCAAAGGGCATGGTGACGATTACAGGGACCAGGCAGGAGGTGAAAAAGGCACAGGTAACGCACAGTGCCTTGATTTGGATCTCCTGTGTGTACCACATCCTTTAATTTTAGTTGAGGGGACATCTAACTCCTGCTTTTGAAACCTGTTCAAAGGATATGATTCTAGAAAAAGTCACCGAGGACATGATGGTGAGGACAACAATCTCACAGTCATCAGCCCGGCGCCAGAAACGTGGCCATAATGTCGTGAGTCAGAAGTCAAACGACACAGAGACTGAACCTCTATTGTTCTTGAACAACAACAGTCCCTTCTCCCACATAGAGGAGAATGTGCTTGTCTTTGCCAACGGGACCACAGGAGAACCAGAAACATTTTTTGACCAGGTGGGAGAGTCAAAAATCAAAAAAGCCAGCAAGAAGGAGGGCAGTACAACTACTAAGACCTTCTCTGAAGTGTCCAAGTTTGAAAGTGAGTTCAGATTTCAGTCACCCCAGAGCAGCCATGTAATGTGTCTTTAAGTGTAGTAATTTCATATTTTCTCTGTGTTTTCCAGTTGCAAGCCCAGACTTGAGCTTCCAGCCTGACGAACACCTTGAGGTGTATGTTTCTGCATCAGAGAACCCAAACCACTTCTGGATTCAGATCCTGGGGGTTCGATCCATTCAGCTGGACAAACTAACAGAGGAGATGAACCACTTCTACAACAATGGAAACTCTACAGTAAGGACATATCTTGCTCTCCTTGTGTCTCTCTTGTTCCACAAGAGTTCCCTTGTGGGCCAGAATGAGAGTTGAGAGTTCCGATATACTTCCACACACTTGAAACTGCAAAGATCCAAGTATTTTCCCTTTTTTAAATTGATACTATAGGTGAATCTACAAAAGTCTTGGATGGGTTAGAATCTGTTACCATCACTGATTTCTCAGCGATAACTCGGGAATGCAGTGATATAGGATTTTGAAATTGATGCCGTCGGTGTGCCTACCAGGAGGCTGACAGGTAATACTGACGGTTGCCAGTATTTTTTTTCTTTACCCTGGTAGAACTGACTTTTTTTAAGAGTCTTGATTATGTGCTGCAGATCTTACAACAGTTCAGAAAGCTGGGTAACTTGTAGTAATGGCATTTAAAATGTGATTTAGAGAACGCTAAAAGCCAGGCTCTGATGATAAGAAGCAGGCCTGCAACTATTCATCGAGTAGATATAGAAAAATATCTGAGATCCTGCGTGTGAATAAAAAGTATGTTAACAATAAGCTCACACAGCCCATGGGGCACCTCTATCCCTGCAGCACCTTCTGCAACCCAGTGTCTGATTTGTGTTTGAACTCATCTGCTTTTCTGATCTGTAGGATCAGCGAGTGGAAACCATTGTTGTAGGGGACATTGTGGCTGCTCCATACAGAGACCATGGCACATGGAACAGGGCAAGGGTGCTGGGAGTCCTAGGCTCTGGACTGGTGGACCTTTATTACGTTGACTTTGGGGACAATGGGGAACTCCCAAGGAGCAGCCTCCGCAGGATGAGGTAGGTGAATTCAGGATAAAAGAGGAAGACGTGACTGTACTAATATACAGTAGTATTTGGTTGCTGAGGAGAGGGAAAAGCTGTGGGAGTGAGTGATGGTGGTTAAGACAGCTAGCGATATCCATACCAAGTTTTTAGATTTTAAGAATACATAACCTTTTGCGTGTTTGGACTCCAAACACATTACTGTGTGGTGTAATGTGTTTGGAGTATAGTCTGGTTTCTTTGGTTTCTTTCTTTTACTGAGTCGTCTTCTTTCCTTAAGTAAACGTGAAAAAGTAACCTTTGGTTCCTTCAAATGCAAGATTCCTTTAATAAACAATGGAAAATTATAAATTTAACGTAGAATGAAACTAACTTTCTCAAAATCCTGAAACTTGCCCATAGTTCAACTATAAATACATCTATTTCAAGGTTATACAATGCACTACTCTATGCAAGAAAGACAGTATTCTATATATAAAGGAAAAGTGGGAGAGTGAAGCTGGAATTAGCATTTTGGAAAAAGATTGGGAAGAAATATGTTGCTCACAGTGGTCCTCCACTAATTCATTAGAATGGAGAGAACATTGCTGGAAAAATATCATAAGATACTTTAAGATTCTAGTCCAGGGTAAATTTAGCAATACGAATTCAGAGTGTTGGAGGCAGTGTGGTTCAGTGGAGGCAAACCATTATCACGTGTTTTGGGACTGTCCCAGGCGGTACCTGTACTGGAGTGGGATTCATAAAACATTGAGGTACAGATTCCGTTTGACTTTGTAAATTTATACGTGGATCATGTTATAATTCTAGAACGGAGGACGGATATAAAGCTGCTGCAGGCTCTTCTAGCTGCTAGCAAAAAATCTATTACAAGAAGGTGGATGAACCGAGTCCCACCAACATTAGATGATTGGTATGAAACTATTCTTGAAATTTTTAGAATGGAAAAATTGATGTACTCTCTTGGAATCCAGAAAGACAAGTTTTACCAAATTTGGGATAAATGGATCAAATTTATATCCCCCAACCAAGCAGGCTTTGTGTGACTCCTCCAGAGTATTTTATTTATTTATTTATTTTTCTGCACACATACTGTTTCTCTATGTTACTTTATTTTTTCTAAACCCTTTAAAACCGATCAAAACGGGCACGCTCCGTTTTGCGTAACTATTTTTAAATCCCTGTAGAACTGCAACCACGTAAGCTAGCGCAATAATTTTTTTTGCATATGAAACTGGAGGAGTTGTACTTACATCTTATGCCATCAGCTTGTCCTCGGTCACCGTTTCCTTCCACATATAGCTTTGCAAAAACTGCATAAAAAGCACTTGCAGCAACAAAAACATAATATTCCAGAAACACGCTTTGACGATCTGATCAGCTGTTCATAACACTTCCTACCTTGGAATAGACGTCAGCGCGAACTATCGCATATCCGCCATTACCTGGCCGAAACCGGAAGTGACGTCATTTTGTCATTGGTGTTTTTAAAAGTCATGTTTGACTTTATGCTTTTCTGTATAGTTTCTGGGATGCTTAGAACTTAAATTGCACTGCTGAAAATAGTTTATTTTGATTCACATGCTGTTTTTTTGCAAATTTGCATTCTAATATTTATTTTTGTTTTTTCTGCAGTATATAAAAATTGGTGTGTCTCAAAAATAAAACTATGAAGACACTCAAAATAAACTTTTGTGTATTTAAAGTTTTGAGGGATAAACCTCTTAAATTTCTCTAACTAGAAATATATGTTAAAAAACAAAACAAAAACGATTTTCAATTTTTCAATTTTCACCTTTTTTTGCATTTTTTTTTCCAAATCTCTTCATTTGGTTTCCCAGTTTTCCTTTTCCATAAAGATGACAAAGATTCAAATATAACTGATTACATATATACGGTAAAAGTTGAACAGAATAAAATACGACAAACAACAAAAGAAAGTTGGACAGAGGATGTTATTTATCTGACTACCAATGAGGCTCAGTGATTGTTTATATCTGTGCTGTATTGATCTATAAAAGGCTGCCGGGTTGGATAGAATTATTCCAACTTCCCCCTTAGTAGGAGTTTAATTCTTTCCAGCTGCAAATGTTTCATTATATCTTGTATTAACGCTGATTTGGTAGGAGGCACTTTTTGCTTCCAGTTTAGTAAAATTAAACTGTGTGCTAGCAGTGTCACAAAATGTATTACATTATTTTGGGTGGCTGACAAATCTACAACAACTGGCTTCACTCCAAATAAAGCACAGATTGGGTCTGGCTTCAGTGTTTGTTTTAGAATCTTAGACAAGGTTTGAAAGACATTATTCCAATATGTTGCTTTACAGGGACAATTCCAAAACATATGCGCCAGTGAAGCAGGTTGCTGTTTACATCTTTCGCAGGACAAGTTTACATTGGGGAACATTTTTGACACTTTCAACTTTGATAAATGGAGTCTATGTAGCACTTTAAACTGTAAGAGTCCATGATGAATACAAACAGAGGAAGAGTTTACATTTTCTTGGGCTTTTGTCCATTGACTATCTGTGATTCTCATACCAAGGTCATTCTGCCAGGCCTCTTTCAGATGATCAAGCGTGGTAGTTCCATCCAGTTGTGACCATGCATTGTGAATTTTTGTTATTAGTCCTTTTTTGAGTGGATCGAACTGGAATAAGTTATCTAAGATAGAGTCTGGGGGTTGATCTGGAAAGGATAGAAAATTACTCCTTACAGAGCTTCTGATCTGTAAGTATTTGAAGAAGTCATTACTGTGCAAGTTACATTTTTCTTGCAATTGCTGGAACCCTTACTGATGAATAAATCCTTTATTGAGTGCAGCCCCTTAAGGTTACATTGGAGAAATGAAATGTTTGAAAGTGATGGTGTGAATGTTGCGTTATTCATGAGTGGAGATAGTATGGAGGCTTCATTCCACCCGTAATGTTTCCTTATCTGAGTTCAGATTTTAATTGTATGAGAGATTACAGGATTCTTAAGGTCGTGTCTAGGGATAGGGAGAGCTGAATAGATCATAGCTTCTAATGAGGAGGGATAACAACTTTCACTTTCCATCGTTGTCCAGTCGGCCCCCCGAGTGCTCAACCAAAACGACATGGAACGAACATTACCTTACCAATAATAAAGACGGATGCATGGCAACCCCATCCCTCCCTGACATGTCGGTCTCTACTCTTCTTGATTCTTGGGTTCTTTCTGTTCCATATGAAATAGGATATTAAGGAGACTAATTTATTAAAAAAGGCTTTATTAATCACAATAGGGATACATAGGGAGGGTGATGCGTCAGTGAGTGCTTATCAGTATCAGTATATGTATGTGTGTGCGTGTCCATAGTTCAGCTGAGACAGTGTCCTTCGCCCTGCCAGGCTAAGTAAACAGTCTTCCAGCCAACCCAGGTGGCCTTGCATGGAATGGGAAGGAACAGACTCAACACAGTCGTTATCAAGGAGTTGTTGTTCGGCTCCAGCCTTGAGCCTTGGCCTTGGCCTTGAGCCCACAGCTGGCGCCGAAGGGGTAGCCGCATTATGATGGTAATTGAGACTTTCAAGATGTTTTTAACACTCCGACACTGGTCTCTCAGTCTCCCGTTAATAGCTGCGAGCTTCTCCGTGATGTTATTAGCCGTCGATTCTGTGGTCTTGTCACTCTTTTTGCTCACATAGCAGATTCTGAGACCTCACGACCGCAGCCAACTGATCCGAGGTGTAATCCAGCTCCGCCCAGAGATGTTGTTCTGAGTTGATTCTTTCCTGATGTAATCCAACATACATACGCTCAAAGGTGTTATTCTGAGCATTCACTGCAGTCGTAAGCGCCTCCAAGCTCTTAACCATGCTGCCTTCAGTGAGCCCTTTCTGAGAAGTCGCACCTGTCGTTCCAATCCCAGCGGGCAGCCTTGTGGGGGTTTGAACAGCCGGTTCCGCTCTCTTAATTCTCCGATAAGCCAGGGCCAAGCCAGCTCCGATCAGCAAGAACCCTGTTATCATGGTTCCGAATAGGTAGATATCTTCAGCGTCCTCGATCGACAGTCCTGCCAGGCACACGATCCTCTGCCACCCGTCCATCGTGTATCCGGCAGGGAAAGTCCCTCCAGGGCACTCGGGTTCTCCCGAGCCCAGACTTCTATTTACGCTCCAATATTTGGAGCGTAAATGTTTACTAATGTAACTAAATGACCATAAACTTTGCCAGTTACAATAATATATCTACCTTGAGCGTCTGGTAATATTTTTGCTGCAGTAAATGGTTCTGTTTTTTGGATTAGTATAGCTGTGACTCTGCTTCCTGCATTAAACGAGTGAAATATTTGTTCTATCCATTTGCAACGTAATCTGTTGTGGTCTTGTACTTTTAGATGCGTTTCTTGCAAAAATATTATATCCGCATTTACTTTTTTTTAACCTCCTGAGACCTGAACTCTTCCATGGCATGCATTTTTAATTTCTCTTTGATATTTGGGCATATTGGCACCTCATGAATGTAAAAACAAAGAATTGCCAGATTTTCTTTTTTTTTTTTTTTTTTACCTGATTTATTTTTCTGACAAAAATGAGATCCACATACTGTACAGTGGCAGTAGAATGTCCTCGTAAGTGGACAGGTCCTAGGAGGTTAAGTGAGTTCCATGTTACAAAATTGACAAGATTTTGTGGCATTCCTTCAGTAGAGGTGCCAATAGTTACTAACTGTTAGTAATTGGTTAATGGATCTTACTCTGACCTTTCTAGATGTGAGCCTCTGAAATTCACAACTTTCTTGAACTAAACTAAAGAACATCCCCTTGAACTCAAACCTGAACACCTTCTTTATTTGCAGCGAAACTGAGCTGCAAATGGAAAAGAAAAGAAAAACAATTTTTGTCCAGCTTTTTATGGGCTGTAGACATCAGACTTACCACTAAACTCCTTAAGATTGTCTATTATTATATACTATTCCCTCCTGGGTCATGTTGTTTGTAGAGATGGCACCAACTATCCCTCCTTGTCAGTAGATGTGGCTGGGCTCTGGATGTGGATACTGACGAACTTCTCTGCTTCACGTGGATCTGTGAATGAGTGCTTGGTGTTGTTCACTGTTATAATCAGCTTCGCGGGATAGTAGTACTGTACAGGATGCCAGCATTCCGCAGTTTCCCTTTCACGGGGTTAAATGTCGCACGAAGTTTGCTGACCTCGGGGTTCATGTCAGGGAAGATGTGTACAGGTGATCCTTTGTAGAAGAGGCAGCCTTTTCCCCTGGACAGTTGCAGAATCTATCCCTTGCCCTTATCATGGCTCTTGGGCGCTCTCCTGTCCGTGGTTTCGGGGCGAGGGTCCTGTGGGTTCGGTCTGTTATAGTAAATGAATCACCGTTTTCTTTCGCGAGCACTTCTGAGAAAAACTCTGCCATGAAATGGCTGGGGTTTCCCCCCTCATTAATGCCCACCACACGCAGATTTTTTCTGCGGCTTCTGTTTTCTAAATACACGACAAGTGTAGTTTGCTGTAATCTTTCTTTAGAGTCTCATGATCTTTTTCTAAGGCTGTTAATCTGTCTGTAGCGTCGCAGATGGCCCATTCCATTTCATTCTGTATACTTGCTGTTTCTCCTTGATGCATTTTCAATCATCCAGGAAAGTAAATCTCCAAAAAGTTGATTCTGTTCATCTGGACGTAGCGTTTTGTGGGAGAAACGTTTCATCACTCATCCAAGTGACTTCTTCAGTCTCAGCTGACTGCAGGTTTCCCCAATCTTATAAACAGTACATTTGCATAATGACTGAAACCAGCCCACTGAAGGAACAAAGGGCTGGGAAGTCAGTTCCTTAATCTTAATTATGCAAATTCTCATAACCATTGATCTACAACCACTGACCAAAACCCACTGATCAAAGACCACTGATCAATGGCCAGGACAACCGCTGCCCAAGCAAAAACCTGTAGTGATCCCATATGTGTCAGGAGTATCAGAGCAGTTGAGATGCATTTTTTCTAAACACTGGGTCTCTTTGGCTTTTAAACCCCAAAACATGCTGCGCCAAAAACTGGTCCACCCCAAGGATCGGGTCCCCCGACACAGACAGAGTAACATAGTGTACGCTGTTAAGTGCCAGGAGGATTGCCAGGATTTATACATCGGAGAAACCAAACAACCTCTGGCGAAGCGGATGGCACAACACAGAAGAGCTGCCTCGTCGGCCAGGACTCTGCAGTCTGTTCACACCTACAGGCCAATGGACACTCTTTTAAGGATGAGGATGTAACATCTTGGACAGGGAGGAACGCTGGTTTGAGCACAGAGTCAAGAAGGCCATTTACGTGAAAAGGGAAAGACAATCTCTGAATCGAGGTGGGGGCCTAAGGTTACATCTTTCGCCATCTTACAATGCTGTGATTGCAGCCATGGTTTTCAGCTGAATTTTGGGAGATGTTGTAACGTTGTTCTCTACAGGAGAGGGAGATGGAGGAGGCTGCACATCAATGGCAAATCCAATAAGTAAATCCAATAAGATCCAAATCTCAGAGAAATTGACACTGAATGAAAGAGGACAAGATGGTTATGTCTTGGTGTATATATTTTACATGTAGGGCAAAAGGTTTGGGCATTAAAGAAAGAAAAAGACATTTTGTTGGGTCTGTGTTTCCACAAGCCCCGCTAGTTTAGAGACTTATTCCTCATGAAGAACGGAAAAACAAGACAGAACATCTTCAACCGGCTTTTTACTCGCTAACGAGGGAAGCTTTGGTCAGAACCAGCTCTTGGAGCTCACGCTCCTCACCTGTCTCTAGCCCAAATCCTTCAAAGAGTAGCTGTCCTCGTAGCCTTTTTATTGACAGGACAGTTACAATACACATCACAGCAAAAGAACCTCCCACCGTAAAACCCCCCTTGGTTACAAAGACAAGGCACTGTCATGGGGTGCGTTTGTGTGACCTCCTGCTGACCAAAAGGGTCATAGAAGCAGGAAGCTTACAACACAAGAAACAGATCTGTCAGATAAGATGTATCTACAATAAAACCTCCCCCAGCACAGAGTGGCTGGAGAGGTGGTCAGTAGGGGTGGGTTTTTATAATCGATTTATCGATTAAAATCGATTCTGGCTTGGATAACGTAAAATCGATTCATTAAAATCCTGAATCGATTTTTTAATATAAATTTATTTTGCCCGAAATGCCAGAATCTCTGGTGAAACCTCACAAAATTTCAACAACCACCAAACAGCTAAGACAGTAAATGAGAGCAGGTACACGGATTCTGCACATAGACTTAAACACACAGCGCGACCCGCGGATCAGAATCAGTTAGATGTCGCCTTTCTCACAGTCGGGGCTGAAAGCCGACAGCTCGCTGATTCTGATCTGTCGGCAGGTCCGAGCTTTGTGTTCACGCCCTTTATGAGCTGATTCTAAAGCTGTTAGTTTGATCTCTCTCCAAACAATATTGACCGAACCAGCAGCAAAAGAAAATCCAAACTACACTTCACATGGATTCACTCTGACTTACGGTTTTGCTTCGACCACGATGCACAGCTCTCTCTCTCTGTAAATGGCCTCGCTAGAAGTCTGACTAGCTATCCACACAGCTAAACATGAACCCAGGAACTCCAGACAATAGATGAGATCTTGAGAAGTTTACTGGTTCTTTCATTTTGTGAAACTGTAACAATAAAACATATGTGGAAATGTACATTAATAATCTGTACTGTTAACAACAACATGTGCCAATGATCTAACAATGCATTCGAAGAGCTAACATGACGATTAGCACCGTTAATTAGCATATGAACTGGCGATCTCATTTACATATGAATAGCACATAGAAAACTTGCTAACTGTGGTCCATCACACATAAAGACAGCACTTTGAATGCCTGGTTGCTTTACCATTGAGTACTTACAGACAATGCTTTAACAAACACCCAAAGAAGGACACGAATGTGGAGCAGCCATCTTGAAGCAGCATCGCAAGCAAACATGAACTTCCTGTCTAACTCTTCTTCTACTGTCACAAAATATCGACTTAAAGGGACCGCAGGGCGGCGCACTTACTAACATTTAAAACATGAAATTAACTAAGCAGTAACATAACACTCCCCGCCTGGGATTATAACAATCCCACATTAAACCGTCAGTCACTAAACTTTTCGGGGGACAGCAGCAAAACCACTTCTGTTACAGGACGACAGAAAGTCTTCTTATCGCCTGAGTGCGAAGTAGTTACTTCGACTTTCCGGACAAGTCCATCGTTCCCTGGGAAAGTCTTGGTTATGATACACATGGGCCAATCGCCCCTCTTCACCTGAATGTCTTTGAGCAGAACGATGTCTCCTTCCTTGAGACTTTGTTTCTTGTCCTGCCATTTGTGTCGCAACTGAAGAGTATGAAGGTATTCCCGTCTCCATTTGGACCAGAACATGTCAGCGAGACCTTGTACTCTTCTCCATTGTTCTTTCAGAAATATCCCCTTTCCAAAGTCACCAGGGGGTGGCGCTGCTGAGTCTGGTTTCATCGTGAGCAGCATCGACGGCGTGAGGATGAGGGGTGACTCAGGATCGGTGGACACAGGAATCAGGGGGCGAGCATTCATGATGGCACAGACTTCTGCCATGAATGTTGACAACAGTTCATGTGTTAGTAGTGTTCTTTTGCAGTCCTGTAACATAGAGTCGAGGATTCGCCTCGCAATCCCAATCATCCGCTCCCAGGCACCGCCCATATGGGATGCATGAGGTGGGTTGAAGATCCATGAACAGTTTTGTTTGCTTAAGTAGCCTTCGACATCCTTGACTGACATGTTCGATCCGTCCATTTTCAGTTCCCGAGAGGCGCCGATAAAGTTCGTACCGCAATCCGATCTTAGTTGTCTTGCTGGGCCTCTGATTGCAAAAAGTCGCCTTAAAGCATTTATAAAGCTGTCTGTGCTCATTGATTCGATCAACTCGATATGGACTGCTCTTGTTGACAGACATGAGAACATCACGGCCCACCTTTTAGAGCTAGCTTGTCCTCCTCTCGTGCGCCGGGTTACAATGTCCCATGGCCCGAACACGTCTACACCCACATATGTGAAGGGGGGTGCAACTTGCATTCGTTCAGATGGTAAGTTTCCCATTTGCTGACATTCCGCTTTTCCTCTCAATTTCTTGCATGTGACACACTTAAAAAGCACTGTGCTGATAGCCCTTTTGGCTCCTACCATCCAGAATCCTGCAGCTCTAATGGCACCTTCCGTGAAATGTCTTCCTTGGTGTTTCACAGTCTCGTGATAGTGCCGTATTAAGAGCGTTCCCAAGTGGTGTCGGGCAGGGATGATGAGAGGGTGAGTGGTGTCGATACCCAGTTCAGATTGTATGATTCGGCCTCCAACTCTTAAGAGTCCATTGCTATCTAGAATAGGATGCAGTTTCCAAAGACTGCTTGAGGGGGGAATAGGGATCCCTTCCTGAATACACTTTATTTCCTTTTCGTAGCACTCACTCTGAACGCTCTTTATGATACAGACCTTCGCATTTTCCAATTCTTCCACTGTGGGTTGACACAGATGCCAACCACGACAGCTGGATGCTTGGTTGGATCGACCAAAGGAACGAGCAATGTGGGTCAAGCGGGCAACTGCTCTGAGGAGAGGACTGTAGTTGGAAAACCTCTCAAGATGGGATGAACTTACTGTTGACCTTGCGATTTGTGTCAGATTTGTTGTCACCAGCGGACGTATTTCTGTATCAAGAGCGGGATCCACAAGGTCAAACGTGACTGGAGATTGCGACTGTGCGGACGGTTTGAGGAGAAAGGCTGGCCCTTTAAACCATGTTGTGCTGCTCAGTTGCGCTGCTGCAACGGAGCGGGACCCATGATCTGCTGGGTTGAGTTCGGATGGAACGTGCCTCCACTGGTTGGAGCATGTTGATTGGAGGATGCGTTGGACCCTGTTATGCACGTACACATAAAATCTTCGTGACTGATTGTGGATGTAGCCTAGCACGACTTTACTGTCAGTGTAGTACTCAATGTCGTCAAACATGATGTCTATTTCTGCTACTATCAGCTCCGCAACTTCAACTGCAAGCACTGCGGCACATAACTCTAGTCTTGGAATTGTGAGGCCGGCTTGAGGAGCTAGCTTTGTTTTTCCAAACACAAAGCCGATTTCTGTTTTGTTCAAAGTAGACAGTTTGATGTAAGCGACAGCTGCAATGGCTTTCACGGATGCATCAGCGAATACACAAAGTGTTTTGGTTTGGGCGCCAGATGTAGAGAGAGAAGTGTAGGGGCGTGGTATTTGGAGATCTTCTAAATCTTGAAGTGAGTCCTTCCAATTGCTCCACTCTGCCTTCATGTTGTCTGGGAGTGCTGCATCCCAGTCGTCCGTCAAGCTGGTAAGTTCTCTAAGAATCAGTCTGCCTTGAATTGTGATTGGAGCGAGAAACCCCAGAGGGTCGTAGAGACTGTTGACAGTAGAGAGGACACCTCTACGTGTGAAGGCCTTTTGCTCATTGTCAACTTTGAATGTGAAGGTGTCTGTGTCAACATTCCACAGCAGCCCCAAACTGCGTTGCACTGGCGAGTCTTGAGCACACAGGTCTAAGTTTCCAATGTTTTTTGCCCTGTCCTCTGGTGGGAAAGCTTCTAGGACTGTAGGGCGGTTGGAGATTACTTTGTGTAGTCTGAGGTTTGAAGAAGCAAGAGCCCGTTGAGCTTGTTGGAGAACTTGTATGGCCTTTTCTTCAGTAGGAAATGACTTGAGAGCGTCATCGACATAGAAATCTCGCTCAATGAATGTCCGCACCTCAATCCCAAAATCTAGCTCGCCAGTCGCTGCTGCTTTCTTCAACCCATATATGGCGACAGAGGGGGAGGGACTGTTCCCAAAGATGTGCACTCGCATGCGATACTCTATAACTTCAGATGACATGTCGTTATCTTTGTACCACAAGAAGCGGAGAAAGTCTCTGTGGCTCTCTTTGACAACAAAACAGTGGAACATATGTTCAATGTCCGCCGTTATGGCCACCTGCTCCTTTCTGAATCTTATGAGCACCCCAACAAGACTGTTGTTGAGGTCGGGGCCTGTTAGCAACACGTCGTTGAGAGAGACTCCTTCATGTGGGGCGCTTGAGTCGAACACGACCCTAATTTTGGCGGGTTTCTTTGGATGGTAAACCCCAAACAAAGGGAGGTACCAGCATTCCTGGTTCTGACTGAGAGCTGGTGCCACTTCAGCATGTCCTCTGGTGAGCATGTTCTCCATAAACTCCAGAAAGTGTGTTTTCATTTCAGGTCGTTTTTCAAGAGTGCGCCGGAGTGACATAAGGCGATCGTAGGCTAGTTGTCTGTTGTTCGGGAGCCGTTGTCGAGGCGATCGAAAAGGCAGAGGACCAACCCAGCTATTGTCGCTGCCCTGATAGAACTCTGAGTCCATTATTTGGAGAAACTGCATATCCTCAACTGATGGTGCAAGTTTGTGATCATCCGCTGTTCGTGTGAAGACCTGCTGACCAATGCTGTCCACATTACATCCTGACACAGGAAGGCTTGGGAGGCTGTGACTGCGTTCAGGAGCTTTGGTAAATGTCTCTTTAACAGTTATTTGACCGTTGCATGGCTGAAAATGGCTTGCACGGCCATTCTCCAGTATGAAAGTCTTATAGCTGTTCACGTGTGGGGGTCTGTGCACTCCATCGAGACAGATGTCACCTACCACGACCCAACCCATGTCGAGTCTCTGAGCAAATGGGGCGTCGTCTGGGCCGTTTATCTGCTCCCGGACTTTGTGGACTCGAAGCATGTCTCGTCCCAGCAGTAGTAGTATGTCAGCATTTGGGTCTAATGGCGGGATCAAGTTGGCAATCTGTCGTAGATGGGCGTGGTGTTGGGCAGCTTCTGGAGTTGGTATCTCAGAGCGGTTATCTGGAATTTCGTTACATTCGAGGAGTGTTGGCAGAGGAAGACTTGCCTTTCCATTCACTGACTCTACTATAAAGCCAGAAGCACTTCTCCCTGATACTCCTGTGAGTCCGGCACACGTCTTTAACATGTACGGGCGACTCTCTCCTTGGACCTGAAAAACATCAAAGAACTGGGAACGTGCCAGCGATCGATTGCTCTGATCGTCCAAGATTGCATACATTTTCTTTGTTTGATCTCTGTGTCCAGCAGGGTATACATTCACTAGTGTGATTTTTGAACATTCTCTGGCGCTCACTCCTTCCCCACACACCTCAGTACACCGAGACGTGACTTCTTGGGTGTCTGCTTTGTCTCTCTCCCCGCCTTGCTGTGGGGAAGGGGGCGATTTAGACTCCCATGGTGCTGGACCTGGGTGGAGGGCAGAAATGTGATTTTTGCTGTCACACTCAGTGCACGTGGTTTCTGATTCACAGTTCTTGGCTAAATGGTCAGTAGATGAGCAGCAGCGAAAGCAGACGTTTAATTTTTTGAGGATCTGTTTGCGCTCTTCCAAGGGTTTCTCTCTGAACCCTCTGCACCTTTTCAGAGGATGAGGCTTGCTGTGAATTGGGCACTGTTTATTTGGATTCACAGCATACTTAGACTTTTCTGCATCTGCCTTGTCCTGTACTTGAGTTTTGTGAACAGATATGGGTCCTTTGGAGAACCTTTCGTGCATGTGTCTTCGTTCTGATGTTATGGGTTGGTTAGGGCTGTGGACGCTGAAGCTAGGGTCAGTTCGTGTTCTGGCTTCAGTGCGAATGAAGTTGACAAACACAGTAAAGGGGGGAAAGCTGACGCCATAATCGTGCTTGTACCTTGAACCAATATTCATCCACCTTTCTTGTAGATTGTACGGCAATTTTTCGACTATCGCTTGGATCCCTCTTGATGTGTCTAAGTAGGTCAAGCCAGGTAAGTAACCGTCCAACTTGGCTGTCTCTAGCTCTAACATTAGGTCGGCAAGATCACGGAGTCTATAAGGCTCTTTAAGTGTGATTTTAGGGAAGCTGTAGACCTTTTGAAAGAGAGCTTGCTCTACAGCTTCTGGGGAGCCATATATTTCTTCAAGTCTGTCCCAAGCCATAGCTAAACCAACTTCAGGGCATCTGATATTGACAGCTCTCATTTGTTTGGCTTGTTTAGCTGAATCTTTACCAAGGTAGCGCACCAGCAAATCCAGCTCTTCTCCTGGTGAAAGGTCTAACCCTGCTATTGCGGTTTTGAAAGATGATTTCCATGCCCAGTAACTCATGGGTTGGTCATCAAAGCTGGTAAGGCCTGTAGTAATGAGCTGGCTGCGGGCTAGATATTTGGCGAGGTCGTAAGTGTGTTGGCTCGGGGCATGTTCATTGCCCTGAGTATAACTGGATTTATATGGTGTCTGAACAAGAGGTGTAAACTCTTTGTAGTTGGTGGATGGGGGCTTGTACAGTTCGTTATGAGTAGCAGCACAGTTTGCTTTGTTTCCTTCTTTTATAGCAATTTCTTGAAAGGCGGGTGTAGGGTCTTTGTATTCAGTTTTTACTGGGGCTGTTGATTCTGCTGCATTGATAGCTGTTTGTTCCAAAACATACTGCGCAGTGCGTTTTTCTTTGCTCTCAGATAGGGGTGGCCCATAAGCTACACTGCGTGTTTCGAAGCCTAATTCAAGTAGACCAGCTTCTAAAGAATTAGCTTCTGCTATGGCAGCTTCCTTCTCTTGTTCGGCTCTCAGCGCGTCAAGAGTAGCTTGTAAGCGTGCTTGCTCGACTTTAATTTCTATTTCTTTCTTTGTATATGAGGCTCTTGTTTGGGCAGCTTCAGCCTTTGCTCTTGCTCTGAGCAGTTCAATGCTAGCTGACGAACCTGCTCTTGATGGTGGTTTGTGGGAACGGACTGACTCTGTCTCGGCTTTGGAGGATTTACTTTCAGACATTTTGGATTTGTTGTATTTTGATTGTGTCCGCCCGTATACTTTACTTAGCTTATAGGATGGTTGTAGCTCCACGCGGTGGCTTCTGTAGCTATGATGTTTGCTGTGGTGCTGTCTTTTCACTGTAAATGGCCTCGCTAGAAGTCTGACTAGCTATCCACACAGCTAAACATGAACCCAGGAACTCCAGACAATAGATGAGATCTTGAGAAGTTTACTGGTTCTTTCATTTTGTGAAACTGTAACAATAAAACATATGTGGAAATGTACATTAATAATCTGTACTGTTAACAACAACATGTGCCAATGATCTAACAATGCATTCGAAGAGCTAACATGACGATTAGCACCGTTAATTAGCATATGAACTGGCGATCTCATTTACATATGAATAGCACATAGAAAACTTGCTAACTGTGGTCCATCACACATAAAGACAGCACTTTGAATGCCTGGTTGCTTTACCATTGAGTACTTACAGACAATGCTTTAACAAACACCCAAAGAAGGACACGAATGTGGAGCAGCCATCTTGAAGCAGCATCGCAAGCAAACATGAACTTCCTGTCTAACTCTTCTTCTACTGTCACAAAATATCGACTTAAAGGGACCGCAGGGCGGCGCACTTACTAACATTTAAAACATGAAATTAACTAAGCAGTAACATAACACTCTCCCTCTCTCTCTCTCTCTCTGTACTTCAAGAGCAGTTTCCCGTCTAAAAATCTGTTTTCTTCGTTATTCGCTTTCTTGTTACGCACAAGTTTACAGCGCTGTCGGCCGACATTTTTTTTTCGTTTTATATACTTCCGAAAGAAAACCTAATTTCTGCCGTTCAACACTGAACAAATTTAAACTTTTTAAAATTATGCAAAATGCAAAACGCTTAACCGTGTCTCTAATAAAACCGCTGTAACGTCAGAGGTAATGTTCATGTGTTGATTAATGGTTTTCTTTCATTTTTGATGTACTGCAGAATATTTTTATAAAATCCCAGGCCAGGAAAATCGCCTTCATGTTTAAATGTGTTTTATCCTCAGCTACTTTGACACAAAGGCATCTGCTGTGACGCTTACGCCTGTGATAAAGTCTTGCGTGTGTCAGCTTCCTTTTTATAGATACAAACATATGTAAATGTACTGATCTGAATTATAATATTTCTGACTGTCAAAATTTCCCAGATTCAAATCGAATTGAATCGAATCGGATTAAATCGAATCGTGGATCGAATCGATTCGGGACCTTGTGAATTGGAATTGAATCGATTCTAGAAATGAGTGACGATACCCAGGCCTAGTGGTCAGGATCAAAGGAATGGCTTTGATCCTACTGCTTGAACTAAGACTTTACAAATTTAAGAAACACAATGACAACATTCAACAGTTAGACTTAACACATTTCTTTCACATTATTCTCCAGCCTCTTTTTTTTTTTTAAGAGCAGGTCATGTGATCATATAGTGGTGGAAAAGTCCCTGAAAAATCTAATTCTTGAAATTATGCAATAGTCTATTACATCTATTCCACATAAACCAACAATAAAGTGTCTTGTCATTGTACAAATTACCATTCTGCAAAGATGAGTGGGCCAAAACTCCTCCAAAGCGCTGTAAAACACTCATTGCCAGTTATCGCAAACACTTTATTGCAGTTGTTGCTGCTAAGGGTGGCGATCCTTGGTAATCAGGTGGTAATCGGGCCTGGGTGAAGCTACAGAAGCTTCCTGAAGATATGACATACCACAGGTAATTTATTTTATAACTGGGCAAGTGATCACTTTGTCCACACAGGGCCATGTAGGCTTGGATCCCCCTCCCCCCTTTTCACCTTAATAATAAATACCTTCATTTAGAAATTGTATTTTGTGTTTACTTGTGTTATCTTTGACTAATATTAAAATTTGTTTGATTATCTGAAACATTAAAATGTGACAAACATACAAATAGATAGGAAATCAGGAAGAGGCAAATACTTTTTCACACCATTGTAGTTGTTAAGACTTTTGGAGTCTAGACCAGGTTTTTTTAAGAATGGGGATGTTAGAGACTGTCTTGAGGGACACGGGGACAGCAGCAGTGTAAAATGATGTATGGCAGTTATAATTGGAGACGGGGTAGGAATGGAGTCTTTGACCAAGGCAGTTGGAAGGGGGTCCAGTGAACACGCAGAAGTTTTGGACATCATGAGTTTGGTGATGTTTTCCACTTAAGATAGCTGAAAGAATGATAACCTTGAAGAATTCAGTTGTAGGATATGTTTGTTTTGTTGGAGAAGTCCAGGAATGCTGTGCACTGTGTCGTGGAAGTATGATGAGAAGTGGTTTCTGCAGGCTTGATTTTGTTAAGAGTGTTAAGAGTGGAGCAGCCACAGGATAAATTATCATTGTAGTGATGTAGCAGGTCAGCAGTGAGGATAATATGAATGGGTAATAAACCAATGAGGGGATTAACACTTGAGATTCCAAAAGGACATGACAGCTGTAGGTGAGATTTTGATAATGTCAAACAATACAAGCTTGTGATCTGAGATGGGAAACACCACAGCATTAAAATTAGAAGGTGTAACTCCAGAACAGCAGACTAAATGCAGGATGGGAGTCTTAAATTATTATGATTATTATGAATTTTACAATTATCAAACTATTTCGTTTTCACTTGCAAGTAAAAACAAAATAAATTGATTAGTAGTTTTAGCGTGATCAAGGGATTTAGTACAAGAATGCAAAAATAATACTGCTTTACAGACAAATGTGATGATTATAATGATAAGAGTAACACGTTACTTTGAAATTGGTTACAATCAGCAATGCTTTTATTGAAGTATTACAAAGAAACAAGATAACCTTGCACAAGAGCAGTTTTGTTGTTTGTGACCATCATATCAGCATGAGACAAATGTTTCTGGCTGTCTTCGGAGGAGGCTGGTGAGTTACTGATTTTGAAGAGCACACAGTTTTAAATTCTGCATTTCTATGTTAGCTCATGCAGTGAGTGTTGCTTTGTACACTTCATCGAACTTTCGAAGAACTTGATGTGACATACTGCTACTGCACACTGTATAATGTTGGATGTAATATGGATAAAAAAAGGACACGACTTATTAACAGCTTTTGCATATGCTGCAATTTTCAGGAGCGACTTCCTCAGTTTACCATTTCAAGCTATTGAGTGCAGCTTAGCAGGAGTGAAGCCAAAAGGTAAAGCTCTCATCTTAACAATGACTGTCTTTCTCTCTCTCTCTCACTTGCTCATTTACTCACTGTCTCTTACCCTTTCACTCCCTGTTCCTCTCTCTTACACACTCTTGCTCCTCTCTCTTAATCTGGGCAGACACTGTGTGATTTTTTTTCAGTTGCGTTATTCAGCTTCTGCTCAAACTGCACGATTGACTCGCAGGGGTTAGAAGTTTGTAGGTCACGATGCAGGGTCACACTATATGACCCGATGCTCTGATGCGACCTGAGTGCTCAGACTGTGCCTCCATAACATGAAGGTTATAATAGAAAATCTGTCGCTCTCACTCTCTCTCTCTGTCTTTCAGTCACACAGACACACCACCACCATCAACTTTGCTAAATTGCTAATGAAAAACGTTGATCAGGCAGCTGTGATTGAGCAGCAATGTCCATCCAATTATTTTCACGGATGTTGTGGTCGTGATAATTTTGTGAGGCCACATCGAAAAGGCTCGGATGAGCCAAAGTTCTACAAGTTGTGCCTCCATCACTTGTGTCCAGATCACACGCTGCACAGCCGTGCTGCTCCATCTTTTCACTTTCATTTCTGTGTTTGCGCGTGCGCAGTGTGAGAGGCTGCGGTGACACCCTCACGACGGCTGACAGGATTTCAAACAGGTTTGATTTTCTTACGACCAAGCGATTGATGATCGGGAGCTGCTCCTGAGGTGTTAATCGCTTCTCGTTACCCCATGTATACTACATGACACACGATGAAGGCGAAACTCGGACCAATCACCAAAACGGTCGCACGACTGAAAAATCGGCTCAAAATGAGCCAAAAATCGCACAGTGTATGCCCAGCATTACATACACACTCTTTCCCAAACGCACACACACACATATACTTATACACACTTTGTCACACACTTGCTGGTACATGAGGACATAAGGGCACTTTTATGGCCACTGCTTACCTCCTGTCACGCTGTGTCATATCACATCAACTGGCATTACCATTTTGGCCATTTCTTTCGTCTGGTCGTGTATTGTATATCACAACACATGATGTGTTGCGATATAGCCAAAAAATATGTTTTATTTTAACCATTTTTTAACCATCAGTTGCACACAGAGGTTTTTCACAAATGACAATATTCTCACAGTCTTTCTGTGGTCAACACTAACCCTTTAACAAAAAAAAAGAAAGCAAAAGTCAAATTTAAAACAATTGTAATTAAAAAGGTGTTCTCTGTGCTTATAACATATAAAAACTGTAAAATGTGATGACCTACAGAAACAAAAGTGTAGTTAGTGTCTATAAAAACCATTGACCAAAAACTGTCACAGGTATCAGAGCATCTCAGAACTATTGTCTCTATATGTGCTAAGAAGTTTAAACAGCAAAAAGTGGTAAAATGGAAAACGGTTCCAAGTTCAGACAGTGCCTTCAAAAAAAACGGAACAAGAACAGTCATATCACAGGTATTAGAGCATCTCAAAACCATCTAAATAATGATCGCGCTACCTGTTCTAGAATTTAAACAACAAAACACACCACGCAAAGCGGTAAAAAAATTCACAGAAGCTAACGTATAATCAAGAATTGTGACTTTATTACTCCTGAACAAGAACACTGTCATCTGTGTTTAAGGTGTGTAAGTTCTGTGCCAAAAACACAAGCTCCAGGTTTGAGTGAAGCCATGTGACATGTGACCACATTACCACTAGTACTAAATACCACGTTCCGCATTTAGGTTCGACATCCTCTTTGGGAAATCCAAACCACTGCCAGATGATTGATCCAGTGCTGTTTCTCTTTGGAACCATCTTGTCTGGCTCCTGTTCAGTTACAGTCTCATTTCCTTGCTTGTCTGAGACTCTCACTGTCACCATATTTTTCCCTATTTGGTAGTATATAAACACGCATGCTCAGCGCAGTGTGCCAGGTAGAAAAATTTGTGGTTGGGGGGTGGGATTAGTGATGCATTTATAGCATGTGGGAGAAAAAAAACTGCAGACAGCTTATTATTACCATGGCAGTTTATACTCGATGGTTACAGTAGAGCCATTTTAACCATCATAATTGAAAAAACTACATTTGCTATATCACTCAGACTCATCTTACTGGGGAACATAAATAAAACTGACTGTGCGATGATGTTACGGTGGCACAATCAATGCAGAGGATATACTGACGCCCTTAGGTCTTTTAGTATTCTGCAGTGCATTATTCTTGAATTCTTGATTATTTCAGTTTCTTTCCTCCACCAACTTGTCATGCAGGAGGGGTTTGGACTGAGGAAGCCCTGGATCAGTTTGAGAGGCTGACATATTGTGCCTCTTGGAGACCCCTGCAGGCCAAACTGTGCAGCTACTCTCACTCGGAAATCTCCTCATGGCCCAGTGTCAAGCTCTATGACAACAGTGAGGGCAAGGTTAGATAGGATTTTATTTCTTAATAATAAGACTTTAATAAGCCTGTGTTTGGTTTGTCCTTTACCCTGTCTCCTCTTTCCATGTGCATATCATGTAAAAAAGGCTGTGAATGTTGGAGAGGAGCTTATACGATTGGGCTATGCCGTTATCTTCCATGAAGATTTGAATGGAAAAAAAGAGGGCTGCAATCTTGGCTGTCTGCAGATGATGCTGGTAAGTTACTCATTCTGCTTTTCGTGTCTTCCAGCGTCTCTTACTTCTTCCTGGACAAAAATAGGGTATCAATATACTTAATCTTGAACAGGACGTCTGTAAGCCAGCGGGAAAAAATCCTGGAAAAATCAACACTGAACAGAGAGATAGATCAAAACTGCTGGATGATTGTGGAATTCTCATTTTTGGGAATCCAGACTCCCTCAGTTAACCTCCACTGACTGACAACAACCCTGACTTGCAGCCATGATTTGCAGGTGAGTCATGGCTGCAAGACTGATACCATTTAGTCTTCTAGCTGGCTGGGCCCATTCCACCTGTACCATTTGGACTATTACTACTGGGTAATTCCGGACTAGGCTCCTCATGCATCTCATCAGGATCAAATCCAGATCCTTAGTGCTGCACTGTAGGTTCCTGCAACAGGGACTTCATCTTGGTCTGATGTACCTTTATACTGCACTGTGCCAGTGGTACTGTTGCACAAATTGGATTGAATGTTGAAAATAAGGGTTAACTTCAAATTCTTTGACTCAAATCAGCAACTAAATGCCAGAAGCTTATTGATGGCTATTAAACGAGGTACAACTTGCTAAGAGACAGTTAACCAAATATTAGTGAGAGTGTATGTTTATATTTGACACTATATGTATAATTCTTACCTTTTGCAGATTAGAGAATATCCAAAATGATTTCCAAATGATGGACCCAATTTTTGTTTTTTAATGTCATAAAATATATATGCTGTATGATTATTCCACCCTTGTAAAAAGAACAGCTAAAAGAAATCATCAGTCAAGTCCAGAATTACAATGGCATTCATGCACATGATGAGTTTATATGAACTTCTGTATGTGAAGGAAGACATTAATAAAAGAATAATAAAGAATCTTGCTTCTTATTATTGGTATGCAATTCTAGCATCCTAGTTTTCTTGGGTGTGCTTGTCAGGTATATTAATCTCTGTCCAACTGTATCCGACAAGGTACTCTGTCATTTTTTATTATTATTATTTTAATTTATCTTTATGCCTGAGAGATTAGGTAATCCCCTTACTTCTGTTCTGAAAGTTTGGAGGACTGTTTAACAGCGGCTAATCACTTTTATTCTTCCAACAGGATGATGTAATAGGAGCATCATCAGAGCTCAGTCTTTCCTGTATTAGTTTATCAGGTGAGTTCTGTCATGGAACTGTAGATTTGCCAGTGACTATGTTTAAGCGATCATAAAGTAACCCTCATACCCTGATGTTACTGGGATTGTATGTTGAAGTAAAAATGTTATCTAGGTTTCTAAATACAACAGAATATCCAAGTGATGTCCACATTGGATCAGATACTTGACTTGGGACACTTCTTACACCTACAGAGAGGTAGTGTATGCCCCCATGTGGTGGAAAATTAACAGGAATGCAGTTCTGTTAAATCAACTTTCTAAAGTGTCTCAAGAAGAAATGAACACAACAATATACATTTTGATTATGATCAATTAACTTGACCCTAATACTCCAAATACTTGTATTCAGTGCAATTTGTAGTTTATCTCTAACAAATCAGGAAATGGTAAATGGCCTGCATTTGTATAGCGCTTTTCTAGTCCATAGGACCCCAAAGCGCTTTACACTACATTCAGTCATTCACCCATTCACACACTGGCGATAGCAAGCTACATTGTAGCCACAGCTGCCCTGGGGCGCACTGGCGCCACCGGGCCCTCTGACCACCACCAGTAGGCAAACACGGGGTTAGTATCTTGCCCAAGGATATTTGGCATGCAGCCAGGGTGCAGCCTGGGATCGAACCGCCGACCTTCTGATTAGTGGCTGACCTGCTCTGCCACCTGAGCTACAGCCACCCTTATGTTAATGTTTCTAGTTGTTTGCTTTGTAACTAGAATTAGCAAAGATCGTGAAAGATTTGTCTTATTTTAGAGAGGAAAATCCTACATGTTCTTATCATAAAGCAGTTTCCTATCTAGGGGAGGTTTAAATCCGTAAGAAAAAGCAATACAGTGAAAATAAAGATAACATAGTGAAACAAAGGAACGGTGTCACTATGACTCTCAGTCAAGCTTTTGTACCATGGTGGATAAACAAAAAGAGTTGAAGCTGCTGTTACAGTCATTGTTAACTTGAGTGTTTCCTTCTTGCACCTCAGAAGCTGCCTCTATATCAGGAAGTGTTGATGATGTTGTGGAGGACGAGTTGCTGTGAGACCAAAGATATTTAAAAAAAACCAAGGTATCTTCTCCCAGTTTGATGTCTGATTCTGAACATTTGCTAGTGAACGCTCTTGTGTGAACCATTATGTCTAAAAATGATTAACTTTTCTTTAGCAGCCCTCAACATCTACTCCTCAGCATCAGCCCTAATGATGATATAGAGCTTTGCCTAACCTAAACTTGATTACATAAACCCTCTTCCTGAAGCCTTACCTACTTGATGAGTGTGCCACAGTTCTTCCAGCCATTATCCATTTGTTGTTGTTACTTCAGCAAATAATTCTTTGTTTTTTGTTTAATGTTTTGTTCTGCTTTGCTAAATTTTGTGTTCAAGGAATAGGGAAAGGAATAAATCTAGAATGCCAGTATTATTACTGAAAAGCACTGTGATTGGAATTACTGGAGCAAAGTTCAGTTGGTTTGTGGTTAATATTGTTTAGTTTCTTGCTATACTTGTATGTATATCAAAAAAAACTATGCCCATTATCAGGCTTAAGTGAATATATTTTGGAAGTTAAAAGCTAAAGTGTTGTTGAATGTGGTTCTCAGATTTTGTTCAGTGTGAACATATTACATCTACTGTAGAAATCTTTCACAAGAAAGATTGTCTTTGAAAATGTAATAATGTCACTATATCCTAATAAAATATTTATTTTACTTCACATGTAATACTTGTGTATTTTATTTTGAAGTTCTTTTTATATGGAAAAATTTCAAATGAAAGTCAGGAGCTAGTTATAAACAAAACAAAACCATTGAAATTACTGTAACGTTACTGTACTTACACCGACTAATAATCTGTAGTTGTTCTGAAGGCCCCTTTCATTCAGTTACTCTGCGAAGTCTATTTTGTGTCTGCATCGGTCGATGACCTCCATTGCAGATCCACCAATCACACGAAAGTAGGTTACGGTCGCTCATGCGCAGAGGCTGCAGAGTAATTTGTTGATATCCTGCTTGGTAGTATTTAGACTAAAATTCAAAGCTAGGTTATACCCCAGGTGAGGGGATTTGTTTGAATTAGGAAGTGCAGGTAACTGGAAGAGCATCTATATGAAGGGCTGATGGAAAACGCAAGGGATTTGGTGAGTTGGTTTGAAACATTTTTGGGCCGCGAGCCTCCGTTTCCAGTGGATTGTTCAGGCTAGTACGCCTCCTTTGTTGTTATCTGTTTACGATAGCCAGCTAGTGGCTCACCCATCTACACATAATACTAAAGCTCTTTCTTTCGTCTCTTTCTCTCTCTGAAAAAAAAAAACAAGTAGAGTTTTCTTACAAGTCTAACTATTGCAACTATATAATAGACGAACGTAAAAAGGCTTTGCTCTGAAAAAAAAAAACCCTGGAGAAACAGGTTCTGCTAGCTAGCTATGCTAGTGCTGTTTAGCTTTAGGAGGTGTTTGTAATAAGGCCGTCCCTTGTTTTAGTTTCGGTATTAGTTTACTTTTTAATATATATGTATGCAAAATGTAGCTTACGAAGGATGTCTTTGGAAATGGGTGTCTTGAGATATATATATATATATATATAGATATAGATATAGATATATATATATATATATATATATATATATATATAGATATATAGATATATAGATATATAGATATATATATATAGATATATATATATAGATATATATATATATAGATATAGATATTATTATTATTATTATTATTTTTTTAAGTTAAACAGTTGTGCGTAGTGTAATGTTTGAGCTGAGATGCTGTGAAGAGGAAGTAAACTAGCTTTGACAACATGTACGCATTGTTCCGGATCCTGTGATCAGACTTCCATATTTTCACGTAGAATTTATTTATTTAGATGTTTGGGCGTTTCGAACAAAGTCATGCTGACTCAGATATGGTTCGCTGATATTTTCCTACCTGAATCTAAATGATGCATTAATGATGAAAGGCGAACTGTAAAACTGCATCTTTCAACTAAAATAAGTTCAGCTTCACTTCAATACTAAAATTTAGCTTAGGGACTTGATTTTTGTTGACATTTGTCTAAAACATCTTACAAATGCTCAAAAAAGGAAATAATATTGATTACAAAAATAATAAAAATGTGAACTAAAAAGATTTGAATCTTTATTTTCTTCTGGTCCATTATTATATTTTGCATCAACCTTGCAATCAAACTATTTCTTTTGCAACTATTGCAGACTGTGTCTGCTCCCCCATTCTTCCCCTTTCTACCTCCCAAGAATGCCTTAGAGCAATATTCCCTTTCTAGCCTCCTCACAGAAGTTGTTGTTTTAAGTATCTTCGTTTTTTTGTATTGATTCGCACAGAGATTGAGATTAACAGTAATAAGAATTATTTTAAGGCACTATTATTGCTGTGCTTTTACCATTAATTATATGTTCAAAGAAAAGGTTAATTTTATTAATATTAAAAACCATGGTATATTTAATTTGAATAAGAGCGCCGCTGTTAAAAAATAAATAAATAAATAAACTGGGCATCTCTTCTGCACTAAAGACAAATTTTTGGCTAGTTTGTGTGGCTAAACTCCAGAACCACAGAACAAGGACATTTGTAAGGAGCAGTTAAAATAAAGTGCAATAGCTCAAAAGAATTATTTTTTTTTTATTGAGTTTTACTAAAGTAAAATAACTCAAAAGGAATGGAGTAAAATAAAATGATTTGAATGAAATATATTTTTCTGAACAGTTACCTTCTCTTAGACCAGGGGTGTCAAACTCAAATACACAGTGGGCCAAAATTCAAAACTGGAACAAGGTCGCGGGCTAACGTTAATATTTATTGAAAAAAAAAATCTTCCTCCAGATTTAAGAATGAATCTCTTCTTATGGACTCAAACAAGTTTTGCTGAAAAACTGAATATGGAACAAGCAAAGCTTAATACTAAAGAATATATATATTAGCTGTATAATACCAGTAGGCCAGCTCTAATAATAATTTGGTATGGCTTTGCGGGCCAAATGTAATTAGGCTGCGGGCCAAATTAGGCCCACGGGCCAGAGTTTGACACCTATGTCTTAGACCAATTTCACTGCTTTCTCCATGACCAATGCCAAAGTAAACGTGTTACATTATACGGAGAAATGGAGAGGAGAACCTCCTGAGCTACAGACACCCCTAAAAGCATCCATATGAATTCATTCAGTGTTTCTCTGTTGTGTCCTCTGTAAAGGCTGAGCGTACCCCACGTTCAGATCGTAAGCGACGAGACTCATTCGGGATGTTTGATGGCTATGACAGCTGCAGCGAGGAGTCCACCAGCAGCTCTAGCTCAGACGACAGTGAGGATGAGGTGGTACCCTCTATCCCTGCTAGTCTGCCCATCATCAAGAACAATGGACAAGTCTACACCTACCCTGATGGAAAGGCTGGAATGGGTCAGTACATGAGGCTTATTTTTTGTGTGTATTGCTTAAATAATAATCTGTGAGTGAACAATAATAGTGTTTACGTTTAGCTGCTGTGGCTCAGGAAGTAGAACGATTATTAGTTTGATTCTCAGCTCCTCAACATTCATATGTGCAAATATCCTTGGCCAAGATATTGAATTACCTAAACAGTTAATGCATTACTTTTGGTATACCCTTTGAATTAAAGCTGAAATTTTTCATTTGTATCACATTTGGTTAATTTAAAATCCACTGTAGTGATTGGGTGGCTCGGTCCCCTTCTGCTCCATTCTACATGCCAAATATCCTTGGCCAAGATAATAACCCCAAGTTGTTCTCCGATGCATCCACCGGACAATGAATGTGTATGACTGTTGGGTAGAAAGTGCCTATAAAAAAGTGCTTGTGCGATTGCATGTGAATGAGTGAATGAGGAAAGATGTATAAAGAGCTTTTAGTATTCAGAGTAGAAAGGCGCTATATAAAAACCAGTCTATTTACCACGTACAGAGCAAAAATTGCAATTGTGTCAATTTCCAAATACTTATGGGGATAACTATAAATGCCATTTACCATTTGTAGACTGCTGATCTATTTCGGTTTGTTTTCACAGCCACCTGTGAGATGTGTGGGATGGTCGGTGTACGAGATGCTTTTTACTCCAAAACCAAGCGTTTCTGCAGTGTGTCCTGTTCTAGGAGTTATTCCTCAAATTCTAAAAAAGCTAGCATCTTGGCAAGACTCCAGGTAAATGCATTATCTTTGATAAACAAGTATAGTAGTTTCATAATTTTGTATTATGTAAATATTAACATCTGCTTTGGTTTTTACAAGGGCAAACCACCAACAAAAAAGGCTAAAGTCTTACAGAAACAGCCTCTCATGGCAAAGTTGGCAGCTTATGCCCAGTACCAAGCAAGTCAACAGAACCAGGCCAAACTGAAAGCGGGTAGGCTATGAAAAAGCAATCATGATGGGGCTCATATTTCTGCTCTTTTTGATGTACACAAGCAACAAACTAATTGTTGTTTCCGTCAGTGGTCGCTGGAGAGAGTTTTGACTGGGGGCAGTATATCTGTAGCAGTAACACGGTGGGGGCTCCTGTCAGCTGTTTCAAGCATGTAAGTAGCTGGAGCTGAGAATATGGTCACCACTGATATGATACTATGATTATCATAGCTGATAACTTCTGTGCCTCAGGCCCCCATGGGAACATGTTGGGGAGATATTGAAGTAGGTGTGAGGATTGAAGTGCCCAACTCTGATACCAACTTCTCCACCAAGGTGTACTGGATAGCAGAAATCATAAAGCTAGCAGGTAAACACTACAAGTAATTAAGGTAAAATCTCTCACACAACCCTTGGGGTGTTTTTAATTGTGTTTGTGTCTTTTCATTTTTGTGAACTCTGTTAGGAGTAAGTGTTAATGCTGAATAAGTACATCACGACATAGCAAATGTATGCAAAGTCCAATGTAAAAGTCACACTGAACATTTGAACAGTTAGTTTCGCTGTTTCCACAACAAGTAGTTGTTGTTGATGAGACAGTGAACCACAAGAGAGGCATTTGGCTTTACATAAAAGAGAACTTGCAGCTGCTAGTTGACTCAGAATCGGTGTAGTAAGGTTGGGTGATTGGACGAATTTATCAACGATCAACGATAGGCTGAGCCTTTCGCCAATCGTTTTTACAAGAGCAATTTATTTATTTGCCCGTTAGTAAGTTTGCTAATAATGTTGGTTGAAGCTAAGAGAAAAAGTCAACAAAAACAATAATAGCGCTGTTTTAACGGCACCCTCCTCAGTGTGCCCCCAAATGCAGCGATCAATTTACACAAAGTCATAACAGAAAGAAAGAAAGACAGTATCCTATGTTCAGTAAAAAACAAAAACATTTTATTTAAATAAAAAAATACAATGTTGGGCAGGGAAACAAAGAAAAACTGGTTTCTTTTTTCCACTTTAACCGTGTTTACTAGGGGTGCAACGATATTCGTATCGATATTGAATTGTTCAATATAGTGCTTTCGGTTCGGTACGCATATGTATCGAACAATACAACATTTGTAATTTATTTTATCAACTTTCCTTCTGACGATGCTGTCTGTGTTGAGCGCTCAGTGAATCTGCGTTCGACTACTCCGCCTAGGCTGCACTGTCGAGCGCAGATCCACTGAGCGCTCAACACAGACAGCATAGTCAGGAGGAAGAGCGCAGGGCAAGCTAGCGAGACAGAAGTTAAGCTCTCCTTGCAAGATGGACCTCCCCCACCCTCATTCAGATCTGGCGTTTGGAATTATTTTGGTTTTCATGTGACGTATGACCCTGAAGGTAAGCGAGTCATGGACTAAAGTAAAACAGTATGTTGGATGTGCCATGCAATGCTCAATTACATGGGTGGGAACTAGTGTGTTAGCGCAGTTAGCTGGCCGTCTAGCCCCATGCACGGGGCGATCGGCGGTAGCTCGTTAACGGAGATTTGCCGTGTTGTGGCGTTAAGGTCATTTCAACGAGATTAACCTGAAAGCACTAGTGGGAACACAACGAATATGACTGCACATTTACGCCGACATCATCCTAGTGCAAAGACAAAAACAACAAGCATGCTACTAACTTTAGCCGAGTCATTTAGACAGCTGTTAGCACATGATTCTCCTTATGCTGCTGAGAATATAGCCCAGAAGAAGCGGATAGTATAGCTTTTATTTTGGAAAGAGACATTTCTCTGTAATAAACTCTCTTTTCCAAAGATGAGTGATTCCTCAATCAGATACAGGGCTCGCAAAATCGCTAGCCCGACGTCCTGGGGCTAGCGATTTTTTTCAGACGGGCTACCCTGCCCGTCGGGCTATTGTAGGAAGCAAAAATATATGTCAATGCTTTTGCATTCTTTCAGAAATGTAGCTGGGTAATTATGTCATTGGCATCGGTGAGCCACTGTCAATATGTGACATATTGAAATCGCGTTTGAATTTGTGCTTGTTTTTTTGCTTTCACTTTGCAATCGTGCGAACATAGAGAGCGACAGCACTGATCTGTGAGTGATGATAATTTGTGCACCAATTCCTCTGACATCGTCTTATTAATCGTTAGCTTACTATGCAAACATGACAAGTGAAATCTCCCGCAGCTTAAACATGTGAGAGGTTGATCGCGCAGAGAATCGCTGAGCTTATGTGAGTGCGTGTGTAAAAGCAGCAGGATATATATTTTAGTTCTGCTGAGCCAAATAAGACAGGTCAGGGTGAAGAAGTGACAGCCAAAGAAAAGCTTACCACAAAACGGAGAAGTTATGACAAATCAGACTATAAGGCAAAAAGAAAGTGCAGCTTTATGGTTTCATGGACAAAAGAATTTCTGTGGCTGCAATATGACGAGCTAAATAACCAGGGCTGCACATAAGTGGTCCGCAGGTGTGCATTCGCTGTCAAAATAAAAAACACGCACAAGGGTTAGGGTTAAATTTAAAAACTGTACTTTTGAGTTAAAATATATATTTATAATTTTAATAAATGACAAATTAAAAAGGCATGAACATTTTTTTTTGTATTGAAAAAATATCGAACCGTGACACCAAAGTATCGAACCGAACCGTGAATTTTGTGTATCGTTGCACCCCTAGTGTTTACAGGCTCTTCCAATGTTTATCTGTCTTACACACTCGACCAAACAACAAGATACAAAACGTATGTTAAAAAATGTTTCTTCCAGCGAACATAAAAAAAATCTTTGACGTAAAGTTGTCTTTTGTGCGATTTGGTGCCTCTCAAATAAACAAATGACTAATCAAGAACGTACCTATATTAATACTGAAACAAACAAGAAAAGAAAGTGAAATATTCCCTCCAAAAAACGTATAAATTCAAAAAGTCACCTGTGCAAATATATCACCTATCGTCATTTATTGGACTGACGAATGCCGGTTGGAAAAATCCTACATATCGCCCAACCTTGTAAAGTTGTAGCCTTAAGTTTTTCTAGGTCTTAATACTACACACTGACATGCTGCAAGAATAGTTGTATTTATTTTTTTTTTAAATTATAGTACTAAAATAGTTTAAAAATTCATTCTCAATTGAGCCAATATCATCCTCATTAGTCAGACCCATATCTGTCAAGGTTTATTGCTTTGTCCTGGCAGCAATTGTGTTGATGACAATACTGACAACAAACCTACACATAGATGAAAGTACCAGATATATCCCTCTACCTGAGCTAATAAAAGTCTGTATTTGATTTTTAAGTTTTACCATAAACAAAGAAATAAGCAACAAACCCCTTCTCCCATTCCACATGTGACAGTCCACATCCCAACAAATAAAATGTGCAAGTTGACATCAGAGGGGGAAAAAACCTTAAAAATAAGATGTTTACATTCATTGGTATGTTTAGCTGTCACATGTATTTATCATCTATGTGTAAAGTACAGGACAATCTGATTTCCATTCCTTCACTAAGGCTTCACTTCAGACATCTTTGTTATGAGCTGTTAAAGAAATTCAGCACTGAAACAGAAGTGATTTTCTGAGATTGTTTAGAAAGAAACCTTTGGAAAAAATAATGTGCACATTTCCACGAGAGAAATCCCACGCCTGATTCTATCCTAGCCTGCTTTTTACATCCAACACAAAAACTGCAGTCGTGGTGCTTTCGATTGTACTCAGAACTCGGAAATTCTGCCTTCTGAATAGGAAGATGTAGGTAACACCAGACTGCAGATGAGCTGCATACAGAGCTGGACTGGGACAAAAAAATCGTCCCGGGCATTATAGGAAAAATCATAAAGCCTTTGAATGAAAATAAACACTGTTGTGACAGTGATGTACACTGTTCTGATGGTATACATGCATCAATCTATCAATTGTTTGTTGTAAGACTCAGATAATTATTTTTTTTAAAGGGAGACATTTTAAATGAGAATAAGAAAGTATTTCCTTGTGCCCCCCTTTCCCTTTTAATGCTCTACCTGGCCCCCTGGCAACACTTTGCTAGACCCGCCCCTGCACAGTTACCAGCTGTCAGCTACTTAGAAAAGGATCCTGGTGTTATTTGTCTCTCAGAAACAGTTCATTTATTAAGTATTAATAAATAAGCGCTTTTCACAGCGCTTATTTATTAAGCGCTGTGAAAAGCACTTAATAAATAAAGTTTACTTACTTACTTACTAGTTTACTTCATAACTTCCCTTCAACTCATTCATGTTAACTAAAAGGTAAACCTGTTTCTCCATCACAGCTCTGATGATTCAGTAAGGACATCTCCTGGTTTCATCTTCATGTTTCCCTCTCACCACATATCCAAACCGACATCATGACCAGCAGCTTTACAGCTGTGGCTCCAGCAAACATCAGCTGATACTAGAAAGTAATTTTAAATAAATTCTAACAACAGCTGATCAAGCTTAAACGTGCTGCTGTTGTTTAGCGCGACATCCGCTGGTTTCCTCTTTCTGGCGCAAAGTGGGCGATAAATAAACACGAGAGAAAAGCCGATCAGCTGATCATTGATCAGTTTCATGATTGAAGTAGCAACAGGAGAGAGAGGGGAGAAGAGGCAGCTGTGCAGCAAAGACACAGAATAACTCCAGCTTTGTGTCTTTTTCATTGTAGCTGAAGTCCGGGACAAACTGTGTTCCTTTTCACCTCAATACGAAACGTGTAATATTTTCTCTGAATACGAGACGATTCCGTTTTTTACGGGACGGTTGGCAACTCTAATAATTAACCTTATGAACAAAATAAAGTTCAACATCAGTAACATAGCACCACCCAGCTGTATAGAAACTCCGTCATGCTAGCTAGCATGCAGTACGAAAAAGTCAGCATAACAAAAATAAACTCCACCTAAACTTGGTTTATATCTGACCCAGATGGACTGCAGGTCATAACTTCTTACCTGAAGTTCAGTTCACCTGACACTCTCGGACCAGCGGCCGCTTCGGGTCTCTCCTCTTGCCTCCCTTTTCCTTCATCCACCTGCTGGCCTCCACCACTTGCTAATGTTATTGAATCTGTGGAAGCTCCGCGATAGCCACCACACGAAGTAACGAATAACGAGCCTATTTAAATCCCAGTAACGAGTAACGCGTTCCCGGTTTTGGCATAATAACTAGTTACCGTGCTCGTTACCACAATAATAACGTAGTTACTGTAACGCGTTACTTAATAACGCGTTAGTCCCAACACTGTTTATACCACATGTGAATACGGTCTTTGTATCAAATTTTTTTTCTCCAACTAGTCAAGAAGCTGAATATAGAATAAGCAAACTGACCGCGGATAGTGGTCAATTTTTCAATCTACTGTTTCTGATGTCAAGAATTAGTGCGCACATTAACAGTGTTTCCTCTTGTTCTTCAGGGTTCAAGGCTCTCCTGCGTTATGAGGGCTTTGACAGTGACACAAGTAAAGACTTCTGGTGTAACCTCTGCATACCTGAAGTTCGCCCTGTGGGATGGTGTGCTTCAAGTGGCAAACCCCTCGTACCTCCAAAAAGTGAGTGTTTTGACAAACAAATCACTTAAGTTTTCTTTAGCACTATGGTTAATTATTGCTGCTCTCTACAGGCATACAACATAAGTACTCTAACTGGAAAACGTTTCTTGTGAAGCGCCTCACTGGAGCTAAAACACTGCCACCTAACTTTAATGATATGGTAAGGCATCAGCCCAGTATTGTAAAGCTGCATTTTATATATTTATTTTATTTTTAAGTGTTCTTGCTGAACCTAAAATTACAATAAAACATTGTTGTTGTTTCTGTTCATCCTTGGCTGTTAAATTTCATCTTGGTTTAGTAAACCTGTCACTCATTTTTCACTGAAGGTACAGCAAAACATGCAATTTCCCTTTAAGAAGCTAATGCGAGTTGAGGTGGTTGATAAGAACTATCTCAGCCGGACACGGGTGGCGCTGGTAGAGCAAGTGATTGGAGGTCGCCTGAGGTTGGTCTATGAGGAGAGCCAGGGTGGAGCTGATGACTTCTGGTGCCACATGTATAGCCCTCTTATCCATAATATAGGCTGGTCAAGAAGCATTGGACACCGCTTCAAACGATCTGGTAGGCACACTCACTTTGTAAGGAGTCTGAGGAATCAAAACTTGTGAATTTTGAAAATTGTTATAGTTGATCAAGTAACAGTCCGGTGTGAATGTGGGTCACGTGTGTCAATATTTACTTGAAATCTTCATTGAAACACGTGACTACAACAATGCCCACTTTATGTGTAACCAGTCATTTTCATGTATTCATATTCTAGATATAACAAGGAAATTAGATGGTCAAGTCGATGCTCCTCCACAGCTCTTCCAGAAGGTAAGACTTGGCAAAAGAACAGAATATATTTCATCCTTATTATCCCACATGTGAACCACCACTAAAAGTCCCTGTTCCCTTGCAAGCTTCCCCCTTTGAAAAGCAGATTTCACACTTCAGCTAGGAAGATTTTCAACACACAGACGTGATGTACTGTATGTGTGTGTACATGCATGATGAGTATTCAGCCAGGCATAACAGTGCTACGACTGGTTTGGATTTATATTTAAAAAATTAAAGCACTCCTTTCATCAAAATGAATAAATACAGGATTAATGAATCTTTAAACTCCACTTAAATTCAAATCCAAGTGGGGAATAAGACCTGAAAACATCTTTTTCTTTACTTTAATGTCCCCTTTAATGAACTGGATTTTTTTTTGGCATCAAAAAAGCAAGTTTAAAACATTATTTGTTAACCAATATTTTGAAAGAAAGCTCGCAATCAAATAATACTGTGTTGCTTTTAACTGAAATGGCACAAATAAGGCTTTAAACGTTACTAAATACTTATTTATTGTCTGAGACTTTAAACATGTCCCCATAGTGTCTACTTTTCTACTCCTTGATCCTGGAGGCACAAACCTTTACAGGTGCATTCCCAAGTCAATCCTATTATAAAATGTTGCAGTTTCAATGTGAGTTGTCAATTCCAAACATAACAAACATTGAAAGTTATAACCCTTTATGGTATATAGTTTTGTTTTTTATTTTTAGAAAAAAAAACTTTAACCTAATTTTTTAAGTGCTTGGGGGTCCCTGTTAATATAATAAGAAATATGTCTCTTCCACTCTCGAGCAAAATTTGTTTTGTTGCCTCGTGGTAGCCCTGTGTTATAAGGGTACCAAAATTTAAGTTTCATACTTATGTAGTAGATTCGGTGGGAAAGAGCTATTTATTCAAAATGTTATTGTGTAGTTTAACAAATATGAAGTTAATCCTCATAAAAGCATTTAATCCAACAGTGGTGTTCTGTGCTCTTGCTCATACATGCATGGATTTGTCTGTCTGTTTCTGTGTGTCTGATGTTGACTACTCCATTTGGAACTTCGTAAAATGGAGATGGATACTACATTTCTGTCATTTGACTTTTCAATTATCATTTCATCCTGGTGCATGACATTGGCACACAGTCCTTTTCAAGCTCCAGAAACGTTTGTGTACACAGATCATTTACATACACAAACTGTTGCTTAACCATGAACATCACATATGTATCACCCTTAATTGAATTAGAATAGCTTTTATTTATATATATATATATATATATATATATATATATATACACACACACACACACACACACACACACACACACACACACACACAGACAGAGTGGGGGGGTGCAGTTGCAACTATACTAAATAAGATTATAATAAATACAGTTTAAAGAGGTAGGGATGTTGGTTGCATTGAAGTATAAATAGAAATACGGTTTATAAATAAGACTGGAGGAGCCACGGATTGAATCACCAACCCTCCGATCAGTAGGTGACCTGCTCTACCTCTACCTCCTGAGCTACAGCCACCCCCGTAGCTCAGGAGGTAGTTCAGAGACTCATAACTCATGAAGAAAGCAAGACGAACAGCTTTAACCGGTGTGCTCGGTTGTGTGTGTGCACGTGAACGTGAGTGACTGTGTGTGGATGTGTTTGTGTGACTTCCTGCTGATCACAAAGGGTCATCTCCCCTCCCCCTGTATATGGCTCAACCCCGTTTTAACAGTCTCACCATACACAAGCGCAGGAAGTAAAACATCCTCACTAAATAAGAAAGCAGAACTCTCACATAGGATGTCCCTACAATTAAACACTATAGCTATTGCATCCCCCACATAGATGTAGTCCGGGGAGGAGGACAGAAACTTACAAAACTTACAAATTTAAGTAAAACAATGACAACATTTAACAATTTCAACCTAACAGGCCCGCTTACTGTACCGTCACTCTAATCAAGTTCACTAAGGGGATGACCCTAACTGTCTGCATTCTTTTCATAAATTTTTCTTTCTTATTTTCTTTTCACTTGTCTGCCTTTTATTTTACAGACGAAGGAAGTGGACCAGAGTGGGGACTGGTTCAAAGATGGGATGAAGTTAGAAGCCATTGACCCCCTCAATCTCTCAGCTATATGTGTAGCTACTGTAAGAAAGGTAAGCCAGTTTTGATTTTGCAAAAGTCAGGATGGTGTAAAATGTAAATAAAACAGAATGCAATGATTTACAAATCTCCTGAACCCTTATTTTATTCACAATAAAACATAGAAAACAGATGTCTGAACTTAAATATTTTACTATTTGATGAAATATATTAGCTCACTTTGAATTTCATGGCAGCAACATGGCAAATTTGGGACAGGGGCAACAAAAGGCTGGTAAAGGAAGTGGTACTAAAAAGAAACGGATTTAGGAAGATTTTGCCACTAACCCTAACCTGATCTTAACAGGTTAAGATGATTATCAGTGTAACCAATATTTCCAGTATAACCAGTGTTTCTCAGAATTCTCAAGGGGTTCACTAATGCATACACAAATGCAGGTAGGCTATTAAGTAACATTGTGTTGGCTATTAAGAAATGGCAAAGCCAAATGGAAACATGATATAGAAATACTACCATCTTCACTGGGTCAAAAGTCATTTGAAATAGACTTACACAAGGTGGAAAACTGTTTTGTGGTCAAACAAATTGAAATTTGAATATATGTTGATCAATGGTTATGACAATTTGCATATTAATGATAGAAGAAGTCACTTGGTGGATGAGTGATGAAATGTTTCTTCCACTGAAAATACTACGTCCAGATGAACAGAATCAATGTTTCAACACAGTGAATATCTTTGTGATTGCTGTAAAATTAAGGCTATAATTGCACCACTGTTATCTTCAATGTGATGTGCCAATACAGTGGAGAGCAGCTACCTGAACTTTATTTCCACAGAAGTACATTGTCTTGTTATTAAATGTACTTCCTTTCTGTATATGATTCTAGATATAGTAGCACCTCTGAAAAATACAGCCTGAAATCAAAAGTAGTTGACTAGAACTCTCAAACGTGCACCTTAAAACAGATAACTTATAAGCTGCAGAGGAAATGGCATCTAACTAATTTGGCAGATCATCATTTAGCCTGCAAAAGTAGATTATTGCTCTATAACAAAGCCCTCCGTAAAGGTAGAACATCGTACTACTCATCACTGACTAAAGGTAATAAGAATGATGGGTTTCTCTTCAGCACTGTAGCCAGGCTGACCAAAAGTCAGCTCTGTTAAGCCAAGGATTCCTTTATTTATAAAGAAATTCAAGAAGTCATCACTACTTAAGGTTAAAATATCATTAGAGAAAAAATTACTGTTACTGATGTAACTTTGTGTACACCTACTTTCAATACCACTGATAATTTATTTATTTCTCATCCACTATATTAAGTGGTGGTTACGTACCACCAGTATGCTTGGTAGTGGTTCCAAGCAATCCAAGCAGGTTAAAAAAATCTAAAGTTATCAAACTGCATGCCACCGAATACCTGGCCAGTAGCATCACTTGATGAGTCATGAGAGCACTCTTGTTAACTAAATCAAAACCTTCATTTTTTTTTTTTTTTAAACCTGTAAACGAGAGAAATGGATACAGAAACAACACCGTGTTCCCAGAGTCTAACGCAGTGCCACAGACCGAGCATTAGCATTCTAGCTTCGAAGTCCACCTTTGTTGTAGTGTTCTTGTCCATTATTAATTATGTGGCAGGACGCGTGGACGTGTTGCTATTGACGACAGTCACGTACATTAGTACTAGTGTTTTGTAATGGGAAACCATCCAAGTTGGGTCGTGGCGATCCGTGGCCAGTTGATCTGGGTTAGGTGCTAATGGAAAAGGGGCTTTACTGCCATCAAATTGTAGCTCCATAGTGTAGTGGTTTATCCTGGTATGATCTCTTGGAGTTTGTCAGGAGGCAGCCAGCATATAAAGTCTGCCAAATCAAATATGTGAAGAGTCACCCCTTATGAACAATGGAGCAGCCAAATGTTTTTGGGGTGTAATTGGTAGGGGTGAGGGGTGAGGAGTGGGGGTTCCTGCTGTAAAATGAAAAAAATGTTTTAAATGGTATATTTTCTCAGTTTAAACCTTCAATCTGTTGTTTTTTGTTTTGTTTTTGTTTTTGTTTTTTTTGTCCTCAGGTGTCAAGAGATTATAGATTTATGAGATTTGATTGTGTTCTGTTTCTAGTTGCATCTACATTTTTTTTTCTAAATATTTTTATTGAGTATTTGTGGATATAGTTTACAAAGAAAAAAAGACGGAAAACACAAACTTTACAATGAATACAAAAGAGAACTTCTCATGTTGGAACAGTTTTCCTTTCTTATTATTTAGCAAACAAGCAACAAGGGAAAAAAAGACAGAAAGAAAACAAAAAGAGGGGGAAAAAAAGAAAAAAGAAAGCCACCGAACATGGGAGGGCGAGGCAGCAACCTTCCGCCAATCAAAATGGCACGCCTAGCCAAGAGGGAACCAAAGGACAGCACCCTGCGCTTTGCTTTTGGAATATGCTTATCATCCTCTCCCGCTGTACCAAAGAGAGCAAGTAGGGGGTTGAGAGCTAGTTTCAGGCCGGTGGCCTTGTTCAAAGTCCAGAAAACCTCCTCCCGAAAAGCATCTACATTTTTGGAATTTAGGTTGTACATTAAAGTTGACATGACATAACTCTCTGCTATATAGGTGTTGGCAGATGGATATCTCATGATTGGGGTAGATGGCTCAGAGGCAGTCGATGGATCAGACTGGTTCTGCTACCATGGCACCTCCCCTTCCATCTTCCCTGTTGGCTTCTGTGAAATCAATAACATTGAACTCACACCCCCTAGAGGTACTCTACAGTTATATTTTTTTTCTTCACTTTGGAACCTTAAAATTTGGGGTTGTTTATGTTCTGACCTTGACACATACTGTGTTTCTCAGGGTACACTAAACTCCCATTCAAATGGTTTGACTACCTCAGAGAAACAGGTTCAGTAGCTGCTCCTGTCAGGCTCTTTAACAAGGTAAGGTTTATTGATGTATATCCTGTGTGGTTTTTAAACAGTTTAAAAATCTTCTGCTAATCAAAATCCCATAACTTGCAATAAAAACACCATCTGCAATTATCTACACCACAGGTGTCGAACTCCAGGCCTCGAGGGCCGGTATCCTGCAGGATTTTGATGTGTCCTTGATCCAACACAGCTGATTTAAATGGCTAAATTACCTCCTCAACATGTTATGAAGTTCTCCAGAAGCCTGGTAATGAACTAATCATTTCATTCAGGTGTGTTGACCCACAGTGATATCTAAAACCTGCAGGACACCGGCCCTCAAGGCCTGGAGTTCGACACCCCTGATCTACACTATATAGACCAGGGGTGGGGAACTCCAGGCCTCAAAGGCCGGTGTCCTGCAGGATATCACCCTGGGTCAACACACCTGAATATGATGATTAGTTCATTACCAGGCCTCTGGAGACATTCAAGACATGTTGAGGAGGTAATTTAGCCATTTAAATAAGCTGTGTTGGATCAAGGACACATCTAAAAAATTGCTTAACTCCTAGATATTCCATGATCAACTGTAAGCAGTATTATTGCAGAGGAAAAGCATTTGGGAACCACAGCAACTCAGCCATGAAGTGACAGACCACGTAAATTTGCAGTGCAGGGTTGCTGAGTCCTGAGCCATGTAGTCGGTTGTCAGTTATATGCTGTAGAGTTACAAACGTTCTCTAGCATTAACATTAGCACTATGCTGGGAGCTTCATGATATCGGTTTGTCAGTCTAGCTGACCCAGTACTTTTGTCTGTGTATAACTACAATCAAAACATGTGTGATAACTAAGTTTAAGGAAGTGATTCCTTCACTGTTAACATGATGGAGACTGAAAATGACTTTCCACTCTCCATCTTTGTTTGTCCTCGAAAAATTGTTGTTACAAGTGTTACACAAGTATGATTAATCTGTCCTCATTAAGATGGCTGTAATTAAATTATTACTTGAAAAGTTCTTACTAGCTACTTTTATTTCAAAACATTTGGAGATGTTAACTGTCAATCAGTTAAATAATCATTGCAAAAGAACAGATAATTTGCAAAGATTCAGTCCAGATTTGCGCCATAGCACAGACACGGCACTGGTAAGGTAACAAATGATCAATGATCAATTGATGATCAATGATCAATTCAATTACCACTGACAACAGTATTTTACTAAGGCGATTAGAATACAACGGTAGTATCAGTCAGTGTGGTCTGAATTTGATATCTCTACTAGATTTAAATTTCTCTTATTCATGCTCAAAAGTTGGTCACAGAGTTCCACGGGGATCCAAGAATGAGTGGCCATTTATTATTTTAAAATTGATACCATAGGTGCATCTACTAAAAATTGTGGACAAGTTTGAATATCAGTGACCTTGACCTCAAGGTCCAGGTCAGAGTCCATTTAAAAAAAACTTTTTTCCGCGACGTTTCAAAGAGCCGGAAAGTAAATAAACGGCAGACAGAAATGAGGCAGGTCGAATCGTCTTGGGTTTTACGCATGTGCAGTACTGGAACGTAAGCGTTTTCGGTTATTTGGCTCTCTCTCTTGGCTCTCGGCGAAGGCGGTCGCACTTTTTCTCCTCTCCTCCTTCCCCTTATCTTCCCTGCTTAGCCTCTTGTGTCCTTGTCTTGTCTCGTGTGTATTACTTTCCCTCGAACAGTCTCTCACTGTCGTTCTCTAAAACCTAAAAGAGAATTATGGATTTGATCAACTGGTCTCTGAATGCTATTGACACCCTTTTCTCAACGAGGAGTCTGGGCTCGGGAGAGCCCGAGTGCCCTGGAGGGACTTTCCCTGCCGGATACATGATGGATGGGTGGCAGAACTGGAAGATCATGTGCCTGGCGGGACTGTCGATCGAGGACGCTGAAGATATCTACCTATTCGGAACCATGATAACAGGGTTCTTGCTGATTGGAGCTGGCTTGGCCCTGACTTATTGGAGAAATATGAGAGCGGAACCAGCTGTTCAACCCCCCCCCCCAAAGCTGCCCGCTGGAATCGAAGCGACTGGATGAGGCGCGACCTCTCACAACGAACGCAGTGTGGTTAACACCTTGGAGACGCTTACAGCTGCCGTGAAGACTCAAAACAACACCATTGAGCGTATGTTGGGATACATCAAAGAGAGGCCTGCTCAAAATGAGACCCTTGAGTGAAAGTTGGATCACATCGCAGAATGGCTCACTGCAGTTGTGGGGTCTCAGAATCAAAAGAATGATAACACCATGGAACAGAAGTTTGATACCATCATGGGGAGGCTTGCGGCTCTCCAACGGGAGATTGAGGGACCAGTGTCGGAGTGTTAGGAACAGCTTGAAATTCTCCTCCTCTGAGCTGCTCGCATAAAAAGAAAATTGACAACCTCAACATGCGGACACCATGGCGCCAGCTGGGGCTGGAGCCGAACAAAAACTCCCTGATAACGACTGTGTGATGACTATTCTTCCCATCCCATGCAAGGCCACCTGGATTGGCTAGCAGACTGTTTACTTAGCCTGATAGGGCGAAGGACACTGTCTCAGCTGAACTATGGACACGCACACACATACACTTACACTGATAAGCACTCACACATTTCCCTTCCCCTTCCAATGCCTTCGATGCTTGTTGCCTCCTGGGGACGGGTCTGGGCCCGCGCTGGAGAGTCGGCGCAGTGGCAGGATGGCTGCTGTGTTGCCTGGGATTACTCCTTATCCCCAACCCTGTTGCTGTTCACGTGCTCTATAATGTTGTACTGTGGACATTTATGTGCTTTCTGTGCAGAGGAGTTTTTTTTGTTTCCTGCTCTCATGCTGTCCTCCTGTAGCCCAGCATGAGTAGAGGTCTCTTTTTTTCCTCTTGTACCTTTCCCATTGTAGTGTACATTTCAGTGTTTTTTTTTTTCTGTAATGCAACCGTTCTCTGACTTGTATCCCCATGTGATGTCTGTGTTGTATGTGTAAGGTCGGGGGGCGGGTTCATTCCACTGCAGGGCAACCTGCCACTGCATGTGGCGAATAAACTTTGAACTTGAACTTGATTTAAATGTGGATGAACAACTCTATGAAAATGATAGTGTGGACGCGGAGCGTTTTCAGACGTATACACTGTTTTCATATTTATCCGGGCTAGTGTAGATATAGCCTTAGAATCACCAATTAACCTAACCCCACCCCACTAACTGCATGTCTTTGGACGGTGAGAGGAAGCTGGAGTACCTGGAGAGAACCCACACAAACTCCACACAGAAAGGCCCCGGCCAGGTGGTCGGGATTGAACTCAGGACCGTCTTGCTGTGAGGCAACAGTGCTAATCTCCATGTCACCGTGCCCCATCCATTTAAACAGTAGCAGTAAAAACTCATGTCATTATTGGTCATATTCATGTTATGACTGACAGGATTTGTAAAGTTTCTCACAAGCTTTTACTGAAGGATAAATACAGGCTGCAGTACTTTTAAGATCCGGGTTTTGTTTGTTAAATTTCTCTTTTTCCACTGTCCTTGATCCTTTCATGTCCTAGGAGGTTCCCAATCATGGGTTTCGGCTAGGCATGAAGCTGGAAGCTGTTGATCTGATGGAACCAAGGCTGGTGTGTGTCGCCACGGTGACAAGGATTGTGCACCGCCTACTGAGGATCCACTTTGATGGTTGGGAAGACGAGTATGATCAGTGGGTGGACTGCGAGTCGCCTGACCTCTATCCAGTGGGCTGGTGTCAGCTAACAGGCTACCAGCTCCAACCGCCTGCCTCACAGAGTAATGCCATAATGCTGTTCATACTTCTTCCTCTAGTGTCTTAGTGCAAAACGTTTAGAGAATTATTAATATCAAGGATCAGACAAGATAGTAGGGCAGAGAATGGGATCACTACATGAGACAGTTATAATGAACTACAGTAGGTCACGAATAGCTGTCACTTGACCAAAAACTTTTGGGATCTGCCTCAGAGAAAATGGTTGAGCTTATCAAGTTTAAGAAAGGACATTACATCACGCAGCCATTGAATGTGCAAGGGGGTATTGCTGCATTTCCAGAGGAAGAATAGGTGTTTTCTTGCCAATATATAACTGAGAAATAGAGAATCGTTTGTTATCCCACAGACCACCTGTGCGGTTGAGTGTGCGCACATCTAGACCTGTAAACATTGTGAGGTAGGGATGTGCATATGTGTTTGTTTGTCTCATAGGGGTGTTTATAAACTGCCACCAATCAGGAATGCCTGCTTAGAATTTATAGATTTACAGTGAGCTTATTTCAGGTCTATTTCTCGTACTGCATTTATTTCAGCAGTTCAATTGATCATTACGTTTTGTTTTTTTCTGTTTGTTTGTTTTGTTTCAGTGGTGTTTGTCCTGACCACTGAGAGTTAGTAAGATACACAAGAAAAGACAGTAGAAAGAAAGCAATATAGAAAAAAGGGAAAAATACAGAAGACTATGCCTGAGAAAGCTGAAAAAGCAAATGGGTGACACGGCGAAAGGAGAGAAAAGATAAGGAACAAACTGGTGCTGTGAAAGTTGAGCAGTGGCTAAATGCTGGGCCTCTCCAGATGCAATTTGTTGATCTCTAAGATGATGTGGACCCAAAAGAGCAGTTTGTACTGAAAGAAATTTCTCAGATATAAGGAAATTAGCCCCGTGTATCTTGACCATGTCTTGCTCCACACACAAAAGCAAGGCAATTTTCTCTGCAGTCAACATAATGAAAACTAAATATCCTTCGCAGCCTTAATGTAAATCTTCAAATTAACCGTTCCTCTTCATATGTAGGTCTTTTAAAACATTCTCTTTTTGTTTTGACTGTTCAGTCACTGCAAACCACCTGGAACTAGAAGATAGTAATATGAGCATGTTGCTGTGGTGGCTGTCTCAAGTCTGCCACCTTGCAGTAGGATGACATCCTGAACTATCTTACCTAGGGCTCTTGAACTTCTCTCCAACCATAACCTATATCATTTGGAGAATGTTTGCGCATGTGCCTCTGCCTCACAACTGCCAAAAAGATAATTATGTATCCTGCCAAAGCTGGAAAAGGCTCCGGCCCCCCTCCTCGTCCCGCGACACTGAATTGGATAAGAGGAAGACAGTCGTATGGATGTGCTTTCCTCTCATTGTATGCTTGAATGTCCTTTCTTGTTTCTTTTTTAGGTAACAGAGAAATGTCCCAGTCTGTTCCCAAGCAGAAGAAAAAGGCCCAGCAGTATAAAGGCCAAAAGAAAAGTGAGTATTCCCTACTTTAGCATCAGAGTTTCTCTGCTTTATCTACTTGTTCTCCTTTTGTTATCAGCTATCTTAGTAAGGGGGCCCCTTACCCTAACCATTAAAAATGAATGCCTAACCCTTACCCTAAACCTAACCATAACCTAATTGTAACCCTGACACTAAAACCACATTTTGAGCCTCAAAAAGGCCTTCAAATATGTGAGGACCGGTGTGTGTGTGTGTCCTCACAAGTGACTGTTGGTTCTCACAAGTATAGTAGTAGTAGTAGAATGGAGATTTCGGTCCTCACAAAGATAGCTAGACAGGAACACACACACACACACACACACACACACACACACACACACACTCACACTCTGATTTAATGCAAAAAGGTCTATTAACACATAGTGAGTGAGAAAGGTGACTGAAGAAGAAATACTTAACACAGCATCCCCGGCAGCCTATTGCAGCATAACTAAAGGAGGATTCAGGGTCACCTGATCTAGCCCTAACTATATGCTTTAATCCTCTGGGGTCGACAGACGCGCCGGTGCGTCAAAATCACATGACCAATTTAAGATGACACAGCAACAAGATGCAGCGACACAGAGTCTCCAATTCAACTTGGTTCGGAAGTGCGGACTGCAAGGCACATACCAGTTTTTAAATTGTGTCGTTTGGCCACGTAAAACCAGAGTTATGATAAAAAATACACGCAATGTTTTTTTTCTGAACAAAACAGTGGTGTTTACAGCGAGAAGAAATGGTTAAAAACTGCATTTTCTAAGGACAGCGCTAGCAAACACTGCGCTTGCGAGTGAAAAAAGAAAAAACACCCCTTCCCTATTGGTGTTAAAGTTTACTGTGTCAGCCAATCAAAAAAATGATATGGCAACATGTGGCACTTGGTTTTTAGGAAGAGGGGGAAGTTTTAGGAGTGACACCTGCGAGAGAAAGCGGGCGAACGAAAGAGAGAGAGAGCGAGTTTTCATATGTGAGACATTAGTGACGTTTAGCGTGTTTGGAGGCTGTAGTTAGTGTGTAGTGTAGTAAATGTACAATTTCTATTTGCATTTCAAGTTATGAAAATGATTCGTTAAACATGTTTGTGGCTTTTACAATAAAAAATGTAATTTAAAAAAAAAGAATTTTCTCTGAATTTTTAAGCCTAGTCTTAAAGGTAGAGATGGTGTCTGTCTCCCAAATTAAATTTGGAAGCTGTTTCCACAGAAAAGGGGCATGAAAACTGAAGCCTCTGCCTCCCATTCTATTTTTAACCTCCTAGGACCTAGCAGGTTTACTTCAACTAACCCTGACTTTCTCCGCCTCTTTGTCGGAAACCTGACTGTAGGAAGTGTCAGACATGGCGTGCTCCTTCCTTGAAGAGCCAGTAGATGTTGAAGCCCAAATTCTCCGCAGAGCTCTCCACCGGGAGAGAGTGATTAGAGCGCGTTCGGACATTTTATCATTTCCTGATGATTTCCTGTGTGAACGTTACCGTTTTTCAGCACAATCTATAATTTATTTGAATAACATCCTCAAACCTAATATTGCTCATGTGACACATCGCGGACATTCTCTCAGTTCTGTACATATTATTTGTATTGCACTTCAGTTTTTTGCAAACGGGAGCTTTCTGTATAATATTGGTGACGCTGAGCACGTTTCCAAGGCTACCGTCTGTCGGGCAGTCAGGAATGTTACAGTTGCACTGAAACGTCTCCTGTACTCGTTTGTGGTGTTCCCCGGTCATGGACCCACAAGATTTATCAAAGAGGGATGCCACAAAATTGCAGGTATCAGGATGAACGAAACTTAATTCATGATGTGGTGACACTTGAACTACTACTTAAATTTTACATTTATTTTCACGGTTCCCAGGCGTGATTGGCTGTACAGATGGCACTCACATTCCAATCATTGCTCCTTCAGTAAATGAAGGAGACTATGTGAACAGGAAGTCTTTCCACAGCATTAATGTACAGGTACATAGTTCCCTGTAGCATTTCAAACTAACAAATTATTTCATTATAGTAATGGATGCTAATTTGTGTTCTCTGCACTGTGAAGATCATATGTGATGCTACCAACATTATCACAAATGTGGAAGCCAACTGCTCAGCCTCTGTGAGTGGTGGTGGTGGAGGACCCCCACCTATTTTTCGGGCCTCCGCTTTTTTTCTGTTGGCTATAACGGGTCACATTTGAGCATACAGAGTAAGCAAATATGTACTTGTAACGTGCTCAGATAATTTCAATAAGTGCTTACAGAAAGAAAATTAATGTAGCCTCTAACTGCAATTGATTGACATCGGACAAACAGATCAAGCACTATGGCTCATAATACAATTACACCTTACCTGTTTGGACTATATTTTTATATTTCATTTTTACTTGCTGCCAGGAACGTTTGGGGCCTGTTGGGTTGCACCTGCGCTCAAATCACATCACAAAATAAAATGTATGAAATAAAAAATAAAATATAATAAAATAACGTGTTAAATGGGTGGAAATCCCTAGATCAATGTTTAAATTAACACTCACGCATTGACTCTGTCGGCTATGTTTTGCCATGCATGCTCTCTTTCTTTTGCAGCTGAGGCTGTGTTACTTTTTTCCCGCGGAATTTGCATGTTATCGGCATATGCTGCCATCAGAATTTCGGCCTCAAGCGCTGTAAGATACATTGTCCGCGCCTTCTTTCCCTCCGTCTCCATGGTGACTCGCTTAATCTGTGCTCCACTAATCAGGGCTTTATGTATCCTCGTGCGCGCGCTTAACTTGGGGTTAAAGCAACTCCGCGTTGACTGAACTAATTGTTATCAGCCTTTCTGAAACCGAATATTCCGAGTTGGACAGTTCGGGGTTACTCAACCCTGAGTATCGTTTTTCACTCTGAGTTTTCTAAACCGGCTTCCTGAAATAGGGCCCAGGGGCCCGTTCTTCGTACCTCGCTAAGTAAGTTAGCTGGATTTGATTGTTGACGATTTCGCATGATCCTGGATCGTTCGGTTCCCCGAAGCTCATCCGGGACTTGCTGTCATAGCAACATATCCGTAAGCGTAAACCTGCTCGGGAGCAGGTTTACTTTATGTAAACAGGATTAGATCGCGGCCACGCAGGTATGTCCGCTTCATTTATACGAAAGCAACAGCGATATTTTACCACTGTTTCACCATAAATAAATAACATCAATGTAACTAAAGATAATGCAGCACTTGATCCTTTTATTGATTCCATACAGATACATACAGGTCATTTCCTAAAAAAGGGAAATGTACTATTAATCATTCTATTACTTCGTGTAATCAAGATGAGAGACCACGGCTATAAAAGCGAAGGTGGATTTGGGAAGTCTGTCGCAGCCATGTCCTGTCCGTATACGCGAGCCACCCATTGCGGAAGGTGCAAGATTGATAAGGAGAGTTTTCAGAATTCAGCGTATATTGCGGGATAGACAGGATCCTTTAGCTCAGCGCGACAGTGTGCTCATAGAGAGATATCGATATTCCCGTGAGGGTATTATTTACTTAACCAACTTGTTGACGAGGGGGTGCCGGACCACCACCTGTCTTTTGTTGCTTTGCCCTTTTCTTGGTTGCTGTTATGAACAAACAAACAGATTATTTCAGGGTCTCTTTTCAAGAGACGAAAACCAATATAAGTGATAAATATTACCATTCTGTAGAATATTCTAATATTTCACTTTTACTTGTTCCCATGTTCTAGTGGGTCCTGTCGTGGCTCTAATGTGAAAGAGGATATAATGTAATATAATATGATATAATGTAATATAAAATAATATAATAAATTTACCCTACCGCCTACTGGTGTTGGCCAGAGGGGCCGATGGCGCGATATGGCAGCCTGGCTTCTGTCAGTCTGCCCCAGGGCAGCTGTGGCTACAACCGTAGCTGCCTCCACCAGTGTGTGAATGTGAGAGTGGATGAATAGTGGCATTGTAAAGCGCTTTGGGTGCCTTGAAAAACGCTATATAAATCCAATCCATTATTATTATTATTATTATTATTATTATTATTATTATTATTAAATTACTTACGAGTTTAATTTGTCAGCAACTTTCTGCCAGCCCTCTCTCCTTGCTTTTGCAGCATTTGCAGTGTTCCCTTGCGTTTTAATTAAACTCTGAAACTCCTGAAATCCGTCAATCAAGAGTTCTTGCTCTGCTGCCGAAAAATACCGAGCGCGCTCCTTCGACATTTTCGCCGACCAATCAAAGGGTTGCCGATCAATGTTTCTACTATCGATGCGTAGCCCCTGTTAAGCCACCCGGTGATCTCACATTACTTCATCCAGCTGTACTAAGCGTCAACAACAGGTGTGTTCGAAGAACCGGAATAGGGAGCTCAAAGTTAGCGCGATGATTTGATCTTGGATGTGTCATTTGATCTTGGATGTAGTAAGCGAGGTACGAAGAACGGACCCCTGGTGTCCACATATGTGGACATCACATTTTGGGTTGTCTAGACAAAATACAAAATTTTGCTCTAAAGGGGCCTGATATCCACTTACGAGAATATTATACTGCCTCTGTTTTATCAAAATTTAAAACAAATGTCTTCACATGTGGCTCTAATTTTTCTTAGAAACAAATATTGGGTAAAAAATAAAAATAAAAAAAATCTGGTGATTCTTTCTTTTTACATTCATCGGGTCCCAATATGCCCAAATATCAAAGAGAAATTAAAATGCTTTCCATGGAAGAGTTCAGGTCTTAGGAGGTTAAATATCACAAGTAAGCCTGCAGACGTGCTCTAATGGGGTGATATAGTACTTTAAAGTCATTACGATAAGATGGGGGATGATTATTCAAGACCTTGTATGTGAGGAGCAGGATTTTGAATTCAGTTTGGATTTAACAGGGAGCCAATATAGGAGATATACGCTTTCTCTTTCTAGTCTAGGATGTCCTGATTATAACAAATTACAGTAGTCCAGGTTAGAGGTAATAAATGCATGACCTAGTTTTTCAGCGACACTCTAAGACAGGATATTTCTAATTTTAGAAATATTGCACAAATGGAAGAAAGCAGTCCTACATATTTTAGTATCCTTTTAAATACCATATTTCTAAGATTTTCAGGGCCGAGTACAATAAACTCAGTTTGATCTGAATTTAATTCAATTCAGTTTTATTTATATAGCGCCAAATCACAACAGTCGCCTCAAGGTGCTTTATATTGCACAGTAGATCCTACAATAATAGATATAGAGAAAAACCCAACAATCATATGACCCCCTATGAGCAAGCACTTTGGTGACAGTGGGAAGGAAAAACTCCCTTTTAACAGAAACCTCTGGCAGAACCCGGCTCAGGGAGGGGCGGGGCTATCTGCTGCAACTGGTTGGGGTGAGAGAAGGAAAACAGGATAAAGACATGCTGTGGAAGAGAGACAGAGATTAATAGCAGGTACGAATTTTAGAAGCAGAAAGTTAGAGGTCATCTAGGTCTTCGTGTCTTTAAGACAATTGTGCAGTTTAACTAATTGGTGTGTGTTATCTGGCTTCATGTATAGATCGAGTTGGGTGTCATTTGTATAGCAGTGAAAATATATCCTATGCCTTTAGCACTCACAGATCAGAGAGAGAGAGAGAGAGAGAGAGAGAGAGAGAGATTTAAAAAAGAAAAAAAATTAGGGGTGCAACGATACTCGTATCGATATTGAACCGTTCGATACAGTGCTTTCGGTTCGGTACGCATATGTATCGAACAATACAACATTTGTAATTTATTTGATCAACTTTCCTTCTGACGATGCTGTCTGTGTTGAGCGCTCAGTGGATCTGCGCTCGACAGTGCAGCCTAGGCGGAGCAGTCGAGTGCAGATTCACTGAGCGCAGGGCAAGCTAGCGAGACAGAAGCTAAGCTCCCGTTGCAACATGGCAAATTGAACCTCCCCAACCCTCATTCAGATCTGGCGTTTGGAACTATTTTGGTTTTCATGTGACGTACAGTGGGGCAAAAAAGTATTTAGTCAGCCACCGATTGTGCAAGTTCCCCCACTTAAAATGATGACAGAGGTCAGTAATTTGCACCAGAGGTACACTTCAACTGTGAGAGACAGAATGTGGAAAAAAAAATCCATGAATTCACATGGTAGGATTTGTAAAGAATTTATTCGTAAATTAGGGTGGAAAATAAGTATTTGGTCACCTCAAACAAGGAAAATCTCTGGCTCTCACAGACCTGTAACGTCTTCTGTAAGAAGCTTTTCTGTCCCCCACTCGTTACCTGTATGAATGGCACCTGTTTGAACTCATCATCTGTATAAAAGACACCTGTCCACAGCCTCAAACAGTCAGACTCCAAACTCCGCCATGGCCAAGACCAAAGAGTTTTCGAAGGACACCAGGAAAAGTATTGTAGACCTGCACCAGACTGGGAAGAGTGAATCTACAATAGGCAAGCAGCTTGGTGTGAAAAAATCAACTGTGGGAGCAATCATCAGAAAATGGAAGACATACAAGACCACTGATAATCTCCCTCGGTCTGTGGCTCCACACAAGATCTCATCCCGTGGGGTCAAAATGATCATGAGAACGGTGAGCAAAGATCCCAGAACCACACGGGGGGACCTGGTGAATGACCTGCAGAGAGCTGGGACCAAAGTAACAAAGGTCACCATCAGTAACACACTACAACGGCAGGGAATCAAATCCCGCAGTGCCAGACGTGTTCCGCTGCTGAAGCCAGTGCATGTCCAGGCCCGTCTGAAGTTTGCCAGAGAGCACATGGATGATACAGCAGAGGATTGGGAGAATGTCATGTGGTCAGATGAAACCAAAGTAGAACTTTTTGGTATAAACTCAACTCGTCGTGTTTGGAGGACAAAGAATACTGAGTTGCACCCCAAGAACACCATACCTACTGTGAAGCATGGGGGTGGAAACATCATGCTATGGGGCTGTTTTTCTGCCAAGGGGACAGGACGACTGATCCGTGTTAAGGACAGAATGAATGGGGCCATGTATTGTGAGATTTTGAGCCAAAACCTCCTTCCATCAGTGAGAACTTTGAAGATGAAACGAGGCTGGGTCTTCCAACATGACAATGATCCAAAACACACCGCCCGGGCAACAAAGGAGTGGCTCCGTAAGAAGCATTTGAAAGTCCTGGAGTGGCCTAGCCAGTCTCCAGACCTCAACCCCATAGAAAATCTGTGGCGGGAGTTGAAAGTCCGTGTTGCTCGGCGACAGCCCCAAAACATCACTGCTCTCGAGAAGATCTGCATGGAGGAATGGGCCAAAATACCAGCTACTGTGTGTGCAAACCTGGTAAAGACCTATAGTAAACGTTTGACCTCTGTTATTGCCAACAAAGGTTATGTTACATGTTAGTATTGAGTTGTATTTTTGTTATTGACCAAATACTTATTTTCCAAGTGCAAAGACAAGTGGAAGCAGACGCAAAACAACAAGCACGCATGCTACAAACTTTACCCGAGTCATTTAGACAGCCGTTAGCACAGGATTCTCCTTATGGGGACCTGATATGTTTAATATGCTGCTGAGAGTATACTCCAGAAGAAGCGTATAGTATAGCTTTTATTTTGGAAAGAGACATTTCTCTGTAATAAACTCTCTTTTCCAAAGATGAGTGACGTCCCGGGGCTAGCGATTTTTTTTTCCAGTCGGGTTACCAAAATCTATCTCTTCCCTGCCCGTCGGGCTATCGCAGGAAGGAAAAATATATGTCAATGCTTTTGCATTCTTTCGGAAATGTAGCTGGGTAATTATGTCATTGGCATCGGTGAGCTACTGTCAATATGTGACATATTGAAATTGAGTTTGAATTTGCGCTTGTTTTTTGCTTTCACTTTGCAATCGCGCGAACTGTGTATAGAGAGCGACAGCACTGATTGGTGAGTGATGATAATTTGCGCACCAATTCCTCTGACATCGTCTTATCAATCGTTAGCTTACTATGCAAACACGACAAGTGAAATCTCCCGCAGCTTAAACATGTGAGAGGTTGATCACGCAGAGAATCGCTGAGCTTATGTGAGTACGTGTGTAAAAGCAGCAGGATATATATTTTAGTTCTGCTGAGCCAAATAAGACAGGTCAGGGTGAAGAAGTGACAGCCAAAGAAAAGCTTACCACAAAACGGAAAAGTAATGACAAATCAGACTATAAGGCAAAAAGAAAGTGCAGCTTTATGGTTTCATGGACAAAAGAATTTCTGTGGCTGCAATATGACGAGCTAAATAACCAGGGCTGCACATAAGTGGTCTGCAGGTGCGCATTCGCTGTCAAAATAAAAAACGCACACAAGATAAGAAGTTGCAACATGTGTTTGCATACATAAGATTTTCAGGAGGAGGACAGACATTTGTTTGGAACTCTTAAAGATATCGAAGAAGCTCCTTTAAGCAATTACTGTGATATTCCTCCACCTCCAAAGAAATGTCAGGAGTCCAAACCACAAAAGAAGCACGTATTCTCAGAAAAGTAGTTGCAGGAGGTGAGCTGGCTTCAAACAAATGATGAACGCACAGAGATGTGGTGCGGAATGTGCCGTGAAAATTTAATAAATGACAAAATCAAAAAGGCATGAACATTTTTTTTTTTTTTTTTTTTTTTTTTTGTGTATCGAAAACATATCGAACTGTGACACCAAAGTAGCGAACCAAACCGTGAATTTTGTGTATCGGTGCAACGATACACAAAATTCACGGTTTGGTTCGGTCACGGTTCGATATTTTTTTCGATACATGCCTTTTTAATTTGTCATTTATCAAAATTAGAAATATATATTTTAACTCAAAAGTACAGTTTTTAAATTTAATGTTGCTGAAACAAAAAAGTAATAAAAAATAAATAAATAAATATATATATATATATATCTATATATATATATATATATATATATATCTATATGATCTGATTGAGGAATCACTCATCTTTGGAAAAGAGAGTTTATTACAGAGAAATGTCTCTTTCCAAAATAAAAGCTATACTATCCGCTTCTTCTGGGCTATATTCTCAGCAGCATATTAAACATAACAGGTCCCCATAAGGAGAATCCTGTGCTAACGGCTGTCTAAATGACTCGGGTAAAGTTTGTAGCATGCGTGCTTGTTGTTTTGCGTCTGCTTCCACTTGTCTTTGCACTTGGATGATGTCGACGTAAATGTGCAGTCATATTCGTTGTGTTCCCACTAGTGCTGTCAGCGTTAATCTGAAATGACGTTAATGCCACAACACGGCAAATCTCCGTTAACGAGCTACCGCGGATCGCCCCGTGTGTGGGGCTGGACGGCCAACACCATAACGAGCAAACTACGCTAACGCACTAGTTCCCACCCATGTAATTGAGCATTGCGTGGCACATCCGACACTGTTTCACTTTTGTCCATGACGCGCTTACCTTCAGGGTCATACGTCACATGAAAACCAAAATCCAAACGCCAGATCTGAATGAGGGTTGGGGAGGTTCAATTTGCCATGTTGCAACGGGAGCTTAGCTTCTGTCTCGCTAGCTTGCCCTGCGCTCAGTGAATCTGCACTCGACTGCTCCGCCTAGGCTGCACTGTCGAGCGCAGATCCACTGAGCGCTCAACACAGACAGCATCGTCAGAAGGAAAGTTGATAAAATAAATTAAAAATGTTGTATTGTTCGATACATATGCGTACCAAACCGAAAGCACTGTACCGAACAGTTCAATATCGATACGAATATCGTTGCACCCCTAATATATATGTCTATACCATGTGTTTTGTGTGTGTGTGTGTGTGTGTGTGTGTGTGTGTGTGTGTTTTGTTTTTATGGACATGAAGTCTGCCAATAAAGATTGAATTTGATGATGCTGCCTAAGGGAAGCATGTATAATGTAAACAGAATTGGTCCTAGCACTGAACCCTGTGGGACTCCATGATTAACCTCATTGTGTGAAGAGGACTCTCCATTTACATGCACAAATTGGAGTCTATTACATAGATATGATTCAAATCTAAAGCATGATGTAATCACTGTAATAGGATATTATGGTCAACAGTATCAAACATGCTTCACTGAGGTCAAGCAGTGTTTGACAACTACTCTACTCAACTTGAATTTTTGAGATGAAAGGAAGGTTGGAGATTGGCCTATAATTAGGTAAGACAGGTGGGTCAAGAGATGGCTTTTTAAGTAACTGTTTAACTACAGCCAGTTTGAAGGCCTGTGGTACATAGCAAGGAATGGGTTCTAAAAGTCACATGGATGGTTCGGAAGTAATTACTGAAGTTAACTTAGAAGAGTCAATGGGAGAAAAAGACTTTAAATAAATATCAATGGTACTAAAAGCATCTGTAGAAAATGTTATGCCTGTGAGACAGTAATGAGTAATTTTTTCTCCAATGATTAAAATTTTATTTATGAAGAAATTCATGAAATCGTTACTTAACGTTAATGGAATGGTTGGCTCAACAGAGCTCTGACTTTTTGTTACCCTGGCTACAGAGCTGAAGAGAAACCTGGGGTTGTTCTTATTTTCTTCAATCAGTGATAAATAGTTGATTGGCTAAATGATCTTCTAGATTTGTGACACGCTATTTCCTCTCCAGCTTACGAGTTATCTGCTTTAGGCTACGTGTTTGAGAATTATACCATGGAGTCAGGTACTTCGGATTTGACTCTCTTTTTCACAAGTGCTACAGTATCCACAGTCATAATTATTAAAATTATTAAAAAGATAATCGACCTGTGTTAAGTAGTGTTTAGGTAGCTGCTCTGCTCTGTGTTGGTACAGGGCATTGAAAACGATAACAGCGGATGAATTATATTCTTAAACTTAGTTACAGCACTTTCAGAAAGGCATCTATTGTGATGAAATCTACTCCCTACTGCTGTGTAATCAATTATTGTAAGTTTAAATGTTATCAGGAAATGATCAAACTAGAGACGGATTTCAGGAAACACTGTTAAATGTTCAGTTTCTATGCCGTATGTTAAAACAAGATCTAGAGAGTGATTAAAGTGGTGGGTGGGTTCTTTTACATTTTTAGAGAAGCCAATTGAGTCTAATAACAGATTAAATGCCATGTTGAGGCTGTCATTTTTAGCATCTACATGGATGTTAAAAATCATCCACAATAATTATTTTATCTGAGCTCAGAACTAAATCAGATATAAAGTCTGAGAAATCAGACAGAAACTCAGTGTAAGGCTTAGGTAGACGATAGATGATAACAAGTAAGACTGTTTTTTGAGTTTTACAGCTGGGGTGGACAAGGCTGAGCATCAGTCTTTCAAATGAGTTAAAACTCTCAGTCTTGAAGATTGCTGCCACACCTCCCCCTCGGCCTGTGCCTCGAGGTTTCTGATCGTTACTATGACTCGGGGGGTGTTGATTCATTCAAACTAAGATAATCATCCTGCTGTAACCAGGTTTCTGTAAGTCAAAGTAAATTGATTTATTGATAAATTACTAACTCATGTACTAACAGAGACTTGGAAGAGAGAGACCTAATATTTAATAATCCACATTTCACTGTTTTACTCTCCAGTGCTGTTTAGAATACTGTATTGTTCTTTCTTTGTTTTTTTATGTTTAAAAAATGTTGTTTAAATGTTGTTGTTATCTTTAAATGTTGTTTTGGCTGATTTGTTGTTTGGTTTTTTGTTTTTGTTTTTTGCCTGTTTGGGAGCTGACATAGCCTCTAAGGGGATGGGGTTTTGGGGGGATAACAGGAGGAGAGAAGCTGCAGAGAGGCGTGTAAGACTGTAACTCTGCTTCCTGGTCCCAGCTCCAGATAGTCACGTTTTGGTGGGTTAAATTTGGATGGAGCAGCTCTTATTTCTACAAATCTGGCAGGGAGGATGCCATCTCTCCTAACAAGACCAGGTTTCCACCTGAAAGTTTCCCAATTGTCTGTAAATCTTGATGTCTTGATATCTTTTTGGACAGCCAGCACTGGACATTATTTTGTCAAAGTTATACACCGATTCAATATTAATTTTACTGATCTCTGACTGACATAACCGGGTGTCATTACTACCGACGTGAATTATAATTTTACTGAATGTACGTTCACTCTTAGGCAGCAGTTTTAAATTTCCCTCAATGTCACCTGTTCTGGCCCCTAGAAGACCATTACTATGGTTGCTGATGTCTCTCGCTTCACATGTTTAAGAACAGAATCGCCACTTTCAAGATTTTGATCTCTGGTGGGTGTGTTGCAGAGTGGAGAAAAAGCAGTTTGACACATGAACAGGTTGGTGGTGTACCTGGGGCTTCTGTTTAAGACTGTGCTTCCTCATCACCGTCACCCAGCCATCCTGTTTTCCCCGCTGCTTGGGGAGAGCGAACTACACTACACTACCTTCGGCTGCACCAGCTACAGGGGCTGGGCTAGCTAAAGGTATTTCAAGGGTGCAAAACAGTCTCCAATTCAGTGATCCTGGCCTGGCAAATAGGCTATATTTATTTTAAGAATAATTATTACTAAAGGAGGTCAAGGAATAACTGATCATCTGACACAATGAGTGGGAAAGTGTAGGTGGGACAGGTGAAGAGGCCCTGCTGTTAAGTCGGCTGCGAGCTAAGCTGGGGAATCCCTAAAGACACAGTGAGTTTGCTTCGGATGAAGCATGTGACGATTACACTATGAAATAAGACGTTATCTATAAGTTTTTAATTAAATCGCTACACAAAAACACCACTATGTGTTGGACCAGGAAGCGATACTCTACTGCAGGAAGTGCGAACACCAAGTGACCCAAAGGAATTGAGATATTGTGTAAAATATTGTTCATAACTTTAAGCTTTAATACAGTCTCACCAGGTAAGTTCTCTAACTCCCCTCCCACACCCCAAAAATTGTCATGAATTAGTTAGAGAAGCACCTGCTTTTTTTCTTTCTTTTTTTTAATACAAGGCTTTGAACATGTTTATTTCTGCTGTAGATTTTACATTTTTATGGAAGTCTATGGGGATTGACTTCCTTTTGGAGTTTGCTTCAAGTAGTTGTTTGAGAAACTGCAGATTTTGGCAAATCAGCAATATCAGCACTAGATACTCTTCAAGTATGGCTTTGCCATACTTCATGGATGCTCAGATGGAACACGAAAAGTTATTATTTTAAATACTGACAGTTCCTGTAGCATTCATCTTGGTTTACCGTGGATTCATAATTATGTCATATGTCACAACCATGATAAATCATAGTCACAAGCAAATTATAATTATTGTTTCACTCCCACATAGTCTTTACAAGCCCTTGCATGTAGGGCACAGGGATGTTATCCTATGGGAAATTTGTCTGAGAGCAGAGTCACCTTAGTTATTGTTAATTCATAAACTTTAATTTCAGCTCCCGCTTCATGCAGTGTTAAATTTGTGCACCAGGACTTCTGTTGTGCAACTATGAAATACTATAATTTGCTTGTGATTATGTATTATATGGCTTGCCACATATGGCATAAATATAATATCATGCTAATTGTACATCTGCTTACTTGTGTCTAGCACTCAGAGTACAGCTTACCAGGGGCTTATTCAGATGGGCATATCAGTGTTAGCAGAAAGGAATGATCAGACAGCAGGTTTTATTTAACTTCATAGTGCTAAGTCATCTAAACGTAAAGTCATCCCATATTTGTAATGAGCCCCCTGGTAGCTTACCCGCATCTGGCTTGGTGTTTAGAGAGGAAGATTCCTGTTGGTCGACGGCCCTTCAGTCAGGCAGGCAGGAGGAGGAGCAGCTTCTCAGGGGACGAAGAGCAGAGTCCACCCCCTTACCCTGCCCAGGGGCCAGCTCGGCCCAGACCCCGCACCCATTTCCACCTAACCCACAAATCAGGTAATGGCACTCTTTTAAAAACAAAACCAGCACTGCACTGCAAGTATCCTGGGTTGTTTTCGTGTGTGTGTGTGTGTGTGTGTGTGTGTGTGTGTAGGGGGGGTGTATGAAGGACTGTCTATGAAGACAGTCCTGGTCACCAGGCTACACTGTGGGGCTGGAAGCTGCTGATTCAATCAACCTTTCTCTGTTCGTTATCAACATGAATATTTCATGTCAGTAAAGAGTAGAGTGGTGCTTTACAGTAGGGACTGGGTCATTTATTTTGATGCCTGTCAGGTGGTTTTAAAATTAACTTCCGAAGCAAAGGCTCCTTGCATTTTTGTTCAAAGTGCATGAACACAAGGGGCTCATCTTTGCTACTCTTCTCTTCTGCATTCTGTTCCTGCCTCTAGAGTCTCTCCTGCGAATGAAAGAGGAGACCGCTGAAGTGGATGAATTCACCTTCTCGCAGGGCACCTCAGACCAAGAGAGCAATGGCTCGGGCAGTTACTACATTAGACAGGAACCCTGATGTGACAAAATCGAGGAGGAGGAAACCACAAAAGGACATCTCTGGAAACACCAAACCAACAATCAGGAATGGGGAGAGTCAAACTCACCTGAGAGGATACTTGAAGAGTGATGCCACAGGCCACCTGTAATGTCAGCACATGAGGAATAACATTCCTCAACATCACTTAAAACGATTTTCTAACCTTGTAGGGGTGTGTCCACATAATCACTCAGAAAGTCCTGTCTAATCATAGAAAGCACCCAGAGTCAGGCCTGGGTCATAGATGTTTGGGCATTCTCTTTCTACGACCTGCAGCTTTTTCTCCCTTTCTTTGGCTATCTGAACCAGATGAGCTATTTGGATGATTTTATGTCTTGCAAGCCCATCCAGCCTCAGCCATAATGTGGGCCACATACAGAGACCTGGAGAAACTGTGACAACAATTTATTGAGCCAGGTCTTTAGGTTTTCTTGCGTTTGTTGTATGGGAAGGGGGGGGGGGTTGTTGGTGGTGGGGGTTTTTTGTTTATTTTTTTTTGTTTTTGTATGAAAATGTCAGAGTCAGCCGTTTAGCAGCTGCATGAGCAAAGTAAGGCTGTCAGAAAGATGAGCAGAGTTGTGTATATTTTTGCAGTATTGCCAGGTGGACTTTAATTTTAATAATAGTACTTGAATTTTTCCTTATTTCATTTTGTTTTGATTTTCAGGTTGATTTTTTTTATGTCCTTTTTTCATGTTTTGGTGGCTGTTTGAGTAACGTGTTGTTTTATAAAGTGACTATTCACTAGTAAGTGTAGGCCTATTCAGATAGAGCTACACAAAGAGTTCTTGCAATGCTGCTCAGCATTAATGATGGTCGTTCCCTCCTTTTGTTCTTTTTCCTTATAGTATTGAACAGAAGATTTCCACAGCTACATTTATTCCTCATTTAGTTATTACAGAACCAAAATCTGTTGCTCTTTTTTTTTTCCAGACTCAACAAAATGATGACCAGTTTGACAGAGTCCATTACAAAAGTAGTTTTATAATAGATTCTTTTTCAATGTCCTACTAATCTTATTATTATTATTATTATTATTATTATTATTATTATTATTAACCTTTCACTAACTTTGCAATGTTTTAAACTAAGAAGTCTTTTTGAGCCCATTTGAGAAGCCAAGTTCTTCATTGACCTTTTAGGGTATCTTATCACTTATTTTTTGTTAGTAGATTTTCTTTTTTTTATCCACATTTACAGGGTTTTCCCACTTTCTGGTGCAGCTTTATACAAAAACACATCTTATGCAGCTGTTGCTTTTTTTTTTTCTTTTTTTTTTCTTTTTTTTTTTTATATTAACAAACAAAAACACTTTTTTCACATTCCACTGAGCTTGTATAGACAATATATAAAATATGGACATGGCTACCACGAACCATTGGTTTTCAATTTTTAACTGTCAACATTTAAGTTTTGACCCTTTTTGTTTTGTTTCTTGGAGCCAGAAATGAACATAATTGAACAACAGGTGGCTAAGTTACCAGCAAATGCTAGCTAGGTGGTTAGCAGCCACATACCGCCTAATTACTGCTAATAAAACACTCAGGTTTTCACTCACCAAGGGTGAAGCACAAACATCTTGAATGTTATTTTCCACCAGCAGGGCTGATAATTTGTCAGATAAATAGATGCCAAAAGGCATCAACAACACAAGTATAGTCCAGAAGTCTAGTTCAGTGACGCCAGTTAATGGAGGTGTGGCCTGTTGCCAGCCACACCACAGCTGCCTGTGGTAGTGTGTCTCACACCACAACTTGGCCATATACTGGGATATAAGCACATTTTTCTTTTAATGCTGTAAAGCTGAACATTGTATGTAGGGGTTATGACTTGCTTTTGGAGCTAAGCTTGAGTTTTTGGTCCTGCAGTACCTCTGTGAATGAGCAGTTGTTGAAGCAGTTATCACTGGGGTAGCTTCAGATTCTGTGTGCTGTACTGATAAAAAAAGGATTACTGAAGCTGTGGAAATGAAAATGGCTTTTTTTGTTTGTTTGGGTTTTTTTTTTAAAAAGAAAAAGAAAAAAAAAAGCTCCACATTTTGATGATATGAGAATATTTCAGAAGAAACAGGAAGTGTAAGTAAGCAGCAGGTCGCAAAGTTTAAATGAAAAATCGCACTGTTATGATAGGATATGATGACATGTCCCCACTGCCCGGCCATACAATATGCTTTGAGCTTTACTCTCTGATTGTAGCTGCTGTAAAAGATGAACTTCAGTCTTATCAGAGACTTGTCTTATCACTTGGTCCCTGGACATAATCATAATAATCTTGGTATTCTGTTAAAGTCTTATCAATATACATGTCATGTCCTTTTTCTTTTGATTTCAGTTGTAATTTTACCCAAATCTGCATCTGCAGTGTGCCACAATTATATTCAATCTATTATTTAATTTTTAAAAAATAATATGCAATACAGAAAATCTTGAAAGGAAAAAAAAATTTCCTTATTCTGAAGAAATGTAACGTATGACATAATGAAATGGGAATTATAGAATTCATTGAGTAGTAGTAGTAGTAGTAGTAGTAGTATTAAATACATATGAATCACTTAAAAATATTAAATGCATACAAAAGTTTATTAGAAAATTACATTTTAAACGCCCCACCAACCCTAATCTGCTGGATAGAAAGTTAAGGAGGTAGATGGCAGAAATGTAAATTCACTTCATGGCTGTTGTTGGTTTATTCTTTAGTTAATGGAATATGATTAAATACTGTATGTGGCATACTTGAGACTACATACTCCATTTAGTTTCTGTCACTCAATATAGGTGGCTGGACTCCCATGTTAAGACAAAGTGGGAGAATCTACCTTGGTTACAGCAAACTTATAACCAAACAGGTCTTCAAGTAATATGCAAAATGTTTGTAGGGTTTGTGTGTGTGGGTGTGCGTACGAGTGATAAAGCCATGTATGCAAGCTAGTTTATGATTCATCTGAGCCACAGAATGACAGGTTGTTCTTGATAATTAAACAATGCACTGCTTTTCCTATCGTCTCTGAAGGCAGCATTCACATGGCATAGTGGCATAAAAACATATATTGTATGTAAATACATATATTTATACTCCACCACTGTGATGGAATCAAACAAAGAAATCATCTTTAGCCAGAAAATGGAAAAGACAACAGACCACCTTTGATTATTCTTAGAGCTCGATTTTTGCAACCGTTTATCTACTACCTCCTGATGCTAGCTATGTTTAGCTAAAGCGAGAGCATGAAATAGACTATTGCAGTGTGTTGGCTTATGCAAATGGAAAAAAATCAACAACCTGAAAATAATCCACTTGAAGGCTAGACTTCAAACGTGGAATAATATTATTGCAACACATGAGGAAGTCTTCTATTTTGAATGTAATGCAATATTAATAGATCCAATCTTATTTTGCTATACTAAGTAAAATTTATAGCGCCTGCAAATTTCACGATCACTACACTGTTATCATTAGCATGTAAGAAAAATTAACAATAGGGTGTTGTATAACTGTGACTTTTATGGTCAAAGGGTTTAAAAAGAATGCTCACTTTATGGCCAAAGGATGCTTTTAAATGCAGAGAATCTGTAAACTTCTCAGTAAAGGTAAACTAACAAGTTTCAGATTCAAAGATTCAATTGAATGGTTCAATTCTCAGGAAGTTTTGATCCTTTGTAAAGGTTGTGTGAATCAGCAGGGTTTGAAAACCCCAAAGGCATTTTGATCTTGTAGATTTATTGTATGGAAGCAAACAAGGTTTTAAAACGACAGATTTTGAAGCAGGTCGTGATATTTGAACGCTGAAGCCTCCCCAGAATTGTGATTCTGATTTGTGATGGCATATTTAGTACATTTTTTAATTTATTTCAGAATTTTCAAGAAACAGAACTGTCAAAACTTACTTCCCAGAAATTAAAAATTCATGTAAAACATAAAAATGGAGGGGCATAAATTTATGTTAATTGACATAACAGAAATTTGCATCTCCAGCATCATAAAAGTATGTAAATGTTTTTTTTTGTTTGATTTCCCCCCCCCCCCCCGTCAGTCATAGATCCCATTGTTGCTTAATTACAGAATGTCTTTTGAGAGCAATAGTCAAACCTTTTGGACTTACATATACACATATAAAAATAACACACACACACAATAAATATATATATGAATGAGGAAGACTGTTGCTAAAAGATCATCATCACTATCCTTTAAAATGATAGTTAAATATCAACATTTGGTATTAAGCTGTGTTTAAAAACAAAATTCATTTAAGAATTAAGTTATGATTCCTTAATTAGAACTCTTTTGCTTCCGAACACTCAAGATGAACCATTCTGCATTCATGTTTAAGTTCATCTCCTGAGATTTGAAAACAATTGTTTTAAAAGGAAAACAATTGTTTTCCTTTTAAGAGAAACTTGTACAAGAAATGCAAAGGTTTTTGATTGTGAAACAATAAATGATTGTCTTACAATAAGTGCAAGACTCATTGACATGAGCCCTTTGAGAAGGTGCTCATGTTCCTGTAATGTATGAAGGCAAAAGGAAACATTAAAATACCTGATCAGCAAAACGTATTTGTACAAAAACAAAATGACTGTTCTGTTTCTGGCCTCCTTTAGATTAAACCCCAAGTAATCAAATGTTATTTCAGATCTCCAGTTCCTAATATTTTCTTGTAGAAAATGTACTTTTTGATTTACCTTCTTTCCTAATGCTCCATCCACAGTTGCTTATATATTTAAAGATTTTGAATCTCAGTAGCTTGAGATGAAAGCAGGTTGATGATTTTGATTTTGGTGGCACGTAACAGTAATAATAAAAATGTTACTCTACCAAAACAGTAATAGTGAGAACAATATGTCATAATATCAGGAATAACATTACCTGATAACAATTTATATTATTTCATTTTCCAAGTAAGACAAATGTGACAAATTTCATTTTGAATTAAATTTCTATGTGGTAAAATAAGTTGGGTATGCCAAGTCAGAATTTTCCTAATTTTGGTGTTAAGCCAAAATTGAAACAAAATAAAATCAGACTTGCAGCTTTATTGCGTTTGCTGAATATTTGTGTAATCCAGTTTTGTTTTTGCCTTTTCCTGGCACTGATAGCCTTCCATAGAAACCGTTTGGTTATGGAGGTCTTGCAGCTGATCTGGTTCTTCTAGATGAGAATAATTAGGTAAATGCTGAAGTTGTTTTGTTTTGATCCTCTTTCCTGGCTTCTAACACGGGTCTTTTGTATGCGATCACTTCCCCTCCTGATTATATTGTGGTGCTATGTGTGTATGTGTGTGTGTGTATATATATATATATATATATATATATATATATATATATATATATATATATGGGGAGAGAGATTGTCTGGTAAATTGAGTTATAGTGAAAAATTTATTTTCGATACAAATTGAGGTGGGGGGAGGGAGTATCTGTCAGTTATAAATCTATTGATATTAACAATAACCCTAGAGGTACATTTTCAAAATTGCAGTTTCAAGTTTGTACATCTTTTTGATAGTGTATACAAGTTTCTGTTTATATGATTAATTTGTGCTGTGACTAAGCTTTGACCATGTAAATAAAGCCAGAAGTTTGGATTACAATTTGGTTGTCTTTGTTTACAAGCGTTGCCAACTGTTTCTGCATGGCTGTGAAAGTTTCTGGTGACTTTTATAAAAAGATTACTTTTTTGAATTATTAAACTTGTATTCAGTGTAACACTGCCAATCCTCTCTGCTTCACCATTGGACAATACATCTTTGAACATGCACAGAGAATCAAAATAGACCATAGCATGTTAGTGTGCCTCATAATGAAACGTACTATTTTGCATCAGACTTAACCGTGAAGAACTACACCAGAAACTCAATTTACCAGCACCATCACAAACTAGTTCTGGCACTGATCTGCAGCGAAGTGCACAGCACAGACTGATCGTTAGAGATGAACTGCACTGCCTCATTCTCAAGATTTTCAGAAAAGTTTACCTCTATCTACTAAAAATCTGTCTTTGTACCTCTAGATTCTGTCAATTTGAAAATCTGAATCATCGAATCAATGCTGCTGGCTGACCCGGTGGGATATAATAGCCATAAAACACTGTGAGATGATCAGCTTCACTTTCAGACCTGGAAGATGAACTGTGAACCCAATTCAAGTTTTTTAATGATCACTGCCAATTGCAAAAACCCAATCCCCTTTCCTCAGCAAACTGACATGGTTCATTTAATAGTTGGAAGTCTTAAAAGATTTTTCTTATTAGTCTATCATCCTTCCAGACATTGATAAAGTTGCTTTAAACTATTGACAGTATGAAAGCAGTTTCCTAATCTAGTCAGATTAGGAAGTTGCTAATACAGACTGTCAGGCTAATTAACACTAATCCTGCCTAAAGTCACCACATTTTAACCCCCCCTCCCCCCCACACACAGAGGAACATAAGTACCAATGACACAGACAGGATGCCAGCTATTTTATTTTATTGTAAAGCAAATTACCGTTAACAAAACAGACAGTCAAAGACAGGTTTGGAATCATTAAACGATGTACATTGAAGGACTAGATGGTCCTTGCTCAGGAATGAATTCGGACTACACGTGGCCCCACAGAGACCAAATCAGAGCACAGTGGTAATGTAAAGGACAAGAGGGGTGAATTGTGAAAGACAAAGGATTTACACAAGTTCTTCTCCCTCCAGGCTACAGCTTACCACAGGAAATCTGAGGCAAGAGTTTCACTTTGTGCCCAAGCAGTGGTGAGGTGGGAGCTCCAGACCCAGAGCAGCTCAGTAGAGCCAGCTGAAGGCACAACTAGTGTAGTTGACAAGCTCATCATCTTTAAACCACAAGGAAATTTCCTTGTTGGCACTCTCCACCGAGTCACTGCCATGGATGATGTTCCTTAAGAAGAGGACAGAGTCAGAAAGTGACTATACACTTCATACACGCTATTGTTTCACATCTGCCATCATGCGAAGATAACTCACTTGCTGACATCAATACAGAAGTCTCCTCTGATGGTTCCAGGCTTAGAATCAGCAGGGTTAGTCTCTCCCAGCATCACCCTGCCTGTCTTCACCACACCCTTGCCTTCCCACACCTGAAGCAACCATGACAGATAATGAGGTTAAGATCTGACCTTGAACTGTTGACATGCATACATACATAGAGTCTTACCATGGCAACCACTGGACCAGACCTCATATAGTTGATGAGAGTAGGAAAGAATGGTCTGTCCTTTAGGTCAACATAATGCTTCATCAGGAGGTCCTCAGAGGCCTGCAGCAAAGAAAACAAGGCAGTTTCGTAAATGTTCACTTTCACATCCTAATTTGTGAGTCATCATTTGTACTTCATTTCACTCGCTGCTTTGCTGTAATACTTGTAATTTCAGATGAAGCACTCTAATTGTAGTGTAGGGGTCTCGAACTCCAGTCCTCAAGGGCCGGTGTCCTGAAACTTTTCCATGTGCCCCTGCTGCAACACACAATTAGTAGCATACAATGCAGCCATTTGATTCATGTTACAGCAGCTCATGAGTGAATGAACATGGTGCAATCAAAGTACTGTTAGAAGTACACTTTTCCAAACACTTACATTTACTTAAATTTACTCGAGTAGGGTTAGGGGTTGCCATTTCAGCATGTAGTCAAGTTCTATAATGACCTAATTCAGGTGTGTTGCAACAGGGACACATGTTTTAAGACACCAGACCTCGAGGACTGGAGTTCGAGACCTCTGTTGTAGTATCACAGTAACTGTGTTGTCACCATATGTGTACTGATGCAGCTCTAGAAACTGCATTAGTACCCATTCGCTACTGCATATAATTGGCAACTTTATCAACATGTTTACCCCCAGCTTTTTAGCCGCAAGCAACAGACAAAGTCTGGGTGTAGAAACAATCACACCAATTTCTCAGAAATTGCATGGAAATTTAGGCCAGTACCATATCATCAGAACATGTTTATCACACCAACGCTAACAGGACAGATGTTTAAACAGAAATATTTAAGTGTTGCAGGTTTATAACTTAAGCAAACTTGATGTTCACATAAAGCAGCACCTTACCATATCAGGTTAAATGTTACAGGATCAGTAGACCTTAACAGCTAATTGGCTGTGCTTCACTCAGGAACAGATGAGTAGGCTAATCAGGCTTACCCATTACTTGGCACACTTACAATATCTGTGCATATGTTGCAGATGGTTAAAATGTTTTAAGGGCAAAAATGTTGACCACTATGATACAGTTTCACCTGTAAGGGTTGGATTCTTTCAGTCTATACTTACATGGAGCATCTTCATGCCCACCAACTTGAAGCCCTTCATCTCAAACCTTTTGATGACCTCACCAATGATGGCCCTCTGCACGCCATCAGGCTTAATGGCAATGAATGTGCGTTCCTTTAGCTCAGCCATGACTCTGAAAGAAAATAGACAAGAATGATGAAGACAAACAGGCAGCCTATGTGCTGCAGAAAGAACACGTCTGATAAGTTACTCACAGCACTTTACTGTATTTGACACAGTCAGCAGCGGGGCTGACTATGAGAGGACAAGATGCTGAGGGCATGGACCCCATTGTAAAGAAAATGCTAGTACAGCTTGCAACCTGGCTTAGTATGCATCTTGCTGTGATCATTTAAAGAGGACAGAAACTTGAACTAGCAGCCCCGCCCACACAGTGAACACATTGATCTTCATCATGCTGTCAAGACTCTGAATGTGCCAGAATAAAAATGTGACAGCGACTCACTGCTTAGGGATTTATTTTTATTTTTTTTTAATAATTGGAGATAAATTACAGGGAAAATATTATTTTGGATATAACACCAAATTAAGATAATATTAGTTTTGACTGTTAACTGCTACAACAATGTGTGACAGGTCAAAGACACACATTCAAGCTTTAAAGCTCAACTCTAAATCGAGGGCTAATCTCCGTCTCCCAGTGCCACCTCTTCATGTGAGCAGTATTACCCAATGAGATCCATTCATTTATTCTACAATGCAGGGTCAAGTTCAAGCCTATTTGCAGCAGGCTCATTATTATTTCTGCAGGTAAAACTGACAATGTCCCCTGAATGTTAGCTTAGTATTTGAGGTTGTCTGTTTCACACAACTAAACATACATCGTTCCTGCACACTTTCTAAATACTGAAATGTATACAATTACTTTAAAAAGAATGTAACCTAAAACAGTTGTATTTAATGTCATTTCTGTGTTTTGCCATTCAAGATCATCTCTGGGCCATGTCTTGATATTCTTAAGTATTTAACATTTATAAGAATAAATGTTAAATATTTAAGAATATCCCGTTGACTACCGTCTATTTACTAATCTAAGTAAAAAATATTAGACATAAGAATGACACCCTTCACCCGGATATATAAAAATGACTTTGCTAAAAGCTCATTGCATCAGCTACTTTGTGATAGGACGGCTCTTTATGGCTCCAAATTACGTGACATTCTCAGTGAGAGATAGGATTAAACTATTTTTTGACAGATTGTAGGTCAGCAAGAGACTTCTAACAGCTTAAATTCCCGCAATCGCTTTTAGGAAAATACCGGAAATCTCTTTTGGCACAATACAGTTAACTCCTATAGGCTACTGACAAATCAAAATTCCTTGATAAATTTTCGAGCTTCACATATGTCACTCTTTTATTTGACGAATCGAGATGTCTGCCATAATTTAGACAATGGTAAAACGACACGCGGAAGGCGCTCTATTGGCATGTCGACGCGGTTTCACAAGCAAGTTTAAGAGGAGCGAACTGCACCCTGTTAACTACTAGTTGCCTTCATGCCTGAGCATCCAGTTTATGTCAAAACAGCGAGCTGAACACCTAACCCGCGCACCTTTTCACGAGTAGGCCCAAGCCTTCACATACACATGGTTTCTTTTGTTCGCAGTACAGCGCAGTACCTTAAAAAGCCACGTTACGTTCCAGGATCATACCGAAACCGCGTGCTATACTACTTTGTTAAGTATAGCAATTTACAAATTTCACCTGGACCTTTGACTGTACTGAGCGTAAAACAAACAAAAAAACCATCAATTTAACATCACTTTAATAAAAGCTCACTTCAGACATTTTACCATCGGTATTGAGAAAACAACCGACCGATGTTAACACCGATTTGTCATACCAGTGCATGTACCCATACGCTAACAATACCTTAACACGTAGAATCCGGGTAGGGAACAAACAGCAGTTACCACGGTTGACGTCTGCAAAGACCTACAGAGGGTGCGCAGCGGATTCTTATCCACGAAGGCGGAGACTTCGTACGACGGCGAGACACTAGGACAAATATGTCAAGTGTATGTACAATACTCCTCCTTGTGGTTGCTAGAAGTACCTCTTCAAAAACCCATATGAATAACAATATCACAAGTCAAGACAAAATGGTGAAAATCCGAGCTAAAGCGTGCGCGTTTTTTTTTTTTTGCTACATCCTCTTGCAGACCATTACATGGGGAAACCATTTGAATACAAGCGCGCTGACCCACACAGGTATGCACACGGGTGTTCACTGCTCATAGACTTAAATTACACCTTTCTTGGCTGCTACTTCAAAGCACATTGTGCGCTGTCTGTCCTGCGTGCTGCACAACAACATTGAATATTCAGTATTTACTGCTGTTTACACTTAGCTAGATTAATGCGATGGTGTTGTGTTTAGTATGTTGCTTTGGGTTTTTTTTTTTTTTTTGCTTGTTTTCTATTCTTCTTCTCTCAACAGGTGATCCAGGAGATTTTTTTCTCTCCCTTTCTCACTGTCCCTCTCCCCTTCTGTTTTTCTTTTCCTTCCTCTTTCTTTCTCCCTTTCCTATCCCTCACTCATGTCTGTCCCGTCTGTAACATCTGAAAATAAAATATAATAAACAATAAAAACAAAGGTCGATCAAATGGACCAATAGGCAATGCCACGATGATCCATTTGGCAAAGTAAATCCATTGGGTATCCTTGTTGGTCTTCAGACAACAATTCTGACGACTAAAGAACCAAATGGGACAGGCAAAAAAAAAAAAAACAACAACCTAATTTTACATCACAGGCCACATACAGCCCACTTTGAGTTTATGTGGATGGGACCAGTGAAAGTAATGTTTCAATTACACATGTAATCCTGAGATAGTTTATATTAAAAATAAATAAATGAAGTGCTAGTCTTTGTGTTTCAAATTTTAAAAAGTAATTTTGTAATATTACAGAAATCTATTATTTGATTACTCAGGTGTAGCTTGAAGGGCCAAGAAAATCTTCGTCAGTAGGAAAACCTTTAAAACTCATGAAAAAACAATTAAAAGTTCAACATTTCTGTTCTTCACATTTTCCTTCCAATAGTGCCATCTAGTAAGGTGGACTGGAGTCTGGCCCCCGGGCCTTATGTTTGACATCCCTGACTTAACCTGCCACATTGTCACATTTACATTATCACGTTGTATCATGTATGAGAGGTAGATTCATATAAACCACTGTGTCAGCATAGATCCTTTCAATCTGGAATAGCTGGTTTGGGGTTTTTTTGTACTTCAAGTTTTGTTATAATCAGCTAGAACAAAATTATTCAAATTATTTTAATGAAAATATAGACCAGTGGTGGCTAAAACTTAGATAAAGTCAGTTATGGGTCAGACTTTAAACTGAATAGAGACATGGCCATTTTACTTGTATATCAAAACCAACCTTTAACCACTATTAACCAGCCCTCCTTTATTGGGTATAACATTGCTTTCCTGAAGCTCAATCATGATGATCAGAATTTTTCAGTGTCAGTTAAATTATAAAGAAGAAAAAGGAAAAAAAAGAACGAAGTCTAACACAAATTCCAACGTAACTTACTGTAACAGTAAGAATCGCGTCGTCTGGGCGAAATGAGGTGTTTTGGTACAACTTCATAAAGATAACTGTAATTTTTAAAAGAAGACACAGACAAACATATTTCTGCATGAATACTATAGAATTCAGTATCCCTGTTGTTTGCTATCAGGATTTGCAGCTGTTTGATCTAAGATTTTCAAGTTATTCACAAAATGAAGAAGCGTTTTTCTTTAGGCGAGAAAGATAACGTATGACCCACTGAGAGTGCATGTAATGGTGAGAAACGTATTGTCTCTGTGATATAGGTGTTTGGGTACAACTTTATAAAGATAGCTGTACATCAGTGAGGACCTCACCTGGACACACAGCTGGTCAAGAAGGCTCAGCAGCGGCTGTATTTTCTGAGGAGGCTGAGGAAATTTGGTATGTCGGCCAAGATCCTCAGCAGCTTCTACAGCTGCACTGTGGAGAGCACATTGACCAGCTGCATCACTGCATGGTGCTATGCAGTGTTGGTCAAGTTACTTGAAAAAAGTAATCAGTAACTAATTACTGATTACTTCCCCAAAAAAGTAATCCCGTTACTTTACTGATTACTTATTTTCAAAAGTAATTAATTACTTAGTTACTTAGTTACTTTTTAAAAAACACGATTTACAACCTGAAGAGGTGATAAAGTGATAGATCTTTCACCCCAATTCTACTTTTTCTGCATAATCCATCATATAAAATGTAATCAAATGGAAAAGTCTCTTTTTAAAACTTGTTTTATTAGTTTTAATCTTTTAACTTTATGCATCAAGCAAAAATTTAATTATATGCAACATTCTCTGACTTGAATAAATTAGTTTAACATTTAAACCTATTTTCTGCACATTCCAGCACATAAAATAAAATATTTTTTGTGCAGAAAATAAATAAAGTCAAAGACTCAGCGGTCCTGTTGCTCCATTTTCACCTGTAAAGCAGGACTGCGGTAGGCGGAGGTTTACCCTGGTGCAGGTGTGCCGCGGTCAGTTGAAGAATCCGCGACTTTCTCTGTGAGTTTCCCATTACGTCGTTGCGCACTCGGTGCTTGCTCGGAAGTTTAGGGGTTTTTTTCGCTGTAAAAAGAAGTTTTCTTCCCACGCACAATGGACACTAATGTTTTTGTCACTTTTTATGGAATCAAACTCAAAGTAAGGTCAGTACTTCCACGCTTTAAACGCTGCACCCTCATACTCTCTCCCACAATCGATACATGATCCATTGTTGATCTGCACACAGCTGTTGTCACTAACGGTGCACTCGCTTACATCACTGTCGTGAGACATTCTCGCAAAAAATCACGGTTTTAGTAACGCAGTAATGCAGCGTTCCTACGGGAAAGTAACGGTAATCTAATTACCGTTTTTGCAATAGTAATCCCTTACTTCACTCGTTACTTGAAAAAAGTAATCAGATTACAGATAACCAGAGATGGTGATCTGGTAATCACCATCTCTGGTGCTATGGATTGCAAACAGTTGCAGAGCGTGATAATAACTGTGGGGAGAAGATCATCAGGGCTCCGCTGCCCTCTCTGCAGAGCATCTGCCAATGAAGAGTCCAGAGGAGAGCTGCCTCCATCCTCAAAGACCCCACACACCCCCAAAATGGACTGTTCACACTTAAGTCCTTGAGACGAAGGTTTAGAAGTGTGAAATCCAGAACATCCCGACTCAAAACTCCTTCTTCCCCACTCCTGAACAGATGACATACCTCAACTGCAATTTGCACATCAGGACAATTTGCACACTAAGTTCATTTTGCACATTGAGCTCCTTTATACATCGACATCTGCATACCTCACTTATCTTAACTTATTTATTTTTGGACTTATTTATTTATCTTCCACTATTTTTATGCTTATTTTATATCTTTATTTATCCTGTTCTTTTAACCCTTATCCATGGCATTTGTAGATGGACAGCAAAGGAAGAATGTCATTGAACAGAGAAATTATATTTCATATAATTGTGACATATGACAAAAAAAAGCTTTGAATGACAATAGACGCTTTGATTTGATTCTTATTAAAAGAAGACTCAGACACATATTTATGGCTTTACCTTATACGTAGATTTCAATATCCCCGTGCTGGGCAAGCAGGTTATGCAGCTGTTTGAGCTAAGATTTTCAAGTTATTCATAAAATGAAAACCTATACTTTGTGTCCGGCGAGAACTTCATTCAAATGCATGTAATTGCGAAAACCGCACTTTGCCTCATAGAATTCAGCATCTGGGGAAACAGGTTTTCCAGCTGTGTGAGCTAAGATTTTCAAGTTATTCACATAATGAAAACCTATACTTTGTGTCAGGCGAGAACTCCATTTAAATGCATGTAATTGCGAAAACCGCACTAACGTGGTGAAATAAAGCATAAAGTTACTCACAAAATGAAAACCTGTACTTTGTGTCGGGCGAGAACTCCATTCAAATGCATGGGATTGTAAGAAATGCACTAACGTGGTGAAATAAAGCGTTTTTGATCAACTTCATAAAGACAGCTGTAACTTTTTATAGAAGACTCAGACACACATATTTATGGCTTTGCCTTATAGAATTCAATATCCCCGTGCTGGGCAAACAGGTTTTGCAGCTGTTTGAGCTAAGATTTTAAAGTTATTCACATAATGAAACCTATACTTGGTTTCGGGCGAGTTCCCCATTCAAATGCATGGAAATTGCAAGAAACGCACTGTCTTGACGAAATAAAGCGTTTTTGTACAACTTCATATAAATAGGTGTAACTTTTGATAGAAAACTCAGATACACATATTTATGGTTTTATCTTATAGAATTCAATATCCCCGTGCTAGGGAATATACTTTGTTTCGGGCGAAACAGTATATATACGTGGATGGCCTCAGCCAGCAACGCAGGCCCTGGTGAAATGAGGATGGTATCAGCCAGCAGAACAGACCCTTGTGAAATGAGGATGGTATCAGCCAGCAGCACAGGCCTTGGTGTGGTGAATATGGCCTCACAAGGAGCACTGGCCCTATTGTAATGTGGATTTCCTCATTTAACATTACTGTCCCTGGTGAAGCATGGATGGCATTGGTCAGCACCACACACCCTGGTGTAATGTGAATAGCCTTAGTCTACACCACTGGCCCTGCTGAAGTGGAGTGAAGATGGCCTCACAGGAAGCACTGTCCCTGGTATAATGTAGTTGGCCTCAGCCAGCAACGCAGGCCCTGGTGTAATGTGTATGGCTTCAGCCAACATCACTGGCCCTGGTGAAATGTGCATGATATCGGTCAGCACAACAAGCCCAGGTGTAATGTGGATGTTATTGGCACAGCAAAGGCCCTGGTGCAATGTGGATTGCATCAGCAAATAGCACAGGCTCTGGTAAAAATGTGGATGGTAACGACCAAAACCACAGGCCCTGGTGTAATGTGCATTGCATCAACGAGTAGCACAGGGCCTGGTGAAATGTGGATGGTCTCAGGTATTAGCACAGGCCCTGGTGTTGTGAAGATGGCCTCACAGGAAGCACTGGTAGTGGTGTAATGTGGATGGCCACAGCAAACAACACTGGCCCTGGTGAAATGTGGATGGCATTGGCCAGCAGCACAGGCCCTGGTGTGGTGAAGATGGCCTCACAGTGAGCACTGGCCCTGCAGCAATGTGGATTGAATCCGCAAGTAGCACACAATCTGGTAAAAATGTGGATGGTAACGGCCAAAACCAAAGGCCCTGGTTTAATGTGCATGGCATCAACGAGTAGCACAGGCCCTGGTGAAATTTAGTTGGTCTAAGCCAGCAACACATGCCCTGGTGTAAAGTGGATGGCATCAGCCAGAAAAGCAGGTTCTGGTGAAATAGTAGATGGCCTCAGAAAGCAGTACAGGCCCTGGTGTGGTGAAGATGGCCTCACAGGGAGCACTGGCCCTGGTGTAATGTTGATGGCATCAGCCAGAAGCACAGGCCCTGATGTGGTGATGATGACCGCACAGGAAGCACTGGATCTGGTGTAATGTTGATGGCATCAGGCAGTAGCACAGACCCCGGTCTGGTGAAGACGGCCTCACAGGGAGCACTGGCCCTTGTGAAATGTGTTTGGTATCGGCAAGCATCACAAGGCCCTGGTGTAATGTGGATGGCCTCACCCAGCACCCCAGGCCCTCGTGTGGTGATGATGGCCTAAAAGGAAACACTGGCAGTGGTGTAATGTGGATGGCCTCAGCCAACAACGAAGACCATGGTGAAATGTGGATGGTTTCGGACAGCACCACATGCTGGTGGTGCTGTCCGAATATGGATGGCATGAGCCAGCAACACGGGCCCTGGTGAAATGAGGATGGTATCAGCCAGAAGCACAGGCCCTGGTGTGGTGAATATGGCCTCAAAGGGAGCACTGACCCTGGTGTAATGTGGATGGCATCAGCCAGTAGCACAGGCCTTTGTATATTGTGGATGGGATCAGCCACCAACACAGTCCCTGGTGAAATGTCAATATCCTCAGCAAGTAGAACAGGTAATGTGGATGGCCTTAGCCAACACCACTGTCCCTGGTGAAATGTGCATGATATCGGTTAGCACCACAGGCCGAGGTGTAATGTGGATGGCATCAACGAGTAAAAGAGGCCCTGGTAGGGTGAAGATGGCCTCACATGAAGCACTGTCCCTGGTGTAATGTGGATGGTAGAAGCCGGCATCACAGGCCGTGATGTAATGTGAATGTCCTCAGCCAGTAGCACAGGCCCTAGTGTATTGTAGATCGCATCAGCCAGCACCACAGGCCCAGGTGTAATGTAGATGACATCAGCTAGTAACGCAGGTTCTGGTCAAATTTACATGGCCTCAGAAAGCAGTATAGGCCCTGGTGTGGTGAAGATGTCCTCACAGGAAGCAGTGGCCCTGATGTAATGTGGATGACATCAGCCAGAAGCAGAGGCCCTGGTGAAATGTAGTTGGCTTAAGCCAGTAGCACAGGCCCTGGTGTAATGTGGATGGTATGACTCAGCAACGCGGTCCTGGTGTGGTGAAGGTGGCCTTAGAGGGAGCACTGGCCCTGGTTTAAGGTGTATGGCCTTAGACAACACCACTGGCCCTGGTGAAATGCGCATGGGATTGGTCAGCACCACAGGCCCAGGTGTAATGTTGATGGCATCAACGGGCAGCAGAGGCCATGGTGGGGGGAAGATGGCCTCACAGGAAGCACTGTCCATGGTGTAATGTGTATGGCCTCAGCCAACACCACTGGCCCTGGTGAAATGTGCATGATATCGGTCAGCACCACACACCCTGGTGTAATGTGAATGGCCTCAGCCCACGGCAAAGGCCCTTGTTTGGTGAAGATCACCTCACAGGAAGCACTCTCCCTGGTGTAAAATGTATGGCCTCAGCCAACAGTACAGGCCCTGGTGTGGTGAAGATGCCCTCACAGGAAGTACTGTCCCTGATGTAAAGTTTATGGCCTCAGCCAACAACAGTGGCCCTGGTGAAATATCGATGGTATTGGCCAGCACCACAGGCCCTGGTGTAATGTGAATGTCTTCAGCCAGTAGCAGAGGCCCTTGTGTATTGTGGATCGCATCAGCCAGCAACACAAGCCCTGGTGAAATGTGTATGGTATCAACGAGTAGCACAGGCCCTGATGTGGTGATGATGGCATCACAGGAAGCACTGGCAGGGGTGTAATCTGGATGGCCTCAGCCAACAACACTGGCCCTGGTGAAATGTGGATGGTATTGGCCAGCACCACAGGCCCTGGTGTAATGTGAATGGAATCAACGAGTAGCCCAGGCACTGTTGTAATGTGGATGGCCTCATCCAACAACACTGGCCCTGGTGAAATGTGGATGGTATTGGCACAAGCCCTGGTGTAATGTGAATGTCCTCAGCCAACACCACTGGCCCTGGTGTAATGTGGATGGCATCAGCCAGTATCAAAGGCCCTGGTGTGGTGAATATGGTCTCACAGGGAGCACTGGCCCAGGTGTAATGTGGATGGGATCAGCCAGTAGCACAGGCCTTTGTATATTGTGGATTGGATCAGCCACCAAGACAGGCACTGGTGAAATGTAGTTGGCCTCAGCCAGTAGAAAAGGCCCTGTTTTAATGTTGATGGCCTCATCTAACAACACTGTCCTTGGTGAAATATGGATGGTATTGGTCAGCATCACACACCCTGGTGTAGTGTGAATGGCCTTTGCCAACACCACTGGCCCTGGTGAAATGTGCATGATATCAGGCACCACACGCCCAGGTTTAATGTGGTTGGCATCAACGAGAAGGAGAGGCCCTGGTGGCATGAAGATTGCCTCAAGGGAAGCACTGTCCCTGGTGTAACTTATCCACATTACACCAGGATACATTACACCAGGCTTCTACCGGCCTGTGATACCCGTACAAGCCGGCATCAAAGGCCCAGGTGTAATGTGGATGGCATCAACGAGCAGCAGAGGCCCTGGTTGGGTGAAGATGGCCTCACAGGAAGCCCTGTCCCTGGTGAAATATGGATGGTATTTGTCAGCACCACTGGCCCTGGTGTAATGTGAATGGCCTTAGCCAACACCACTGCCCCTGGTGTAATGTGGATGGCATCAGCCAGTATCACATGCCCTTGTGTATTGTGGATGTGGTCAGCCAGCAACACAAGCCCTGGTGAAATGTACTTGGCCTCACCCAGTAGCACAGGCCCTGGTGTAATGTGGATGGCAGGACCAAGCAAGTCAGGCCCTGGTGAAATGAGGATGGACTCAGCCAGCAACAAAGGCCCTGGTGTGGTGAAGATGGCCTCACAGGGAGCACTGGCCCTGGTGTAATGTGGATGACATCAGCCAGTAGCACAGGCCTTTGTATATTGTGGATGGGATCAGCCACCAATACAGGCCCTGGTGATATGTAGTTGGCCCCAGCCATGACCACACCCTGGTGTAATGTAAATGTCCTAAGCCAGTAGCAAAGGCCCTGGTGTAATGTGAATGACCTTAGCCAACACCACTGGCCCTGGTGAAATGTGCATGATATCGGTCAGCACCACAGGCCCAGGTGTAATGTGGATGGAATCAGCTATCACCACAGGCCCTGGTGAAATGTAAATGTCCTCACCCAGTAGGACAGGCCCTGTTGTAATATGGATGACCTCAGCGAACAGCAAAGAACCTTGTGTGGTGAAGATCGCCTCACAGGAAGCACTCTCCCTGGTGTAAAATGTACGGCCTCAGCCAACAACAGTGGCCCTGGTGAAATGTGGATGGTATTGGCCAGCACCAAAGGCCCTGGTGTGATGTGGATGGTCTCAGCCAACAGTACAGGCCCTGGTGTGGTGAAGATGCCCTCACAGGAAGTACTGTCCCTGATGTAAAGTTTATGGCCTCAGCCAACAACAGTGGCCCTGGTGAAATATCGATGGTATTGGCCAGCACCACAGGCCCTGGTGTAATGTGAATGTTATTGGCACAGCAAAGGCCCTGGTGCAATGTGGATTGCATCAGCAAATAGCACAGGCTCTGGTAAAAATGTGGATGGTAACGACCAAAACCACAGGCCCTGGTGTAATGTGCATTGCATCAACGAGTAGCACAGGGCCTGGTGAAATGTGGATGGTCTCAGGTATTAGCACAGGCCCTGGTGTTGTGAAGATGGCCTCACAGGAAGCACTGGTAGTGGTGTAATGTGGATGGCCACAGCAAACAACACTGGCCCTGGTGAAATGTGGATGGCATTGGCCAGCAGCACAGGCCCTGGTGTGGTGAAGATGGCCTCACAGTGAGCACTGGCCCTGCAGCAATGTGGATTGAATCCGCAAGTAGCACACAATCTGGTAAAAATGTGGATGGTAACGGCCAAAACCAAAGGCCCTGGTTTAATGTGCATGGCATCAACGAGTAGCACAGGCCCTGGTGAAATTTAGTTGGTCTAAGCCAGCAACACATGCCCTGGTGTAAAGTGGATGGCATCAGCCAGAAAAGCAGGTTCTGGTGAAATAGTAGATGGCCTCAGAAAGCAGTACAGGCCCTGGTGTGGTGAAGATGGCCTCACAGGGAGCACTGGCCCTGGTGTAATGTTGATGGCATCAGCCAGAAGCACAGGCCCTGATGTGGTGATGATGACCGCACAGGAAGCACTGGATCTGGTGTAATGTTGATGGCATCAGGCAGTAGCACAGACCCTGGTCTGGTGAAGATGGTCTCAGACAGAAAGGACAGGCCCCGGTGTGGTGAAGACGGCCTCACAGGGAGCATTAGCCATGGTGCAATGTGGATGGCCTCAGCCAGCAACGCAGGTCCTGGTGTGGTGATGATGGCCTCACAGGATGCACTGGCAGTGGTGTAATGTGGATGGTCTCATCCGACAACACTGGCCCTGGTGTAATGTGGATGGCATCAGCAAGTAGCACAGGCCTTTGTATATTGTGGATGGGATCAGCCACAAACACAGTCCCTGGTGAAATGTAAATGTCCTCAGCCAGTAGAACAGGTAATGTGGATGGCCTTAGCCAACACCACTGGCCCTGGTGAAATGTGCATGATATCGGTTAACACCACAGGCCGAGGTGTAATGTGGATGGCATCAACGAGCAGCAGAGGCCCTGGTGGGGTGAAGATGGCCTCACACTTTCCCTGGTGTAATGTGGATGGTACAAGCCGGCATCACAGGCCGTGATGTAATGTGAATGTCTTCAGCCAGTTGCAAAGGCCCTTGTGTATTGTAGATCGCATCAGCCAGCAACACAAGGCCCTGGTGTAATGTTGATGGCCTCATCCAGCACCACAGGCCCTGGTGTGGTGATGATGGTTTCACAGGAAGCACTGTCCCTGGTGTAATGCGGATGGCCTCATCCGACAACAGTCGCCCTGATGAAATGTGGATGGTACTGGCCAGCACCAAAGGCCCTGGTGTAATGTGAATGTCGTAAGCCAGTAGCACAGACCCTTGTGTATTGTGGATCGCATCAGCCATCAACACAAGCCCTGATGAAATGTGGATGGTATCAACGAGTAGCACAGGCCTTGGTGAAACGTAGTTGGCCTCAGCCAGTATCACATGACCTGGTGTAATGTGGATGGGATGAGCCAGCAACGCAGGCCCTGGTGAAATGAGGATGGCCTCAGCCAGCACCACACACCCTGGTGTAATGTGAATGGACTTAGCCAACATCACTGGCCCTGGTGAAATGTGCATGATATCGGTCAGCACCACAGGCCCAGGTGCAATGTAGATGACATCAGCTAGTAACGCAGGTTCTGGTCAAATTTACATGGCCTCAGAAAGCAGTACAGGCCCTGGTGTGGTGAAGATGGCCTCACAGGAAGCAGTGGCCTTGATGTAATGTGGATGGCCTCAGCCAGTAGCACAGGCACTGTATTGATGTGGATGGCATGAGTCAGCACCACATACACTTGTGTAATGTGAATGGCCTTAGCCAACACCACTGGCCCTGGGAAATGTGCATGATATCGGTCAGCACCGCAGGCCCAGGTGTAATGTGGATGCTCTCAGCCCAGGGCAAAGGCCCTTGTGTGGTGAAGATCACCTCACAGGAAGCACTCTCCCTGGTGTAAAATGTATGGCCTCAGCCAAAAACAGTGGCCCTGGTGAAATGTGGATGGTATTGGCCAGCACCACTGGCCCTGGTGTTATGTGGATGCCTCAGCCAGTGGTACAGAAACCTTGTATATTGTGGATCGCATCAGAAAGCAACACAAGCCCTGGTGTGGTGATGATGGCCTCACAGGAAGCACTGGCAGTGGTGTAATGTGGATGGCCTAAGCCAACAACACTGGCACTGGTGAAATGTGGATGGTATTGGCCAGCACCAAAGGCCCAGGTGTAATTTGAATGTCCTCAGCCAAAACCACTGGCCCTGGCGTGATGTGGATTGCATCAACGAATAGCACAGGCCCCGGTGTAATGTGGATGGCTTGAGCAAGCAACGCAGGCCCTGGTGTGGTGAATATGGCATCACAGGGAGCATTAGCCCTGGTGCAATGTGGATGGCCTCAGCCAGCAACGCAGGCCCTGGTGTGGTGAGTATGGTCTCACAGGGAGCACTGGCCCTGGTGAAATGTACTTGGCCTCACCCAGTAGCATAGGCCCTGGTGTAATGTGGATGGCAGGACCAAGCAAGTCAGGCCCTGGTGAAATGAGGATGGACTCAGCCAGCAACAAAGGCCCTGGTGTGGTGAAGATGGCCTCACAGGGAGCACTGGCCCTGGTGTAATGTGGATGACATCAGCCAGTAGCACAGGCCTTTGTATATTGTGGATGGGATCAGCCACCAATACAGGCCCTGGTGATATGTAGTTGGCCCCAGCCATGACCACACCCTGGTGTAATGTAAATGTCCTAAGCCAGTAGCAAAGGCCCTGGTGTAATGTGAATGACCTTAGCCAACACCACTGGCCCTGGTGAAATGTGCATGATATCGGTCAACACCACAGGCCCAGGCGTAATGTGGATGGAATCAGCTATCACCACAGGCCCTGGTGAAATGTAAATGTCCTCACCCAGTAGGACAGGCCCTGTTGTAATATGGATGGCCTCAGCGAACAGCAAAGAACCTTGTGTGGTGAAGATCGCCTCACAGGAAGCACTCTCCCTGGTGTAAAATGTACGGCCTAAGCCAACAACAGTGGCCCTGGTGAAATGTGGATGGTATTGGCCAGCACCAAAGGCCCTGGTGTGATGTGGATGGCCTCAGCCAACAGTACAGGCCCTGGTGTGGTGAAGATGCCCTCACAGGAAGTACTGTCCCTGATGTAAAGTTTATGGCCTCAGCCAACAACAGTGGCCCTGGTGAAATATCGATGGTATTGGCCAGCACCACAGGCCCTGGTGTAATGTGAATGGTATCAACGAGTAGCACAGGCCCTGATGTGGTGATGATGGCATCACAGGAAGCACTGGCAGGGGTGTAATCTGGATGGCCTCAGCCAACAACACTGGCCCTGGTGAAATGTGGATGGTATTGGCCAGCACCACAGGCCCTGGTGTAATGTGAATGGAATCAACGAGTAGCCCAGGCACTGGTGTAATGTGGATGGCCTCAACCAACAACACTGGCCCTGGTGAAATGTGGATGGTATTGGCACAGGCCCTGGTGTAATGTGAATGTCCTCAGCCAACACCACTGGCCCTGGTGTAATGTGGATGGCATCAGCCAGTATCAAAGGCCCTTGTGTTTTGTGAATGTCATCAGCCAGCAACACAAGCCCTGTGAAATGTGGATGGTTTCGGACAGCAAAACAGGCCCGGGTGTAATGTGGATGCAATCAACGAGTAGCACAGTCCCTGGTCAAATGTAGTTGGCCTCAGCCAGCAACGCAGGCCCTGGTGAAAGGAGAATGGTAAAAGCCAGCAGCACAGGCCCTGGTGTGGTGAATATGGTCTCACAGGGAGCACTGGCCCAGGTGTAATGTGGATGGGATCAGCCAGTAGCACAGGCCTTTGTATATTGTGGATTGGATCAGCCACCAAGACAGGCACTGGTGAAATGTAGTTGGCCCCAGCCATGACCACACCCTGGTGTAATGTAAATGTCCTAAGCCAGTAGCAAAGGCCCTGGTGTAATGTGGATGGCATCAACGAGCAGCAGAGGCCCTGGTGGGGTGAAGATGGCCTCACAGGAAGCACTGTCCCTGGTGTAATGTGTATGGTAGAAGTCGGCATCACAGGCCCTGATGTAATGCGGATGGCCTCAGCCAAAAGCACAGTCCCTGGTTTGGTGAAGATGGCCTCACAGGAAGCAATGTCTCTGGTGTAATGTGAATGGCCTTAGCCAACACCACTGGCCCTGGGAAATGTGCATGATATCGGTCAGCACCACAGGCCCAGGTGTAATGTGGATGGCCTCAACCCAGGGCAAAGGCCCTTGTGTGGTGAAGATCGCCTCTCAGGAAGCACTCTCCCTGGTGTAAAATGTATGGCCTCAGCCAAAAACAGTGGCCCTGGTGAAATGTGGATGGTATTGGCCAGCACCACTGGCCCTGGTGTATTGTGGATGGCCTCAGCCGGTAGTACAGAAACCTTGTATATTGTGGATCGCATCAGAAAGCAACACAACAGGCCCTGGTGTGGTGATGATGGCCTCACAGGAAGCACGGGCAGTGGTGTAATGTGGATCGCCTAAGCCAACAACACTGGCACTGGTGAAATGTGGATGGTATTGGCCAGCACCAAAGGCCCAGGTGTAATTTGAATGTCCTCAGCCAAAACCACTTGCCCTGGCGTAATGTGGATTGCATCAACGAATAGCACAGGCCCCGGTGTAATGTGGATGGCTTGAGCAAGCAACGCAGGCCCTGGTGTGGTGAATTTGGCATCAAACCTATACTTTGTTTCGTGCGAGTTCCCCATTCAAATTCATGTAATCGTCAGAAACGCACTGTCTTGGCGAAATAAAGCGTTTTTGCACAACTTCATATAAATCGGTGTAACTTTTGATAGAAGATTCAGATATACGTATTCATGGCTTTATCTTATAGAATTCAATATCCCCGTGCTGGGCAAACAGGTTTTGCAGTTTGTCGTGCGAGAACTCCATTCAAATGCATGTAGTAGCGAGAAACGCACTAACGTGGCACTAATGGTCTTCATAAAGACAGCTGTAAATTTTGATAGAAGACTCAGAAATACATATTTATGGCTTTATCTTATAGAATTCAATATCCCCGTGCTGGGCAAACAGGTTTTGCAGCTGTTTGAGCTAAGATTTTCAAGTTATTCACATAATGAAAACCTATACTTTGTGTCGTACGAGAACTCGATTCAAATGCATGTAATAGCGAGAAACGCACTAACGTGGTGAAATAAAGCGTTTTTAATGGTCTTCGTAAAGACAGCTGTAACTTTTGATAGAAGACTCAGAAATACATACTTATGGTTTTATCTTATAGAATTCAATATCCCTGTGCTGGGCAAATAGGTTTTGCAGTTTGTCGTGCGAGAACTCCATTCAAATGCATGTAATAGCGAGAAACGCACTAACGTGGTGAAATAAAGCGTTTTTAATGGTCTTCATAAAGACATCTGTAAGTTTTGATAGAAGACTCAGATATACGTATTCATGGCTTTATCTTATAGAATTCAATATCCCCGTGCTGGGCAAACAGGTTTTGCAGCTGTTTGAGCTAAGATTTTAAAGTTATTCACATAATGAAAACCTATACTTTGTTTCGGGCGAGTTCCCCATTCAAATGCATGTAATCGTCAGAAATGCACTGTCTTGGCGAAAGAAAGCGTTTTTGTACAACTTCATATAAATAGCTGTAACTTTTGATAGAAGATTCAGATATACGTATTCATGGCTTCATCTTACAGAATTCAATATCCCCGTGCTGGGCAAACAGGTTTTGCAGTTTGTCGTGCGAGAACTCCATTCAAATGCATGTAATAGCGAGAAACGCACTAACGTGGTGAAATAAAGCGTTTTTAATGGTCTTCATAAAGACATCTGTAACTTTTGATAGAAGACTCAGATATACGTATTCATGGCTTTATCTTATACAATTCAATATCCCCGTGCTGGGCAAACAGGTTTTGCAGCTGTTTGAGCTAATATTTCCAAGTTATTCACATAATGAAAACCTATACTTTGTTTCGGGCGAGTTCCCCATTCAAATGCATGTAATCGTCAGAAACGCACTGTCTTGGCGAAAGAAAGCGTTTTTGTACAACTTCATATATATAGCTGTAACTTTTGATAGAAGATTCAGATATACGTATTCATGGCTTTATCTTACAGAATTCAATATCCCCGTGCTGGGCAAACAGGTTTTGCAGCTGTTTGAGCTAAAATTTTCAAGTTATTCACATAATGAAAACCTATACTTTGTTTCGTGCGAGAACTCCATTCAAATGCATGTAATAGCGAGAAACGCACTAAGGTGGTGAAATAAAGCGTTTTTAATGGTCTTCATAAAGACATCTGTAACTTTTGATGGAAGACTCAGATATACGTATTCATGGCTTTATCTTATAGAATTCAATATCCCCGTGCTGGGCAAACAGGTTTTGCAGCTGTTTGAGCTAACATTTTCAAGTTATTCACAAAATGAAAAGTACTTTGTGTCGGGCGAGAACTCCATTCAAATGCATGTAATAGCGAGAAACGCACTAACGTGGTGAAATAAAGCGTTTTTAATGGTCTTCATAAAGACAGCTGTAACTTTTGATAGAAGACTCAGAAATACATATTTATGGCTTTATCTTATAGAATTCAATATCCCCGTGCTGGGCAAAAAGGTTTTGCAGCTGTTTGAGTTAAGATTTTCAAGTTATTCACATAATGAAAACCTATACTTTGTTTCGTGCGAGTTCCCCATTCAAATGCATTTAATCGTCAGAAACGCACTGTCTTGGCGAAATAAAGCGTTTTTGCACAAATTCATATAAATCGGTGTAACTTTTGATAGACGACTCAGACACACATGTTTATGGCTTCATCTTATAGAATTCCATATCCCTGTGCTGGGCAAACAAGTTTTGCAGCTGTTTGAGCTAAGATGTTAAAGTTATTCACATAATGAAAACTTATACTTTGTTTCGGGTGAGTTCCCCATTCAAATGCATGTAATCGTCAGAAACGCACTGTCTTGGCGAAAGAAAGTGTTTTTGTACAACTTCATATATATAGCTGTAACTTTTGATAGAAGATTCAGATATACGTATTCATGGCTTCATCTTACAGAATTCAATATCCCCGTGCTGGGCAAACAGGTTTTGCAGCTGTTTGAGCTAAAATTTCCAAGTTATTCACATAATGAAAACCTATACTTTGTTTCGGTCGAGTTCCCCATTCAAATGCATGTAACAGTGAGAAACGCACTGTCTTGGCGAAAGAAAGCGTTTTTGTACAACTTCATATATATAGCTGTAACTTTTGATAGAAGATTCAGATATACGTATTCATGGCTTTATCTTACAGAATTCAATATCCCCGTGCTGGGCAAACAGGTTTTGCAGCTGCTTGAGCTAAAATTTTCAAGTTATTCACATAATGAAAACCTATACTTTGTTTCGTGCGAGAACTCCATTCAAATGCATGTAATAGCGAGAAACGCACTAAGGTGGTGAAATAAAGCGTTTTTAATGGTCTTCATAAAGACATCTGTAACTTTTGATGGAAGACTCAGATATACGTATTCATGGCTTTATCTTATAGAATTCAATATCCCCGTGCTGGGCAAACAGGTTTTGCAGCTGTTTGAGCTAACATTTTCAAGTTATTCACAAAATGAAAAGTACTTTGTGTCGGGCGAGAACTCCATTCAAATGCATGTAATCGTCAGAAACGCACTGTCTTGGCGAAAGAAAGTGTTTTTGTACAACTTCATATATATAGCTGTAACTTTTGATAGAAGATTCAGATATACGTATTCATGGCTTCATCTTACAGAATTCAATATCCCCGTGCTGGGCAAACAGGTTTTGCAGCTGTTTGAGCTAAAATTTCCAAGTTATTCACATAATGAAAACCTATACTTTGTTTCGGTCGAGTTCCCCATTCAAATGCATGTAACAGTGAGAAACGCACTGTCTTGGCGAAAGAAAGCGTTTTTGTACAACTTCATATAAATAGCTGTAACTTTTGATAGAAGACTCAGACAAACATGTTTATGGCTTTATCTTATAGAACTCAAGGTCCCCGTGCTGGGAAAACAGGTTTTGCAGCTGTTTGAGCTAAGATTTTCAAGTTATTCACATAATGAAAACCTATACTTTGTGTCGTACGAGAACTCCATTCAAATGCATGTAATAGCGAGAAACGCACTAACGTGGTGAAATAAAGCGTTTTTAATGGTCTTCGTAAAGACAGCTGTAACTTTTGATAGAAGACTCAGAAATACATATTTATGGCTTTATCTTATAGAATTCAATATCCCTGTGCTGGGCAAATAGGTTTTGCAGTTTGTCGTGCGAGAACTCCATTCAAATGCATGTAATAGCGAGAAACGCACTAACGTGGTGAAATAAAGCGTTTTTAATGGTCTTCATAAAGACATCTGTAAGTTTTGATAGAAGACTCAGATATACGTATTCATGGCTTTATCTTATAGAATTCAATATCCCCGTGCTGGGCAAACAGGTTTGGCAGCTGTTTGAGCTAAGATTTTAAAGTTATTCACATAATGAAAACCTATACTTTGTTTCGGGCGAGTTCCCCATTCAAATGCATGTAATCGTCAGAAATGCACTGTCTTGGCGAAAGAAAGCGTTTTTGTACAACTTCATATAAATAGCTGTAACTTTTGATAGAAGATTCAGATATACGTATTCATGGCTTCATCTTACAGAATTCAATATCCCCGTGCTGGGCAAACAGGTTTTGCAGTTTGTCGTGCGAGAACTCCATTCAAATGCATGTAATAGCGAGAAACGCACTAACGTGGTGAAATAAAGCGTTTTTAATGGTCTTCATAAAGACATCTGTAACTTTTGATAGAAGACTCAGATATACGTATTCATGGCTTTATCTTATACAATTCAAGGTCCCCGTGCTGGGAAAACAGGTTTTGCAGCTGTTTGAGCTAAGATTTCCAAGTTACTCACATAATGAAAACCTATACTTTGTTTCGGTCGAGTTCCCCATTCAAATGCATATAACAGTGAGAAACGCACTGTCTTGGCGAAATAAAGCGTTTTTGTACAACTTCATATAAATAGCTGTAACTTTTGATAGAAGACTCGGATACACATGTTTATGGCTTTATCTTATAGAACTCAAGGTCCCCGTGCTGGGAAAACAGGTTTTGCAGCTGTTTGAGCTAAGATTTCCAAGTTATTCACATAATGAAAACCTATACTTTGTTTCGGTCGAGTTCCCCATTCAAATGCATGTAACAGTGAGAAACGCACTGTCTTGGCGAAATAAAGCGTTTTTGTACAACTTCATATAAATAGCTGTAACTTTTGATAGAAGACTCGGATACACATGTTTATGGCTTTATCTTATAGAACTCAAGGTTCCCGTGCTGGGAAAACAGGTTTTGCAGCTGTTCGAGCTAAGATTTCCAAGTTATTCACATAATGAAAACCTATACTTTGTTTCGGTCGAGTTCCCCATTCAAATGCATATAACAGTGAGAAACGCACTGTCTTGACGAAATAAAGCGTTTTTGTACAACTTCATATAAATAGCTGTAACTTTTGATAGAAGACTCGGATACACATGTTTATGGCTTTATCTTATAGAACTCAAGGTCCCCGTGCTGGGAAAACAGGTTTTGCAGCTGTTTGAGCTAAGATTTCCAAGTTATTCACATAATGAAAACCTATACTTTGTTTCGGTCGAGTTCCCCATTCAAATGCATGTAACAGTGAGAAACGCACTGTCTTGGCGAAATAAAGCGTTTTTGTACAACTTCATATAAATAGCTGTAACTTTTGATAGAAGACTCAGACAAACATGTTTATGGCTTTATCTTATAGAACTCAAGGTCCCCGTGCTGGGAAAACAGGTTTTGCAGCTGTTTGAGCTAAGATTTCCAAGTTATTCACATAATGAAAACCTATACTTTGTTTCGGTCGAGTTCCCCATTCAAATGCATGTAACAGTGAGAAACGCACTGTCTTGGCGAAATAAAGCGTTTTTGTACAACTTCATATAAATAGCTGTAACTTTTGATAGAAGACTCAGACAAACATGTTTATGGCTTTATCTTATAGAACTCAAGGTCCCCGTGCTGGGAAAACAGGTTTTGCAGCTGTTTGAGCTAAGATTTCCAAGTTATTCACATAATGAAAACCTATACTTTGTTTCGGTCGAGTTCCCCATTCAAATGCATATAACAGTGAGAAACGCACTGTCTTGGCGAAAGAAAGCGTTTTTGTACAACTTCATATAAATAGCTGTAACTTTTGATAGAAGACTCAGACAAACATGTTTATGGCTTTAACTTATAGAACTCAAGGTCCCCGTGCTGGGAAAACAGGTTTTGCAGCTGTTTGAGCTAAGATTTCAAAGTTATTCACATAATGAAAACCTATACTTTGTTTCGGTCGAGTTCCCCATTCAAATGCATATAACAGTGAGAAACGCACTGTCTTGGCGAAATAAAGCGTTTTTGTACAACTTCATATAAATAGCTGTAACTTTTGATAGAAGACTCGGATACACATGTTTATGGCTTTAACTTATAGAACTCAAGGTCCCCGTGCTGGGAAAACAGGTTTTGCAGCTGTTTGAGCTAAGATTTCCAAGTTACTCACATAATGAAAACCTATACTTTGTTTCGGTCGAGTTCCCCATTCAAATGCATATAACAGTGAGAAACGCACTGTCTTGGCGAAATAAAGCGTTTTTGTACAACTTCATATAAATAGCTGTAATGTTTGATAGAAGACTCAGACAAACATGTTTATGGCTTTATCTTATAGAACTCAAGGTCCCCGTGCTGGGAAAACAGGTTTTGAAGCTGTTTGAGCTAAGATTTCCAAGTTATTCATATAATAAAAAACCTATACTTTGTTTCGGTCGAGTTCCCCTTTCAAACGCATATAACAGTGAGAAACGCACTGTCTTGGCGAAATAAAGCGTTTTTGTACAACTTCATATAAATAGCTGTAACTTTTGATAGAAGACTCGGATACACATGTTTATGGCTTTATCTTATAGAACTCAAGGTTCCCGTGCTGGGAAAACAGGTTTTGCAGCTGTTTGAGCTAAGATTTCCAAGTTATTCACATAATGAAAACCTATACTTTGTTTCGGTCGAGTTCCCCATTCAAATGCATATAACAGTGAGAAACGCACTGTCTTGACGAAATAAAGCGTTTTTGTACAACTTCATATAAATAGCTGTAACTTTTGATAGAAGACTCGGATACACATGTTTATGGCTTTATCTTATAGAACTCAAGGTCCCCGTGCTGGGAAAACAGGTTTTGCAGCTGTTTGAGCTAAGATTTCCAAGTTATTCACATAATGAAAACCTATACTTTGTTTCGGTCGAGTTCCCCATTCAAATGCATGTAACAGTGAGAAACGCACTGTCTTGGCGAAATAAAGCGTTTTTGTACAACTTCATATAAATAGCTGTAACTTTTGATAGAAGACTCAGACAAACATGTTTATGGCTTTATCTTATAGAACTCAAGGTCCCCGTGCTGGGAAAACAGGTTTTGCAGCTGTTTGAGCTAAGATTTCCAAGTTATTCACATAATGAAAACCTATACTTTGTTTCGGTCGAGTTCCCCATTCAAATGCATGTAACAGTGAGAAACGCACTGTCTTGGCGAAATAAAGCGTTTTTGTACAACTTCATATAAATAGCTGTAACTTTTGATAGAAGACTCAGACAAACATGTTTATGGCTTTATCTTATAGAACTCAAGGTCCCCGTGCTGGGAAAACAGGTTTTGCAGCTGTTTGAGCTAAGATTTCCAAGTTATTCACATAATGAAAACCTATACTTTGTTTCGGTCGAGTTCCCCATTCAAATGCATATAACAGTGAGAAACGCACTGTCTTGGCGAAATAAAGCGTTTTTGTACAACTTCATATAAATAGCTGTAACTTTTGATAGAAGACTCAGACAAACATGTTTATGACTTTAACTTATAGAACTCAAGGTCCCCGTGCTGGGAAAACAGGTTTTGCAGCTGTTTGAGCTAAGATTTCAAAGTTATTCACATAATGAAAACCTATACTTTGTTTCGGTCGAGTTCCCCATTCAAATGCATATAACAGTGAGAAACGCACTGTCTTGGCGAAATAAAGCGTTTTTCTACAACTTCATATAAATAGCTGTAACTTTTGATAGAAGACTCGGATACACATGTTTATGGCTTTAACTTATAGAACTCAAGGTCCCCGTGCTGGGAAAACAGGTTTTGCAGCTGTTTGAGCTAAGATTTCCAAGTTATTCACATAATGAAAACCTATACTTTGTTTCGGTCGAGTTCCCCATTCAAATGCATATAACAGTGAGAAACGCACTGTCTTGGCGAAATAAAGCGTTTTTGTACAACTTCATATAAATAGCTGTAACTTTTGATAGAAGACTCGGATACACATGTTTATGGCTTTATCTTATAGAACTCAAGGTTCCCGTGCTGGGAAAACAGGTTTTGCAGCTGTTTGAGCTAAGATTTCCAAGTTATTCACATAATGAAAACCTATACTTTGTTTCGGTCGAGTTCCCCATTCAAATGCATATAACAGTGAGAAACGCACTGTCTTGACGAAATAAAGCGTTTTTGTACAACTTCATATAAATAGCTGTAACTTTTGATAGAAGACTCGGATACACATGTTTATGGCTTTATCTTATAGAACTCAAGGTCCCCGTGCTGGGAAAACAGGTTTTGCAGCTGTTTGAGCTAAGATTTCCAAGTTATTCACATAATGAAAACCTATACTTTGTTTCGGTCGAGTTCCCCATTCAAATGCATGTAACAGTGAGAAACGCACTGTCTTGGCGAAATAAAGCGTTTTTGTACAACTTCATATAAATAGCTGTAACTTTTGATAGAAGACTCAGACAAACATGTTTATGGCTTTATCTTATAGAACTCAAGGTCCCCGTGCTGGGAAAACAGGTTTTGCAGCTGTTTGAGCTAAGATTTCCAAGTTATTCACATAATGAAAACCTATACTTTGTTTCGGTCGAGTTCCCCATTCAAATGCATGTAACAGTGAGAAACGCACTGTCTTGGCGAAATAAAGCGTTTTTGTACAACTTCATATAAATAGCTGTAACTTTTGATAGAAGACTCAGACAAACATGTTTATGGCTTTATCTTATAGAACTCAAGGTCCCCGTGCTGGGAAAACAGGTTTTGCAGCTGTTTGAGCTAAGATTTCCAAGTTATTCACATAATGAAAACCTATACTTTGTTTCGGTCGAGTTCCCCATTCAAATGCATATAACAGTGAGAAACGCACTGTCTTGGCGAAATAAAGCGTTTTTGTACAACTTCATATAAATAGCTGTAACTTTTGATAGAAGACTCAGACAAACATGTTTATGACTTTAACTTATAGAACTCAAGGTCCCCGTGCTGGGAAAACAGGTTTTGCAGCTGTTTGAGCTAAGATTTCAAAGTTATTCACATAATGAAAACCTATACTTTGTTTCGGTCGAGTTCCCCATTCAAATGCATATAACAGTGAGAAACGCACTGTCTTGGCGAAATAAAGCGTTTTTCTACAACTTCATATAAATAGCTGTAACTTTTGATAGAAGACTCGGATACACATGTTTATGGCTTTAACTTATAGAACTCAAGGTCCCCGTGCTGGGAAAACAGGTTTTGCAGCTGTTTGAGCTAAGATTTCCAAGTTACTCACATAATGAAAACCTATACTTTGTTTCGGTCGAGTTCCCCATTCAAATGCATATAACAGTGAGAAACGCACTGTCTTGGCGAAATAAAGCGTTTTTGTACAACTTCATATAAATAGCTGTAATGTTTGATAGAAGACTCAGACAAACATGTTTATGGCTTTATCTTATAGAACTCAAGGTCCCCGTGCTGGGAAAACAGGTGTTGAAGCTGTTTGAGCTAAGATTTCCAAGTTATTCACATAATGAAAACCTATACTTTGTTTCGGTCGAGTTCCCCATTCAAATGCATGTAACAGTGAGAAACGCACTGTCTTGGCGAAATAAAGCGTTTTTGTACAACTTCATATAAATAGCTGTAACTTTTGATAGAAGACTCGGATACACATGTTTATGGCTTTATCTTATAGAACTCAAGGTTCCCGTGCTGGGAAAACAGGTTTTGCAGCTGTTTGAGCTAAGATTTCCAAGTTATTCACATAATGAAAACCTATACTTTGTTTCGGTCGAGTTCCCCATTCAAATGCATGTAACAGTGAGAAACGCACTGTCTTGGCGAAAGAAAGCGTTTTTGTACAACTTCATATATATAGCTGTAACTTTTGATAGAAGATTCAGATATACGTATTCATGGCTTTATCTTACAGAATTCAATATCCCCGTGCTGGGCAAACAGGTTTTGCAGCTGTTTGAGCTAAAATTTTCAAGTTATTCACATAATGAAAACCTATACTTTGTTTCGTGCGAGAACTCCATTCAAATGCATGTAATAGCGAGAAACGCACTAAGGTGGTGAAATAAAGCGTTTTTAATGGTCTTCATAAAGACATCTGTAACTTTTGATGGAAGACTCAGATATACGTATTCATGGCTTTATCTTATAGAATTCAATATCCCCGTGCTGGGCAAACAGGTTTTGCAGCTGTTTGAGCTAACATTTTCAAGTTATTCACAAAATGAAAAGTACTTTGTGTCGGGCGAGAACTCCATTCAAATGCATGTAATCGTCAGAAACGCACTGTCTTGGCGAAAGAAAGTGTTTTTGTACAACTTCATATATATAGCTGTAACTTTTGATAGAAGATTCAGATATACGTATTCATGGCTTCATCTTACAGAATTCAATATCCCCGTGCTGGGCAAACAGGTTTTGCAGCTGTTTGAGCTAAAATTTCCAAGTTATTCACATAATGAAAACCTATACTTTGTTTCGGTCGAGTTCCCCATTCAAATGCATGTAACAGTGAGAAACGCACTGTCTTGGCGAAAGAAAGCGTTTTTGTACAACTTCATATAAATAGCTGTAACTTTTGATAGAAGACTCAGACAAACATGTTTATGGCTTTATCTTATAGAACTCAAGGTCCCCGTGCTGGGAAAACAGGTTTTGCAGCTGTTTGAGCTAAGATTTTCAAGTTATTCACATAATGAAAACCTATACTTTGTGTCGTACGAGAACTCCATTCAAATGCATGTAATAGCGAGAAACGCACTAACGTGGTGAAATAAAGCGTTTTTAATGGTCTTCGTAAAGACAGCTGTAACTTTTGATAGAAGACTCAGAAATACATATTTATGGCTTTATCTTATAGAATTCAATATCCCTGTGCTGGGCAAATAGGTTTTGCAGTTTGTCGTGCGAGAACTCCATTCAAATGCATGTAATAGCGAGAAACGCACTAACGTGGTGAAATAAAGCGTTTTTAATGGTCTTCATAAAGACATCTGTAAGTTTTGATAGAAGACTCAGATATACGTATTCATGGCTTTATCTTATAGAATTCAATATCCCCGTGCTGGGCAAACAGGTTTGGCAGCTGTTTGAGCTAAGATTTTAAAGTTATTCACATAATGAAAACCTATACTTTGTTTCGGGCGAGTTCCCCATTCAAATGCATGTAATCGTCAGAAATGCACTGTCTTGGCGAAAGAAAGCGTTTTTGTACAACTTCATATAAATAGCTGTAACTTTTGATAGAAGATTCAGATATACGTATTCATGGCTTCATCTTACAGAATTCAATATCCCCGTGCTGGGCAAACAGGTTTTGCAGTTTGTCGTGCGAGAACTCCATTCAAATGCATGTAATAGCGAGAAACGCACTAACGTGGTGAAATAAAGCGTTTTTAATGGTCTTCATAAAGACATCTGTAACTTTTGATAGAAGACTCAGATATACGTATTCATGGCTTTATCTTATACAATTCAAGGTCCCCGTGCTGGGAAAACAGGTTTTGCAGCTGTTTGAGCTAAGATTTCCAAGTTACTCACATAATGAAAACCTATACTTTGTTTCGGTCGAGTTCCCCATTCAAATGCATATAACAGTGAGAAACGCACTGTCTTGGCGAAATAAAGCGTTTTTGTACAACTTCATATAAATAGCTGTAACTTTTGATAGAAGACTCGGATACACATGTTTATGGCTTTATCTTATAGAACTCAAGGTTCCCGTGCTGGGAAAACAGGTTTTGCAGCTGTTTGAGCTAAGATTTCCAAGTTATTCACATAATGAAAACCTATACTTTGTTTCGGTCGAGTTCCCCATTCAAATGCATATAACAGTGAGAAACGCACTGTCTTGACGAAATAAAGCGTTTTTGTACAACTTCATATAAATAGCTGTAACTTTTGATAGAAGACTCGGATACACATGTTTATGGCTTTATCTTATAGAACTCAAGGTCCCCGTGCTGGGAAAACAGGTTTTGCAGCTGTTTGAGCTAAGATTTCCAAGTTATTCACATAATGAAAACCTATACTTTGTTTCGGTCGAGTTCCCCATTCAAATGCATGTAACAGTGAGAAACGCACTGTCTTGGCGAAATAAAGCGTTTTTGTACAACTTCATATAAATAGCTGTAACTTTTGATAGAAGACTCAGACAAACATGTTTATGGCTTTATCTTATAGAACTCAAGGTCCCCGTGCTGGGAAAACAGGTTTTGCAGCTGTTTGAGCTAAGATTTCCAAGTTATTCACATAATGAAAACCTATACTTTGTTTCGGTCGAGTTCCCCATTCAAATGCATGTAACAGTGAGAAACGCACTGTCTTGGCGAAATAAAGCGTTTTTGTACAACTTCATATAAATAGCTGTAACTTTTGATAGAAGACTCAGACAAACATGTTTATGGCTTTATCTTATAGAATTCAATATCCCCGTGCTGGGCAAACAGGTTTTGCAGCTGTTTGAGCTAACATTTTCAAGTTATTCACAAAATGAAAAGTACTTTGTGTCGGGCGAGAACTCCATTCAAATGCATGTAATCGTCAGAAACGCACTGTCTTGGCGAAAGAAAGTGTTTTTGTACAACTTCATATATATAGCTGTAACTTTTGATAGAAGATTCAGATATACGTATTCATGGCTTCATCTTACAGAATTCAATATCCCCGTGCTGGGCAAACAGGTTTTGCAGCTGTTTGAGCTAAAATTTCCAAGTTATTCACATAATGAAAACCTATACTTTGTTTCGGTCGAGTTCCCCATTCAAATGCATGTAACAGTGAGAAACGCACTGTCTTGGCGAAAGAAAGCGTTTTTGTACAACTTCATATAAATAGCTGTAACTTTTGATAGAAGACTCAGACAAACATGTTTATGGCTTTATCTTATAGAACTCAAGGTCCCCGTGCTGGGAAAACAGGTTTTGCAGCTGTTTGAGCTAAGATTTTCAAGTTATTCACATAATGAAAACCTATACTTTGTGTCGTACGAGAACTCCATTCAAATGCATGTAATAGCGAGAAACGCACTAACGTGGTGAAATAAAGCGTTTTTAATGGTCTTCGTAAAGACAGCTGTAACTTTTGATAGAAGACTCAGAAATACATATTTATGGCTTTATCTTATAGAATTCAATATCCCTGTGCTGGGCAAATAGGTTTTGCAGTTTGTCGTGCGAGAACTCCATTCAAATGCATGTAATAGCGAGAAACGCACTAACGTGGTGAAATAAAGCGTTTTTAATGGTCTTCATAAAGACATCTGTAAGTTTTGATAGAAGACTCAGATATACGTATTCATGGCTTTATCTTATAGAATTCAATATCCCCGTGCTGGGCAAACAGGTTTGGCAGCTGTTTGAGCTAAGATTTTAAAGTTATTCACATAATGAAAACCTATACTTTGTTTCGGGCGAGTTCCCCATTCAAATGCATGTAATCGTCAGAAATGCACTGTCTTGGCGAAAGAAAGCGTTTTTGTACAACTTCATATAAATAGCTGTAACTTTTGATAGAAGATTCAGATATACGTATTCATGGCTTCATCTTACAGAATTCAATATCCCCGTGCTGGGCAAACAGGTTTTGCAGTTTGTCGTGCGAGAACTCCATTCAAATGCATGTAATAGCGAGAAACGCACTAACGTGGTGAAATAAAGCGTTTTTAATGGTCTTCATAAAGACATCTGTAACTTTTGATAGAAGACTCAGATATACGTATTCATGGCTTTATCTTATACAATTCAAGGTCCCCGTGCTGGGAAAACAGGTTTTGCAGCTGTTTGAGCTAAGATTTCCAAGTTACTCACATAATGAAAACCTATACTTTGTTTCGGTCGAGTTCCCCATTCAAATGCATATAACAGTGAGAAACGCACTGTCTTGGCGAAATAAAGCGTTTTTGTACAACTTCATATAAATAGCTGTAACTTTTGATAGAAGACTCGGATACACATGTTTATGGCTTTATCTTATAGAACTCAAGGTTCCCGTGCTGGGAAAACAGGTTTTGCAGCTGTTTGAGCTAAGATTTCCAAGTTATTCACATAATGAAAACCTATACTTTGTTTCGGTCGAGTTCCCCATTCAAATGCATATAACAGTGAGAAACGCACTGTCTTGACGAAATAAAGCGTTTTTGTACAACTTCATATAAATAGCTGTAACTTTTGATAGAAGACTCGGATACACATGTTTATGGCTTTATCTTATAGAACTCAAGGTCCCCGTGCTGGGAAAACAGGTTTTGCAGCTGTTTGAGCTAAGATTTCCAAGTTATTCACATAATGAAAACCTATACTTTGTTTCGGTCGAGTTCCCCATTCAAATGCATGTAACAGTGAGAAACGCACTGTCTTGGCGAAATAAAGCGTTTTTGTACAACTTCATATAAATAGCTGTAACTTTTGATAGAAGACTCAGACAAACATGTTTATGGCTTTATCTTATAGAACTCAAGGTCCCCGTGCTGGGAAAACAGGTTTTGCAGCTGTTTGAGCTAAGATTTCCAAGTTATTCACATAATGAAAACCTATACTTTGTTTCGGTCGAGTTCCCCATTCAAATGCATGTAACAGTGAGAAACGCACTGTCTTGGCGAAATAAAGCGTTTTTGTACAACTTCATATAAATAGCTGTAACTTTTGATAGAAGACTCAGACAAACATGTTTATGGCTTTATCTTATAGAACTCAAGGTCCCCGTGCTGGGAAAACAGGTTTTGCAGCTGTTTGAGCTAAGATTTCCAAGTTATTCACATAATGAAAACCTATACTTTGTTTCGGTCGAGTTCCCCATTCAAATGCATATAACAGTGAGAAACGCACTGTCTTGGCGAAATAAAGCGTTTTTGTACAACTTCATATAAATAGCTGTAACTTTTGATAGAAGACTCAGACAAACATGTTTATGACTTTAACTTATAGAACTCAAGGTCCCCGTGCTGGGAAAACAGGTTTTGCAGCTGTTTGAGCTAAGATTTCAAAGTTATTCACATAATGAAAACCTATACTTTGTTTCGGTCGAGTTCCCCATTCAAATGCATATAACAGTGAGAAACGCACTGTCTTGGCGAAATAAAGCGTTTTTCTACAACTTCATATAAATAGCTGTAACTTTTGATAGAAGACTCGGATACACATGTTTATGGCTTTAACTTATAGAACTCAAGGTCCCCGTGCTGGGAAAACAGGTTTTGCAGCTGTTTGAGCTAAGATTTCCAAGTTACTCACATAATGAAAACCTATACTTTGTTTCGGTCGAGTTCCCCATTCAAATGCATATAACAGTGAGAAACGCACTGTCTTGGCGAAATAAAGCGTTTTTGTACAACTTCATATAAATAGCTGTAATGTTTGATAGAAGACTCAGACAAACATGTTTATGGCTTTATCTTATAGAACTCAAGGTCCCCGTGCTGGGAAAACAGGTGTTGAAGCTGTTTGAGCTAAGATTTCCAAGTTATTCACATAATGAAAACCTATACTTTGTTTCGGTCGAGTTCCCCATTCAAATGCATGTAACAGTGAGAAACGCACTGTCTTGGCGAAATAAAGCGTTTTTGTACAACTTCATATAAATAGCTGTAACTTTTGATAGAAGACTCGGATACACATGTTTATGGCTTTATCTTATAGAACTCAAGGTTCCCGTGCTGGGAAAACAGGTTTTGCAGCTGTTTGAGCTAAGATTTCCAAGTTATTCACATAATGAAAACCTATACTTTGTTTCGGTCGAGTTCCCCATTCAAATGCATGTAACAGTGAGAAACGCACTGTCTTGGCGAAAGAAAGCGTTTTTGTACAACTTCATATATATAGCTGTAACTTTTGATAGAAGATTCAGATATACGTATTCATGGCTTTATCTTACAGAATTCAATATCCCCGTGCTGGGCAAACAGGTTTTGCAGCTGTTTGAGCTAAAATTTTCAAGTTATTCACATAATGAAAACCTATACTTTGTTTCGTGCGAGAACTCCATTCAAATGCATGTAATAGCGAGAAACGCACTAAGGTGGTGAAATAAAGCGTTTTTAATGGTCTTCATAAAGACATCTGTAACTTTTGATGGAAGACTCAGATATACGTATTCATGGCTTTATCTTATAGAATTCAATATCCCCGTGCTGGGCAAACAGGTTTTGCAGCTGTTTGAGCTAACATTTTCAAGTTATTCACAAAATGAAAAGTACTTTGTGTCGGGCGAGAACTCCATTCAAATGCATGTAATCGTCAGAAACGCACTGTCTTGGCGAAAGAAAGTGTTTTTGTACAACTTCATATATATAGCTGTAACTTTTGATAGAAGATTCAGATATACGTATTCATGGCTTCATCTTACAGAATTCAATATCCCCGTGCTGGGCAAACAGGTTTTGCAGCTGTTTGAGCTAAAATTTCCAAGTTATTCACATAATGAAAACCTATACTTTGTTTCGGTCGAGTTCCCCATTCAAATGCATGTAACAGTGAGAAACGCACTGTCTTGGCGAAAGAAAGCGTTTTTGTACAACTTCATATAAATAGCTGTAACTTTTGATAGAAGACTCAGACAAACATGTTTATGGCTTTATCTTATAGAACTCAAGGTCCCCGTGCTGGGAAAACAGGTTTTGCAGCTGTTTGAGCTAAGATTTTCAAGTTATTCACATAATGAAAACCTATACTTTGTGTCGTACGAGAACTCCATTCAAATGCATGTAATAGCGAGAAACGCACTAACGTGGTGAAATAAAGCGTTTTTAATGGTCTTCGTAAAGACAGCTGTAACTTTTGATAGAAGACTCAGAAATACATATTTATGGCTTTATCTTATAGAATTCAATATCCCTGTGCTGGGCAAATAGGTTTTGCAGTTTGTCGTGCGAGAACTCCATTCAAATGCATGTAATAGCGAGAAACGCACTAACGTGGTGAAATAAAGCGTTTTTAATGGTCTTCATAAAGACATCTGTAAGTTTTGATAGAAGACTCAGATATACGTATTCATGGCTTTATCTTATAGAATTCAATATCCCCGTGCTGGGCAAACAGGTTTGGCAGCTGTTTGAGCTAAGATTTTAAAGTTATTCACATAATGAAAACCTATACTTTGTTTCGGGCGAGTTCCCCATTCAAATGCATGTAATCGTCAGAAATGCACTGTCTTGGCGAAAGAAAGCGTTTTTGTACAACTTCATATAAATAGCTGTAACTTTTGATAGAAGATTCAGATATACGTATTCATGGCTTCATCTTACAGAATTCAATATCCCCGTGCTGGGCAAACAGGTTTTGCAGTTTGTCGTGCGAGAACTCCATTCAAATGCATGTAATAGCGAGAAACGCACTAACGTGGTGAAATAAAGCGTTTTTAATGGTCTTCATAAAGACATCTGTAACTTTTGATAGAAGACTCAGATATACGTATTCATGGCTTTATCTTATACAATTCAAGGTCCCCGTGCTGGGAAAACAGGTTTTGCAGCTGTTTGAGCTAAGATTTCCAAGTTACTCACATAATGAAAACCTATACTTTGTTTCGGTCGAGTTCCCCATTCAAATGCATATAACAGTGAGAAACGCACTGTCTTGGCGAAATAAAGCGTTTTTGTACAACTTCATATAAATAGCTGTAACTTTTGATAGAAGACTCGGATACACATGTTTATGGCTTTATCTTATAGAACTCAAGGTCCCCGTGCTGGGAAAACAGGTTTTGCAGCTGTTTGAGCTAAGATTTCCAAGTTATTCACATAATGAAAACCTATACTTTGTTTCGGTCGAGTTCCCCATTCAAATGCATGTAACAGTGAGAAACGCACTGTCTTGGCGAAATAAAGCGTTTTTGTACAACTTCATATAAATAGCTGTAACTTTTGATAGAAGACTCGGATACACATGTTTATGGCTTTATCTTATAGAACTCAAGGTTCCCGTGCTGGGAAAACAGGTTTTGCAGCTGTTCGAGCTAAGATTTCCAAGTTATTCACATAATGAAAACCTATACTTTGTTTCGGTCGAGTTCCCCATTCAAATGCATATAACAGTGAGAAACGCACTGTCTTGACGAAATAAAGCGTTTTTGTACAACTTCATATAAATAGCTGTAACTTTTGATAGAAGACTCGGATACACATGTTTATGGCTTTATCTTATAGAACTCAAGGTCCCCGTGCTGGGAAAACAGGTTTTGCAGCTGTTTGAGCTAAGATTTCCAAGTTATTCACATAATGAAAACCTATACTTTGTTTCGGTCGAGTTCCCCATTCAAATGCATGTAACAGTGAGAAACGCACTGTCTTGGCGAAATAAAGCGTTTTTGTACAACTTCATATAAATAGCTGTAACTTTTGATAGAAGACTCAGACAAACATGTTTATGGCTTTATCTTATAGAACTCAAGGTCCCCGTGCTGGGAAAACAGGTTTTGCAGCTGTTTGAGCTAAGATTTCCAAGTTATTCACATAATGAAAACCTATACTTTGTTTCGGTCGAGTTCCCCATTCAAATGCATGTAACAGTGAGAAACGCACTGTCTTGGCGAAATAAAGCGTTTTTGTACAACTTCATATAAATAGCTGTAACTTTTGATAGAAGACTCAGACAAACATGTTTATGGCTTTATCTTATAGAACTCAAGGTCCCCGTGCTGGGAAAACAGGTTTTGCAGCTGTTTGAGCTAAGATTTCCAAGTTATTCACATAATGAAAACCTATACTTTGTTTCGGTCGAGTTCCCCATTCAAATGCATGTAACAGTGAGAAACGCACTGTCTTGGCGAAAGAAAGCGTTTTTGTACAACTTCATATAAATAGCTGTAACTTTTGATAGAAGACTCAGACAAACATGTTTATGGCTTTAACTTATAGAACTCAAGGTCCCCGTGCTGGGAAAACAGGTTTTGCAGCTGTTTGAGCTAAGATTTCAAAGTTATTCACATAATGAAAACCTATACTTTGTTTCGGTCGAGTTCCCCATTCAAATGCATATAACAGTGAGAAACGCACTGTCTTGGCGAAATAAAGCGTTTTTGTACAACTTCATATAAATAGCTGTAACTTTTGATAGAAGACTCGGATACACATGTTTATGGCTTTAACTTATAGAACTCAAGGTCCCCGTGCTGGGAAAACAGGTTTTGCAGCTGTTTGAGCTAAGATTTCCAAGTTACTCACATAATGAAAACCTATACTTTGTTTCGGTCGAGTTCCCCATTCAAATGCATATAACAGTGAGAAACGCACTGTCTTGGCGAAATAAAGCGTTTTTGTACAACTTCATATAAATAGCTGTAACTTTTGATAGAAGACTCGGATACACATGTTTATGGCTTTATCTTATAGAACTCAAGGTCCCCGTGCTGGGAAAACAGGTTTTGCAGCTGTTTGAGCTAAGATTTCCAAGTTATTCACATAATGAAAACCTATACTTTGTTTCGGTCGAGTTCCCCATTCAAATGCATGTAACAGTGAGAAACGCACTGTCTTGGCGAAATAAAGCGTTTTTGTACAACTTCATATAAATAGCTGTAACTTTTGATAGAAGACTCGGATACACATGTTTATGGCTTTATCTTATAGAACTCAAGGTTCCCGTGCTGGGAAAACAGGTTTTGCAGCTGTTCGAGCTAAGATTTCCAAGTTATTCACATAATGAAAACCTATACTTTGTTTCGGTCGAGTTCCCCATTCAAATGCATATAACAGTGAGAAACGCACTGTCTTGACGAAATAAAGCGTTTTTGTACAACTTCATATAAATAGCTGTAACTTTTGATAGAAGACTCGGATACACATGTTTATGGCTTTATCTTATAGAACTCAAGGTCCCCGTGCTGGGAAAACAGGTTTTGCAGCTGTTTGAGCTAAGATTTCCAAGTTATTCACATAATGAAAACCTATACTTTGTTTCGGTCGAGTTCCCCATTCAAATGCATGTAACAGTGAGAAACGCACTGTCTTGGCGAAATAAAGCGTTTTTGTACAACTTCATATAAATAGCTGTAACTTTTGATAGAAGACTCAGACAAACATGTTTATGGCTTTATCTTATAGAACTCAAGGTCCCCGTGCTGGGAAAACAGGTTTTGCAGCTGTTTGAGCTAAGATTTCCAAGTTATTCACATAATGAAAACCTATACTTTGTTTCGGTCGAGTTCCCCATTCAAATGCATGTAACAGTGAGAAACGCACTGTCTTGGCGAAATAAAGCGTTTTTGTACAACTTCATATAAATAGCTGTAACTTTTGATAGAAGACTCAGACAAACATGTTTATGGCTTTATCTTATAGAACTCAAGGTCCCCGTGCTGGGAAAACAGGTTTTGCAGCTGTTTGAACTAAGATTTCCAAGTTATTCACATAATGAAAACCTATACTTTGTTTCGGTCGAGTTCCCCATTCAAATGCATATAACAGTGAGAAACGCACTGTCTTGGCGAAAGAAAGCGTTTTTGTACAACTTCATATAAATAGCTGTAACTTTTGATAGAAGACTCAGACAAACATGTTTATGGCTTTAACTTATAGAACTCAAGGTCCCCGTGCTGGGAAAACAGGTTTTGCAGCTGTTTGAGCTAAGATTTCAAAGTTATTCACATAATGAAAACCTATACTTTGTTTCGGTCGAGTTCCCCATTCAAATGCATATAACAGTGAGAAACGCACTGTCTTGGCGAAATAAAGCGTTTTTGTACAACTTCATATAAATAGCTGTAACTTTTGATAGAAGACTCGGATACACATGTTTATGGCTTTAACTTATAGAACTCAAGGTCCCCGTGCTGGGAAAACAGGTTTTGCAGCTGTTTGAGCTAAGATTTCCAAGTTACTCACATAATGAAAACCTATACTTTGTTTCGGTCGAGTTCCCCATTCAAATGCATATAACAGTGAGAAACGCACTGTCTTGGCGAAATAAAGCGTTTTTGTACAACTTCATATAAATAGCTGTAATGTTTGATAGAAGACTCAGACAAACATGTTTATGGCTTTATCTTATAGAACTCAAGGTCCCCGTGCTGGGAAAACAGGTTTTGAAGCTGTTTGAGCTAAGATTTCCAAGTTATTCATATAATAAAAAACCTATACTTTGTTTCGGTCGAGTTCCCCTTTCAAACGCATATAACAGTGAGAAACGCACTGTCTTGGCGAAATAAAGCGTTTTTGTACAACTTCATATAAATAGCTGTAACTTTTGATAGAAGACTCGGATACACATGTTTATGGCTTTATCTTATAGAACTCAAGGTTCCCGTGCTGGGAAAACAGGTTTTGCAGCTGTTTGAGCTAAGATTTCCAAGTTATTCACATAATGAAAACCTATACTTTGTTTCGGTCGAGTTCCCCATTCAAATGCATATAACAGTGAGAAACGCACTGTCTTGACGAAATAAAGCGTTTTTGTACAACTTCATATAAATAGCTGTAACTTTTGATAGAAGACTCGGATACACATGTTTATGGCTTTATCTTATAGAACTCAAGGTCCCCGTGCTGGGAAAACAGGTTTTGCAGCTGTTTGAGCTAAGATTTCCAAGTTATTCACATAATGAAAACCTATACTTTGTTTCGGTCGAGTTCCCCATTCAAATGCATGTAACAGTGAGAAACGCACTGTCTTGGCGAAATAAAGCGTTTTTGTACAACTTCATATAAATAGCTGTAACTTTTGATAGAAGACTCAGACAAACATGTTTATGGCTTTATCTTATAGAACTCAAGGTCCCCGTGCTGGGAAAACAGGTTTTGCAGCTGTTTGAGCTAAGATTTCCAAGTTATTCACATAATGAAAACCTATACTTTGTTTCGGTCGAGTTCCCCATTCAAATGCATGTAACAGTGAGAAACGCACTGTCTTGGCGAAATAAAGCGTTTTTGTACAACTTCATATAAATAGCTGTAACTTTTGATAGAAGACTCAGACAAACATGTTTATGGCTTTATCTTATAGAACTCAAGGTCCCCGTGCTGGGAAAACAGGTTTTGCAGCTGTTTGAGCTAAGATTTCCAAGTTATTCACATAATGAAAACCTATACTTTGTTTCGGTCGAGTTCCCCATTCAAATGCATATAACAGTGAGAAACGCACTGTCTTGGCGAAATAAAGCGTTTTTGTACAACTTCATATAAATAGCTGTAACTTTTGATAGAAGACTCAGACAAACATGTTTATGACTTTAACTTATAGAACTCAAGGTCCCCGTGCTGGGAAAACAGGTTTTGCAGCTGTTTGAGCTAAGATTTCAAAGTTATTCACATAATGAAAACCTATACTTTGTTTCGGTCGAGTTCCCCATTCAAATGCATATAACAGTGAGAAACGCACTGTCTTGGCGAAATAAAGCGTTTTTCTACAACTTCATATAAATAGCTGTAACTTTTGATAGAAGACTCGGATACACATGTTTATGGCTTTAACTTATAGAACTCAAGGTCCCCGTGCTGGGAAAACAGGTTTTGCAGCTGTTTGAGCTAAGATTTCCAAGTTATTCACATAATGAAAACCTATACTTTGTTTCGGTCGAGTTCCCCATTCAAATGCATATAACAGTGAGAAACGCACTGTCTTGGCGAAATAAAGCGTTTTTGTACAACTTCATATAAATAGCTGTAACTTTTGATAGAAGACTCGGATACACATGTTTATGGCTTTATCTTATAGAACTCAAGGTTCCCGTGCTGGGAAAACAGGTTTTGCAGCTGTTTGAGCTAAGATTTCCAAGTTATTCACATAATGAAAACCTATACTTTGTTTCGGTCGAGTTCCCCATTCAAATGCATATAACAGTGAGAAACGCACTGTCTTGACGAAATAAAGCGTTTTTGTACAACTTCATATAAATAGCTGTAACTTTTGATAGAAGACTCGGATACACATGTTTATGGCTTTATCTTATAGAACTCAAGGTCCCCGTGCTGGGAAAACAGGTTTTGCAGCTGTTTGAGCTAAGATTTCCAAGTTATTCACATAATGAAAACCTATACTTTGTTTCGGTCGAGTTCCCCATTCAAATGCATGTAACAGTGAGAAACGCACTGTCTTGGCGAAATAAAGCGTTTTTGTACAACTTCATATAAATAGCTGTAACTTTTGATAGAAGACTCAGACAAACATGTTTATGGCTTTATCTTATAGAACTCAAGGTCCCCGTGCTGGGAAAACAGGTTTTGCAGCTGTTTGAGCTAAGATTTCCAAGTTATTCACATAATGAAAACCTATACTTTGTTTCGGTCGAGTTCCCCATTCAAATGCATGTAACAGTGAGAAACGCACTGTCTTGGCGAAATAAAGCGTTTTTGTACAACTTCATATAAATAGCTGTAACTTTTGATAGAAGACTCAGACAAACATGTTTATGGCTTTATCTTATAGAACTCAAGGTCCCCGTGCTGGGAAAACAGGTTTTGCAGCTGTTTGAGCTAAGATTTCCAAGTTATTCACATAATGAAAACCTATACTTTGTTTCGGTCGAGTTCCCCATTCAAATGCATATAACAGTGAGAAACGCACTGTCTTGGCGAAATAAAGCGTTTTTGTACAACTTCATATAAATAGCTGTAACTTTTGATAGAAGACTCAGACAAACATGTTTATGACTTTAACTTATAGAACTCAAGGTCCCCGTGCTGGGAAAACAGGTTTTGCAGCTGTTTGAGCTAAGATTTCAAAGTTATTCACATAATGAAAACCTATACTTTGTTTCGGTCGAGTTCCCCATTCAAATGCATATAACAGTGAGAAACGCACTGTCTTGGCGAAATAAAGCGTTTTTCTACAACTTCATATAAATAGCTGTAACTTTTGATAGAAGACTCGGATACACATGTTTATGGCTTTAACTTATAGAACTCAAGGTCCCCGTGCTGGGAAAACAGGTTTTGCAGCTGTTTGAGCTAAGATTTCCAAGTTACTCACATAATGAAAACCTATACTTTGTTTCGGTCGAGTTCCCCATTCAAATGCATATAACAGTGAGAAACGCACTGTCTTGGCGAAATAAAGCGTTTTTGTACAACTTCATATAAATAGCTGTAATGTTTGATAGAAGACTCAGACAAACATGTTTATGGCTTTATCTTATAGAACTCAAGGTCCCCGTGCTGGGAAAACAGGTGTTGAAGCTGTTTGAGCTAAGATTTCCAAGTTATTCACATAATGAAAACCTATACTTTGTTTCGGTCGAGTTCCCCATTCAAATGCATGTAACAGTGAGAAACGCACTGTCTTGGCGAAATAAAGCGTTTTTGTACAACTTCATATAAATAGCTGTAACTTTTGATAGAAGACTCGGATACACATGTTTATGGCTTTATCTTATAGAACTCAAGGTTCCCGTGCTGGGAAAACAGGTTTTGCAGCTGTTTGAGCTAAGATTTCCAAGTTATTCACATAATGAAAACCTATACTTTGTTTCGGTCGAGTTCCCCATTCAAATGCATATAACAGTGAGAAACGCACTGTCTTGACGAAATAAAGCGTTTTTGTACAACTTCATATAAATAGCTGTAACTTTTGATAGAAGACTCGGATACACATGTTTATGGCTTTATCTTATAGAACTCAAGGTCCCCGTGCTGGGAAAACAGGTTTTGCAGCTGTTTGAGCTAAGATTTCCAAGTTATTCACATAATGAAAACCTATACTTTGTTTCGGTCGAGTTCCCCATTCAAATGCATGTAACAGTGAGAAACGCACTGTCTTGGCGAAATAAAGCGTTTTTGTACAACTTCATATAAATAGCTGTAACTTTTGATAGAAGACTCAGACAAACATGTTTATGGCTTTATCTTATAGAACTCAAGGTCCCCGTGCTGGGAAAACAGGTTTTGCAGCTTTTTGAGCTAAGATTTCCAAGTTATTCACATAATGAAAACCTATACTTTGTTTCGGTCGAGTTCCCCATTCAAATGCATATAACAGTGAGAAACGCACTGTCTTGACGAAATAAAGCATTTTTGTACAACTTCATATAAATAGCTGTAACTTTTGATAGAAGACTCGGATACACATGTTTATGGCTTTATCTTATAGAACTCAAGGTCCCCGTGCTGGGAAAACAGGTTTTGCAGCTGTTTGAGCTAAGATTTCCAAGTTATTCACATAATGAAAACCTATACTTTGTTTCGGTCGAGTTCCCCATTCAAATGCATGTAACAGTGAGAAACGCACTGTCTTGGCGAAATAAAGCGTTTTTGTACAACTTCATATAAATAGCTGTAACTTTTGATAGAAGACTCAGACAAACATGTTTATGGCTTTATCTTATAGAACTCAAGGTCCCCGTGCTGGGAAAACAGGTTTTGCAGCTGTTTGAGCTAAGATTTCCAAGTTATTCACATAATGAAAACCTATACTTTGTTTCGGTCGAGTTCCCCATTCAAATGCATGTAACAGTGAGAAACGCACTGTCTTGGCGAAATAAAGCGTTTTTCTACAACTTCATATAAATAGCTGTAACTTTTGATAGAAGACTCAGACAAACATGTTTATGGCTTTATCTTATAGAACTCAAGGTCCCCGTGCTGGGAAAACAGGTTTTGCAGCTGTTTGAGCTAAGATTTCCAAGTTATTCACATAATGAAAACCTATACTTTGTTTCGGTCGAGTTCCCCATTCAAATGCATATAACAGTGAGAAACGCACTGTCTTGGCGAAATAAAGCGTTTTTGTACAACTTCATATAAATAGCTGTAACTTTTGATAGAAGACTCAGACAAACATGTTTATGGCTTTAACTTATAGAACTCAAGGTCCCCGTGCTGGGAAAACAGGTTTTGCAGCTGTTTGAGCTAAGATTTCAAAGTTATTCACATAATGAAAACCTATACTTTGTTTCGGTCGAGTTCCCCATTCAAATGCATATAACAGTGAGAAACGCACTGTCTTGGCGAAATAAAGCGTTTTTCTACAACTTCATATAAATAGCTGTAACTTTTGATAGAAGACTCGGATACACATGTTTATGGCTTTAACTTATAGAACTCAAGGTCCCCGTGCTGGGAAAACAGGTTTTGCAGCTGTTTGAGCTAAGATTTCCAAGTTACTCACATAATGAAAACCTATACTTTGTTTCGGTCGAGTTCCCCATTCAAATGCATATAACAGTGAGAAACGCACTGTCTTGGCGAAATAAAGCGTTTTTGTACAACTTCATATAAATAGCTGTAACTTTTGATAGAAGACTCGGATACACATGTTTATGGCTTTATCTTATAGAACTCAAGGTCCCCGTGCTGGGAAAACAGGTTTTGCAGCTGTTTGAGCTAAGATTTCCAAGTTATTCACATAATGAAAACCTATACTTTGTTTCGGTCGAGTTCCCCATTCAAATGCATATAACAGTGAGAAACGCACTGTCTTGACGAAATAAAGCGTTTTTGTACAACTTCATATAAATAGCTGTAACTTTTGATAGAAGACTCGGATACACATGTTTATGGCTTTATCTTATAGAACTCAAGGTCCCCGTGCTGGGAAAACAGGTTTTGCAGCTGTTTGAGCTAAGATTTCCAAGTTATTCATATAATGAAAACCTATACTTTGTTTCGGTCGAGTTCCCCTTTCAAACGCATATAACAGTGAGAAACGCACTGTCTTGGCGAAATAAAGCGTTTTTGTACAACTTCATATAAATAGCTGTAACTTTTGATAGAAGACTCGGATACACATGTTTATGGCTTTATCTTATAGAACTCAAGGTTCCCGTGCTGGGAAAACAGGTTTTGCAGCTGTTTGAGCTAAGATTTCCAAGTTATTCACATAATGAAAACCTATACTTTGTTTCGGTCGAGTTCCCCATTCAAATGCATATAACAGTGAGAAACGCACTGTCTTGACGAAATAAAGCGTTTTTGTACAACTTCATATAAATAGCTGTAACTTTTGATAGAAGACTCGGATACACATGTTTATGGCTTTATCTTATAGAACTCAAGGTCCCCGTGCTGGGAAAACAGGTTTTGCAGCTGTTTGAGCTAAGATTTCCAAGTTATTCATATAATGAAAACCTATACTTTGTTTCGGTCGAGTTCCCCTTTCAAACGCATATAACAGTGAGAAACGCACTGTCTTGGCGAAATAAAGCGTTTTTGTACAACTTCATATAAATAGCTGTAACTTTTGATAGAAGACTCGGATACACATGTTTATGGCTTTATCTTATAGAACTCAAGGTTCCCGTGCTGGGAAAACAGGTTTTGCAGCTGTTTGAGCTAAGATTTCCAAGTTATTCACATAATGAAAACCTATACTTTGTTTCGGTCGAGTTCCCCATTCAAATGCATATAACAGTGAGAAACGCACTGTCTTGGCGAAATAAAGCGTTTTTCTACAACTTCATATAAATAGCTGTAACTTTTGATAGAAGACTCGGATACACATGTTTATGGCTTTAACTTATAGAACTCAAGGTCCCCGTGCTGGGAAAACAGGTTTTGCAGCTGTTTGAGCTAAGATTTCCAAGTTACTCACATAATGAAAACCTATACTTTGTTTCGGTCGAGTTCCCCATTCAAATGCATATAACAGTGAGAAACGCACTGTCTTGGCGAAATAAAGCGTTTTTGTACAACTTCATATAAATAGCTGTAATGTTTGATAGAAGACTCAGACAAACATGTTTATGGCTTTATCTTATAGAACTCAAGGTCCCCGTGCTGGGAAAACAGGTTTTGCAGCTGTTTGAGCTAAGATTTCCAAGTTATTCACATAATGAAAACCTATACTTTGTTTCGGTCGAGTTCCCCATTCAAATGCATATAACAGTGAGAAACGCACTGTCTTGACGAAATAAAGCGTTTTTGTACAACTTCATATAAATAGCTGTAACTTTTGATAGAAGACTCGGATACACATGTTTATGGCTTTATCTTATAGAACTCAAGGTCCCCGTGCTGGGAAAACAGGTTTTGCAGCTGTTTGAGCTAAGATTTCCAAGTTATTCACATAATGAAAACCTATACTTTGTTTCGGTCGAGTTCCCCATTCAAATGCATGTAACAGTGAGAAACGCACTGTCTTGGCGAAATAAAGCGTTTTTGTACAACTTCATATAAATAGCTGTAACTTTTGATAGAAGACTCAGACAAACATGTTTATGGCTTTATCTTATAGAACTCAAGGTCCCCGTGCTGGGAAAACAGGTTTTGCAGCTGTTTGAGCTAAGATTTCCAAGTTATTCACATAATGAAAACCTATACTTTGTTTCGGTCGAGTTCCCCATTCAAATGCATATAACAGTGAGAAACGCACTGTCTTGGCGAAATAAAGCGTTTTTGTACAACTTCATATAAATAGCTGTAACTTTTGATAGAAGACTCGGATACACATGTTTATGGCTTTAACTTATAGAACTCAAGGTCCCCGTGCTGGGAAAACAGGTTTTGCAGCTGTTTGAGCTAAGATTTCCAAGTTACTCACATAATGAAAACCTATACTTTGTTTCGGTCGAGTTCCCCATTCAAATGCATATAACAGTGAGAAACGCACTGTCTTGGCGAAATAAAGCGTTTTTGTACAACTTCATATAAATAGCTGTAATGTTTGATAGAAGACTCAGACAAACATGTTTATGGCTTTATCTTATAGAACTCAAGGTCCCCGTGCTGGGAAAACAGGTTTTGCAGCTGTTTGAGCTAAGATTTCCAAGTTATTCACATAATGAAAACCTATACTTTGTTTCGGTCGAGTTCCCCATTCAAATGCATATAACAGTGAGAAACGCACTGTCTTGACGAAATAAAGCGTTTTTGTACAACTTCATATAAATAGCTGTAACTTTTGATAGAAGACTCGGATACACATGTTTATGGCTTTATCTTATAGAACTCAAGGTCCCCGTGCTGGGAAAACAGGTTTTGCAGCTGTTTGAGCTAAGATTTCCAAGTTATTCACATAATGAAAACCTATACTTTGTTTCGGTCGAGTTCCCCATTCAAATGCATATAACAGTGAGAAACGCACTGTCTTGGCGAAATAAAGCGTTTTTGTACAACTTCATATAAATAGCTGTAACTTTTGATAGAAGACTCGGATACACATGTTTATGGCTTTATCTTATAGAACTCAAGGTTCCCGTGCTGGGAAAACAGGTTTTGCAGCTGTTTGAGCTAAGATTTCCAAGTTATTCACATAATGAAAACCTATACTTTGTTTCGGTCGAGTTCCCCATTCAAATGCATATAACAGTGAGAAACGCACTGTCTTGGCGAAATAAAGCGTTTTTGTACAACTTCATATAAATAGCTGTAACTTTTGATAGAAGACTCGGATACACATGTTTATGGCTTTATCTTATAGAACTCAAGGTTCCCGTGCTGGGAAAACAGGTTTTGCAGCTGTTTGAGCTAAGATTTCCAAGTTATTCACATAATGAAAACCTATACTTTGTTTCGGTCGAGTTCCCCATTCAAATGCATATAACAGTGAGAAACGCACTGTCTTGACGAAATAAAGCGTTTTTGTACAACTTCATATAAATAGCTGTAACTTTTGATAGAAGACTCGGATACACATGTTTATGGCTTTATCTTATAGAACTCAAGGTCCCCGTGCTGGGAAAACAGGTTTTGCAGCTGTTTGAGCTAAGATTTCCAAGTTATTCACATAATGAAAACCTATACTTTGTTTCGGTCGAGTTCCCCTTTCAAATGCATATAACAGTGAGAAACGCACTGTCTTGGCGAAATAAAGCGTTTTTGTACAACTTCATATAAATAGCTGTAACTTTTGATAGAAGACTCGGATACACATGTTTATGGCTTTATCTTATAGAACTCAAGGTTCCCGTGCTGGGAAAACAGGTTTTGCAGCTGTTTGAGCTAAGATTTCCAAGTTATTCACATAATGAAAACCTATACTTTGTTTCGGTCGAGTTCCCCATTCAAATGCATATAACAGTGAGAAACGCACTGTCTTGGCGAAATAAAGCGTTTTTCTACAACTTCATATAAATAGCTGTAACTTTTGATAGAAGACTCGGATACACATGTTTATGGCTTTAACTTATAGAACTCAAGGTCCCCGTGCTGGGAAAACAGGTTTTGCAGCTGTTTGAGCTAAGATTTCCAAGTTACTCACATAATGAAAACCTATACTTTGTTTCGGTCGAGTTCCCCATTCAAATGCATATAACAGTGAGAAACGCACTGTCTTGGCGAAATAAAGCGTTTTTGTACAACTTCATATAAATAGCTGTAATGTTTGATAGAAGACTCAGACAAACATGTTTATGGCTTTATCTTATAGAACTCAAGGTCCCCGTGCTGGGAAAACAGGTTTTGCAGCTGTTTGAGCTAAGATTTCCAAGTTATTCACATAATGAAAACCTATACTTTGTTTCGGTCGAGTTCCCCATTCAAATGCATATAACAGTGAGAAACGCACTGTCTTGACGAAATAAAGCGTTTTTGTACAACTTCATATAAATAGCTGTAACTTTTGATAGAAGACTCGGATACACATGTTTATGGCTTTATCTTATAGAACTCAAGGTCCCCGTGCTGGGAAAACAGGTTTTGCAGCTGTTTGAGCTAAGATTTCCAAGTTATTCACATAATGAAAACCTATACTTTGTTTCGGTCGAGTTCCCCATTCAAATGCATATAACAGTGAGAAACGCACTGTCTTGACGAAATAAAGCGTTTTTGTACAACTTCATATAAATAGCTGTAACTTTTGATAGAAGACTCGGATACACATGTTTATGGCTTTATCTTATAGAACTCAAGGTCCCCGTGCTGGGAAAACAGGTTTTGCAGCTGTTTGAGCTAAGATTTCCAAGTTATTCACATAATGAAAACCTATACTTTGTTTCGGTCGAGTTCCCCATTCAAATGCATGTAACAGTGAGAAACGCACTGTCTTGGCGAAATAAAGCGTTTTTGTACAACTTCATATAAATAGCTGTAACTTTTGATAGAAGACTCAGACAAACATGTTTATGGCTTTATCTTATAGAACTCAAGGTCCCCGTGCTGGGAAAACAGGTTTTGCAGCTGTTTGAGCTAAGATTTCCAAGTTATTCACATAATGAAAACCTATACTTTGTTTCGGTCGAGTTCCCCATTCAAATGCATATAACAGTGAGAAACGCACTGTCTTGGCGAAATAAAGCGTTTTTGTACAACTTCATATAAATAGCTGTAACTTTTGATAGAAGACTCGGATACACATGTTTATGGCTTTAACTTATAGAACTCAAGGTCCCCGTGCTGGGAAAACAGGTTTTGCAGCTGTTTGAGCTAAGATTTCCAAGTTACTCACATAATGAAAACCTATACTTTGTTTCGGTCGAGTTCCCCATTCAAATGCATATAACAGTGAGAAACGCACTGTCTTGGCGAAATAAAGCGTTTTTGTACAACTTCATATAAATAGCTGTAATGTTTGATAGAAGACTCAGACAAACATGTTTATGGCTTTATCTTATAGAACTCAAGGTCCCCGTGCTGGGAAAACAGGTTTTGCAGCTGTTTGAGCTAAGATTTCCAAGTTATTCACATAATGAAAACCTATACTTTGTTTCGGTCGAGTTCCCCATTCAAATGCATATAACAGTGAGAAACGCACTGTCTTGACGAAATAAAGCGTTTTTGTACAACTTCATATAAATAGCTGTAACTTTTGATAGAAGACTCGGATACACATGTTTATGGCTTTATCTTATAGAACTCAAGGTCCCCGTGCTGGGAAAACAGGTTTTGCAGCTGTTTGAGCTAAGATTTCCAAGTTATTCATATAATGAAAACCTATACTTTGTTTCGGTCGAGTTCCCCATTCAAACGCATATAACAGTGAGAAACGCACTGTCTTGGCGAAATAAAGCGTTTTTGTACAACTTCATATAAATAGCTGTAACTTTTGATAGAAGACTCGGATACACATGTTTATGGCTTTATCTTATAGAACTCAAGGTTCCCGTGCTGGGAAAACAGGTTTTGCAGCTGTTTGAGCTAAGATTTCCAAGTTATTCACATAATGAAAACCTATACTTTGTTTCGGTCGAGTTCCCCATTCAAATGCATATAACAGTGAGAAACGCACTGTCTTGGCGAAATAAAGCGTTTTTGTACAACTTCATATAAATAGCTGTAACTTTTGATAGAAGACTCGGATACACATGTTTATGGCTTTATCTTATAGAACTCAAGGTTCCCGTGCTGGGAAAACAGGTTTTGCAGCTGTTTGAGCTAAGATTTCCAAGTTATTCACATAATGAAAACCTATACTTTGTTTCGGTCGAGTTCCCCATTCAAATGCATATAACAGTGAGAAACGCACTGTCTTGACGAAATAAAGCGTTTTTGTACAACTTCATATAAATAGCTGTAACTTTTGATAGAAGACTCGGATACACATGTTTATGGCTTTATCTTATAGAACTCAAGGTCCCCGTGCTGGGAAAACAGGTTTTGCAGCTGTTTGAGCTAAGATTTCCAAGTTATTCACATAATGAAAACCTATACTTTGTTTCGGTCGAGTTCCCCATTCAAACGCATATAACAGTGAGAAACGCACTGTCTTGGCGAAATAAAGCGTTTTTGTACAACTTCATATAAATAGCTGTAACTTTTGATAGAAGACTCGGATACACATGTTTATGGCTTTATCTTATAGAACTCAAGGTTCCCGTGCTGGGAAAACAGGTTTTGCAGCTGTTTGAGCTAAGATTTCCAAGTTATTCACATAATGAAAACCTATACTTTGTTTCGGTCGAGTTCCCCATTCAAATGCATATAACAGTGAGAAACGCACTGTCTTGGCGAAATAAAGCGTTTTTCTACAACTTCATATAAATAGCTGTAACTTTTGATAGAAGACTCGGATACACATGTTTATGGCTTTAACTTATAGAACTCAAGGTCCCCGTGCTGGGAAAACAGGTTTTGCAGCTGTTTGAGCTAAGATTTCCAAGTTACTCACATAATGAAAACCTATACTTTGTTTCGGTCGAGTTCCCCATTCAAATGCATATAACAGTGAGAAACGCACTGTCTTGGCGAAATAAAGCGTTTTTGTACAACTTCATATAAATAGCTGTAATGTTTGATAGAAGACTCAGACAAACATGTTTATGGCTTTATCTTATAGAACTCAAGGTCCCCGTGCTGGGAAAACAGGTTTTGCAGCTGTTTGAGCTAAGATTTCCAAGTTATTCACATAATGAAAACCTATACTTTGTTTCGGTCGAGTTCCCCATTCAAATGCATATAACAGTGAGAAACGCACTGTCTTGACGAAATAAAGCGTTTTTGTACAACTTCATATAAATAGCTGTAACTTTTGATAGAAGACTCGGATACACATGTTTATGGCTTTATCTTATAGAACTCAAGGTCCCCGTGCTGGGAAAACAGGTTTTGCAGCTGTTTGAGCTAAGATTTCCAAGTTATTCACATAATGAAAACCTATACTTTGTTTCGGTCGAGTTCCCCATTCAAATGCATGTAACAGTGAGAAACGCACTGTCTTGGCGAAATAAAGCGTTTTTGTACAACTTCATATAAATAGCTGTAACTTTTGATAGAAGACTCAGACAAACATGTTTATGGCTTTATCTTATAGAACTCAAGGTCCCCGTGCTGGGAAAACAGGTTTTGCAGCTGTTTGAGCTAAGATTTCCAAGTTATTCACATAATGAAAACCTATACTTTGTTTCGGTCGAGTTCCCCATTCAAATGCATATAACAGTGAGAAACGCACTGTCTTGGCGAAATAAAGCGTTTTTGTACAACTTCATATAAATAGCTGTAACTTTTGATAGAAGACTCGGATACACATGTTTATGGCTTTAACTTATAGAACTCAAGGTCCCCGTGCTGGGAAAACAGGTTTTGCAGCTGTTTGAGCTAAGATTTCCAAGTTACTCACATAATGAAAACCTATACTTTGTTTCGGTCGAGTTCCCCATTCAAATGCATATAACAGTGAGAAACGCACTGTCTTGGCGAAATAAAGCGTTTTTGTACAACTTCATATAAATAGCTGTAATGTTTGATAGAAGACTCAGACAAACATGTTTATGGCTTTATCTTATAGAATTCAAGGTCCCCGTGCTGGGAAAACAGGTTTTGCAGCTGTTTGAGCTAAGATTTCCAAGTTATTCACATAATGAAAACCTATACTTTGTTTCGGTCGAGTTCCCCATTCAAATGCATATAACAGTGAGAAACGCACTGTCTTGACGAAATAAAGCGTTTTTGTACAACTTCATATAAATAGCTGTAACTTTTGATAGAAGACTCGGATACACATGTTTATGGCTTTATCTTATAGAACTCAAGGTCCCCGTGCTGGGAAAACAGGTTTTGCAGCTGTTTGAGCTAAGATTTCCAAGTTATTCATATAATGAAAACCTATACTTTGTTTCGGTCGAGTTCCCCATTCAAACGCATATAACAGTGAGAAACGCACTGTCTTGGCGAAATAAAGCGTTTTTGTACAACTTCATATAAATAGCTGTAACTTTTGATAGAAGACTCGGATACACATGTTTATGGCTTTATCTTATAGAACTCAAGGTTCCCGTGCTGGGAAAACAGGTTTTGCAGCTGTTTGAGCTAAGATTTCCAAGTTATTCACATAATGAAAACCTATACTTTGTTTCGGTCGAGTTCCCCATTCAAATGCATATAACAGTGAGAAACGCACTGTCTTGACGAAATAAAGCGTTTTTGTACAACTTCATATAAATAGCTGTAACTTTTGATAGAAGACTCGGATACACATGTTTATGGCTTTATCTTATAGAACTCAAGGTCCCCGTGCTGGGAAAACAGGTTTTGCAGCTGTTTGAGCTAAGATTTCCAAGTTATTCACATAATGAAAACCTATACTTTGTTTCGGTCGAGTTCCCCATTCAAATGCATATAACAGTGAGAAACGCACTGTCTTGGCGAAAGAAAGCGTTTTTGTACAACTTCATATAAATAGCTGTAACTTTTGATAGAAGACTCAGACAAACATGTTTATGGCTTTAACTTATAGAACTCAAGGTCCCCGTGCTGGGAAAACAGGTTTTGCAGCTGTTTGAGCTAAGATTTCAAAGTTATTCACATAATGAAAACCTATACTTTGTTTCGGTCGAGTTCCCCATTCAAATGCATATAACAGTGAGAAACGCACTGTCTTGGCGAAATAAAGCGTTTTTGTACAACTTCATATAAATAGCTGTAACTTTTGATAGAAGACTCGGATACACATGTTTATGGCTTTAACTTATAGAACTCAAGGTTCCCGTGCTGGGAAAACAGGTTTTGCAGCTGTTTGAGCTAAGATTTCCAAGTTATTCACATAATGAAAACCTATACTTTGTTTCGGTCGAGTTCCCCATTCAAATGCATGTAACAGTGAGAAACGCACTGTCTTGGCGAAATAAAGCGTTTTTGTACAACTTCATATAAATAGCTGTAACTTTTGATAGAAGACTCAGACAAACATGTTTATGGCTTTAACTTATAGAACTCAAGGTCCCCGTGCTGGGAAAACAGGTTTTGCAGCTGTTTGAGCTAAGATTTCCAAGTTACTCACATAATGAAAACCTATACTTTGTTTCGGTCGAGTTCCCCATTCAAATGCATATAACAGTGAGAAACGCACTGTCTTGGCGAAATAAAGCGTTTTTGTACAACTTCATATAAATAGCTGTAATGTTTGATAGAAGACTCAGACAAACATGTTTATGGCTTTATCTTATAGAACTCAAGGTCCCCGTGCTGGGAAAACAGGTTTTGAAGCTGTTTGAGCTAAGATTTCCAAGTTATTCATATAATAAAAACCTATACTTTGTTTCGGTCGAGTTCCCCATTCAAATGCATATAACAGTGAGAAACGCACTGTCTTGGCGAAATAAAGCGTTTTTGTACAACTTCATATAAATAGCTGTAACTTTTGATAGAAGACTCGGATACACATGTTTATGGCTTTATCTTATAGAACTCAAGGTTCCCGTGCTGGGAAAACAGGTTTTGCAGCTGTTTGAGCTAAGATTTCCAAGTTATTCACATAATGAAAACCTATACTTTGTTTCGGTCGAGTTCCCCATTCAAATGCATATAACAGTGAGAAACGCACTGTCTTGACGAAATAAAGCGTTTTTGTACAACTTCATATAAATAGCTGTAACTTTTGATAGAAGACTCGGATACACATGTTTATGGCTTTATCTTATAGAACTCAAGGTCCCCGTGCTGGGAAAACAGGTTTTGCAGCTGTTTGAGCTAAGATTTCCAAGTTATTCACATAATGAAAACCTATACTTTGTTTCGGTCGAGTTCCCCATTCAAATGCATGTAACAGTGAGAAACGCACTGTCTTGGCGAAATAAAGCGTTTTTGTACAACTTCATATAAATAGCTGTAACTTTTGATAGAAGACTCAGACAAACATGTTTATGGCTTTATCTTATAGAACTCAAGGTCCCCGTGCTGGGAAAACAGGTTTTGCAGCTGTTTGAGCTAAGATTTCCAAGTTATTCACATAATGAAAACCTATACTTTGTTTCGGTCGAGTTCCCCATTCAAATGCATGTAACAGTGAGAAACGCACTGTCTTGGCGAAATAAAGCGTTTTTGTACAACTTCATATAAATAGCTGTAACTTTTGATAGAAGACTCAGACAAACATGTTTATGGCTTTATCTTATAGAACTCAAGGTCCCCGTGCTGGGAAAACAGGTTTTGCAGCTGTTTGAGCTAAGATTTCCAAGTTATTCACATAATGAAAACCTATACTTTGTTTCGGTCGAGTTCCCCATTCAAATGCATATAACAGTGAGAAACGCACTGTCTTGGCGAAATAAAGCGTTTTTGTACAACTTCATATAAATAGCTGTAACTTTTGATAGAAGACTCAGACAAACATGTTTATGACTTTAACTTATAGAACTCAAGGTCCCCGTGCTGGGAAAACAGGTTTTGCAGCTGTTTGAGCTAAGATTTCAAAGTTATTCACATAATGAAAACCTATACTTTGTTTCGGTCGAGTTCCCCATTCAAATGCATATAACAGTGAGAAACGCACTGTCTTGGCGAAATAAAGCGTTTTTCTACAACTTCATATAAATAGCTGTAACTTTTGATAGAAGACTCGGATACACATGTTTATGGCTTTAACTTATAGAACTCAAGGTCCCCGTGCTGGGAAAACAGGTTTTGCAGCTGTTTGAGCTAAGATTTCCAAGTTACTCACATAATGAAAACCTATACTTTGTTTCGGTCGAGTTCCCCATTCAAATGCATATAACAGTGAGAAACGCACTGTCTTGGCGAAATAAAGCGTTTTTGTACAACTTCATATAAATAGCTGTAATGTTTGATAGAAGACTCAGACAAACATGTTTATGGCTTTATCTTATAGAACTCAAGGTCCCCGTGCTGGGAAAACAGGTTTTGAAGCTGTTTGAGCTAAGATTTCCAAGTTATTCACATAATGAAAACCTATACTTTGTTTCGGTCGAGTTCCCCATTCAAATGCATGTAACAGTGAGAAACGCACTGTCTTGGCGAAATAAAGCGTTTTTGTACAACTTCATATAAATAGCTGTAACTTTTGATAGAAGACTCGGATACACATGTTTATGGCTTTATCTTATAGAACTCAAGGTTCCCGTGCTGGGAAAACAGGTTTTGCAGCTGTTTGAGCTAAGATTTCCAAGTTATTCACATAATGAAAACCTATACTTTGTTTCGGTCGAGTTCCCCATTCAAATGCATATAACAGTGAGAAACGCACTGTCTTGACGAAATAAAGCGTTTTTGTACAACTTCATATAAATAGCTGTAACTTTTGATAGAAGACTCGGATACACATGTTTATGGCTTTATCTTATAGAACTCAAGGTCCCCGTGCTGGGAAAACAGGTTTTGCAGCTGTTTGAGCTAAGATTTCCAAGTTATTCACATAATGAAAACCTATACTTTGTTTCGGTCGAGTTCCCCATTCAAATGCATGTAACAGTGAGAAACGCACTGTCTTGGCGAAATAAAGCGTTTTTGTACAACTTCATATAAATAGCTGTAACTTTTGATAGAAGACTCAGACAAACATGTTTATGGCTTTATCTTATAGAACTCAAGGTCCCCGTGCTGGGAAAACAGGTTTTGCAGCTTTTTGAGCTAAGATTTCCAAGTTATTCACATAATGAAAACCTATACTTTGTTTCGGTCGAGTTCCCCATTCAAATGCATATAACAGTGAGAAACGCACTGTCTTGACGAAATAAAGCATTTTTGTACAACTTCATATAAATAGCTGTAACTTTTGATAGAAGACTCGGATACACATGTTTATGGCTTTATCTTATAGAACTCAAGGTCCCCGTGCTGGGAAAACAGGTTTTGCAGCTGTTTGAGCTAAGATTTCCAAGTTATTCACATAATGAAAACCTATACTTTGTTTCGGTCGAGTTCCCCATTCAAATGCATGTAACAGTGAGAAACGCACTGTCTTGGCGAAATAAAGCGTTTTTCTACAACTTCATATAAATAGCTGTAACTTTTGATAGAAGACTCAGACAAACATGTTTATGGCTTTATCTTATAGAACTCAAGGTCCCCGTGCTGGGAAAACAGGTTTTGCAGCTGTTTGAGCTAAGATTTCCAAGTTATTCACATAATGAAAACCTATACTTTGTTTCGGTCGAGTTCCCCATTCAAATGCATATAACAGTGAGAAACGCACTGTCTTGGCGAAATAAAGCGTTTTTGTACAACTTCATATAAATAGCTGTAACTTTTGATAGAAGACTCAGACAAACATGTTTATGGCTTTAACTTATAGAACTCAAGGTCCCCGTGCTGGGAAAACAGGTTTTGCAGCTGTTTGAGCTAAGATTTCAAAGTTATTCACATAATGAAAACCTATACTTTGTTTCGGTCGAGTTCCCCATTCAAATGCATATAACAGTGAGAAACGCACTGTCTTGGCGAAATAAAGCGTTTTTCTACAACTTCATATAAATAGCTGTAACTTTTGATAGAAGACTCGGATACACATGTTTATGGCTTTAACTTATAGAACTCAAGGTCCCCGTGCTGGGAAAACAGGTTTTGCAGCTGTTTGAGCTAAGATTTCCAAGTTACTCACATAATGAAAACCTATACTTTGTTTCGGTCGAGTTCCCCATTCAAATGCATATAACAGTGAGAAACGCACTGTCTTGGCGAAATAAAGCGTTTTTGTACAACTTCATATAAATAGCTGTAATGTTTGATAGAAGACTCAGACAAACATGTTTATGGCTTTATCTTATAGAACTCAAGGTCCCCGTGCTGGGAAAACAGGTTTTGCAGCTGTTTGAGCTAAGATTTCCAAGTTATTCACATAATGAAAACCTATACTTTGTTTCGGTCGAGTTCCCCATTCAAATGCATATAACAGTGAGAAACGCACTGTCTTGACGAAATAAAGCGTTTTTGTACAACTTCATATAAATAGCTGTAACTTTTGATAGAAGACTCGGATACACATGTTTATGGCTTTATCTTATAGAACTCAAGGTCCCCGTGCTGGGAAAACAGGTTTTGCAGCTGTTTGAGCTAAGATTTCCAAGTTATTCATATAATGAAAACCTATACTTTGTTTCGGTCGAGTTCCCCTTTCAAACGCATATAACAGTGAGAAACGCACTGTCTTGGCGAAATAAAGCGTTTTTGTACAACTTCATATAAATAGCTGTAACTTTTGATAGAAGACTCGGATACACATGTTTATGGCTTTATCTTATAGAACTCAAGGTTCCCGTGCTGGGAAAACAGGTTTTGCAGCTGTTTGAGCTAAGATTTCCAAGTTATTCACATAATGAAAACCTATACTTTGTTTCGGTCGAGTTCCCCATTCAAATGCATATAACAGTGAGAAACGCACTGTCTTGACGAAATAAAGCGTTTTTGTACAACTTCATATAAATAGCTGTAACTTTTGATAGAAGACTCGGATACACATGTTTATGGCTTTATCTTATAGAACTCAAGGTCCCCGTGCTGGGAAAACAGGTTTTGCAGCTGTTTGAGCTAAGATTTCCAAGTTATTCACATAATGAAAACCTATACTTTGTTTCGGTCGAGTTCCCCATTCAAATGCATGTAACAGTGAGAAACGCACTGTCTTGGCGAAATAAAGCGTTTTTGTAAAACTTCATATAAATAGCTGTAACTTTTGATAGAAGACTCAGACAAACATGTTTATGGCTTTATCTTATAGAACTCAAGGTCCCCGTGCTGGGAAAACAGGTTTTGCAGCTTTTTGAGCTAAGATTTCCAAGTTATTCACATAATGAAAACCTATACTTTGTTTCGGTCGAGTTCCCCATTCAAATGCATATAACAGTGAGAAACGCACTGTCTTGGCGAAATAAAGCGTTTTTCTACAACTTCATATAAATAGCTGTAACTTTTGATAGAAGACTCGGATACACATGTTTATGGCTTTAACTTATAGAACTCAAGGTCCCCGTGCTGGGAAAACAGGTTTTGCAGCTGTTTGAGCTAAGATTTCCAAGTTATTCACATAATGAAAACCTATACTTTGTTTCGGTCGAGTTCCCCATTCAAATGCATGTAACAGTGAGAAACGCACTGTCTTGGCGAAATAAAGCGTTTTTCTACAACTTCATATAAATAGCTGTAACTTTTGATAGAAGACTCAGACAAACATGTTTATGGCTTTATCTTATAGAACTCAAGGTCCCCGTGCTGGGAAAACAGGTTTTGCAGCTGTTTGAGCTAAGATTTCCAAGTTATTCACATAATGAAAACCTATACTTTGTTTCGGTCGAGTTCCCCATTCAAATGCATATAACAGTGAGAAACGCACTGTCTTGGCGAAATAAAGCGTTTTTGTACAACTTCATATAAATAGCTGTAACTTTTGATAGAAGACTCGGATACACATGTTTATGGCTTTAACTTATAGAACTCAAGGTCCCCGTGCTGGGAAAACAGGTTTTGCAGCTGTTTGAGCTAAGATTTCCAAGTTACTCACATAATGAAAACCTATACTTTGTTTCGGTCGAGTTCCCCATTCAAATGCATATAACAGTGAGAAACGCACTGTCTTGGCGAAATAAAGCGTTTTTGTACAACTTCATATAAATAGCTGTAATGTTTGATAGAAGACTCAGACAAACATGTTTATGGCTTTATCTTATAGAACTCAAGGTCCCCGTGCTGGGAAAACAGGTTTTGCAGCTGTTTGAGCTAAGATTTCCAAGTTATTCACATAATGAAAACCTATACTTTGTTTCGGTCGAGTTCCCCATTCAAATGCATATAACAGTGAGAAACGCACTGTCTTGGCGAAATAAAGCGTTTTTGTACAACTTCATATAAATAGCTGTAACTTTTGATAGAAGACTCGGATACACATGTTTATGGCTTTATCTTATAGAACTCAAGGTCCCCGTGCTGGGAAAACAGGTTTTGCAGCTGTTTGAGCTAAGATTTCCAAGTTATTCACATAATGAAAACCTATACTTTGTTTCGGTCGAGTTCCCCATTCAAATGCATATAACAGTGAGAAACGCACTGTCTTGGCGAAATAAAGCGTTTTTGTACAACTTCATATAAATAGCTGTAACTTTTGATAGAAGACTCGGATACACATGTTTATGGCTTTATCTTATAGAACTCAAGGTTCCCGTGCTGGGAAAACAGGTTTTGCAGCTGTTTGAGCTAAGATTTCCAAGTTATTCACATAATGAAAACCTATACTTTGTTTCGGTCGAGTTCCCCATTCAAATGCATATAACAGTGAGAAACGCACTGTCTTGGCGAAATAAAGCGTTTTTGTACAACTTCATATAAATAGCTGTAACTTTTGATAGAAGACTCGGATACACATGTTTATGGCTTTATCTTATAGAACTCAAGGTCCCCGTGCTGGGAAAACAGGTTTTGCAGCTTTTTGAGCTAAGATTTCCAAGTTATTCACATAATGAAAACCTATACTTTGTTTCGGTCGAGTTCCCCATTCAAATGCATATAACAGTGAGAAACGCACTGTCTTGGCGAAATAAAGCGTTTTTGTACAACTTCATATAAATAGCTGTAACTTTTGATAGAAGACTCGGATACACATGTTTATGGCTTTATCTTATAGAACTCAAGGTCCCCGTGCTGGGAAAACAGGTTTTGCAGCTGTTTGAGCTAAGATTTCCAAGTTATTCACATAATGAAAACCTATACTTTGTTTCGGTCGAGTTCCCCATTCAAATGCATATAACAGTGAGAAACGCACTGTCTTGGCGAAATAAAGCGTTTTTGTACAACTTCATATAAATAGCTGTAACTTTTGATAGAAGACTCGGATACACATGTTTATGGCTTTATCTTATAGAACTCAAGGTCCCCGTGCTGGGAAAACAGGTTTTGCAGCTGTTTGAGCTAAGATTTCCAAGTTATTCACATAATGAAAACCTATACTTTGTTTCGGTCGAGTTCCCCATTCAAATGCATGTAACAGTGAGAAACGCACTGTCTTGGCGAAATAAAGCGTTTTTGTACAACTTCATATAAATAGCTGTAACTTTTGATAGAAGACTCAGACAAACATGTTTATGGCTTTATCTTATAGAACTCAAGGTCCCCGTGCTGGGAAAACAGGTTTTGCAGCTGTTTGAGCTAAGATTTCCAAGTTATTCACATAATGAAAACCTATACTTTGTTTCGGTCGAGTTCCCCATTCAAATGCATATAACAGTGAGAAACGCACTGTCTTGGCGAAATAAAGCGTTTTTGTACAACTTCATATAAATAGCTGTAACTTTTGATAGAAGACTCGGATACACATGTTTATGGCTTTATCTTATAGAACTCAAGGTCCCCGTGCTGGGAAAACAGGTTTTGCAGCTGTTTGAGCTAAGATTTCCAAGTTATTCACATAATGAAAACCTATACTTTGTTTCGGTCGAGTTCCCCATTCAAATGCATGTAACAGTGAGAAACGCACTGTCTTGGCGAAATAAAGCGTTTTTGTACAACTTCATATAAATAGCTGTAACTTTTGATAGAAGACTCAGACAAACATGTTTATGGCTTTATCTTATAGAACTCAAGGTCCCCGTGCTGGGAAAACAGGTTTTGCAGCTGTTTGAGCTAAGATTTCCAAGTTATTCACATAATGAAAACCTATACTTTGTTTCGGTCGAGTTCCCCATTCAAATGCATGTAACAGTGAGAAACGCACTGTCTTGGCGAAATAAAGCGTTTTTCTACAACTTCATATAAATAGCTGTAACTTTTGATAGAAGACTCAGACAAACATGTTTATGGCTTTATCTTATAGAACTCAAGGTCCCCGTGCTGGGAAAACAGGTTTTGCAGCTGTTTGAGCTAAGATTTCCAAGTTACTCACATAATGAAAACCTATACTTTGTTTCGGTCGAGTTCCCCATTCAAATGCATATAACAGTGAGAAACGCACTGTCTTGGCGAAATAAAGCGTTTTTGTACAACTTCATATAAATAGCTGTAATGTTTGATAGAAGACTCAGACAAACATGTTTATGGCTTTATCTTATAGAACTCAAGGTCCCCGTGCTGGGAAAACAGGTTTTGAAGCTGTTTGAGCTAAGATTTCCAAGTTATTCATATAATGAAAACCTATACTTTGTTTCGGTCGAGTTCCCCTTTCAAACGCATATAACAGTGAGAAACGCACTGTCTTGGCGAAATAAAGCGTTTTTGTACAACTTCATATAAATAGCTGTAACTTTTGATAGAAGACTCGGATACACATGTTTATGGCTTTATCTTATAGAACTCAAGGTTCCCGTGCTGGGAAAACAGGTTTCGCAGCTGTTTGAGCTAAGATTTCCAAGTTATTCACATAATGAAAACCTATACTTTGTTTCGGTCGAGTTCCCCATTCAAATGCATATAACAGTGAGAAACGCACTGTCTTGACGAAATAAAGCGTTTTTGTACAACTTCATATAAATAGCTGTAACTTTTGATAGAAGACTCGGATACACATGTTTATGGCTTTATCTTATAGAACTCAAGGTCCCCGTGCTGGGAAAACAGGTTTTGCAGCTGTTTGAGCTAAGATTTCCAAGTTATTCACATAATGAAAACCTATACTTTGTTTCGGTCGAGTTCCCCATTCAAATGCATATAACAGTGAGAAACGCACTGTCTTGGCGAAATAAAGCGTTTTTGTACAACTTCATATAAATAGCTGTAACTTTTGATAGAAGACTCGGATACACATGTTTATGGCTTTATCTTATAGAACTCAAGGTCCCCGTGCTGGGAAAAATAGGTTTTGCAGCTGTTTGAGCTAAGATTTCCAAGTTATTCACATAATGAAAACCTATACTTTGTTTCGGTCGAGTTCCCCATTCAAATGCATGTAACAGTGAGAAACGCACTGTCTTGGCGAAATAAAGCGTTTTTGTACAACTTCATATAAATAGCTGTAACTTTTGATAGAAGACTCAGACAAACATGTTTATGGCTTTATCTTATAGAACTCAAGGTCCCCGTGCTGGGAAAACAGGTTTTGCAGCTGTTTGAGCTAAGATTTCAAAGTTATTCACATAATGAAAACCTATACTTTGTTTCGGTCGAGTTCCCCATTCAAATGCATATAACAGTGAGAAACGCACTGTCTTGGCGAAATAAAGCGTTTTTGTACAACTTCATATAAATAGCTGTAACTTTTGATAGAAGACTCGGATACACATGTTTATGGCTTTATCTTATAGAACTCAAGGTCCCCGTGCTGGGAAAACAGGTTTTGCAGCTGTTTGAGCTAAGATTTCCAAGTTATTCACATAATGAAAACCTATACTTTGTTTCGGTCGAGTTCCCCATTCAAATGCATATAACAGTGAGAAACGCACTGTCTTGGCGAAATAAAGCGTTTTTGTACAACTTCATATAAATAGCTGTAATGTTTGATAGAAGACTCAGACAAACATGTTTATGGCTTTATCTTATAGAACTCAAGGTCCCCGTGCTGGGAAAACAGGTTTTGAAGCTGTTTGAGCTAAGATTTCCAAGTTATTCACATAATGAAAACCTATACTTTGTTTCGGTCGAGTTCCCCATTCAAATGCATGTAACAGTGAGAAACGCACTGTCTTGGCGAAAGAAAGCGTTTTTGTACAACTTCATAGAAATAGCTGTAACTTTTGATAGAAGACTCAGACAAACATGTTTATGGCCTTATATTATAGAACTCAAGGTCTCCGTGCTGGGAAAACAGGTTTTGCAGCTGTTTGAGCTAAGATTTCCAAGTTATTCACATAATGAAAACCTATACTTTGTTTCGGTCGAGTTCCCCATTCAAATGCATGTAACAGTGAGAAACGCACTGTCTTGGCGAAAGAAAGCGTTTTTGTACAACTTCATATGAATAGCTGTAACTTTTGATAGAAGACTCGGATACACATGTTTATGGCTTTATCTTATAGAACTCAAGGTTCCCGTGCTGGGAAAACAGGTTTTGCAGCTGTTTGAGCTAAGATTTCCAAGTTATTCACATAATGAAAACCTATACTTTGTTTCGGTCGAGTTCCCCATTCAAATGCATGTAACAGTGAGAAACGCACTGTCTTGACGAAATAAAGCGTTTTTGTACAACTTCATATAAATAGCTGTAACTTTTGATAGAAGACTCGGATACACATGTTTATGGCTTTATCTTATAGAACTCAAGGTCCCCGTGCTGGGAAAACAGGTTTTGCAGCTTTTTGAGCTAAGATTTCCAAGTTATTCACATAATGAAAACCTATACTTTGTTTCGGTCGAGTTCCCCATTCAAATGCATATAACAGTGAGAAACGCACTGTCTTGACGAAATAAAGCGTTTTTGTACAACTTCATATAAATAGCTGTAACTTTTGATAGAAGACTCGGATACACATGTTTATGGCTTTATCTTATAGAACTCAAGGTCCCCGTGCTGGGAAAACAGGTTTTGCAGCTGTTTGAGCTAAGATTTCCAAGTTATTCACATAATGAAAACCTATACTTTGTTTCGGTCGAGTTCCCCATTCAAATGCATATAACAGTGAGAAACGCACTGTCTTGACGAAATAAAGCGTTTTTGTACAACTTCATATAAATAGCTGTAACTTTTGATAGAAGACTCGGATACACATGTTTATGGCTTTATCTTATAGAACTCAAGGTCCCCGTGCTGGGAAAACAGGTTTTGCAGCTGTTTGAGCTAAGATTTCCAAGTTATTCACATAATGAAAACCTATACTTTGTTTCGGTCGAGTTCCCCATTCAAATGCATGTAACAGTGAGAAACGCACTGTCTTGGCGAAATAAAGCGTTTTTGTACAACTTCATATAAATAGCTGTAACTTTTGATAGAAGACTCAGACAAACATGTTTATGGCTTTATCTTATAGAACTCAAGGTCCCCGTGCTGGGAAAACAGGTTTTGCAGCTTTTTGAGCTAAGATTTCCAAGTTATTCACATAATGAAAACCTATACTTTGTTTCGGTCGAGTTCCCCATTCAAATGCATATAACAGTGAGAAACGCACTGTCTTGACGAAATAAAGCGTTTTTGTACAACTTCATATAAATAGCTGTAACTTTTGATAGAAGACTCGGATACACATGTTTATGGCTTTATCTTATAGAACTCAAGGTCCCCGTGCTGGGAAAACAGGTTTTGCAGCTGTTTGAGCTAAGATTTCCAAGTTATTCACATAATGAAAACCTATACTTTGTTTCGGTCGAGTTCCCCATTCAAATGCATGTAACAGTGAGAAACGCACTGTCTTGGCGAAATAAAGCGTTTTTGTACAACTTCATATAAATAGCTGTAACTTTTGATAGAAGACTCAGACAAACATGTTTATGGCTTTATCTTATAGAACTCAAGGTCCCCGTGCTGGGAAAACAGGTTTTGCAGCTGTTTGAGCTAAGATTTCCAAGTTATTCACATAATGAAAACCTATACTTTGTTTCGGTCGAGTTCCCCATTCAAATGCATGTAACAGTGAGAAACGCACTGTCTTGGCGAAATAAAGCGTTTTTGTACAACTTCATATAAATAGCTGTAACTTTTGATAGAAGACTCAGACAAACATGTTTATGGCTTTATCTTATAGAACTCAAGGTCCCCGTGCTGGGAAAACAGGTTTTGCAGCTGTTTGAGCTAAGATTTCCAAGTTACTCACATAATGAAAACCTATACTTTGTTTCGGTCGAGTTCCCCATTCAAATGCATATAACAGTGAGAAACGCACTGTCTTGGCGAAATAAAGCGTTTTTGTACAACTTCATATAAATAGCTGTAATGTTTGATAGAAGACTCAGACAAACATGTTTATGGCTTTATCTTATAGAACTCAAGGTCCCCGTGCTGGGAAAACAGGTTTTGAAGCTGTTTGAGCTAAGATTTCCAAGTTATTCATATAATGAAAACCTATACTTTGTTTCGGTCGAGTTCCCCTTTCAAACGCATATAACAGTGAGAAACGCACTGTCTTGGCGAAATAAAGCGTTTTTGTACAACTTCATATAAATAGCTGTAACTTTTGATAGAAGACTCGGATACACATGTTTATGGCTTTATCTTATAGAACTCAAGGTTCCCGTGCTGGGAAAACAGGTTTCGCAGCTGTTTGAGCTAAGATTTCCAAGTTATTCACATAATGAAAACCTATACTTTGTTTCGGTCGAGTTCCCCATTCAAATGCATATAACAGTGAGAAACGCACTGTCTTGACGAAATAAAGCGTTTTTGTACAACTTCATATAAATAGCTGTAACTTTTGATAGAAGACTCGGATACACATGTTTATGGCTTTATCTTATAGAACTCAAGGTCCCCGTGCTGGGAAAACAGGTTTTGCAGCTGTTTGAGCTAAGATTTCCAAGTTATTCACATAATGAAAACCTATACTTTGTTTCGGTCGAGTTCCCCATTCAAATGCATATAACAGTGAGAAACGCACTGTCTTGGCGAAATAAAGCGTTTTTGTACAACTTCATATAAATAGCTGTAACTTTTGATAGAAGACTCGGATACACATGTTTATGGCTTTATCTTATAGAACTCAAGGTCCCCGTGCTGGGAAAAATAGGTTTTGCAGCTGTTTGAGCTAAGATTTCCAAGTTATTCACATAATGAAAACCTATACTTTGTTTCGGTCGAGTTCCCCATTCAAATGCATGTAACAGTGAGAAACGCACTGTCTTGGCGAAATAAAGCGTTTTTGTACAACTTCATATAAATAGCTGTAACTTTTGATAGAAGACTCAGACAAACATGTTTATGGCTTTATCTTATAGAACTCAAGGTCCCCGTGCTGGGAAAACAGGTTTTGCAGCTGTTTGAGCTAAGATTTCAAAGTTATTCACATAATGAAAACCTATACTTTGTTTCGGTCGAGTTCCCCATTCAAATGCATATAACAGTGAGAAACGCACTGTCTTGGCGAAATAAAGCGTTTTTGTACAACTTCATATAAATAGCTGTAACTTTTGATAGAAGACTCGGATACACATGTTTATGGCTTTATCTTATAGAACTCAAGGTCCCCGTGCTGGGAAAACAGGTTTTGCAGCTGTTTGAGCTAAGATTTCCAAGTTATTCACATAATGAAAACCTATACTTTGTTTCGGTCGAGTTCCCCATTCAAATGCATATAACAGTGAGAAACGCACTGTCTTGGCGAAATAAAGCGTTTTTGTACAACTTCATATAAATAGCTGTAATGTTTGATAGAAGACTCAGACAAACATGTTTATGGCTTTATCTTATAGAACTCAAGGTCCCCGTGCTGGGAAAACAGGTTTTGAAGCTGTTTGAGCTAAGATTTCCAAGTTATTCACATAATGAAAACCTATACTTTGTTTCGGTCGAGTTCCCCATTCAAATGCATGTAACAGTGAGAAACGCACTGTCTTGGCGAAAGAAAGCGTTTTTGTACAACTTCATAGAAATAGCTGTAACTTTTGATAGAAGACTCAGACAAACATGTTTATGGCCTTATATTATAGAACTCAAGGTCTCCGTGCTGGGAAAACAGGTTTTGCAGCTGTTTGAGCTAAGATTTCCAAGTTATTCACATAATGAAAACCTATACTTTGTTTCGGTCGAGTTCCCCATTCAAATGCATGTAACAGTGAGAAACGCACTGTCTTGGCGAAAGAAAGCGTTTTTGTACAACTTCATATGAATAGCTGTAACTTTTGATAGAAGACTCGGATACACATGTTTATGGCTTTGTCTTATAGAACTCAAGGTTCCCGTGCTGGGAAAACAGGTTTTGCAGCTGTTTGAGCTAAGATTTCCAAGTTATTCACATAATGAAAACCTATACTTTGTTTCGGTCGAGTTCCCCATTCAAATGCATGTAACAGTGAGAAACGCACTGTCTTGGCGAAAGAAAGCGTTTTTGTAAAACTTCATAGAAATAGCTGTAACTTTTGATAGAAGACTCAGACAAACATGTTTATGGCCTTATATTATAGAACTCAAGGTCCCCGTGCTGGGAAAACAGGTTTTGCAGCTGTTTGAGCTAAGATTTCCAAGTTATTCACATAATGAAAACCTATACTTTGTTTCGGTCGAGTTCCCCATTCAAATGCATATAACAGTGAGAAACGCACTGTCTTGGCGAAATAAAGCGTTTTTGTACAACTTCATATAAATAGCTGTAACTTTTGATAGAAGACTCAGACAAACATGTTTATGGCTTTAACTTATAGAACTCAAGGTCCCCGTGCTGGGAAAACAGGTTTTGCAGCTGTTTGAGCTAAGATTTCAAAGTTATTCACATAATGAAAACCTATACTTTGTTTCGGTCGAGTTCCCCATTCAAATGCATATAACAGTGAGAAACGCACTGTCTTGGCGAAATAAAGCGTTTTTCAACAACTTCATATAAATAGCTGTAACTTTTGATAGAAGACTCGGATACACATGTTTATGGCTTTAACTTATAGAACTCAAGGTCCCCGTGCTGGGAAAACAGGTTTTGCAGCTGTTTGAGCTAAGATTTCCAAGTTACTCACATAATGAAAACCTATACTTTGTTTCGGTCGAGTTCCCCATTCAAATGCATATAACAGTGAGAAACGCACTGTCTTGGCGAAATAAAGCGTTTTTGTACAACTTCATATAAATAGCTGTAATGTTTGATAGAAGACTCAGACAAACATGTTTATGGCTTTATCTTATAGAACTCAAGGTCCCCGTGCTGGGAAAACAGGTTTTGAAGCTGTTTGAGCTAAGATTTCCAAGTTATTCATATAATGAAAACCTATACTTTGTTTCGGTCGAGTTCCCCTTTCAAACGCATATAACAGTGAGAAACGCACTGTCTTGGCGAAATAAAGCGTTTTTGTACAACTTCATATAAATAGCTGTAACTTTTGATAGAAGACTCGGATACACATGTTTATGGCTTTATCTTATAGAACTCAAGGTTCCCGTGCTGGGAAAACAGGTTTTGCAGCTGTTTGAGCTAAGATTTCCAAGTTATTCACATAATGAAAACCTATACTTTGTTTCGGTCGAGTTCCCCATTCAAATGCATATAACAGTGAGAAATGCACTGTCTTGACGAAATAAAGCGTTTTTGTACAACTTCATATAAATAGCTGTAACTTTTGATAGAAGACTCGGATACACATGTTTATGGCTTTATCTTATAGAACTCAAGGTCCCCGTGCTGGGAAAACAGGTTTTGCAGCTGTTTGAGCTAAGATTTCCAAGTTATTCACATAATGAAAACCTATACTTTGTTTCGGTCGAGTTCCCCATTCAAATGCATATAACAGTGAGAAACGCACTGTCTTGGCGAAATAAAGCGTTTTTGTACAACTTCATATAAATAGCTGTAACTTTTGATAGAAGACTCGGATACACATGTTTATGGCTTTATCTTATAGAACTCAAGGTCCCCGTGCTGGGAAAAATAGGTTTTGCAGCTGTTTGAGCTAAGATTTCCAAGTTATTCACATAATGAAAACCTATACTTTGTTTCGGTCGAGTTCCCCATTCAAATGCATGTAACAGTGAGAAACGCACTGTCTTGGCGAAATAAAGCGTTTTTGTACAACTTCATATAAATAGCTGTAACTTTTGATAGAAGACTCAGACAAACATGTTTATGGCTTTATCTTATAGAACTCAAGGTCCCCGTGCTGGGAAAACAGGTTTTGCAGCTGTTTGAGCTAAGATTTCCAAGTTATTCACATAATGAAAACCTATACTTTGTTTCGGTCGAGTTCCCCATTCAAATGCATGTAACAGTGAGAAACGCACTGTCTTGGCGAAATAAAGCGTTTTTCTACAACTTCATATAAATAGCTGTAACTTTTGATAGAAGACTCAGACAAACATGTTTATGGCTTTATCTTATAGAACTCAAGGTCCCCGTGCTGGGAAAACAGGTTTTGCAGCTGTTTGAGCTAAGATTTCCAAGTTACTCACATAATGAAAACCTATACTTTGTTTCGGTCGAGTTCCCCATTCAAATGCATATAACAGTGAGAAACGCACTGTCTTGGCGAAATAAAGCGTTTTTGTACAACTTCATATAAATAGCTGTAATGTTTGATAGAAGACTCAGACAAACATGTTTATGGCTTTATCTTATAGAACTCAAGGTCCCCGTGCTGGGAAAACAGGTTTTGAAGCTGTTTGAGCTAAGATTTCCAAGTTATTCATATAATGAAAACCTATACTTTGTTTCGGTCGAGTTCCCCTTTCAAACGCATATAACAGTGAGAAACGCACTGTCTTGGCGAAATAAAGCGTTTTTGTACAACTTCATATAAATAGCTGTAACTTTTGATAGAAGACTCGGATACACATGTTTATGGCTTTATCTTATAGAACTCAAGGTTCCCGTGCTGGGAAAACAGGTTTCGCAGCTGTTTGAGCTAAGATTTCCAAGTTATTCACATAATGAAAACCTATACTTTGTTTCGGTCGAGTTCCCCATTCAAATGCATATAACAGTGAGAAACGCACTGTCTTGACGAAATAAAGCGTTTTTGTACAACTTCATATAAATAGCTGTAACTTTTGATAGAAGACTCGGATACACATGTTTATGGCTTTATCTTATAGAACTCAAGGTCCCCGTGCTGGGAAAACAGGTTTTGCAGCTGTTTGAGCTAAGATTTCCAAGTTATTCACATAATGAAAACCTATACTTTGTTTCGGTCGAGTTCCCCATTCAAATGCATATAACAGTGAGAAACGCACTGTCTTGGCGAAATAAAGCGTTTTTGTACAACTTCATATAAATAGCTGTAACTTTTGATAGAAGACTCGGATACACATGTTTATGGCTTTATCTTATAGAACTCAAGGTCCCCGTGCTGGGAAAAATAGGTTTTGCAGCTGTTTGAGCTAAGATTTCCAAGTTATTCACATAATGAAAACCTATACTTTGTTTCGGTCGAGTTCCCCATTCAAATGCATGTAACAGTGAGAAACGCACTGTCTTGGCGAAATAAAGCGTTTTTGTACAACTTCATATAAATAGCTGTAACTTTTGATAGAAGACTCAGACAAACATGTTTATGGCTTTATCTTATAGAACTCAAGGTCCCCGTGCTGGGAAAACAGGTTTTGCAGCTGTTTGAGCTAAGATTTCAAAGTTATTCACATAATGAAAACCTATACTTTGTTTCGGTCGAGTTCCCCATTCAAATGCATATAACAGTGAGAAACGCACTGTCTTGGCGAAATAAAGCGTTTTTGTACAACTTCATATAAATAGCTGTAACTTTTGATAGAAGACTCGGATACACATGTTTATGGCTTTATCTTATAGAACTCAAGGTCCCCGTGCTGGGAAAACAGGTTTTGCAGCTGTTTGAGCTAAGATTTCCAAGTTATTCACATAATGAAAACCTATACTTTGTTTCGGTCGAGTTCCCCATTCAAATGCATATAACAGTGAGAAACGCACTGTCTTGGCGAAATAAAGCGTTTTTGTACAACTTCATATAAATAGCTGTAATGTTTGATAGAAGACTCAGACAAACATGTTTATGGCTTTATCTTATAGAACTCAAGGTCCCCGTGCTGGGAAAACAGGTTTTGAAGCTGTTTGAGCTAAGATTTCCAAGTTATTCACATAATGAAAACCTATACTTTGTTTCGGTCGAGTTCCCCATTCAAATGCATGTAACAGTGAGAAACGCACTGTCTTGGCGAAAGAAAGCGTTTTTGTACAACTTCATAGAAATAGCTGTAACTTTTGATAGAAGACTCAGACAAACATGTTTATGGCCTTATATTATAGAACTCAAGGTCTCCGTGCTGGGAAAACAGGTTTTGCAGCTGTTTGAGCTAAGATTTCCAAGTTATTCACATAATGAAAACCTATACTTTGTTTCGGTCGAGTTCCCCATTCAAATGCATGTAACAGTGAGAAACGCACTGTCTTGGCGAAAGAAAGCGTTTTTGTACAACTTCATATGAATAGCTGTAACTTTTGATAGAAGACTCGGATACACATGTTTATGGCTTTATCTTATAGAACTCAAGGTTCCCGTGCTGGGAAAACAGGTTTTGCAGCTGTTTGAGCTAAGATTTCCAAGTTATTCACATAATGAAAACCTATACTTTGTTTCGGTCGAGTTCCCCATTCAAATGCATGTAACAGTGAGAAACGCACTGTCTTGACGAAATAAAGCGTTTTTGTACAACTTCATATAAATAGCTGTAACTTTTGATAGAAGACTCGGATACACATGTTTATGGCTTTATCTTATAGAACTCAAGGTCCCCGTGCTGGGAAAACAGGTTTTGCAGCTTTTTGAGCTAAGATTTCCAAGTTATTCACATAATGAAAACCTATACTTTGTTTCGGTCGAGTTCCCCATTCAAATGCATATAACAGTGAGAAACGCACTGTCTTGACGAAATAAAGCGTTTTTGTACAACTTCATATAAATAGCTGTAACTTTTGATAGAAGACTCGGATACACATGTTTATGGCTTTATCTTATAGAACTCAAGGTCCCCGTGCTGGGAAAACAGGTTTTGCAGCTGTTTGAGCTAAGATTTCCAAGTTATTCACATAATGAAAACCTATACTTTGTTTCGGTCGAGTTCCCCATTCAAATGCATATAACAGTGAGAAACGCACTGTCTTGACGAAATAAAGCGTTTTTGTACAACTTCATATAAATAGCTGTAACTTTTGATAGAAGACTCGGATACACATGTTTATGGCTTTATCTTATAGAACTCAAGGTCCCCGTGCTGGGAAAACAGGTTTTGCAGCTGTTTGAGCTAAGATTTCCAAGTTATTCACATAATGAAAACCTATACTTTGTTTCGGTCGAGTTCCCCATTCAAATGCATGTAACAGTGAGAAACGCACTGTCTTGGCGAAATAAAGCGTTTTTGTACAACTTCATATAAATAGCTGTAACTTTTGATAGAAGACTCAGACAAACATGTTTATGGCTTTATCTTATAGAACTCAAGGTCCCCGTGCTGGGAAAACAGGTTTTGCAGCTTTTTGAGCTAAGATTTCCAAGTTATTCACATAATGAAAACCTATACTTTGTTTCGGTCGAGTTCCCCATTCAAATGCATATAACAGTGAGAAACGCACTGTCTTGACGAAATAAAGCGTTTTTGTACAACTTCATATAAATAGCTGTAACTTTTGATAGAAGACTCGGATACACATGTTTATGGCTTTATCTTATAGAACTCAAGGTCCCCGTGCTGGGAAAACAGGTTTTGCAGCTGTTTGAGCTAAGATTTCCAAGTTATTCACATAATGAAAACCTATACTTTGTTTCGGTCGAGTTCCCCATTCAAATGCATGTAACAGTGAGAAACGCACTGTCTTGGCGAAATAAAGCGTTTTTGTACAACTTCATATAAATAGCTGTAACTTTTGATAGAAGACTCAGACAAACATGTTTATGGCTTTATCTTATAGAACTCAAGGTCCCCGTGCTGGGAAAACAGGTTTTGCAGCTGTTTGAGCTAAGATTTCCAAGTTATTCACATAATGAAAACCTATACTTTGTTTCGGTCGAGTTCCCCATTCAAATGCATGTAACAGTGAGAAACGCACTGTCTTGGCGAAATAAAGCGTTTTTGTACAACTTCATATAAATAGCTGTAACTTTTGATAGAAGACTCAGACAAACATGTTTATGGCTTTATCTTATAGAACTCAAGGTCCCCGTGCTGGGAAAACAGGTTTTGCAGCTGTTTGAGCTAAGATTTCCAAGTTACTCACATAATGAAAACCTATACTTTGTTTCGGTCGAGTTCCCCATTCAAATGCATATAACAGTGAGAAACGCACTGTCTTGGCGAAATAAAGCGTTTTTGTACAACTTCATATAAATAGCTGTAATGTTTGATAGAAGACTCAGACAAACATGTTTATGGCTTTATCTTATAGAACTCAAGGTCCCCGTGCTGGGAAAACAGGTTTTGAAGCTGTTTGAGCTAAGATTTCCAAGTTATTCATATAATGAAAACCTATACTTTGTTTCGGTCGAGTTCCCCTTTCAAACGCATATAACAGTGAGAAACGCACTGTCTTGGCGAAATAAAGCGTTTTTGTACAACTTCATATAAATAGCTGTAACTTTTGATAGAAGACTCGGATACACATGTTTATGGCTTTATCTTATAGAACTCAAGGTTCCCGTGCTGGGAAAACAGGTTTCGCAGCTGTTTGAGCTAAGATTTCCAAGTTATTCACATAATGAAAACCTATACTTTGTTTCGGTCGAGTTCCCCATTCAAATGCATATAACAGTGAGAAACGCACTGTCTTGACGAAATAAAGCGTTTTTGTACAACTTCATATAAATAGCTGTAACTTTTGATAGAAGACTCGGATACACATGTTTATGGCTTTATCTTATAGAACTCAAGGTCCCCGTGCTGGGAAAACAGGTTTTGCAGCTGTTTGAGCTAAGATTTCCAAGTTATTCACATAATGAAAACCTATACTTTGTTTCGGTCGAGTTCCCCATTCAAATGCATATAACAGTGAGAAACGCACTGTCTTGGCGAAATAAAGCGTTTTTGTACAACTTCATATAAATAGCTGTAACTTTTGATAGAAGACTCGGATACACATGTTTATGGCTTTATCTTATAGAACTCAAGGTCCCCGTGCTGGGAAAAATAGGTTTTGCAGCTGTTTGAGCTAAGATTTCCAAGTTATTCACATAATGAAAACCTATACTTTGTTTCGGTCGAGTTCCCCATTCAAATGCATGTAACAGTGAGAAACGCACTGTCTTGGCGAAATAAAGCGTTTTTGTACAACTTCATATAAATAGCTGTAACTTTTGATAGAAGACTCAGACAAACATGTTTATGGCTTTATCTTATAGAACTCAAGGTCCCCGTGCTGGGAAAACAGGTTTTGCAGCTGTTTGAGCTAAGATTTCAAAGTTATTCACATAATGAAAACCTATACTTTGTTTCGGTCGAGTTCCCCATTCAAATGCATATAACAGTGAGAAACGCACTGTCTTGGCGAAATAAAGCGTTTTTGTACAACTTCATATAAATAGCTGTAACTTTTGATAGAAGACTCGGATACACATGTTTATGGCTTTATCTTATAGAACTCAAGGTCCCCGTGCTGGGAAAACAGGTTTTGCAGCTGTTTGAGCTAAGATTTCCAAGTTATTCACATAATGAAAACCTATACTTTGTTTCGGTCGAGTTCCCCATTCAAATGCATATAACAGTGAGAAACGCACTGTCTTGGCGAAATAAAGCGTTTTTGTACAACTTCATATAAATAGCTGTAATGTTTGATAGAAGACTCAGACAAACATGTTTATGGCTTTATCTTATAGAACTCAAGGTCCCCGTGCTGGGAAAACAGGTTTTGAAGCTGTTTGAGCTAAGATTTCCAAGTTATTCACATAATGAAAACCTATACTTTGTTTCGGTCGAGTTCCCCATTCAAATGCATGTAACAGTGAGAAACGCACTGTCTTGGCGAAAGAAAGCGTTTTTGTACAACTTCATAGAAATAGCTGTAACTTTTGATAGAAGACTCAGACAAACATGTTTATGGCCTTATATTATAGAACTCAAGGTCTCCGTGCTGGGAAAACAGGTTTTGCAGCTGTTTGAGCTAAGATTTCCAAGTTATTCACATAATGAAAACCTATACTTTGTTTCGGTCGAGTTCCCCATTCAAATGCATGTAACAGTGAGAAACGCACTGTCTTGGCGAAAGAAAGCGTTTTTGTACAACTTCATATGAATAGCTGTAACTTTTGATAGAAGACTCGGATACACATGTTTATGGCTTTATCTTATAGAACTCAAGGTTCCCGTGCTGGGAAAACAGGTTTTGCAGCTGTTTGAGCTAAGATTTCCAAGTTATTCACATAATGAAAACCTATACTTTGTTTCGGTCGAGTTCCCCATTCAAATGCATGTAACAGTGAGAAACGCACTGTCTTGGCGAAAGAAAGCGTTTTTGTAAAACTTCATAGAAATAGCTGTAACTTTTGATAGAAGACTCAGACAAACATGTTTATGGCCTTATATTATAGAACTCAAGGTCCCCGTGCTGGGAAAACAGGTTTTGCAGCTGTTTGAGCTAAGATTTCCAAGTTATTCACATAATGAAAACCTATACTTTGTTTCGGTCGAGTTCCCCATTCAAATGCATATAACAGTGAGAAACGCACTGTCTTGGCGAAATAAAGCGTTTTTGTACAACTTCATATAAATAGCTGTAACTTTTGATAGAAGACTCAGACAAACATGTTTATGGCTTTAACTTATAGAACTCAAGGTCCCCGTGCTGGGAAAACAGGTTTTGCAGCTGTTTGAGCTAAGATTTCAAAGTTATTCACATAATGAAAACCTATACTTTGTTTCGGTCGAGTTCCCCATTCAAATGCATATAACAGTGAGAAACGCACTGTCTTGGCGAAATAAAGCGTTTTTCAACAACTTCATATAAATAGCTGTAACTTTTGATAGAAGACTCGGATACACATGTTTATGGCTTTAACTTATAGAACTCAAGGTCCCCGTGCTGGGAAAACAGGTTTTGCAGCTGTTTGAGCTAAGATTTCCAAGTTACTCACATAATGAAAACCTATACTTTGTTTCGGTCGAGTTCCCCATTCAAATGCATATAACAGTGAGAAACGCACTGTCTTGGCGAAATAAAGCGTTTTTGTACAACTTCATATAAATAGCTGTAATGTTTGATAGAAGACTCAGACAAACATGTTTATGGCTTTATCTTATAGAACTCAAGGTCCCCGTGCTGGGAAAACAGGTTTTGAAGCTGTTTGAGCTAAGATTTCCAAGTTATTCATATAATGAAAACCTATACTTTGTTTCGGTCGAGTTCCCCTTTCAAACGCATATAACAGTGAGAAACGCACTGTCTTGGCGAAATAAAGCGTTTTTGTACAACTTCATATAAATAGCTGTAACTTTTGATAGAAGACTCGGATACACATGTTTATGGCTTTATCTTATAGAACTCAAGGTTCCCGTGCTGGGAAAACAGGTTTTGCAGCTGTTTGAGCTAAGATTTCCAAGTTATTCACATAATGAAAACCTATACTTTGTTTCGGTCGAGTTCCCCATTCAAATGCATATAACAGTGAGAAATGCACTGTCTTGACGAAATAAAGCGTTTTTGTACAACTTCATATAAATAGCTGTAACTTTTGATAGAAGACTCGGATACACATGTTTATGGCTTTATCTTATAGAACTCAAGGTCCCCGTGCTGGGAAAACAGGTTTTGCAGCTGTTTGAGCTAAGATTTCCAAGTTATTCACATAATGAAAACCTATACTTTGTTTCGGTCGAGTTCCCCATTCAAATGCATATAACAGTGAGAAACGCACTGTCTTGGCGAAATAAAGCGTTTTTGTACAACTTCATATAAATAGCTGTAACTTTTGATAGAAGACTCGGATACACATGTTTATGGCTTTATCTTATAGAACTCAAGGTCCCCGTGCTGGGAAAAATAGGTTTTGCAGCTGTTTGAGCTAAGATTTCCAAGTTATTCACATAATGAAAACCTATACTTTGTTTCGGTCGAGTTCCCCATTCAAATGCATGTAACAGTGAGAAACGCACTGTCTTGGCGAAATAAAGCGTTTTTGTACAACTTCATATAAATAGCTGTAACTTTTGATAGAAGACTCAGACAAACATGTTTATGGCTTTATCTTATAGAACTCAAGGTCCCCGTGCTGGGAAAACAGGTTTTGCAGCTGTTTGAGCTAAGATTTCAAAGTTATTCACATAATGAAAACCTATACTTTGTTTCGGTCGAGTTCCCCATTCAAATGCATATAACAGTGAGAAACGCACTGTCTTGGCGAAATAAAGCGTTTTTGTACAACTTCATATAAATAGCTGTAACTTTTGATAGAAGACTCGGATACACATGTTTATGGTTTTATCTTATAGAACTCAAGGTCCCCGTGCTGGGAAAACAGGTTTTGCAGCTGTTTGAGCTAAGATTTCCAAGTTATTCACATAATGAAAACCTATACTTTGTTTCGGTCGAGTTCCCCATTCAAATGCATATAACAGTGAGAAACGCACTGTCTTGGCGAAATAAAGCGTTTTTGTACAACTTCATATAAATAGCTGTAATGTTTGATAGAAGACTCAGACAAACATGTTTATGGCTTTATCTTATAGAACTCAAGGTCCCCGTGCTGGGAAAACAGGTTTTGAAGCTGTTTGAGCTAAGATTTCCAAGTTATTCACATAATGAAAACCTATACTTTGTTTCGGTCGAGTTCCCCATTCAAATGCATGTAACAGTGAGAAACGCACTGTCTTGGCGAAAGAAAGCGTTTTTGTACAACTTCATATGAATAGCTGTAACTTTTGATAGAAGACTCGGATACACATGTTTATGGCTTTATCTTATAGAACTCAAGGTTCCCGTGCTGGGAAAACAGGTTTTGCAGCTGTTTGAGCTAAGATTTCCAAGTTATTCACATAATGAAAACCTATACTTTGTTTCGGTCGAGTTCCCCATTCAAATGCATGTAACAGTGAGAAACGCACTGTCTTGGCGAAAGAAAGCGTTTTTGTACAACTTCATAGAAATAGCTGTAACTTTTGATAGAAGACTCAGACAAACATGTTTATGGCCTTATATTATAGAACTCAAGGTCTCCGTGCTGGGAAAACAGGTTTTGCAGCTGTTTGAGCTAAGATTTCCAAGTTATTCACATAATGAAAACCTATACTTTGTTTCGGTCGAGTTCCCCATTCAAATGCATGTAACAGTGAGAAACGCACTGTCTTGGCGAAATTAAGCGTTTTTGTACAACTTCATAGAAATAGCTGTAACTTTTGATAGAAGACTCAGACAAACATGTTTATGGCCTTATATTATAGAACTCAAGGTCCCCGTGCTGGGAAAACAGGTTTTGAAGCTGTTTGAGCTAAGATTTCCAAGTTATTCATATAATGAAAACCTATACTTTGTTTCGGTCGAGTTCCCCTTTCAAACGCATATAACAGTGAGAAACGCACTGTCTTGGCGAAATAAAGCGTTTTTGTACAACTTCATATAAATAGCTGTAACTTTTGATAGAAGACTCGGATACACATGTTTATGGCTTTATCTTATAGAACTCAAGGTTCCCGTGCTGGGAAAACAGGTTTTGCAGCTGTTTGAGCTAAGATTTCCAAGTTATTCACATAATGAAAACCTATACTTTGTTTCGGTCGAGTTCCCCATTCAAATGCATATAACAGTGAGAAATGCACTGTCTTGACGAAATAAAGCGTTTTTGTACAACTTCATATAAATAGCTGTAACTTTTGATAGAAGACTCGGATACACATGTTTATGGCTTTATCTTATAGAACTCAAGGTCCCCGTGCTGGGAAAACAGGTTTTGCAGCTGTTTGAGCTAAGATTTCCAAGTTATTCACATAATGAAAACCTATACTTTGTTTCGGTCGAGTTCCCCATTCAAATGCATATAACAGTGAGAAACGCACTGTCTTGGCGAAATAAAGCGTTTTTGTACAACTTCATATAAATAGCTGTAATGTTTGATAGAAGACTCAGACAAACATGTTTATGGCTTTATCTTATAGAACTCAAGGTCCCCGTGCTGGGAAAACAGGTTTTGAAGCTGTTTGAGCTAAGATTTCCAAGTTATTCATATAATGAAAACCTATACTTTGTTTCGGTCGAGTTCCCCTTTCAAACGCATATAACAGTGAGAAACGCACTGTCTTGGCGAAATAAAGCGTTTTTGTACAACTTCATATAAATAGCTGTAACTTTTGATAGAAGACTCGGATACACATGTTTATGGCTTTATCTTATAGAACTCAAGGTTCCCGTGCTGGGAAAACAGGTTTTGCAGCTGTTTGAGCTAAGATTTCCAAGTTATTCACATAATGAAAACCTATACTTTGTTTCGGTCGAGTTCCCCATTCAAATGCATATAACAGTGAGAAATGCACTGTCTTGACGAAATAAAGCGTTTTTGTACAACTTCATATAAATAGCTGTAACTTTTGATAGAAGACTCGGATACACATGTTTATGGCTTTATCTTATAGAACTCAAGGTCCCCGTGCTGGGAAAACAGGTTTTGCAGCTGTTTGAGCTAAGATTTCCAAGTTATTCACATAATGAAAACCTATACTTTGTTTCGGTCGAGTTCCCCATTCAAATGCATATAACAGTGAGAAACGCACTGTCTTGGCGAAATAAAGCGTTTTTGTACAACTTCATATAAATAGCTGTAACTTTTGATAGAAGACTCGGATACACATGTTTATGGCTTTATCTTATAGAACTCAAGGTCCCCGTGCTGGGAAAAATAGGTTTTGCAGCTGTTTGAGCTAAGATTTCCAAGTTATTCACATAATGAAAACCTATACTTTGTTTCGGTCGAGTTCCCCATTCAAATGCATGTAACAGTGAGAAACGCACTGTCTTGGCGAAATAAAGCGTTTTTGTACAACTTCATATAAATAGCTGTAACTTTTGATAGAAGACTCAGACAAACATGTTTATGGCTTTATCTTATAGAACTCAAGGTCCCCGTGCTGGGAAAACAGGTTTTGCAGCTGTTTGAGCTAAGATTTCAAAGTTATTCACATAATGAAAACCTATACTTTGTTTCGGTCGAGTTCCCCATTCAAATGCATATAACAGTGAGAAACGCACTGTCTTGGCGAAATAAAGCGTTTTTGTACAACTTCATATAAATAGCTGTAACTTTTGATAGAAGACTCGGATACACATGTTTATGGTTTTATCTTATAGAACTCAAGGTCCCCGTGCTGGGAAAACAGGTTTTGCAGCTGTTTGAGCTAAGATTTCCAAGTTATTCACATAATGAAAACCTATACTTTGTTTCGGTCGAGTTCCCCATTCAAATGCATATAACAGTGAGAAACGCACTGTCTTGGCGAAATAAAGCGTTTTTGTACAACTTCATATAAATAGCTGTAATGTTTGATAGAAGACTCAGACAAACATGTTTATGGCTTTATCTTATAGAACTCAAGGTCCCCGTGCTGGGAAAACAGGTTTTGAAGCTGTTTGAGCTAAGATTTCCAAGTTATTCACATAATGAAAACCTATACTTTGTTTCGGTCGAGTTCCCCATTCAAATGCATGTAACAGTGAGAAACGCACTGTCTTGGCGAAAGAAAGCGTTTTTGTACAACTTCATATGAATAGCTGTAACTTTTGATAGAAGACTCGGATACACATGTTTATGGCTTTATCTTATAGAACTCAAGGTTCCCGTGCTGGGAAAACAGGTTTTGCAGCTGTTTGAGCTAAGATTTCCAAGTTATTCACATAATGAAAACCTATACTTTGTTTCGGTCGAGTTCCCCATTCAAATGCATGTAACAGTGAGAAACGCACTGTCTTGGCGAAAGAAAGCGTTTTTGTACAACTTCATAGAAATAGCTGTAACTTTTGATAGAAGACTCAGACAAACATGTTTATGGCCTTATATTATAGAACTCAAGGTCTCCGTGCTGGGAAAACAGGTTTTGCAGCTGTTTGAGCTAAGATTTCCAAGTTATTCACATAATGAAAACCTATACTTTGTTTCGGTCGAGTTCCCCATTCAAATGCATGTAACAGTGAGAAACGCACTGTCTTGGCGAAATTAAGCGTTTTTGTACAACTTCATAGAAATAGCTGTAACTTTTGATAGAAGACTCAGACAAACATGTTTATGGCCTTATATTATAGAACTCAAGGTCCCCGTGCTGGGAAAACAGGTTTTGAAGCTGTTTGAGCTAAGATTTCCAAGTTATTCATATAATGAAAACCTATACTTTGTTTCGGTCGAGTTCCCCTTTCAAACGCATATAACAGTGAGAAACGCACTGTCTTGGCGAAATAAAGCGTTTTTGTACAACTTCATATAAATAGCTGTAACTTTTGATAGAAGACTCGGATACACATGTTTATGGCTTTATCTTATAGAACTCAAGGTTCCCGTGCTGGGAAAACAGGTTTTGCAGCTGTTTGAGCTAAGATTTCCAAGTTATTCACATAATGAAAACCTATACTTTGTTTCGGTCGAGTTCCCCATTCAAATGCATATAACAGTGAGAAATGCACTGTCTTGACGAAATAAAGCGTTTTTGTACAACTTCATATAAATAGCTGTAACTTTTGATAGAAGACTCGGATACACATGTTTATGGCTTTATCTTATAGAACTCAAGGTCCCCGTGCTGGGAAAACAGGTTTTGCAGCTGTTTGAGCTAAGATTTCCAAGTTATTCACATAATGAAAACCTATACTTTGTTTCGGTCGAGTTCCCCATTCAAATGCATATAACAGTGAGAAACGCACTGTCTTGGCGAAATAAAGCGTTTTTGTACAACTTCATATAAATAGCTGTAACTTTTGATAGAAGACTCGGATACACATGTTTATGGCTTTATCTTATAGAACTCAAGGTCCCCGTGCTGGGAAAAATAGGTTTTGCAGCTGTTTGAGCTAAGATTTCCAAGTTATTCACATAATGAAAACCTATACTTTGTTTCGGTCGAGTTCCCCATTCAAATGCATATAACAGTGAGAAACGCACTGTCTTGGCGAAATAAAGCGTTTTTGTACAACTTCATATAAATAGCTGTAACTTTTGATAGAAGACTCAGACAAACATGTTTATGGCTTTATCTTATAGAACTCAAGGTCCCCGTGCTGGGAAAACAGGTTTTGCAGCTGTTTGAGCTAAGATTTCCAAGTTATTCACATAATGAAAACCTATACTTTGTTTCGGTCGAGTTCCCCATTCAAATGCATATAACAGTGAGAAACGCACTGTCTTGGCGAAATAAAGCGTTTTTGTACAACTTCATATAAATAGCTGTAATGTTTGATAGAAGACTCAGACAAACATGTTTATGGCTTTATCTTATAGAACTCAAGGTCCCCGTGCTGGGAAAACAGGTTTTGAAGCTGTTTGAGCTAAGATTTCCAAGTTATTCACATAATGAAAACCTATACTTTGTTTCGGTCGAGTTCCCCATTCAAATGCATGTAACAGTGAGAAACGCACTGTCTTGGCGAAAGAAAGCGTTTTTGTACAACTTCATATGAATAGCTGTAACTTTTGATAGAAGACTCGGATACACATGTTTATGGCTTTATCTTATAGAACTCAAGGTTCCCGTGCTGGGAAAACAGGTTTTGCAGCTGTTTGAGCTAAGATTTCCAAGTTATTCACATAATGAAAACCTATACTTTGTTTCGGTCGAGTTCCCCATTCAAATGCATGTAACAGTGAGAAACGCACTGTCTTGGCGAAAGAAAGCGTTTTTGTACAACTTCATAGAAATAGCTGTAACTTTTGATAGAAGACTCAGACAAACATGTTTATGGCCTTATATTATAGAACTCAAGGTCTCCGTGCTGGGAAAACAGGTTTTGCAGCTGTTTGAGCTAAGATTTCCAAGTTATTCACATAATGAAAACCTATACTTTGTTTCGGTCGAGTTCCCCATTCAAATGCATGTAACAGTGAGAAACGCACTGTCTTGGCGAAATTAAGCGTTTTTGTACAACTTCATAGAAATAGCTGTAACTTTTGATAGAAGACTCAGACAAACATGTTTATGGCCTTATATTATAGAACTCAAGGTCCCCGTGCTGGGAAAACAGGTTTTGCAGCTGTTTGAGCTAAGATTTCCAAGTTATTCACATAATGAAAACCTATACTTTGTTTCGGTCGAGTTCCCCATTCAAATGCATGTAACAGTGAGAAACGCACTGTCTTGGCAAAAGAAAGCGTTTTTGTACAACTTCATAGAAATAGCTGTAACTTTTGATAGAAGACTCAGACAAACATGTTTATGGCCTTATATTATAGAACTCAAGGTCTCCGTGCTGGGAAAACAGGTTTTGCAGCTGTTTGAGCTAAGATTTCAAAGTTATTCACATAATGAAAACCTATACTTTGTTTCGGTCGAGTTCCCCATTCAAATGCATATAACAGTGAGAAACGCACTGTCTTGGCGAAATAAAGCGTTTTTGTACAACTTCATATAAATAGCTGTAACTTTTGATAGAAGACTCGGATACACATGTTTATGGCTTTATCTTATAGAACTCAAGGTCCCCGTGCTGGGAAAACAGGTTTTGCAGCTGTTTGAGCTAAGATTTCCAAGTTATTCACATAATGAAAACCTATACTTTGTTTCGGTCGAGTTCCCCATTCAAATGCATATAACAGTGAGAAACGCACTGTCTTGGCGAAATAAAGCGTTTTTGTACAACTTCATATAAATAGCTGTAATGTTTGATAGAAGACTCAGACAAACATGTTTATGGCTTTATCTTATAGAACTCAAGGTCCCCGTGCTGGGAAAACAGGTTTTGAAGCTGTTTGAGCTAAGATTTCCAAGTTATTCACATAATGAAAACCTATACTTTGTTTCGGTCGAGTTCCCCATTCAAATGCATGTAACAGTGAGAAACGCACTGTCTTGGCGAAAGAAAGCGTTTTTGTACAACTTCATATGAATAGCTGTAACTTTTGATAGAAGACTCGGATACACATGTTTATGGCTTTATCTTATAGAACTCAAGGTTCCCGTGCTGGGAAAACAGGTTTTGCAGCTGTTTGAGCTAAGATTTCCAAGTTATTCACATAATGAAAACCTATACTTTGTTTCGGTCGAGTTCCCCATTCAAATGCATGTAACAGTGAGAAACGCACTGTCTTGGCGAAAGAAAGCGTTTTTGTACAACTTCATATAAATAGCTGTAACTTTTGATAGAAGACTCAGACAAACATGTTTATGGCCTTATATTATAGAACTCAAGGTCCCCGTGCTGGGAAAACAGGTTTTGCAGCTGTTTGAGCTAAGATTTCCAAGTTATTCACATAATGAAAACCTATACTTTGTTTCGGTCGAGTTCCCCATTCAAATGCATATAACAGTGAGAAACGCACTGTCTTGGCGAAAGAAAGCGTTTTTGTACAACTTCATATAAATAGCTGTAACTTTTGATAGAAGACTCAGACAAACATGTTTATGGCCTTATATTATAGAACTCAAGGTCTCCGTGCTGGGAAAACAGGTTTTGCAGCTGTTTGAGCTAAGATTTCCAAGTTATTCACATAATGAAAACCTATACTTTGTTTCGGTCGAGTTCCCCATTCAAATGCATGTAACAGTGAGAAATGCACTGTCTTGGCGAAAGAAAGCGTTTTTGTACAACTTCATAGAAATAGCTGTAACTTTTGATAGAAGACTCAGACAAACATGTTTATGGCTTTATCTTATAGAACTTAAGGTCTCCGTGCTGGGAAAACAGGTTTTGCAGCTGTTTGAGCTAAGATTTCCAAGTTATTCACATAATGAAAACCTATACTTTGTTTCGGTCGAGTTCCCCATTCAAATGCATGTAACAGTGAGAAACGCACTGTCTTGGCGAAAGAAAGCGTTTTTGTACAACTTCATATGACTAGCTGTAACTTTTGATAGAAGACTCGGATACACATGTTTATGGCTTTATCTTATAGAACTCAAGGTCCCCGTGCTGGGAAAACAGGTTTTGCAGCTGTTTGAGCTAAGATTTCCAAGTTACTCACATAATGAAAACCTATACTTTGTTTCGGTCGAGTTCCCCATTCAAATGCATGTAACAGTGAGAAACGCACTGTCTTGGCGAAAGAAAGCGTTTTTGTACAACTTCATAGAAATAGCTGTAACTTTTGATAGAAGACTCAGACAAACATGTTTATGGCCTTATATTATAGAACTCAAGGTCCCCGTGCTGGGAAAACAGGTTTTGCAGCTGTTTGAGCTAAGATTTCCAAGTTATTCACATAATGAAAACCTATACTTTGTTTCGGTCGAGTTCCCCATTCAAATGCATGTAACAGTGAGAAACGCACTGTCTTGGCGAAAGAAAGCGTTTTTGTACAACTTCATAGAAATAGCTGTAACTTTTGATAGAAGACTCGGATACACATGTTTATGGCTTTATCTTATAGAACTCAAGGTCCCCGTGCTGGGAAAACAGGTTTTGCAGCTGTTTGAGCTAAGATTTCCAAGTTACTCACATAATGAAAACCTATACTTTGTTTCGGTCGAGTTCCCCATTCAAATGCATGTAACAGTGAGAAACGCACTGTCTTGGCGAAATAAAGCGTTTTTGTACAACTTCATAGAAATAGCTGTAACTTTTGATAGAAGACTCAGACAAACATGTTTATGGCCTTATATTATAGAACTCAAGGTCCCCGTGCTGGGAAAACAGGTTTTGCAGCTGTTTGAGCTAAGATTTCCAAGTTATTCACATAATGAAAACCTATACTTTGTTTCGGTCGAGTTCCCCATTCAAATGCATGTAACAGTGAGAAACGCACTGTCTTGGCGAAAGAAAGCGTTTTTGTACAACTTCATAGAAATAGCTGTAACTTTTGATAGAGGACTCAGACAAACATGTTTATGGCCTTATATTATAGAACTCAAGGTTCCCGTGCTGGGAAAACAGGTTTTGCAGCTGTTTGAGCTAAGATTTCCAAGTTATTCACATAATGAAAACCTATACTTTGTTTCGGTCGAGTTCCCCATTCAAATGCATGTAACAGTGAGAAACGCACTGTCTTGGCGAAAGAAAGCGTTTTTGTACAACTTCATAGAAATAGCTGTAACTTTTGATAGAAGACTCAGACAAACATGTTTATGGCCTTATATTATAGAACTCAAGGTCTCCGTGCTGGGAAAACAGGTTTTGCAGCTGTTTGAGCTAAGATTTCCAAGTTATTCACATAATGAAAACCTATACTTTGTTTCGGTCGAGTTCCCCATTCAAATGCATGTAACAGTGAGAAACGCACTGTCTTGGCGAAAGAAAGCGTTTTTGTACAACTTCATATGAATAGCTGTAACTTTTGATAGAAGACTCGGATACACATGTTTATGGCTTTATCTTATAGAACTCAAGGTTCCCGTGCTGGGAAAACAGGTTTTGCAGCTGTTTGAGCTAAGATTTCCAAGTTATTCACATAATGAAAACCTATACTTTGTTTCGGTCGAGTTCCCCATTCAAATGCATGTAACAGTGAGAAACGCACTGTCTTGGCGAAAGAAAGCGTTTTTGTACAACTTCATATGAATAGCTGTAACTTTTGATAGAAGACTCGGATACACATGTTTATGGCTTTATCTTATAGAACTCAAGGTTCCCGTGCTGGGAAAACAGGTTTTGCAGCTGTTTGAGCTAAGATTTCCAAGTTATTCACATAATGAAAACCTGTACTTTGTTTCGGTTGAGTTCCCCATTCAAATGCATGTAACAGTGAGAAACGCACTGTCTTGGCGAAAGAAAGCGTTTTTGTACAACTTCATATGAATAGCTGTAACTTTTGATAGAAGACTCGGATACACATGTTTATGGCTTTATCTTATAGAACTCAAGGTTCCCGTGCTGGGAAAACAGGTTTTGCAGCTGTTTGAGCTAAGATTTCCAAGTTATTCACATAATGAAAACCTATACTTTGTTTCGGTCGAGTTCCCCATTCAAATGCATGTAACAGTGAGAAACGCACTGTCTTGGCGAAAGAAAGCGTTTTTGTACAACTTCATAGAAATAGCTGTAACTTTTGATAGAAGACTCAGACAAACATGTTTATGGCCTTATATTATAGAACTCAAGGTCTCCGTGCTGGGAAAACAGGTTTTGCAGCTGTTTGAGCTAAGATTTCCAAGTTATTCACATAATGAAAACATATACTTTGTTTCGGTCGAGTTCCCCATTCAAATGCATGTAACAGTGAGAAACGCACTGTCTTGGCGAAAGAAAGCGTTTTTGTACAACTTCATAGAAATAGCTGTAACTTTTGATAGAAGACTCAGACAAACATGTTTATGGCCTTATATTATAGAACTCAAGGTCTCCGTGCTGGGAAAACAGGTTTTGCAGCTGTTTGAGCTAAGATTTCCAAGTTATTCACATAATGAAAACCTATACTTTGTTTCGGTCGAGTTCCCCATTCAAATGCATGTAACAGTGAGAAACGCACTGTCTTGGCGAAATTAAGCGTTTTTGTACAACTTCATAGAAATAGCTGTAACTTTTGATAGAAGCCTCGGATACACATGTTTATGGCTTTATCTTATAGAACTCAAGGTCCCCGTGCTGGGAAAAATAGGTTTTGCAGCTGTTTGAGCTAAGATTTCCAAGTTATTCACATAATGAAAACCTATACTTTGTTTCGGTCGAGTTCCCCATTCAAATGCATGTAACAGTGAGAAACGCACTGTCTTGGCGAAATAAAGCGTTTTTGTACAACTTCATATAAATAGCTGTAATGTTTGATAGAAGACTCAGACAAACATGTTTATGGCTTTATCTTATAGAACTCAAGGTCCCCGTGCTGGGAAAACAGGTTTTGAAGCTGTTTGAGCTAAGATTTCCAAGTTATTCACATAATGAAAACCTGTACTTTGTTTCGGTTGAGTTCCCCATTCAAATGCATGTAACAGTGAGAAACGCACTGTCTTGGCGAAAGAAAGCGTTTTTGTACAACTTCATATGAATAGCTGTAACTTTTGATAGAAGACTCGGATACACATGTTTATGGCTTTATCTTATAGAACTCAAGGTTCCCGTGCTGGGAAAACAGGTTTTGCAGCTGTTTGAGCTAAGATTTCCAAGTTATTCACATAATGAAAACCTATACTTTGTTTCGGTCGAGTTCCCCATTCAAATGCATGTAACAGTGAGAAACGCACTGTCTTGGCGAAAGAAAGCGTTTTTGTACAACTTCATAGAAATAGCTGTAACTTTTGATAGAAGACTCAGACAAACATGTTTATGGCCTTATATTATAGAACTCAAGGTCTCCGTGCTGGGAAAACAGGTTTTGCAGCTGTTTGAGCTAAGATTTCCAAGTTATTCACATAATGAAAACATATACTTTGTTTCGGTCGAGTTCCCCATTCAAATGCATGTAACAGTGAGAAACGCACTGTCTTGGCGAAAGAAAGCGTTTTTGTACAACTTCATAGAAATAGCTGTAACTTTTGATAGAAGACTCAGACAAACATGTTTATGGCCTTATATTATAGAACTCAAGGTCTCCGTGCTGGGAAAACAGGTTTTGCAGCTGTTTGAGCTAAGATTTCCAAGTTATTCACATAATGAAAACCTATACTTTGTTTCGGTCGAGTTCCCCATTCAAATGCATGTAACAGTGAGAAACGCACTGTCTTGGCGAAAGAAAGCGTTTTTGTACAACTTCATATGAATAGCTGTAACTTTTGATAGAAGCCTCGGATACACATGTTTATGGCTTTATCTTATAGAACTCAAGGTCCCCGTGCTGGGAAAAATAGGTTTTGCAGCTGTTTGAGCTAAGATTTCCAAGTTATTCACATAATGAAAACCTATACTTTGTTTCGGTCGAGTTCCCCATTCAAATGCATGTAACAGTGAGAAACGCACTGTCTTGGCGAAATAAAGCGTTTTTGTACAACTTCATATAAATAGCTGTAATGTTTGATAGAAGACTCAGACAAACATGTTTATGGCTTTATCTTATAGAACTCAAGGTCCCCGTGCTGGGAAAACAGGTTTTGAAGCTGTTTGAGCTAAGATTTCCAAGTTATTCACATAATGAAAACCTATACTTTGTTTCGGTCGAGTTCCCCATTCAAATGCATGTAACAGTGAGAAACGCACTGTCTTGGCGAAAGAAAGCGTTTTTGTACAACTTCATATGAATAGCTGTAACTTTTGATAGAAGACTCGGATACACATGTTTATGGCTTTATCTTATAGAACTCAAGGTTCCCGTGCTGGGAAAACAGGTTTTGCAGCTGTTTGAGCTAAGATTTCCAAGTTATTCACATAATGAAAACCTATACTTTGTTTCGGTCGAGTTCCCCATTCAAATGCATGTAACAGTGAGAAACGCACTGTCTTGGCGAAAGAAAGCGTTTTTGTACAACTTCATAGAAATAGCTGTAACTTTTGATAGAAGACTCAGACAAACATGTTTATGGCCTTATATTATAGAACTCAAGGTCTCCGTGCTGGGAAAACAGGTTTTGCAGCTGTTTGAGCTAAGATTTCCAAGTTATTCACATAATGAAAACCTATACTTTGTTTCGGTCGAGTTCCCCATTCAAATGCATGTAACAGTGAGAAACGCACTGTCTTGGCGAAATTAAGCGTTTTTGTACAACTTCATAGAAATAGCTGTAACTTTTGATAGAAGACTCAGACAAACATGTTTATGGCCTTATATTATAGAACTCAAGGTCCCCGTGCTGGGAAAACAGGTTTTGAAGCTGTTTGAGCTAAGATTTCCAAGTTATTCATATAATGAAAACCTATACTTTGTTTCGGTCGAGTTCCCCTTTCAAACGCATATAACAGTGAGAAACGCACTGTCTTGGCGAAATAAAGCGTTTTTGTACAACTTCATATAAATAGCTGTAACTTTTGATAGAAGACTCGGATACACATGTTTATGGCTTTATCTTATAGAACTCAAGGTTCCCGTGCTGGGAAAACAGGTTTTGCAGCTGTTTGAGCTAAGATTTCCAAGTTATTCACATAATGAAAACCTATACTTTGTTTCGGTCGAGTTCCCCATTCAAATGCATATAACAGTGAGAAATGCACTGTCTTGACGAAATAAAGCGTTTTTGTACAACTTCATATAAATAGCTGTAACTTTTGATAGAAGACTCGGATACACATGTTTATGGCTTTATCTTATAGAACTCAAGGTCCCCGTGCTGGGAAAACAGGTTTTGCAGCTGTTTGAGCTAAGATTTCCAAGTTATTCACATAATGAAAACCTATACTTTGTTTCGGTCGAGTTCCCCATTCAAATGCATATAACAGTGAGAAACGCACTGTCTTGGCGAAATAAAGCGTTTTTGTACAACTTCATATAAATAGCTGTAACTTTTGATAGAAGACTCGGATACACATGTTTATGGCTTTATCTTATAGAACTCAAGGTCCCCGTGCTGGGAAAAATAGGTTTTGCAGCTGTTTGAGCTAAGATTTCCAAGTTATTCACATAATGAAAACCTATACTTTGTTTCGGTCGAGTTCCCCATTCAAATGCATGTAACAGTGAGAAACGCACTGTCTTGGCGAAATAAAGCGTTTTTGTACAACTTCATATAAATAGCTGTAACTTTTGATAGAAGACTCAGACAAACATGTTTATGGCTTTATCTTATAGAACTCAAGGTCCCCGTGCTGGGAAAACAGGTTTTGCAGCTGTTTGAGCTAAGATTTCAAAGTTATTCACATAATGAAAACCTATACTTTGTTTCGGTCGAGTTCCCCATTCAAATGCATATAACAGTGAGAAACGCACTGTCTTGGCGAAATAAAGCGTTTTTGTACAACTTCATATAAATAGCTGTAACTTTTGATAGAAGACTCGGATACACATGTTTATGGCTTTATCTTATAGAACTCAAGGTCCCCGTGCTGGGAAAACAGGTTTTGCAGCTGTTTGAGCTAAGATTTCCAAGTTATTCACATAATGAAAACCTATACTTTGTTTCGGTCGAGTTCCCCATTCAAATGCATATAACAGTGAGAAACGCACTGTCTTGGCGAAATAAAGCGTTTTTGTACAACTTCATATAAATAGCTGTAATGTTTGATAGAAGACTCAGACAAACATGTTTATGGCTTTATCTTATAGAACTCAAGGTCCCCGTGCTGGGAAAACAGGTTTTGAAGCTGTTTGAGCTAAGATTTCCAAGTTATTCACATAATGAAAACCTATACTTTGTTTCGGTCGAGTTCCCCATTCAAATGCATGTAACAGTGAGAAACGCACTGTCTTGGCGAAAGAAAGCGTTTTTGTACAACTTCATATGAATAGCTGTAACTTTTGATAGAAGACTCGGATACACATGTTTATGGCTTTATCTTATAGAACTCAAGGTTCCCGTGCTGGGAAAACAGGTTTTGCAGCTGTTTGAGCTAAGATTTCCAAGTTATTCACATAATGAAAACCTATACTTTGTTTCGGTCGAGTTCCCCATTCAAATGCATGTAACAGTGAGAAACGCACTGTCTTGGCGAAAGAAAGCGTTTTTGTACAACTTCATAGAAATAGCTGTAACTTTTGATAGAAGACTCAGACAAACATGTTTATGGCCTTATATTATAGAACTCAAGGTCTCCGTGCTGGGAAAACAGGTTTTGCAGCTGTTTGAGCTAAGATTTCCAAGTTATTCACATAATGAAAACCTATACTTTGTTTCGGTCGAGTTCCCCATTCAAATGCATGTAACAGTGAGAAACGCACTGTCTTGGCGAAATAAAGCGTTTTTGTACAACTTCATATAAATAGCTGTAACTTTTGATAGAAGACTCAGACAAACATGTTTATGGCTTTATCTTATAGAACTCAAGGTCCCCGTGCTGGGAAAACAGGTTTTGCAGCTGTTTGAGCTAAGATTTCAAAGTTATTCACATAATGAAAACCTATACTTTGTTTCGGTCGAGTTCCCCATTCAAATGCATATAACAGTGAGAAACGCACTGTCTTGGCGAAATAAAGCGTTTTTGTACAACTTCATATAAATAGCTGTAACTTTTGATAGAAGACTCGGATACACATGTTTATGGCTTTATCTTATAGAACTCAAGGTCCCCGTGCTGGGAAAACAGGTTTTGCAGCTGTTTGAGCTAAGATTTCCAAGTTATTCACATAATGAAAACCTATACTTTGTTTCGGTCGAGTTCCCCATTCAAATGCATATAACAGTGAGAAACGCACTGTCTTGGCGAAATAAAGCGTTTTTGTACAACTTCATATAAATAGCTGTAATGTTTGATAGAAGACTCAGACAAACATGTTTATGGCTTTATCTTATAGAACTCAAGGTCCCCGTGCTGGGAAAACAGGTTTTGAAGCTGTTTGAGCTAAGATTTCCAAGTTATTCACATAATGAAAACCTATACTTTGTTTCGGTCGAGTTCCCCATTCAAATGCATGTAACAGTGAGAAACGCACTGTCTTGGCGAAAGAAAGCGTTTTTGTACAACTTCATATGAATAGCTGTAACTTTTGATAGAAGACTCGGATACACATGTTTATGGCTTTATCTTATAGAACTCAAGGTTCCCGTGCTGGGAAAACAGGTTTTGCAGCTGTTTGAGCTAAGATTTCCAAGTTATTCACATAATGAAAACCTATACTTTGTTTCGGTCGAGTTCCCCATTCAAATGCATGTAACAGTGAGAAACGCACTGTCTTGGCGAAAGAAAGCGTTTTTGTACAACTTCATAGAAATAGCTGTAACTTTTGATAGAAGACTCAGACAAACATGTTTATGGCCTTATATTATAGAACTCAAGGTCTCCGTGCTGGGAAAACAGGTTTTGCAGCTGTTTGAGCTAAGATTTCCAAGTTATTCACATAATGAAAACCTATACTTTGTTTCGGTCGAGTTCCCCATTCAAATGCATGTAACAGTGAGAAACGCACTGTCTTGGCGAAATTAAGCGTTTTTGTACAACTTCATAGAAATAGCTGTAACTTTTGATAGAAGACTCAGACAAACATGTTTATGGCCTTATATTATAGAACTCAAGGTCCCCGTGCTGGGAAAACAGGTTTTGCAGCTGTTTGAGCTAAGATTTCCAAGTTATTCACATAATGAAAACCTATACTTTGTTTCGGTCGAGTTCCCCATTCAAATGCATGTAACAGTGAGAAACGCACTGTCTTGGCAAAAGAAAGCGTTTTTGTACAACTTCATAGAAATAGCTGTAACTTTTGATAGAAGACTCAGACAAACATGTTTATGGCCTTATATTATAGAACTCAAGGTCTCCGTGCTGGGAAAACAGGTTTTGCAGCTGTTTGAGCTAAGATTTCAAAGTTATTCACATAATGAAAACCTATACTTTGTTTCGGTCGAGTTCCCCATTCAAATGCATATAACAGTGAGAAACGCACTGTCTTGGTGAAATAAAGCGTTTTTGTACAACTTCATATAAATAGCTGTAACTTTTGATAGAAGACTCGGATACACATGTTTATGGCTTTATCTTATAGAACTCAAGGTCCCCGTGCTGGGAAAACAGGTTTTGCAGCTGTTTGAGCTAAGATTTCCAAGTTATTCACATAATGAAAACCTATACTTTGTTTCGGTCGAGTTCCCCATTCAAATGCATATAACAGTGAGAAACGCACTGTCTTGGCGAAATAAAGCGTTTTTGTACAACTTCATATAAATAGCTGTAATGTTTGATAGAAGACTCAGACAAACATGTTTATGGCTTTATCTTATAGAACTCAAGGTCCCCGTGCTGGGAAAACAGGTTTTGAAGCTGTTTGAGCTAAGATTTCCAAGTTATTCACATAATGAAAACCTATACTTTGTTTCGGTCGAGTTCCCCATTCAAATGCATGTAACAGTGAGAAACGCACTGTCTTGGCGAAAGAAAGCGTTTTTGTACAACTTCATATGAATAGCTGTAACTTTTGATAGAAGACTCGGATACACATGTTTATGGCTTTATCTTATAGAACTCAAGGTTCCCGTGCTGGGAAAACAGGTTTTGCAGCTGTTTGAGCTAAGATTTCCAAGTTATTCACATAATGAAAACCTATACTTTGTTTCGGTCGAGTTCCCCATTCAAATGCATGTAACAGTGAGAAACGCACTGTCTTGGCGAAAGAAAGCGTTTTTGTACAACTTCATAGAAATAGCTGTAACTTTTGATAGAAGACTCAGACAAACATGTTTATGGCCTTATATTATAGAACTCAAGGTCTCCGTGCTGGGAAAACAGGTTTTGCAGCTGTTTGAGCTAAGATTTCCAAGTTATTCACATAATGAAAACCTATACTTTGTTTCGGTCGAGTTCCCCATTCAAATGCATGTAACAGTGAGAAACGCACTGTCTTGGCGAAATTAAGCGTTTTTGTACAACTTCATAGAAATAGCTGTAACTTTTGATAGAAGACTCAGACAAACATGTTTATGGCCTTATATTATAGAACTCAAGGTCCCCGTGCTGGGAAAACAGGTTTTGCAGCTGTTTGAGCTAAGATTTCCAAGTTATTCACATAATGAAAACCTATACTTTGTTTCGGTCGAGTTCCCCATTCAAATGCATGTAACAGTGAGAAACGCACTGTCTTGGCGAAAGAAAGCGTTTTTGTACAACTTCATATAAATAGCTGTAACTTTTGATAGAAGACTCAGACAAACATGTTTATGGCCTTATATTATAGAACTCAAGGTCTCCGTGCTGGGAAAACAGGTTTTGCAGCTGTTTGAGCTAAGATTTCCAAGTTATTCACATAATGAAAACCTATACTTTGTTTCGGTCGAGTTCCCCATTCAAATGCATGTAACAGTGAGAAACGCACTGTCTTGGCGAAATTAAGCGTTTTTGTACAACTTCATAGAAATAGCTGTAACTTTTGATAGAAGACTCAGACAAACATGTTTATGGCCTTATATTATAGAACTCAAGGTCCCCGTGCTGGGAAAACAGGTTTTGCAGCTGTTTGAGCTAAGATTTCCAAGTTATTCACATAATGAAAACCTATACTTTGTTTCGGTCGAGTTCCCCATTCAAATGCATATAACAGTGAGAAACGCACTGTCTTGGCGAAAGAAAGCGTTTTTGTACAACTTCATATAAATAGCTGTAACTTTTGATAGAAGACTCAGACAAACATGTTTATGGCCTTATATTATAGAACTCAAGGTCTCCGTGCTGGGAAAACAGGTTTTGCAGCTGTTTGAGCTAAGATTTCCAAGTTATTCACATAATGAAAACCTATACTTTGTTTCGGTCGAGTTCCCCATTCAAATGCATGTAACAGTGAGAAACGCACTGTCTTGGCGAAAGAAAGCGTTTTTGTACAACTTCATAGAAATAGCTGTAACTTTTGATAGAAGACTCAGACAAACATGTTTATGGCTTTATCTTATAGAACTTAAGGTCTCCGTGCTGGGAAAACAGGTTTTGCAGCTGTTTGAGCTAAGATTTCCAAGTTATTCACATAATGAAAACCTATACTTTGTTTCGGTCGAGTTCCCCATTCAAATGCATGTAACAGTGAGAAACGCACTGTCTTGGCGAAATAAAGCGTTTTTGTACAACTTCATATGAATAGCTGTAACTTTTGATAGAAGACCCGGATACACATGTTTATGGCTTTATCTTATAGAACTCAAGGTTCCCGTGCTGGGAAAACAGGTTTTGCAGCTGTTTGAGCTAAGATTTCCAAGTTATTCACATAATGAAAACCTATACTTTGTTTCGGTCGAGTTCCCCATTCAAATGCATGTAACAGTGAGAAACGCACTGTCTTGGCGAAAGAAAGCGTTTTTGTACAACTTCATATGACTAGCTGTAACTTTTGATAGAAGACTCAGACAAACATGTTTATGGCCTTATATTATAGAACTCAAGGTCTCCGTGCTGGGAAAACAGGTTTTGCAGCTGTTTGAGCTAAGATTTCCAAGTTATTCACATAATGAAAACCTATACTTTGTTTCGGTCGAGTTCCCCATTCAAATGCATGTAACAGTGAGAAACGCACTGTCTTGGCGAAATTAAGCGTTTTTGTACAACTTCATAGAAATAGCTGTAACTTTTGATAGAAGACTCAGACAAACATGTTTATGGCCTTATATTATAGAACTCAAGGTCCCCGTGCTGGGAAAACAGGTTTTGCAGCTGTTTGAGCTAAGATTTCCAAGTTATTCACATAATGAAAACCTATACTTTGTTTCGGTCGAGTTCCCCATTCAAATGCATATAACAGTGAGAAACGCACTGTCTTGGCGAAAGAAAGCGTTTTTGTACAACTTCATATAAATAGCTGTAACTTTTGATAGAAGACTCAGACAAACATGTTTATGGCCTTATATTATAGAACTCAAGGTCTCCGTGCTGGGAAAACAGGTTTTGCAGCTGTTTGAGCTAAGATTTCCAAGTTATTCACATAATGAAAACCTATACTTTGTTTCGGTCGAGTTCCCCATTCAAATGCATGTAACAGTGAGAAACGCACTGTCTTGGCGAAAGAAAGCGTTTTTGTACAACTTCATAGAAATAGCTGTAACTTTTGATAGAAGACTCAGACAAACATGTTTATGGCTTTATCTTATAGAACTTAAGGTCTCCGTGCTGGGAAAACAGGTTTTGCAGCTGTTTGAGCTAAGATTTCCAAGTTATTCACATAATGAAAACCTATACTTTGTTTCGGTCGAGTTCCCCATTCAAATGCATGTAACAGTGAGAAACGCACTGTCTTGGCGAAATAAAGCGTTTTTGTACAACTTCATATGAATAGCTGTAACTTTTGATAGAAGACCCGGATACACATGTTTATGGCTTTATCTTATAGAACTCAAGGTTCCCGTGCTGGGAAAACAGGTTTTGCAGCTGTTTGAGCTAAGATTTCCAAGTTATTCACATAATGAAAACCTATACTTTGTTTCGGTCGAGTTCCCCATTCAAATGCATGTAACAGTGAGAAACGCACTGTCTTGGCGAAAGAAAGCGTTTTTGTACAACTTCATATGACTAGCTGTAACTTTTGATAGAAGACTCGGATACACATGTTTATGGCTTTATCTTATAGAACTCAAGGTCCCCGTGCTGGGAAAACAGGTTTTGCAGCTGTTTGAGCTAAGATTTCCAAGTTACTCACATAATGAAAACCTATACTTTGTTTCGGTCGAGTTCCCCATTCAAATGCATGTAACAGTGAGAAACGCACTGTCTTGGCGAAAGAAAGCGTTTTTGTACAACTTCATAGAAATAGCTGTAACTTTTGATAGAAGACTCAGACAAACATGTTTATGGCCTTATATTATAGAACTCAAGGTCCCCGTGCTGGGAAAACAGGTTTTGCAGCTGTTTGAGCTAAGATTTCCAAGTTATTCACATAATGAAAACCTATACTTTGTTTCGGTCGAGTTCCCCATTCAAATGCATGTAACAGTGAGAAACGCACTGTCTTGGCGAAAGAAAGCGTTTTTGTACAACTTCATAGAAATAGCTGTAACTTTTGATAGAAGACTCGGATACACATGTTTATGGCTTTATCTTATAGAACTCAAGGTCCCCGTGCTGGGAAAACAGGTTTTGCAGCTGTTTGAGCTAAGATTTCCAAGTTACTCACATAATGAAAACCTATACTTTGTTTCGGTCGAGTTCCCCATTCAAATGCATGTAACAGTGAGAAACGCACTGTCTTGGCGAAATAAAGCGTTTTTGTACAACTTCATAGAAATAGCTGTAACTTTTGATAGAAGACTCAGACAAACATGTTTATGGCCTTATATTATAGAACTCAAGGTCCCCGTGCTGGGAAAACAGGTTTTGCAGCTGTTTGAGCTAAGATTTCCAAGTTATTCACATAATGAAAACCTATACTTTGTTTCGGTCGAGTTCCCCATTCAAATGCATGTAACAGTGAGAAACGCACTGTCTTGGCGAAAGAAAGCGTTTTTGTACAACTTCATAGAAATAGCTGTAACTTTTGATAGAGGACTCAGACAAACATGTTTATGGCCTTATATTATAGAACTCAAGGTTCCCGTGCTGGGAAAACAGGTTTTGCAGCTGTTTGAGCTAAGATTTCCAAGTTATTCACATAATGAAAACCTATACTTTGTTTCGGTCGAGTTCCCCATTCAAATGCATGTAACAGTGAGAAACGCACTGTCTTGGCGAAAGAAAGCGTTTTTGTACAACTTCATAGAAATAGCTGTAACTTTTGATAGAAGACTCAGACAAACATGTTTATGGCCTTATATTATAGAACTCAAGGTCTCCGTGCTGGGAAAACAGGTTTTGCAGCTGTTTGAGCTAAGATTTCCAAGTTATTCACATAATGAAAACCTATACTTTGTTTCGGTCGAGTTCCCCATTCAAATGCATGTAACAGTGAGAAACGCACTGTCTTGGCGAAAGAAAGCGTTTTTGTACAACTTCATATGAATAGCTGTAACTTTTGATAGAAGACTCGGATACACATGTTTATGGCTTTATCTTATAGAACTCAAGGTTCCCGTGCTGGGAAAACAGGTTTTGCAGCTGTTTGAGCTAAGATTTCCAAGTTATTCACATAATGAAAACCTATACTTTGTTTCGGTCGAGTTCCCCATTCAAATGCATGTAACAGTGAGAAACGCACTGTCTTGGCGAAAGAAAGCGTTTTTGTACAACTTCATATGAATAGCTGTAACTTTTGATAGAAGACTCGGATACACATGTTTATGGCTTTATCTTATAGAACTCAAGGTTCCCGTGCTGGGAAAACAGGTTTTGCAGCTGTTTGAGCTAAGATTTCCAAGTTATTCACATAATGAAAACCTGTACTTTGTTTCGGTTGAGTTCCCCATTCAAATGCATGTAACAGTGAGAAACGCACTGTCTTGGCGAAAGAAAGCGTTTTTGTACAACTTCATATGAATAGCTGTAACTTTTGATAGAAGACTCGGATACACATGTTTATGGCTTTATCTTATAGAACTCAAGGTTCCCGTGCTGGGAAAACAGGTTTTGCAGCTGTTTGAGCTAAGATTTCCAAGTTATTCACATAATGAAAACCTATACTTTGTTTCGGTCGAGTTCCCCATTCAAATGCATGTAACAGTGAGAAACGCACTGTCTTGGCGAAAGAAAGCGTTTTTGTACAACTTCATAGAAATAGCTGTAACTTTTGATAGAAGACTCAGACAAACATGTTTATGGCCTTATATTATAGAACTCAAGGTCTCCGTGCTGGGAAAACAGGTTTTGCAGCTGTTTGAGCTAAGATTTCCAAGTTATTCACATAATGAAAACATATACTTTGTTTCGGTCGAGTTCCCCATTCAAATGCATGTAACAGTGAGAAACGCACTGTCTTGGCGAAAGAAAGCATTTTTGTACAACTTCATAGAAATAGCTGTAACTTTTGATAGAAGACTCAGACAAACATGTTTATGGCCTTATATTATAGAACTCAAGGTCTCCGTGCTGGGAAAACAGGTTTTGCAGCTGTTTGAGCTAAGATTTCCAAGTTATTCACATAATGAAAACCTATACTTTGTTTCGGTCGAGTTCCCCATTCAAATGCATGTAACAGTGAGAAACGCACTGTCTTGGCGAAAGAAAGCGTTTTTGTACAACTTCATATGAATAGCTGTAACTTTTGATAGAAGCCTCGGATACACATGTTTATGGCTTTATCTTATAGAACTCAAGGTTCCCGTGCTGGGAAAACAGGTTTTGCAGCTGTTTGAGCTAAGATTTCCAAGTTATTCACATAATGAAAACCTATACTTTGTTTCGGTCGAGTTCCCCATTCAAATGCATGTAACAGTGAGAAACGCACTGTCTTGGCGAAAGAAAGCGTTTTTGTACAACTTCATATGAATAGCTGTAACTTTTGATAGAAGCCTCGGATACACATGTTTATGGCTTTATCTTATAGAACTCAAGGTTCCCGTGCTGGGCAAACAGGTTTTGCAGCTGTTTGAGCTAAGATTTCCAAGTTATTCACATAATGAAAACCTATACTTTGTTTCGGTCGAGTTCCCCATTCAAATGCATGTAACAGTGAGAAACGCACTGTCTTGGCGAAAGAAAGCGTTTTTGTACAACTTCATAGAAATAGCTGTAACTTTTGATAGAAGACTCAGACAAACATGTTTATGGCCTTATATTATAGAACTCAAGGTCTCCGTGCTGGGAAAACAGGTTTTGCAGCTGTTTGAGCTAAGATTTCCAAGTTATTCACATAATGAAAACCTATACTTTGTTTCGGTCGAGTTCCCCATTCAAATGCATGTAACAGTGAGAAACGCACTGTCTTGGCGAAAGAAAGCGTTTTTGTACAACTTCATATGAATAGCTGTAACTTTTGATAGAAGACTCGGATACACATGTTTATGGCTTTATCTTATAGAACTCAAGGTTCCCGTGCTGGGAAAACAGGTTTTGCAGCTGTTTGAGCTAAGATTTCCAAGTTATTCACATAATGAAAACCTATACTTTGTTTCGGTCGAGTTCCCCATTCAAATGCATGTAACAGTGAGAAACGCACTGTCTTGGCGAAATAAAGCGTTTTTGTACAACTTCATATAAATAGCTGTAACTTTTGATAGAAGACTCGGATACACATGTTTATGGCTTTATCTTATAGAACTCAAGGTCCCCGTGCTGGGAAAACAGGTTTTGCAGCTGTTTGAGCTAAGATTTCCAAGTTATTCACATAATGAAAACCTATACTTTGTTTCGGTCAAGTTCCCCATTCAAATGCATGTAACAGTGAGAAACGCACTGTCTTGGCGAAAGAAAGCGTTTTTGTACAACTTCATAGAAATAGCTGTAACTTTTGATAGAAGACTCAGACAAACATGTTTATGGCCTTATATTATAGAACTCAAGGTCTCCGTGCTGGGAAAACAGGTTTTGCAGCTGTTTGAGCTATGATTTCCAAGTTATTCACATAATGAAAACCTATACTTTGTTTCGGTCGAGTTCCCCATTCAAATGCATGTAACAGTGAGAAACGCACTGTCTTGGCGAAAGAAAGCGTTTTTGTACAACTTCATATGAATAGCTGTAACTTTTGATAGAAGCCTCGGATACACATGTTTATGGCTTTATCTTATAGAACTCAAGGTTCCCGTGCTGGGAAAACAGGTTTTGCAGCTGTTTGAGCTAAGATTTCCAAGTTATTCACATAATGAAAACCTATACTTTGTTTCGGTCGAGTTCCCCATTCAAATGCATGTAACAGTGAGAAACGCACTGTCTTGGCGAAAGAAAGCGTTTTTGTACAACTTCATATGAATAGCTGTAACTTTTGATAGAAGACTCGGATACACATGTTTATGGCTTTATCTTATAGAACTCAAGGTTCCCGTGCTGGGAAAACAGGTTTTGCAGCTGTTTGAGCTAAGATTTCCAAGTTATTCACATAATGAAAACCTATACTTTGTTTCGGTCGAGTTCCCCATTCAAATGCATGTAACAGTGAGAAACGCACTGTCTTGGCGAAAGAAAGCGTTTTTGTACAACTTCATATGAATAGCTGTAACTTTTGATAGAAGACTCGGATACACATGTTTATGGCTTTATCTTATAGAACTCAAGGTTCCCGTGCTGGGAAAACAGGTTTTGCAGCTGTTTGAGCTAAGATTTCCAAGTTATTCACATAATGAAAACCTATACTTTGTTTCGGTCGAGTTCCCCATTCAAATGCATGTAACAGTGAGAAACGCACTGTCTTGGCGAAATAAAGCGTTTTTGTACAACTTCATATAAATAGCTGTAACTTTTGATAGAAGACTCAGACAAACATGTTTATGGCTTTATCTTATAGAACTCAAGGTCCCCGTGCTGGGAAAACAGGTTTTGCAGCTGTTTGAGCTAAGATTTCCAAGTTATTCACATAATGAAAACCTATACTTTGTTTCGGTCAAGTTCCCCATTCAAATGCATGTAACAGTGAGAAACGCACTGTCTTGGCGAAAGAAAGCGTTTTTGTACAACTTCATAGAAATAGCTGTAACTTTTGATAGAAGACTCAGACAAACATGTTTATGGCCTTATATTATAGAACTCAAGGTCTCCGTGCTGGGAAAACAGGTTTTGCAGCTGTTTGAGCTATGATTTCCAAGTTATTCACATAATGAAAACCTATACTTTGTTTCGGTCGAGTTCCCCATTCAAATGCATGTAACAGTGAGAAACGCACTGTCTTGGCGAAAGAAAGCGTTTTTGTACAACTTCATATGAATAGCTGTAACTTTTGATAGAAGACTCGGATACACATGTTTATGGCTTTATCTTATAGAACTCAAGGTTCCCGTGCTGGGAAAACAGGTTTTGCAGCTGTTTGAGCTAAGATTTCCAAGTTATTCACATAATGAAAACCTATACTTTGTTTCGGTCGAGTTCCCCATTCAAATGCATGTAACAGTGAGAAACGCACTGTCTTGGCGAAAGAAAGCGTTTTTGTACAACTTCATATGAATAGCTGTAACTTTTGATAGAAGACTCGGATACACATGTTTATGGCTTTATCTTATAGAACTCAAGGTTCCCGTGCTGGGAAAACAGGTTTTGCAGCTGTTTGAGCTAAGATTTCCAAGTTATTCACATAATGAAAACCTGTACTTTGTTTCGGTCGAGTTCCCCATTCAAATGCATGTAACAGTGAGAAACGCACTGTCTTGGCGAAAGAAAGCGTTTTTGTACAACTTCATATGAATAGCTGTAACTTTTGATAGAAGCCTCGGATACACATGTTTATGGCTTTATCTTATAGAACTCAAGGTTCCCGTGCTGGGAAAACAGGTTTTGCAGCTGTTTGAGCTAAGATTTCCAAGTTATTCACATAATGAAAACCTATACTTTGTTTCGGTCGAGTTCCCCATTCAAATGCATGTAACAGTGAGAAACGCACTGTCTTGGCGAAAGAAAGCGTTTTTGTACAACTTCATAGAAATAGCTGTAACTTTTGATAGAAGACTCAGACAAACATGTTTATGGCCTTATATTATAGAACTCAAGGTCTCCGTGCTGGGAAAACAGGTTTTGCAGCTGTTTGAGCTAAGATTTCCAAGTTATTCACATAATGAAAACCTATACTTTGTTTCGGTCGAGTTCCCCATTCAAATGCATGTAACAGTGAGAAACGCACTGTCTTGGCGAAAGAAAGCGTTTTTGTACAACTTCATATGAATAGCTGTAACTTTTGATAGAAGACTCGGATACACATGTTTATGGCTTTATCTTATAGAACTCAAGGTTCCCGTGCTGGGAAAACAGGTTTTGCAGCTGTTTGAGCTAAGATTTCCAAGTTATTCACATAATGAAAACCTATACTTTGTTTCGGTCGAGTTCCCCATTCAAATGCATGTAACAGTGAGAAACGCACTGTCTTGGCGAAAGAAAGCGTTTTTGTACAACTTCATAGAAATAGCTGTAACTTTTGATAGAAGACTCAGACAAACATGTTTATGGCCTTATATTATAGAACTCAAGGTCTCCGTGCTGGGAAAACAGGTTTTGCAGCTGTTTGAGCTAAGATTTCCAAGTTATTCACATAATGAAAACCTATACTTTGTTTCGGTCGAGTTCCCCATTCAAATGCATGTAACAGTGAGAAACGCACTGTCTTGGCGAAAGAAAGCGTTTTTGTACAACTTCATAGAAATAGCTGTAACTTTTGATAGAAGACTCAGACAAACATGTTTATGGCCTTATATTATAGAACTCAAGGTCTCCGTGCTGGGAAAACAGGTTTTGCAGCTGTTTGAGCTAAGATTTCCAAGTTATTCACATAATGAAAACCTATACTTTGTTTCGGTCGAGTTCCCCATTCAAATGCATGTAACAGTGAGAAACGCACTGTCTTGGCGAAAGAAAGCGTTTTTGTACAACTTCATAGAAATAGCTGTAACTTTTGATAGAAGACTCAGACAAACATGTTTATGGCCTTATATTATAGAACTCAAGGTCTCCGTGCTGGGAAAACAGGTTTTGCAGCTGTTTGAGCTAAGATTTCCAAGTTATTCACATAATGAAAACCTATACTTTGTTTCGGTCGAGTTCCCCATTCAAATGCATGTAACAGTGAGAAACGCACTGTCTTGGCGAAAGAAAGCGTTTTTGTACAACTTCATATGAATAGCTGTAACTTTTGATAGAAGACTCGGATACACATGTTTATGGCTTTATCTTATAGAACTCAAGGTTCCCGTGCTGGGAAAACAGGTTTTGCAGCTGTTTGAGCTAAGATTTCCAAGTTATTCACATAATGAAAACCTGTACTTTGTTTCGGTCGAGTTCCCCATTCAAATGCATGTAACAGTGAGAAACGCACTGTCTTGGCGAAAGAAAGCGTTTTTGTACAACTTCATATGAATAGCTGTAACTTTTGATAGAAGACTCGGATACACATGTTTATGGCTTTATCTTATAGAACTCAAGGTTCCCGTGCTGGGAAAACAGGTTTTGCAGCTGTTTGAGCTAAGATTTCCAAGTTATTCACATAATGAAAACCTATACTTTGTTTCGGTCGAGTTCCCCATTCAAATGCATGTAACAGTGAGAAACGCACTGTCTTGGCGAAAGAAAGCGTTTTTGTACAACTTCATAGAAATAGCTGTAACTTTTGATAGAAGACTCAGACAAACATGTTTATGGCCTTATATTATAGAACTCAAGGTCTCCGTGCTGGGAAAACAGGTTTTGCAGCTGTTTGAGCTAAGATTTCCAAGTTATTCACATAATGAAAACCTATACTTTGTTTCGGTCGAGTTCCCCATTCAAATGCATGTAACAGTGAGAAACGCACTGTCTTGGCGAAAGAAAGCGTTTTTGTACAACTTCATAGAAATAGCTGTAACTTTTGATAGAAGACTCAGACAAACATGTTTATGGCCTTATATTATAGAACTCAAGGTCTCCGTGCTGGGAAAACAGGTTTTGCAGCTGTTTGAGCTAAGATTTCCAAGTTATTCACATAATGAAAACCTATACTTTGTTTCGGTCGAGTTCCCCATTCAAATGCATGTAACAGTGAGAAACGCACTGTCTTGGCGAAAGAAAGCGTTTTTGTACAACTTCATAGAAATAGCTGTAACTTTTGATAGAAGACTCAGACAAACATGTTTATGGCCTTATATTATAGAACTCAAGGTCTCCGTGCTGGGAAAACAGGTTTTGCAGCTGTTTGAGCTAAGATTTCCAAGTTATTCACATAATGAAAACCTATACTTTGTTTCGGTCGAGTTCCCCATTCAAATGCATGTAACAGTGAGAAACGCACTGTCTTGGCGAAAGAAAGCGTTTTTGTACAACTTCATAGAAATAGCTGTAACTTTTGATAGAAGACTCAGACAAACATGTTTATGGCCTTATATTATAGAACTCAAGGTCTCCGTGCTGGGAAAACAGGTTTTGCAGCTGTTTGAGCTAAGATTTCCAAGTTATTCACATAATGAAAACCTATACTTTGTTTCGGTCGAGTTCCCCATTCAAATGCATGTAACAGTGAGAAACGCACTGTCTTGGCGAAAGAAAGCGTTTTTGTACAACTTCATATGAATAGCTGTAACTTTTGATAGAAGACTCGGATACACATGTTTATGGCTTTATCTTATAGAACTCAAGGTTCCCGTGCTGGGAAAACAGGTTTTGCAGCTGTTTGAGCTAAGATTTCCAAGTTATTCACATAATGAAAACCTATACTTTGTTTCGGTCGAGTTCCCCATTCAAATGCATGTAACAGTGAGAAACGCACTGTCTTGGCGAAAGAAAGCGTTTTTGTACAACTTCATAGAAATAGCTGTAACTTTTGATAGAAGACTCAGACAAACATGTTTATGGCCTTATATTATAGAACTCAAGGTCTCCGTGCTGGGAAAACAGGTTTTGCAGCTGTTTGAGCTAAGATTTCCAAGTTATTCACATAATGAAAACCTATACTTTGTTTCGGTCGAGTTCCCCATTCAAATGCATGTAACAGTGAGAAACGCACTGTCTTGGCGAAAGAAAGCGTTTTTGTACAACTTCATATGAATAGCTGTAACTTTTGATAGAAGACTCGGATACACATGTTTATGGCTTTATCTTATAGAACTCAAGGTTCCCGTGCTGGGAAAACAGGTTTTGCAGCTGTTTGAGCTAAGATTTCCAAGTTATTCACATAATGAAAACCTATACTTTGTTTCGGTCGAGTTCCCCATTCAAATGCATGTAACAGTGAGAAACGCACTGTCTTGGCGAAAGAAAGCGTTTTTGTACAACTTCATATGAATAGCTGTAACTTTTGATAGAAGACTCGGATACACATGTTTATGGCTTTATCTTATAGAACTCAAGGTTCCCGTGCTGGGAAAACAGGTTTTGCAGCTGTTTGAGCTAAGATTTCCAAGTTATTCACATAATGAAAACCTATACTTTGTTTCGGTCGAGTTCCCCATTCAAATGCATGTAACAGTGAGAAACGCACTGTCTTGGCGAAAGAAAGCGTTTTTGTACAACTTCATAGAAATAGCTGTAACTTTTGATAGAAGACTCAGACAAACATGTTTATGGCCTTATATTATAGAACTCAAGGTCTCCGTGCTGGGAAAACAGGTTTTGCAGCTGTTTGAGCTAAGATTTCCAAGTTATTCACATAATGAAAACCTATACTTTGTTTCGGTCGAGTTCCCCATTCAAATGCATGTAACAGTGAGAAACGCACTGTCTTGGCGAAAGAAAGCGTTTTTGTACAACTTCATAGAAATAGCTGTAACTTTTGATAGAAGACTCAGACAAACATGTTTATGGCCTTATATTATAGAACTCAAGGTCTCCGTGCTGGGAAAACAGGTTTTGCAGCTGTTTGAGCTAAGATTTCCAAGTTATTCACATAATGAAAACATATACTTTGTTTCGGTCGAGTTCCCCATTCAAATGCATGTAACAGTGAGAAACGCACTGTCTTGGCGAAAGAAAGCGTTTTTGTACAACTTCATAGAAATAGCTGTAACTTTTGATAGAAGACTCAGACAAACATGTTTATGGCCTTATATTATAGAACTCAAGGTCTCCGTGCTGGGAAAACAGGTTTTGCAGCTGTTTGAGCTAAGATTTCCAAGTTATTCACATAATGAAAACCTATACTTTGTTTCGGTCGAGTTCCCCATTCAAATGCATGTAACAGTGAGAAACGCACTGTCTTGGCGAAAGAAAGCGTTTTTGTACAACTTCATATGAATAGCTGTAACTTTTGATAGAAGCCTCGGATACACATGTTTATGGCTTTATCTTATAGAACTCAAGGTTCCCGTGCTGGGAAAACAGGTTTTGCAGCTGTTTGAGCTAAGATTTCCAAGTTATTCACATAATGAAAACCTATACTTTGTTTCGGTCGAGTTCCCCATTCAAATGCATGTAACAGTGAGAAACGCACTGTCTTGGCGAAAGAAAGCGTTTTTGTACAACTTCATAGAAATAGCTGTAACTTTTGATAGAAGACTCAGACAAACATGTTTATGGCTTTATCTTATAGAACTCAAGGTCTCCGTGCTGGGAAAACAGGTTTTGCAGCTGTTTGAGCTAAGATTTCCAAGTTATTCACATAATGAAAACCTATACTTTGTTTCGGTCGAGTTCCCCATTCAAATGCATGTAACAGTGAGAAACGCACTGTCTTGGCGAAAGAAAGCGTTTTTGTACAACTTCATATGAATAGCTGTAACTTTTGATAGAAGACTCGGATACACATGTTTATGGCTTTATCTTATAGAACTCAAGGTTCCCGTGCTGGGAAAACAGGTTTTGCAGCTGTTTGAGCTAAGATTTCCAAGTTATTCACATAATGAAAACCTATACTTTGTTTCGGTCGAGTTCCCCATTCAAATGCATGTAACAGTGAGAAACGCACTGTCTTGGCGAAAGAAAGCGTTTTTGTACAACTTCATATGAATAGCTGTAACTTTTGATAGAAGACTCGGATACACATGTTTATGGCTTTATCTTATAGAACTCAAGGTCTCCGTGCTGGGAAAACAGGTTTTGCAGCTGTTTGAGCTAAGATTTCCAAGTTATTCACATAATGAAAACCTATACTTTGTTTCGGTCGAGTTCCCCATTCAAATGCATGTAACAGTGAGAAACGCACTGTCTTGGCGAAAGAAAGCGTTTTTGTACAACTTCATATGAATAGCTGTAACTTTTGATAGAAGACTCGGATACACATGTTTATGGCTTTATCTTATAGAACTCAAGGTTCCCGTGCTGGGAAAACAGGTTTTGCAGCTGTTTGAGCTAAGATTTCCAAGTTATTCACATAATGAAAACCTATACTTTGTTTCGGTCGAGTTCCCCATTCAAATGCATGTAACAGTGAGAAACGCACTGTCTTGGCGAAAGAAAGCGTTTTTGTACAACTTCATATGAATAGCTGTAACTTTTGATAGAAGACTCGGATACACATGTTTATGGCTTTATCTTATAGAACTCAAGGTTCCCGTGCTGGGAAAACAGGTTTTGCAGCTGTTTGAGCTAAGATTTCCAAGTTATTCACATAATGAAAACCTATACTTTGTTTCGGTCGAGTTCCCCATTCAAATGCATGTAACAGTGAGAAACGCACTGTCTTGGCGAAAGAAAGCATTTTTGTACAACTTCATAGAAATAGCTGTAACTTTTGATAGAAGACTCAGACAAACATGTTTATGGCCTTATATTATAGAACTCAAGGTCTCCGTGCTGGGAAAACAGGTTTTGCAGCTGTTTGAGCTAAGATTTCCAAGTTATTCACATAATGAAAACCTATACTTTGTTTCGGTCGAGTTCCCCATTCAAATGCATGTAACAGTGAGAAACGCACTGTCTTGGCGAAAGAAAGCGTTTTTGTACAACTTCATATGAATAGCTGTAACTTTTGATAGAAGCCTCGGATACACATGTTTATGGCTTTATCTTATAGAACTCAAGGTTCCCGTGCTGGGAAAACAGGTTTTGCAGCTGTTTGAGCTAAGATTTCCAAGTTATTCACATAATGAAAACCTATACTTTGTTTCGGTCGAGTTCCCCATTCAAATGCATGTAACAGTGAGAAACGCACTGTCTTGGCGAAAGAAAGCGTTTTTGTACAACTTCATAGAAATAGCTGTAACTTTTGATAGAAGACTCAGACAAACATGTTTATGGCCTTATATTATAGAACTCAAGGTCTCCGTGCTGGGAAAACAGGTTTTGCAGCTGTTTGAGCTAAGATTTCCAAGTTATTCACATAATGAAAACCTATACTTTGTTTCGGTCGAGTTCCCCATTCAAATGCATGTAACAGTGAGAAACGCACTGTCTTGGCGAAAGAAAGCGTTTTTGTACAACTTCATATGAATAGCTGTAACTTTTGATAGAAGACTCGGATACACATGTTTATGGCTTTATCTTATAGAACTCAAGGTTCCCGTGCTGGGAAAACAGGTTTTGCAGCTGTTTGAGCTAAGATTTCCAAGTTATTCACATAATGAAAACCTATACTTTGTTTCGGTCGAGTTCCCCATTCAAATGCATGTAACAGTGAGAAACGCACTGTCTTGGCGAAAGAAAGCGTTTTTGTACAACTTCATAGAAATAGCTGTAACTTTTGATAGAAGACTCAGACAAACATGTTTATGGCCTTATATTATAGAACTCAAGGTCTCCGTGCTGGGAAAACAGGCTTTGCAGCTGTTTGAGCTAAGATTTCCAAGTTATTCACATAATGAAAACCTATACTTTGTTTCGGTCGAGTTCCCCATTCAAATGCATGTAACAGTGAGAAACGCACTGTCTTGGCGAAAGAAAGCGTTTTTGTACAACTTCATATGAATAGCTGTAACTTTTGATAGAAGACTCGGATACACATGTTTATGGCTTTATCTTATAGAACTCAAGGTTCCCGTGCTGGGAAAACAGGTTTTGCAGCTGTTTGAGCTAAGATTTCCAAGTTATTCACATAATGAAAACCTATACTTTGTTTCGGTCGAGTTCCCCATTCAAATGCATGTAACAGTGAGAAACGCACTGTCTTGGCGAAAGAAAGCGTTTTTGTACAACTTCATAGAAATAGCTGTAACTTTTGATAGAAGACTCAGACAAACATGTTTATGGCCTTATATTATAGAACTCAAGGTCTCCGTGCTGGGAAAACAGGTTTTGCAGCTGTTTGAGCTAAGATTTCCAAGTTATTCACATAATGAAAACATATACTTTGTTTCGGTCGAGTTCCCCATTCAAATGCATGTAACAGTGAGAAACGCACTGTCTTGGCGAAAGAAAGCGTTTTTGTACAACTTCATAGAAATAGCTGTAACTTTTGATAGAAGACTCAGACAAACATGTTTATGGCCTTATATTATAGAACTCAAGGTCTCCGTGCTGGGAAAACAGGTTTTGCAGCTGTTTGAGCTAAGATTTCCAAGTTATTCACATAATGAAAACCTATACTTTGTTTCGGTCGAGTTCCCCATTCAAATGCATGTAACAGTGAGAAACGCACTGTCTTGGCGAAAGAAAGCGTTTTTGTACAACTTCATAGAAATAGCTGTAACTTTTGATAGAAGACTCAGACAAACATGTTTATGGCCTTATATTATAGAACTCAAGGTCTCCGTGCTGGGAAAACAGGTTTTGCAGCTGTTTGAGCTAAGATTTCCAAGTTATTCACATAATGAAAACCTATACTTTGTTTCGGTCGAGTTCCCCATTCAAATGCATGTAACAGTGAGAAACGCACTGTCTTGGCGAAAGAAAGCGTTTTTGTACAACTTCATAGAAATAGCTGTAACTTTTGATAGAAGACTCAGACAAACATGTTTATGGCCTTATATTATAGAACTCAAGGTCTCCGTGCTGGGAAAACAGGTTTTGCAGCTGTTTGAGCTAAGATTTCCAAGTTATTCACATAATGAAAACCTATACTTTGTTTCGGTCGAGTTCCCCATTCAAATGCATGTAACAGTGAGAAACGCACTGTCTTGGCGAAAGAAAGCGTTTTTGTACAACTTCATATGAATAGCTGTAACTTTTGATAGAAGACTCGGATACACATGTTTATGGCCTTATATTATAGAACTCAAGGTTCCCGTGCTGGGAAAACAGGTTTTGCAGCTGTTTGAGCTAAGATTTCCAAGTTATTCACATAATGAAAACCTATACTTTGTTTCGGTCGAGTTCCCCATTCAAATGCATGTAACAGTGAGAAACGCACTGTCTTGGCGAAAGAAAGCGTTTTTGTACAACTTCATAGAAATAGCTGTAACTTTTGATAGAAGACTCAGACAAACATGTTTATGGCTTTATCTTATAGAACTCAAGGTCTCCGTGCTGGGAAAACAGGTTTTGCAGCTGTTTGAGCTAAGATTTCCAAGTTATTCACATAATGAAAACCTATACTTTGTTTCGGTCGAGTTCCCCATTCAAATGCATGTAACAGTGAGAAACGCACTGTCTTGGCGAAAGAAAGCGTTTTTGTACAACTTCATATGAATAGCTGTAACTTTTGATAGAAGACTCGGATACACATGTTTATGGCTTTATCTTATAGAACTCAAGGTTCCCGTGCTGGGCAAACAGGTTTTGCAGCTGTTTGAGCTAAGATTTCCAAGTTATTCACATAATGAAAACCTATACTTTGTTTCGGTCGAGTTCCCCATTCAAATGCATGTAACAGTGAGAAACGCACTGTCTTGGCGAAAGAAAGCGTTTTTGTACAACTTCATAGAAATAGCTGTAACTTTTGATAGAAGACTCAGACAAACATGTTTATGGCCTTATATTATAGAACTCAAGGTCTCCGTGCTGGGAAAACAGGTTTTGCAGCTGTTTGAGCTAAGATTTCCAAGTTATTCACATAATGAAAACCTATACTTTGTTTCGGTCGAGTTCCCCATTCAAATGCATGTAACAGTGAGAAACGCACTGTCTTGGCGAAAGAAAGCGTTTTTGTACAACTTCATAGAAATAGCTGTAACTTTTGATAGAAGACTCAGACAAACATGTTTATGGCTTTATCTTATAGAACTCAAGGTCTCCGTGCTGGGAAAACAGGTTTTGCAGCTGTTTGAGCTAAGATTTCCAAGTTATTCACATAATGAAAACCTATACTTTGTTTCGGTCGAGTTCCCCATTCAAATGCATGTAACAGTGAGAAACGCACTGTCTTGGCGAAAGAAAGCGTTTTTGTACAACTTCATATGAATAGCTGTAACTTTTGATAGAAGACTCAGACAAACATGTTTATGGCCTTATATTATAGAACTCAAGGTCTCCGTGCTGGGAAAACAGGTTTTGCAGCTGTTTGAGCTATGATTTCCAAGTTATTCACATAATGAAAACCTATACTTTGTTTCGGTCGAGTTCCCCATTCAAATGCATGTAACAGTGAGAAACGCACTGTCTTGGCGAAAGAAAGCGTTTTTGTACAACTTCATATGAATAGCTGTAACTTTTGATAGAAGACTCAGACAAACATGTTTATGGCCTTATATTATAGAACTCAAGGTCTCCGTGCTGGGAAAACAGGTTTTGCAGCTGTTTGAGCTAAGATTTCCAAGTTATTCACATAATGAAAACATATACTTTGTTTCGGTCGAGTTCCCCATTCAAATGCATGTAACAGTGAGAAACGCACTGTCTTGGCGAAAGAAAGCGTTTTTGTACAACTTCATAGAAATAGCTGTAACTTTTGATAGAAGACTCAGACAAACATGTTTATGGCCTTATATTATAGAACTCAAGGTCTCCGTGCTGGGAAAACAGGTTTTGCAGCTGTTTGAGCTAAGATTTTCAAGTTATTCACATAATGAAAACCTATACTTTGTTTCGGTCGAGTTCCCCATTCAAATGCATGTAACAGTGAGAAACGCACTGTCTTGGCGAAAGAAAGCGTTTTTGTACAACTTCATATGAATAGCTGTAACTTTTGATAGAAGCCTCGGATACACATGTTTATGGCTTTATCTTATAGAACTCAAGGTTCCCGTGCTGGGAAAACAGGTTTTGCAGCTGTTTGAGCTAAGATTTCCAAGTTATTCACATAATGAAAACCTATACTTTGTTTCGGTCGAGTTCCCCATTCAAATGCATGTAACAGTGAGAAACGCACTGTCTTGGCGAAAGAAAGCGTTTTTGTACAACTTCATAGAAATAGCTGTAACTTTTGATAGAAGACTCAGACAAACATGTTTATGGCTTTATCTTATAGAACTCAAGGTCTCCGTGCTGGGAAAACAGGTTTTGCAGCTGTTTGAGCTAAGATTTCCAAGTTATTCACATAATGAAAACCTATACTTTGTTTCGGTCGAGTTCCCCATTCAAATGCATGTAACAGTGAAAGAAAGCGTTTTTGTACAACTTCATATGAATAGCTGTAACTTTTGATAGAAGACTCGGATACACATGTTTATGGCTTTATCTTATAGAACTCAAGGTTCCCGTGCTGGGCAAACAGGTTTTGCAGCTGTTTGAGCTAAGATTTCCAAGTTATTCACATAATGAAAACCTATACTTTGTTTCGGTCGAGTTCCCCATTCAAATGCATGTAACAGTGAGAAACGCACTGTCTTGGCGAAAGAAAGCGTTTTTGTACAACTTCATAGAAATAGCTGTAACTTTTGATAGAAGACTCAGACAAACATGTTTATGGCCTTATATTATAGAACTCAAGGTCTCCGTGCTGGGAAAACAGGTTTTGCAGCTGTTTGAGCTAAGATTTCCAAGTTATTCACATAATGAAAACCTATACTTTGTTTCGGTCGAGTTCCCCATTCAAATGCATGTAACAGTGAGAAACGCACTGTCTTGGCGAAAGAAAGCGTTTTTGTACAACTTCATATGAATAGCTGTAACTTTTGATAGAAGCCTCGGATACACATGTTTATGGCTTTATCTTATAGAACTCAAGGTTCCCGTGCTGGGAAAACAGGTTTTGCAGCTGTTTGAGCTAAGATTTCCAAGTTATTCACATAATGAAAACCTATACTTTGTTTCGGTCGAGTTCCCCATTCAAATGCATGTAACAGTGAGAAACGCACTGTCTTGGCGAAAGAAAGCGTTTCTGTACAACTTCATAGAAATAGCTGTAACTTTTGATAGAAGACTCAGACAAACATGTTTATGGCTTTATCTTATAGAACTCAAGGTCTCCGTGCTGGGAAAACAGGTTTTGCAGCTGTTTGAGCTAAGATTTCCAAGTTATTCACATAATGAAAACCTATACTTTGTTTCGGTCGAGTTCCCCATTCAAATGCATGTAACAGTGAGAAACGCACTGTCTTGGCGAAAGAAAGCGTTTTTGTACAACTTCATATGAATAGCTGTAACTTTTGATAGAAGACTCAGACAAACATGTTTATGGCCTTATATTATAGAACTCAAGGTTCCCGTGCTGGGAAAACAGGTTTTGCAGCTGTTTGAGCTAAGATTTCCAAGTTATTCACATAATGAAAACCTATACTTTGTTTCGGTCGAGTTCCCCATTCAAATGCATGTAACAGTGAGAAACGCACTGTCTTGGCGAAAGAAAGCGTTTTTGTACAACTTCATAGAAATAGCTGTAACTTTTGATAGAAGACTCAGACAAACATGTTTATGGCCTTATATTATAGAACTCAAGGTCTCCGTGCTGGGAAAACAGGTTTTGCAGCTGTTTGAGCTAAGATTTCCAAGTTATTCACATAATGAAAACCTATACTTTGTTTCGGTCGAGTTCCCCATTCAAATGCATGTAACAGTGAGAAACGCACTGTCTTGGCGAAAGAAAGCGTTTTTGTACAACTTCATATGAATAGCTGTAACTTTTGATAGAAGACTCGGATACACATGTTTATGGCTTTATCTTATAGAACTCAAGGTTCCCGTGCTGGGAAAACAGGTTTTGCAGCTGTTTGAGCTAAGATTTCCAAGTTATTCACATAATGAAAACCTATACTTTGTTTCGGTCGAGTTCCCCATTCAAATGCATGTAACAGTGAGAAACGCACTGTCTTGGCGAAAGAAAGCGTTTTTGTACAACTTCATATGAATAGCTGTAACTTTTGATAGAAGACTCGGATACACATGTTTATGGCTTTATCTTATAGAACTCAAGGTTCCCGTGCTGGGAAAACAGGTTTTGCAGCTGTTTGAGCTAAGATTTCCAAGTTATTCACATAATGAAAACCTATACTTTGTTTCGGTCGAGTTCCCCATTCAAATGCATGTAACAGTGAGAAACGCACTGTCTTGGCGAAAGAAAGCGTTTTTGTACAACTTCATAGAAATAGCTGTAACTTTTGATAGAAGACTCAGACAAACATGTTTATGGCCTTATATTATAGAACTCAAGGTCTCCGTGCTGGGAAAACAGGTTTTGCAGCTGTTTGAGCTAAGATTTCCAAGTTATTCACATAATGAAAACCTATACTTTGTTTCGGTCGAGTTCCCCATTCAAATGCATGTAACAGTGAGAAACGCACTGTCTTGGCGAAAGAAAGCGTTTTTGTACAACTTCATAGAAATAGCTGTAACTTTTGATAGAAGACTCAGACAAACATGTTTATGGCCTTATATTATAGAACTCAAGGTCTCCGTGCTGGGAAAACAGGTTTTGCAGCTGTTTGAGCTAAGATTTCCAAGTTATTCACATAATGAAAACATATACTTTGTTTCGGTCGAGTTCCCCATTCAAATGCATGTAACAGTGAGAAACGCACTGTCTTGGCGAAAGAAAGCGTTTTTGTACAACTTCATAGAAATAGCTGTAACTTTTGATAGAAGACTCAGACAAACATGTTTATGGCCTTATATTATAGAACTCAAGGTCTCCGTGCTGGGAAAACAGGTTTTGCAGCTGTTTGAGCTAAGATTTCCAAGTTATTCACATAATGAAAACCTATACTTTGTTTCGGTCGAGTTCCCCATTCAAATGCATGTAACAGTGAGAAACGCACTGTCTTGGCGAAAGAAAGCGTTTTTGTACAACTTCATATGAATAGCTGTAACTTTTGATAGAAGCCTCGGATACACATGTTTATGGCTTTATCTTATAGAACTCAAGGTTCCCGTGCTGGGAAAACAGGTTTTGCAGCTGTTTGAGCTAAGATTTCCAAGTTATTCACATAATGAAAACCTATACTTTGTTTCGGTCGAGTTCCCCATTCAAATGCATGTAACAGTGAGAAACGCACTGTCTTGGCGAAAGAAAGCGTTTTTGTACAACTTCATAGAAATAGCTGTAACTTTTGATAGAAGACTCAGACAAACATGTTTATGGCTTTATCTTATAGAACTCAAGGTCTCCGTGCTGGGAAAACAGGTTTTGCAGCTGTTTGAGCTAAGATTTCCAAGTTATTCACATAATGAAAACCTATACTTTGTTTCGGTCGAGTTCCCCATTCAAATGCATGTAACAGTGAGAAACGCACTGTCTTGGCGAAAGAAAGCGTTTTTGTACAACTTCATATGAATAGCTGTAACTTTTGATAGAAGACTCGGATACACATGTTTATGGCTTTATCTTATAGAACTCAAGGTTCCCGTGCTGGGAAAACAGGTTTTGCAGCTGTTTGAGCTAAGATTTCCAAGTTATTCACATAATGAAAACCTATACTTTGTTTCGGTCGAGTTCCCCATTCAAATGCATGTAACAGTGAGAAACGCACTGTCTTGGCGAAAGAAAGCGTTTTTGTACAACTTCATATGAATAGCTGTAACTTTTGATAGAAGACTCGGATACACATGTTTATGGCTTTATCTTATAGAACTCAAGGTCTCCGTGCTGGGAAAACAGGTTTTGCAGCTGTTTGAGCTAAGATTTCCAAGTTATTCACATAATGAAAACCTATACTTTGTTTCGGTCGAGTTCCCCATTCAAATGCATGTAACAGTGAGAAACGCACTGTCTTGGCGAAAGAAAGCGTTTTTGTACAACTTCATATGAATAGCTGTAACTTTTGATAGAAGACTCGGATACACATGTTTATGGCTTTATCTTATAGAACTCAAGGTTCCCGTGCTGGGAAAACAGGTTTTGCAGCTGTTTGAGCTAAGATTTCCAAGTTATTCACATAATGAAAACCTATACTTTGTTTCGGTCGAGTTCCCCATTCAAATGCATGTAACAGTGAGAAACGCACTGTCTTGGCGAAAGAAAGCGTTTTTGTACAACTTCATATGAATAGCTGTAACTTTTGATAGAAGACTCGGATACACATGTTTATGGCTTTATCTTATAGAACTCAAGGTTCCCGTGCTGGGAAAACAGGTTTTGCAGCTGTTTGAGCTAAGATTTCCAAGTTATTCACATAATGAAAACCTATACTTTGTTTCGGTCGAGTTCCCCATTCAAATGCATGTAACAGTGAGAAACGCACTGTCTTGGCGAAAGAAAGCATTTTTGTACAACTTCATAGAAATAGCTGTAACTTTTGATAGAAGACTCAGACAAACATGTTTATGGCCTTATATTATAGAACTCAAGGTCTCCGTGCTGGGAAAACAGGTTTTGCAGCTGTTTGAGCTAAGATTTCCAAGTTATTCACATAATGAAAACCTATACTTTGTTTCGGTCGAGTTCCCCATTCAAATGCATGTAACAGTGAGAAACGCACTGTCTTGGCGAAAGAAAGCGTTTTTGTACAACTTCATATGAATAGCTGTAACTTTTGATAGAAGCCTCGGATACACATGTTTATGGCTTTATCTTATAGAACTCAAGGTTCCCGTGCTGGGAAAACAGGTTTTGCAGCTGTTTGAGCTAAGATTTCCAAGTTATTCACATAATGAAAACCTATACTTTGTTTCGGTCGAGTTCCCCATTCAAATGCATGTAACAGTGAGAAACGCACTGTCTTGGCGAAAGAAAGCGTTTTTGTACAACTTCATAGAAATAGCTGTAACTTTTGATAGAAGACTCAGACAAACATGTTTATGGCCTTATATTATAGAACTCAAGGTCTCCGTGCTGGGAAAACAGGTTTTGCAGCTGTTTGAGCTAAGATTTCCAAGTTATTCACATAATGAAAACCTATACTTTGTTTCGGTCGAGTTCCCCATTCAAATGCATGTAACAGTGAGAAACGCACTGTCTTGGCGAAAGAAAGCGTTTTTGTACAACTTCATATGAATAGCTGTAACTTTTGATAGAAGACTCGGATACACATGTTTATGGCTTTATCTTATAGAACTCAAGGTTCCCGTGCTGGGAAAACAGGTTTTGCAGCTGTTTGAGCTAAGATTTCCAAGTTATTCACATAATGAAAACCTATACTTTGTTTCGGTCGAGTTCCCCATTCAAATGCATGTAACAGTGAGAAACGCACTGTCTTGGCGAAAGAAAGCGTTTTTGTACAACTTCATAGAAATAGCTGTAACTTTTGATAGAAGACTCAGACAAACATGTTTATGGCCTTATATTATAGAACTCAAGGTCTCCGTGCTGGGAAAACAGGTTTTGCAGCTGTTTGAGCTAAGATTTCCAAGTTATTCACATAATGAAAACATATACTTTGTTTCGGTCGAGTTCCCCATTCAAATGCATGTAACAGTGAGAAACGCACTGTCTTGGCGAAAGAAAGCGTTTTTGTACAACTTCATAGAAATAGCTGTAACTTTTGATAGAAGACTCAGACAAACATGTTTATGGCCTTATATTATAGAACTCAAGGTCTCCGTGCTGGGAAAACAGGTTTTGCAGCTGTTTGAGCTAAGATTTCCAAGTTATTCACATAATGAAAACCTATACTTTGTTTCGGTCGAGTTCCCCATTCAAATGCATGTAACAGTGAGAAACGCACTGTCTTGGCGAAAGAAAGCGTTTTTGTACAACTTCATATGAATAGCTGTAACTTTTGATAGAAGCCTCGGATACACATGTTTATGGCTTTATCTTATAGAACTCAAGGTTCCCGTGCTGGGAAAACAGGTTTTGCAGCTGTTTGAGCTAAGATTTCCAAGTTATTCACATAATGAAAACCTATACTTTGTTTCGGTCGAGTTCCCCATTCAAATGCATGTAACAGTGAGAAACGCACTGTCTTGGCGAAAGAAAGCGTTTTTGTACAACTTCATAGAAATAGCTGTAACTTTTGATAGAAGACTCAGACAAACATGTTTATGGCTTTATCTTATAGAACTCAAGGTCTCCGTGCTGGGAAAACAGGTTTTGCAGCTGTTTGAGCTAAGATTTCCAAGTTATTCACATAATGAAAACCTATACTTTGTTTCGGTCGAGTTCCCCATTCAAATGCATGTAACAGTGAGAAACGCACTGTCTTGGCGAAAGAAAGCGTTTTTGTACAACTTCATATGAATAGCTGTAACTTTTGATAGAAGACTCGGATACACATGTTTATGGCTTTATCTTATAGAACTCAAGGTTCCCGTGCTGGGAAAACAGGTTTTGCAGCTGTTTGAGCTAAGATTTCCAAGTTATTCACATAATGAAAACCTATACTTTGTTTCGGTCGAGTTCCCCATTCAAATGCATGTAACAGTGAGAAACGCACTGTCTTGGCGAAAGAAAGCGTTTTTGTACAACTTCATATGAATAGCTGTAACTTTTGATAGAAGACTCGGATACACATGTTTATGGCTTTATCTTATAGAACTCAAGGTCTCCGTGCTGGGAAAACAGGTTTTGCAGCTGTTTGAGCTAAGATTTCCAAGTTATTCACATAATGAAAACCTATACTTTGTTTCGGTCGAGTTCCCCATTCAAATGCATGTAACAGTGAGAAACGCACTGTCTTGGCGAAAGAAAGCGTTTTTGTACAACTTCATATGAATAGCTGTAACTTTTGATAGAAGACTCGGATACACATGTTTATGGCTTTATCTTATAGAACTCAAGGTTCCCGTGCTGGGAAAACAGGTTTTGCAGCTGTTTGAGCTAAGATTTCCAAGTTATTCACATAATGAAAACCTATACTTTGTTTCGGTCGAGTTCCCCATTCAAATGCATGTAACAGTGAGAAACGCACTGTCTTGGCGAAAGAAAGCGTTTTTGTACAACTTCATATGAATAGCTGTAACTTTTGATAGAAGACTCGGATACACATGTTTATGGCTTTATCTTATAGAACTCAAGGTTCCCGTGCTGGGAAAACAGGTTTTGCAGCTGTTTGAGCTAAGATTTCCAAGTTATTCACATAATGAAAACCTATACTTTGTTTCGGTCGAGTTCCCCATTCAAATGCATGTAACAGTGAGAAACGCACTGTCTTGGCGAAAGAAAGCATTTTTGTACAACTTCATAGAAATAGCTGTAACTTTTGATAGAAGACTCAGACAAACATGTTTATGGCCTTATATTATAGAACTCAAGGTCTCCGTGCTGGGAAAACAGGTTTTGCAGCTGTTTGAGCTAAGATTTCCAAGTTATTCACATAATGAAAACCTATACTTTGTTTCGGTCGAGTTCCCCATTCAAATGCATGTAACAGTGAGAAACGCACTGTCTTGGCGAAAGAAAGCGTTTTTGTACAACTTCATATGAATAGCTGTAACTTTTGATAGAAGCCTCGGATACACATGTTTATGGCTTTATCTTATAGAACTCAAGGTTCCCGTGCTGGGAAAACAGGTTTTGCAGCTGTTTGAGCTAAGATTTCCAAGTTATTCACATAATGAAAACCTATACTTTGTTTCGGTCGAGTTCCCCATTCAAATGCATGTAACAGTGAGAAACGCACTGTCTTGGCGAAAGAAAGCGTTTTTGTACAACTTCATAGAAATAGCTGTAACTTTTGATAGAAGACTCAGACAAACATGTTTATGGCCTTATATTATAGAACTCAAGGTCTCCGTGCTGGGAAAACAGGTTTTGCAGCTGTTTGAGCTAAGATTTCCAAGTTATTCACATAATGAAAACCTATACTTTGTTTCGGTCGAGTTCCCCATTCAAATGCATGTAACAGTGAGAAACGCACTGTCTTGGCGAAAGAAAGCGTTTTTGTACAACTTCATATGAATAGCTGTAACTTTTGATAGAAGACTCGGATACACATGTTTATGGCTTTATCTTATAGAACTCAAGGTTCCCGTGCTGGGAAAACAGGTTTTGCAGCTGTTTGAGCTAAGATTTCCAAGTTATTCACATAATGAAAACCTATACTTTGTTTCGGTCGAGTTCCCCATTCAAATGCATGTAACAGTGAGAAACGCACTGTCTTGGCGAAAGAAAGCGTTTTTGTACAACTTCATAGAAATAGCTGTAACTTTTGATAGAAGACTCAGACAAACATGTTTATGGCCTTATATTATAGAACTCAAGGTCTCCGTGCTGGGAAAACAGGCTTTGCAGCTGTTTGAGCTAAGATTTCCAAGTTATTCACATAATGAAAACCTATACTTTGTTTCGGTCGAGTTCCCCATTCAAATGCATGTAACAGTGAGAAACGCACTGTCTTGGCGAAAGAAAGCGTTTTTGTACAACTTCATAGAAATAGCTGTAACTTTTGATAGAAGACTCAGACAAACATGTTTATGGCCTTATATTATAGAACTCAAGGTCTCCGTGCTGGGAAAACAGGTTTTGCAGCTGTTTGAGCTAAGATTTCCAAGTTATTCACATAATGAAAACATATACTTTGTTTCGGTCGAGTTCCCCATTCAAATGCATGTAACAGTGAGAAACGCACTGTCTTGGCGAAAGAAAGCGTTTTTGTACAACTTCATAGAAATAGCTGTAACTTTTGATAGAAGACTCAGACAAACATGTTTATGGCCTTATATTATAGAACTCAAGGTCTCCGTGCTGGGAAAACAGGTTTTGCAGCTGTTTGAGCTAAGATTTCCAAGTTATTCACATAATGAAAACCTATACTTTGTTTCGGTCGAGTTCCCCATTCAAATGCATGTAACAGTGAGAAACGCACTGTCTTGGCGAAAGAAAGCGTTTTTGTACAACTTCATAGAAATAGCTGTAACTTTTGATAGAAGACTCAGACAAACATGTTTATGGCCTTATATTATAGAACTCAAGGTCTCCGTGCTGGGAAAACAGGTTTTGCAGCTGTTTGAGCTAAGATTTCCAAGTTATTCACATAATGAAAACCTATACTTTGTTTCGGTCGAGTTCCCCATTCAAATGCATGTAACAGTGAGAAACGCACTGTCTTGGCGAAAGAAAGCGTTTTTGTACAACTTCATATGAATAGCTGTAACTTTTGATAGAAGACTCGGATACACATGTTTATGGCCTTATATTATAGAACTCAAGGTTCCCGTGCTGGGAAAACAGGTTTTGCAGCTGTTTGAGCTAAGATTTCCAAGTTATTCACATAATGAAAACCTATACTTTGTTTCGGTCGAGTTCCCCATTCAAATGCATGTAACAGTGAGAAACGCACTGTCTTGGCGAAAGAAAGCGTTTTTGTACAACTTCATAGAAATAGCTGTAACTTTTGATAGAAGACTCAGACAAACATGTTTATGGCTTTATCTTATAGAACTCAAGGTCTCCGTGCTGGGAAAACAGGTTTTGCAGCTGTTTGAGCTAAGATTTCCAAGTTATTCACATAATGAAAACCTATACTTTGTTTCGGTCGAGTTCCCCATTCAAATGCATGTAACAGTGAGAAACGCACTGTCTTGGCGAAAGAAAGCGTTTTTGTACAACTTCATATGAATAGCTGTAACTTTTGATAGAAGACTCGGATACACATGTTTATGGCTTTATCTTATAGAACTCAAGGTTCCCGTGCTGGGCAAACAGGTTTTGCAGCTGTTTGAGCTAAGATTTCCAAGTTATTCACATAATGAAAACCTATACTTTGTTTCGGTCGAGTTCCCCATTCAAATGCATGTAACAGTGAGAAACGCACTGTCTTGGCGAAAGAAAGCGTTTTTGTACAACTTCATAGAAATAGCTGTAACTTTTGATAGAAGACTCAGACAAACATGTTTATGGCCTTATATTATAGAACTCAAGGTCTCCGTGCTGGGAAAACAGGTTTTGCAGCTGTTTGAGCTAAGATTTCCAAGTTATTCACATAATGAAAACCTATACTTTGTTTCGGTCGAGTTCCCCATTCAAATGCATGTAACAGTGAGAAACGCACTGTCTTGGCGAAAGAAAGCGTTTTTGTACAACTTCATAGAAATAGCTGTAACTTTTGATAGAAGACTCAGACAAACATGTTTATGGCTTTATCTTATAGAACTCAAGGTCTCCGTGCTGGGAAAACAGGTTTTGCAGCTGTTTGAGCTAAGATTTCCAAGTTATTCACATAATGAAAACCTATACTTTGTTTCGGTCGAGTTCCCCATTCAAATGCATGTAACAGTGAGAAACGCACTGTCTTGGCGAAAGAAAGTGTTTTTGTACAACTTCATATGAATAGCTGTAACTTTTGATAGAAGACTCAGACAAACATGTTTATGGCCTTATATTATAGAACTCAAGGTCTCCGTGCTGGGAAAACAGGTTTTGCAGCTGTTTGAGCTATGATTTCCAAGTTATTCACATAATGAAAACCTATACTTTGTTTCGGTCGAGTTCCCCATTCAAATGCATGTAACAGTGAGAAACGCACTGTCTTGGCGAAAGAAAGCGTTTTTGTACAACTTCATATGAATAGCTGTAACTTTTGATAGAAGACTCAGACAAACATGTTTATGGCCTTATATTATAGAACTCAAGGTCTCCGTGCTGGGAAAACAGGTTTTGCAGCTGTTTGAGCTAAGATTTCCAAGTTATTCACATAATGAAAACATATACTTTGTTTCGGTCGAGTTCCCCATTCAAATGCATGTAACAGTGAGAAACGCACTGTCTTGGCGAAAGAAAGCGTTTTTGTACAACTTCATAGAAATAGCTGTAACTTTTGATAGAAGACTCAGACAAACATGTTTATGGCCTTATATTATAGAACTCAAGGTCTCCGTGCTGGGAAAACAGGTTTTGCAGCTGTTTGAGCTAAGATTTCCAAGTTATTCACATAATGAAAACCTATACTTTGTTTCGGTCGAGTTCCCCATTCAAATGCATGTAACAGTGAGAAACGCACTGTCTTGGCGAAAGAAAGCGTTTTTGTACAACTTCATATGAATAGCTGTAACTTTTGATAGAAGCCTCGGATACACATGTTTATGGCTTTATCTTATAGAACTCAAGGTTCCCGTGCTGGGAAAACAGGTTTTGCAGCTGTTTGAGCTAAGATTTCCAAGTTATTCACATAATGAAAACCTATACTTTGTTTCGGTCGAGTTCCCCATTCAAATGCATGTAACAGTGAGAAACGCACTGTCTTGGCGAAAGAAAGCGTTTTTGTACAACTTCATAGAAATAGCTGTAACTTTTGATAGAAGACTCAGACAAACATGTTTATGGCTTTATCTTATAGAACTCAAGGTCTCCGTGCTGGGAAAACAGGTTTTGCAGCTGTTTGAGCTAAGATTTCCAAGTTATTCACATAATGAAAACCTATACTTTGTTTCGGTCGAGTTCCCCATTCAAATGCATGTAACAGTGAAAGAAAGCGTTTTTGTACAACTTCATATGAATAGCTGTAACTTTTGATAGAAGACTCGGATACACATGTTTATGGCTTTATCTTATAGAACTCAAGGTTCCCGTGCTGGGCAAACAGGTTTTGCAGCTGTTTGAGCTAAGATTTCCAAGTTATTCACATAATGAAAACCTATACTTTGTTTCGGTCGAGTTCCCCATTCAAATGCATGTAACAGTGAGAAACGCACTGTCTTGGCGAAAGAAAGCGTTTTTGTACAACTTCATAGAAATAGCTGTAACTTTTGATAGAAGACTCAGACAAACATGTTTATGGCCTTATATTATAGAACTCAAGGTCTCCGTGCTGGGAAAACAGGTTTTGCAGCTGTTTGAGCTAAGATTTCCAAGTTATTCACATAATGAAAACCTATACTTTGTTTCGGTCGAGTTCCCCATTCAAATGCATGTAACAGTGAGAAACGCACTGTCTTGGCGAAAGAAAGCGTTTTTGTACAACTTCATATGAATAGCTGTAACTTTTGATAGAAGCCTCGGATACACATGTTTATGGCTTTATCTTATAGAACTCAAGGTTCCCGTGCTGGGAAAACAGGTTTTGCAGCTGTTTGAGCTAAGATTTCCAAGTTATTCACATAATGAAAACCTATACTTTGTTTCGGTCGAGTTCCCCATTCAAATGCATGTAACAGTGAGAAACGCACTGTCTTGGCGAAAGAAAGCGTTTCTGTACAACTTCATAGAAATAGCTGTAACTTTTGATAGAAGACTCAGACAAACATGTTTATGGCTTTATCTTATAGAACTCAAGGTCTCCGTGCTGGGAAAACAGGTTTTGCAGCTGTTTGAGCTAAGATTTCCAAGTTATTCACATAATGAAAACCTATACTTTGTTTCGGTCGAGTTCCCCATTCAAATGCATGTAACAGTGAGAAACGCACTGTCTTGGCGAAAGAAAGCGTTTTTGTACAACTTCATATGAATAGCTGTAACTTTTGATAGAAGACTCGGATACACATGTTTATGGCTTTATCTTATAGAACTCAAGGTTCCCGTGCTGGGAAAACAGGTTTTGCAGCTGTTTGAGCTAAGATTTCCAAGTTATTCACATAATGAAAACCTATACTTTGTTTCGGTCGAGTTCCCCATTCAAATGCATGTAACAGTGAGAAACGCACTGTCTTGGCGAAAGAAAGCGTTTTTGTACAACTTCATATGAATAGCTGTAACTTTTGATAGAAGACTCGGATACACATGTTTATGGCTTTATCTTATAGAACTCAAGGTTCCCGTGCTGGGAAAACAGGTTTTGCAGCTGTTTGAGCTAAGATTTCCAAGTTATTCACATAATGAAAACCTATACTTTGTTTCGGTCGAGTTCCCCATTCAAATGCATGTAACAGTGAGAAACGCACTGTCTTGGCGAAAGAAAGCATTTTTGTACAACTTCATAGAAATAGCTGTAACTTTTGATAGAAGACTCAGACAAACATGTTTATGGCCTTATATTATAGAACTCAAGGTCTCCGTGCTGGGAAAACAGGTTTTGCAGCTGTTTGAGCTAAGATTTCCAAGTTATTCACATAATGAAAACCTATACTTTGTTTCGGTCGAGTTCCCCATTCAAATGCATGTAACAGTGAGAAACGCACTGTCTTGGCGAAAGAAAGCGTTTTTGTACAACTTCATATGAATAGCTGTAACTTTTGATAGAAGACTCGGATACACATGTTTATGGCTTTATCTTATAGAACTCAAGGTTCCCGTGCTGGGAAAACAGGTTTTGCAGCTGTTTGAGCTAAGATTTCCAAGTTATTCACATAATGAAAACCTATACTTTGTTTCGGTCGAGTTCCCCATTCAAATGCATGTAACAGTGAGAAACGCACTGTCTTGGCGAAAGAAAGCGTTTTTGTACAACTTCATAGAAATAGCTGTAACTTTTGATAGAAGACTCAGACAAACATGTTTATGGCCTTATATTATAGAACTCAAGGTCTCCGTGCTGGGAAAACAGGTTTTGCAGCTGTTTGAGCTAAGATTTCCAAGTTATTCACATAATGAAAACCTATACTTTGTTTCGGTCGAGTTCCCCATTCAAATGCATGTAACAGTGAGAAACGCACTGTCTTGGCGAAAGAAAGCGTTTTTGTACAACTTCATATGAATAGCTGTAACTTTTGATAGAAGACTCGGATACACATGTTTATGGCTTTATCTTATAGAACTCAAGGTTCCCGTGCTGGGAAAACAGGTTTTGCAGCTGTTTGAGCTAAGATTTCCAAGTTATTCACATAATGAAAACCTATACTTTGTTTCGGTCGAGTTCCCCATTCAAATGCATGTAACAGTGAGAAACGCACTGTCTTGGCGAAAGAAAGCGTTTTTGTACAACTTCATAGAAATAGCTGTAACTTTTGATAGAAGACTCAGACAAACATGTTTATGGCCTTATATTATAGAACTCAAGGTCTCCGTGCTGGGAAAACAGGTTTTGCAGCTGTTTGAGCTAAGATTTCCAAGTTATTCACATAATGAAAACCTATACTTTGTTTCGGTCGAGTTCCCCATTCAAATGCATGTAACAGTGAGAAACGCACTGTCTTGGCGAAAGAAAGCGTTTTTGTACAACTTCATATGAATAGCTGTAACTTTTGATAGAAGACTCGGATACACATGTTTATGGCTTTATCTTATAGAACTCAAGGTTCCCGTGCTGGGAAAACAGGTTTTGCAGCTGTTTGAGCTAAGATTTCCAAGTTATTCACATAATGAAAACCTATACTTTGTTTCGGTCGAGTTCCCCATTCAAATGCATGTAACAGTGAGAAACGCACTGTCTTGGCGAAAGAAAGCGTTTTTGTACAACTTCATAGAAATAGCTGTAACTTTTGATAGAAGACTCAGACAAACATGTTTATGGCCTTATATTATAGAACTCAAGGTCTCCGTGCTGGGAAAACAGGTTTTGCAGCTGTTTGAGCTAAGATTTCCAAGTTATTCACATAATGAAAACCTATACTTTGTTTCGGTCGAGTTCCCCATTCAAATGCATGTAACAGTGAGAAACGCACTGTCTTGGCGAAAGAAAGCGTTTTTGTACAACTTCATAGAAATAGCTGTAACTTTTGATAGAAGACTCAGACAAACATGTTTATGGCCTTATATTATAGAACTCAAGGTCTCCGTGCTGGGAAAACAGGTTTTGCAGCTGTTTGAGCTAAGATTTCCAAGTTATTCACATAATGAAAACCTATACTTTGTTTCGGTCGAGTTCCCCATTCAAATGCATGTAACAGTGAGAAACGCACTGTCTTGGCGAAAGAAAGCATTTTTGTACAACTTCATAGAAATAGCTGTAACTTTTGATAGAAGACTCAGACAAACATGTTTATGGCCTTATATTATAGAACTCAAGGTCTCCGTGCTGGGAAAACAGGTTTTGCAGCTGTTTGAGCTAAGATTTCCAAGTTATTCACATAATGAAAACCTATACTTTGTTTCGGTCGAGTTCCCCATTCAAATGCATGTAACAGTGAGAAACGCACTGTCTTGGCGAAAGAAAGCGTTTTTGTACAACTTCATATGAATAGCTGTAACTTTTGATAGAAGACTCAGACAAACATGTTTATGGCCTTATATTATAGAACTCAAGGTCTCCGTGCTGGGAAAACAGGTTTTGCAGCTGTTTGAGCTAAGATTTCCAAGTTATTCACATAATGAAAACCTATACTTTGTTTCGGTCGAGTTCCCCATTCAAATGCATGTAACAGTGAGAAACGCACTGTCTTGGCGAAAGAAAGCGTTTTTGTACAACTTCATATGAATAGCTGTAACTTTTGATAGAAGACTCAGACAAACATGTTTATGGCCTTATATTATAGAACTCAAGGTCTCCGTGCTGGGAAAACAGGTTTTGCAGCTGTTTGAGCTAAGATTTCCAAGTTATTCACATAATGAAAACCTATACTTTGTTTCGGTCGAGTTCCCCATTCAAATGCATGTAACAGTGAGAAACGCACTGTCTTGGCGAAAGAAAGCGTTTTTGTACAACTTCATATGAATAGCTGTAACTTTTGATAGAAGACTCGGATACACATGTTTATGGCCTTATATTATAGAACTCAAGGTTCCCGTGCTGGGAAAACAGGTTTTGCAGCTGTTTGAGCTAAGATTTCCAAGTTATTCACATAATGAAAACCTATACTTTGTTTCGGTCGAGTTCCCCATTCAAATGCATGTAACAGTGAGAAACGCACTGTCTTGGCGAAAGAAAGCGTTTTTGTACAACTTCATAGAAATAGCTGTAACTTTTGATAGAAGACTCAGACAAACATGTTTATGGCTTTATCTTATAGAACTCAAGGTCTCCGTGCTGGGAAAACAGGTTTTGCAGCTGTTTGAGCTAAGATTTCCAAGTTATTCACATAATGAAAACCTATACTTTGTTTCGGTCGAGTTCCCCATTCAAATGCATGTAACAGTGAGAAACGCACTGTCTTGGCGAAAGAAAGCGTTTTTGTACAACTTCATATGAATAGCTGTAACTTTTGATAGAAGACTCGGATACACATGTTTATGGCTTTATCTTATAGAACTCAAGGTTCCCGTGCTGGGCAAACAGGTTTTGCAGCTGTTTGAGCTAAGATTTCCAAGTTATTCACATAATGAAAACCTATACTTTGTTTCGGTCGAGTTCCCCATTCAAATGCATGTAACAGTGAGAAACGCACTGTCTTGGCGAAAGAAAGCGTTTTTGTACAACTTCATAGAAATAGCTGTAACTTTTGATAGAAGACTCAGACAAACATGTTTATGGCCTTATATTATAGAACTCAAGGTCTCCGTGCTGGGAAAACAGGTTTTGCAGCTGTTTGAGCTAAGATTTCCAAGTTATTCACATAATGAAAACCTATACTTTGTTTCGGTCGAGTTCCCCATTCAAATGCATGTAACAGTGAGAAACGCACTGTCTTGGCGAAAGAAAGCGTTTTTGTACAACTTCATAGAAATAGCTGTAACTTTTGATAGAAGACTCAGACAAACATGTTTATGGCTTTATCTTATAGAACTCAAGGTCTCCGTGCTGGGAAAACAGGTTTTGCAGCTGTTTGAGCTAAGATTTCCAAGTTATTCACATAATGAAAACCTATACTTTGTTTCGGTCGAGTTCCCCATTCAAATGCATGTAACAGTGAGAAACGCACTGTCTTGGCGAAAGAAAGCGTTTTTGTACAACTTCATATGAATAGCTGTAACTTTTGATAGAAGACTCAGACAAACATGTTTATGGCCTTATATTATAGAACTCAAGGTCTCCGTGCTGGGAAAACAGGTTTTGCAGCTGTTTGAGCTATGATTTCCAAGTTATTCACATAATGAAAACCTATACTTTGTTTCGGTCGAGTTCCCCATTCAAATGCATGTAACAGTGAGAAACGCACTGTCTTGGCGAAAGAAAGCGTTTTTGTACAACTTCATATGAATAGCTGTAACTTTTGATAGAAGACTCAGACAAACATGTTTATGGCCTTATATTATAGAACTCAAGGTCTCCGTGCTGGGAAAACAGGTTTTGCAGCTGTTTGAGCTAAGATTTCCAAGTTATTCACATAATGAAAACATATACTTTGTTTCGGTCGAGTTCCCCATTCAAATGCATGTAACAGTGAGAAACGCACTGTCTTGGCGAAAGAAAGCGTTTTTGTGCAACTTCATAGAAATAGCTGTAACTTTTGATAGAAGACTCAGACAAACATGTTTATGGCCTTATATTATAGAACTCAAGGTCTCCGTGCTGGGAAAACAGGTTTTGCAGCTGTTTGAGCTAAGATTTCCAAGTTATTCACATAATGAAAACCTATACTTTGTTTCGGTCGAGTTCCCCATTCAAATGCATGTAACAGTGAGAAACGCACTGTCTTGGCGAAAGAAAGCGTTTTTGTACAACTTCATATGAATAGCTGTAACTTTTGATAGAAGCCTCGGATACACATGTTTATGGCTTTATCTTATAGAACTCAAGGTTCCCGTGCTGGGAAAACAGGTTTTGCAGCTGTTTGAGCTAAGATTTCCAAGTTATTCACATAATGAAAACCTATACTTTGTTTCGGTCGAGTTCCCCATTCAAATGCATGTAACAGTGAGAAACGCACTGTCTTGGCGAAAGAAAGCGTTTTTGTACAACTTCATAGAAATAGCTGTAACTTTTGATAGAAGACTCAGACAAACATGTTTATGGCTTTATCTTATAGAACTCAAGGTCTCCGTGCTGGGAAAACAGGTTTTGCAGCTGTTTGAGCTAAGATTTCCAAGTTATTCACATAATGAAAACCTATACTTTGTTTCGGTCGAGTTCCCCATTCAAATGCATGTAACAGTGAAAGAAAGCGTTTTTGTACAACTTCATATGAATAGCTGTAACTTTTGATAGAAGACTCGGATACACATGTTTATGGCTTTATCTTATAGAACTCAAGGTTCCCGTGCTGGGCAAACAGGTTTTGCAGCTGTTTGAGCTAAGATTTCCAAGTTATTCACATAATGAAAACCTATACTTTGTTTCGGTCGAGTTCCCCATTCAAATGCATGTAACAGTGAGAAACGCACTGTCTTGGCGAAAGAAAGCGTTTTTGTACAACTTCATAGAAATAGCTGTAACTTTTGATAGAAGACTCAGACAAACATGTTTATGGCCTTATATTATAGAACTCAAGGTCTCCGTGCTGGGAAAACAGGTTTTGCAGCTGTTTGAGCTAAGATTTCCAAGTTATTCACATAATGAAAACCTATACTTTGTTTCGGTCGAGTTCCCCATTCAAATGCATGTAACAGTGAGAAACGCACTGTCTTGGCGAAAGAAAGCGTTTTGTACAACTTCATAGAAATAGCTGTAACTTTTGATAGAAGACTCAGACAAACATGTTTATGGCCTTATATTATAGAACTCAAGGTCCCCGTGCTGGGAAAACAGGTTTTGCAGCTGTTTGAGCTAAGATTTCCAAATTATTCACATAATGAAAACCTATACTTTGTTTCGGTCGAGTTCCCCATTCAAATGCATGTAACAGTGAGAAACGCACTGTCTTGGCGAAAGAAAGCGTTTTTGTACAACTTCATATGAATAGCTGTAACTTTTGATAGAAGACTCGGATACACATGTTTATGGCTTTATCTTATAGAACTCAAGGTTCCCGTGCTGGGAAAACAGGTTTTGCAGCTGTTTGAGCTAAGATTTCCAAGTTATTCACATAATGAAAACCTATACTTTGTTTCGGTCGAGTTCCCCATTCAAATGCATGTAACAGTGAGAAACGCACTGTCTTGGCGAAAGAAAGCGTTTTTGTACAACTTCATATGAATAGCTGTAACTTTTGATAGAAGACTCGGATACACATGTTTATGGCTTTATCTTATAGAACTCAAGGTTCCCGTGCTGGGAAAACAGGTTTTGCAGCTGTTTGAGCTAAGATTTCCAAGTTATTCACATAATGAAAACCTATACTTTGTTTCGGTCGAGTTCCCCATTCAAATGCATGTAACAGTGAGAAACGCACTGTCTTGGCGAAAGAAAGCGTTTTTGTACAACTTCATATGAATAGCTGTAACTTTTGATAGAAGACTCGGATACACATGTTTATGGCTTTATCTTATAGAACTCAAGGTTCCCGTGCTGGGAAAACAGGTGTTGCAGCTGTTTGAGCTAAGATTTCCAAGTTATTCACATAATGAAAACCTATACTTTGTTTCGGTCGAGTTCCCCATTCAAATGCATGTAACAGTGAGAAACGCACTGTCTTGGCGAAAGAAAGCGTTTTTGTACAACTTCATATGAATAGCTGTAACTTTTGATAGAAGACTCGGATACACATGTTTATGGCTTTATCTTATAGAACTCAAGGTTCCCGTGCTGGGAAAACAGGTTTTGCAGCTGTTTGAGCTAAGATTTCCAAGTTATTCACATAATGAAAACCTATACTTTGTTTCGGTCGAGTTCCCCATTCAAATGCATGTAACAGTGAGAAACGCACTGTCTTGGCGAAAGAAAGCGTTTTTGTACAACTTCATAGAAATAGCTGTAACTTTTGATAGAAGACTCAGACAAACATGTTTATGGCCTTATATTATAGAACTCAAGGTCTCCGTGCTGGGAAAACAGGTTTTGCAGCTGTTTGAGCTAAGATTTCCAAGTTATTCACATAATGAAAACCTATACTTTGTTTCGGTCGAGTTCCCCATTCAAATGCATGTAACAGTGAGAAACGCACTGTCTTGGCGAAAGAAAGCGTTTTTGTACAACTTCATAGAAATAGCTGTAACTTTTGATAGAAGACTCAGACAAACATGTTTATGGCCTTATATTATAGAACTCAAGGTCTCCGTGCTGGGAAAACAGGTTTTGCAGCTGTTTGAGCTAAGATTTCCAAGTTATTCACATAATGAAAACCTATACTTTGTTTCGGTCGAGTTCCCCATTCAAATGCATGTAACAGTGAGAAACGCACTGTCTTGGCGAAAGAAAGCGTTTTTGTACAACTTCATAGAAATAGCTGTAACTTTTGATAGAAGACTCAGACAAACATGTTTATGGCCTTATATTATAGAACTCAAGGTCTCCGTGCTGGGAAAACAGGTTTTGCAGCTGTTTGAGCTAAGATTTCCAAGTTATTCACATAATGAAAACCTATACTTTGTTTCGGTCGAGTTCCCCATTCAAATGCATGTAACAGTGAGAAACGCACTGTCTTGGCGAAAGAAAGCGTTTTTGTACAACTTCATATGAATAGCTGTAACTTTTGATAGAAGACTCGGATACACATGTTTATGGCCTTATATTATAGAACTCAAGGTTCCCGTGCTGGGAAAACAGGTTTTGCAGCTGTTTGAGCTAAGATTTCCAAGTTATTCACATAATGAAAACCTATACTTTGTTTCGGTCGAGTTCCCCATTCAAATGCATGTAACAGTGAGAAACGCACTGTCTTGGCGAAAGAAAGCGTTTTTGTACAACTTCATAGAAATAGCTGTAACTTTTGATAGAAGACTCAGACAAACATGTTTATGGCTTTATCTTATAGAACTCAAGGTCTCCGTGCTGGGAAAACAGGTTTTGCAGCTGTTTGAGCTAAGATTTCCAAGTTATTCACATAATGAAAACCTATACTTTGTTTCGGTCGAGTTCCCCATTCAAATGCATGTAACAGTGAGAAACGCACTGTCTTGGCGAAAGAAAGCGTTTTTGTACAACTTCATATGAATAGCTGTAACTTTTGATAGAAGACTCGGATACACATGTTTATGGCTTTATCTTATAGAACTCAAGGTTCCCGTGCTGGGCAAACAGGTTTTGCAGCTGTTTGAGCTAAGATTTCCAAGTTATTCACATAATGAAAACCTATACTTTGTTTCGGTCGAGTTCCCCATTCAAATGCATGTAACAGTGAGAAACGCACTGTCTTGGCGAAAGAAAGCGTTTTTGTACAACTTCATAGAAATAGCTGTAACTTTTGATAGAAGACTCAGACAAACATGTTTATGGCCTTATATTATAGAACTCAAGGTCTCCGTGCTGGGAAAACAGGTTTTGCAGCTGTTTGAGCTAAGATTTCCAAGTTATTCACATAATGAAAACCTATACTTTGTTTCGGTCGAGTTCCCCATTCAAATGCATGTAACAGTGAGAAACGCACTGTCTTGGCGAAAGAAAGCGTTTTTGTACAACTTCATAGAAATAGCTGTAACTTTTGATAGAAGACTCAGACAAACATGTTTATGGCTTTATCTTATAGAACTCAAGGTCTCCGTGCTGGGAAAACAGGTTTTGCAGCTGTTTGAGCTAAGATTTCCAAGTTATTCACATAATGAAAACCTATACTTTGTTTCGGTCGAGTTCCCCATTCAAATGCATGTAACAGTGAGAAACGCACTGTCTTGGCGAAAGAAAGCGTTTTTGTACAACTTCATATGAATAGCTGTAACTTTTGATAGAAGACTCAGACAAACATGTTTATGGCCTTATATTATAGAACTCAAGGTCTCCGTGCTGGGAAAACAGGTTTTGCAGCTGTTTGAGCTATGATTTCCAAGTTATTCACATAATGAAAACCTATACTTTGTTTCGGTCGAGTTCCCCATTCAAATGCATGTAACAGTGAGAAACGCACTGTCTTGGCGAAAGAAAGCGTTTTTGTACAACTTCATATGAATAGCTGTAACTTTTGATAGAAGACTCAGACAAACATGTTTATGGCCTTATATTATAGAACTCAAGGTCTCCGTGCTGGGAAAACAGGTTTTGCAGCTGTTTGAGCTAAGATTTCCAAGTTATTCACATAATGAAAACATATACTTTGTTTCGGTCGAGTTCCCCATTCAAATGCATGTAACAGTGAGAAACGCACTGTCTTGGCGAAAGAAAGCGTTTTTGTACAACTTCATAGAAATAGCTGTAACTTTTGATAGAAGACTCAGACAAACATGTTTATGGCCTTATATTATAGAACTCAAGGTCTCCGTGCTGGGAAAACAGGTTTTGCAGCTGTTTGAGCTAAGATTTCCAAGTTATTCACATAATGAAAACCTATACTTTGTTTCGGTCGAGTTCCCCATTCAAATGCATGTAACAGTGAGAAACGCACTGTCTTGGCGAAAGAAAGCGTTTTTGTACAACTTCATATGAATAGCTGTAACTTTTGATAGAAGCCTCGGATACACATGTTTATGGCTTTATCTTATAGAACTCAAGGTTCCCGTGCTGGGAAAACAGGTTTTGCAGCTGTTTGAGCTAAGATTTCCAAGTTATTCACATAATGAAAACCTATACTTTGTTTCGGTCGAGTTCCCCATTCAAATGCATGTAACAGTGAGAAACGCACTGTCTTGGCGAAAGAAAGCGTTTTTGTACAACTTCATAGAAATAGCTGTAACTTTTGATAGAAGACTCAGACAAACATGTTTATGGCTTTATCTTATAGAACTCAAGGTCTCCGTGCTGGGAAAACAGGTTTTGCAGCTGTTTGAGCTAAGATTTCCAAGTTATTCACATAATGAAAACCTATACTTTGTTTCGGTCGAGTTCCCCATTCAAATGCATGTAACAGTGAAAGAAAGCGTTTTTGTACAACTTCATATGAATAGCTGTAACTTTTGATAGAAGACTCGGATACACATGTTTATGGCTTTATCTTATAGAACTCAAGGTTCCCGTGCTGGGCAAACAGGTTTTGCAGCTGTTTGAGCTAAGATTTCCAAGTTATTCACATAATGAAAACCTATACTTTGTTTCGGTCGAGTTCCCCATTCAAATGCATGTAACAGTGAGAAACGCACTGTCTTGGCGAAAGAAAGCGTTTTTGTACAACTTCATAGAAATAGCTGTAACTTTTGATAGAAGACTCAGACAAACATGTTTATGGCCTTATATTATAGAACTCAAGGTCTCCGTGCTGGGAAAACAGGTTTTGCAGCTGTTTGAGCTAAGATTTCCAAGTTATTCACATAATGAAAACCTATACTTTGTTTCGGTCGAGTTCCCCATTCAAATGCATGTAACAGTGAGAAACGCACTGTCTTGGCGAAAGAAAGCGTTTTGTACAACTTCATAGAAATAGCTGTAACTTTTGATAGAAGACTCAGACAAACATGTTTATGGCCTTATATTATAGAACTCAAGGTCCCCGTGCTGGGAAAACAGGTTTTGCAGCTGTTTGAGCTAAGATTTCCAAATTATTCACATAATGAAAACCTATACTTTGTTTCGGTCGAGTTCCCCATTCAAATGCATGTAACAGTGAGAAACGCACTGTCTTGGCGAAAGAAAGCGTTTTTGTACAACTTCATATGAATAGCTGTAACTTTTGATAGAAGACTCGGATACACATGTTTATGGCTTTATCTTATAGAACTCAAGGTTCCCGTGCTGGGAAAACAGGTTTTGCAGCTGTTTGAGCTAAGATTTCCAAGTTATTCACATAATGAAAACCTATACTTTGTTTCGGTCGAGTTCCCCATTCAAATGCATGTAACAGTGAGAAACGCACTGTCTTGGCGAAAGAAAGCGTTTTTGTACAACTTCATATGAATAGCTGTAACTTTTGATAGAAGACTCGGATACACATGTTTATGGCCTTATATTATAGAACTCAAGGTTCCCGTGCTGGGAAAACAGGTTTTGCAGCTGTTTGAGCTAAGATTTCCAAGTTATTCACATAATGAAAACCTATACTTTGTTTCGGTCGAGTTCCCCATTCAAATGCATGTAACAGTGAGAAACGCACTGTCTTGGCGAAAGAAAGCGTTTTTGTACAACTTCATATGAATAGCTGTAACTTTTGATAGAAGACTCGGATACACATGTTTATGGCTTTATCTTATAGAACTCAAGGTTCCCGTGCTGGGAAAACAGGTTTTGCAGCTGTTTGAGCTAAGATTTCCAAGTTATTCACATAATGAAAACCTATACTTTGTTTCGGTCGAGTTCCCCATTCAAATGCATGTAACAGTGAGAAACACACTGTCTTGGCGAAAGAAAGCGTTTTTGTACAACTTCATAGAAATAGCTGTAACTTTTGATAGAAGACTCAGACAAACATGTTTATGGCCTTATATTATAGAACTCAAGGTCCCCGTGCTGGGAAAACAGGTTTTGCAGCTGTTTGAGCTAAGATTTCCAAATTATTCACATAATGAAAACCTATACTTTGTTTCGGTCGAGTTCCCCATTCAAATGCATGTAACAGTGAGAAACGCACTGTCTTGGCGAAAGAAAGCGTTTTTGTACAACTTCATATGAATAGCTGTAACTTTTGATAGAAGACTCGGATACACATGTTTATGGCTTTATCTTATAGAACTCAAGGTTCCCGTGCTGGGAAAACAGGTGTTGCAGCTGTTTGAGCTAAGATTTCCAAGTTATTCACATAATGAAAACCTATACTTTGTTTCGGTCGAGTTCCCCATTCAAATGCATGTAACAGTGAGAAACGCACTGTCTTGGCGAAAGAAAGCGTTTTTGTACAACTTCATAGAAATAGCTGTAACTTTTGATAGAAGACTCAGACAAACATGTTTATGGCTTTATCTTATAGAACTCAAGGTTCCCGTGCTGGGCAAACAGGTTTTGCAGCTGTTTGAGCTAAGATTTCCAAGTTATTCACATAATGAAAACCTATACTTTGTTTCGGTCGAGTTCCCCATTCAAATGCATGTAACAGTGAGAAACGCACTGTCTTGGCGAAAGAAAGCGTTTTTGTACAACTTCATAGAAATAGCTGTAACTTTTGATAGAAGACTCAGACAAACATGTTTATGGCCTTATATTATAGAACTCAAGGTCTCCGTGCTGGGAAAACAGGTTTTGCAGCTGTTTGAGCTAAGATTTCCAAGTTATTCACATAATGAAAACCTATACTTTGTTTCGGTCGAGTTCCCCATTCAAATGCATGTAACAGTGAGAAACGCACTGTCTTGGCGAAAGAAAGCGTTTTGTACAACTTCATAGAAATAGCTGTAACTTTTGATAGAAGACTCAGACAAACATGTTTATGGCCTTATATTATAGAACTCAAGGTCCCCGTGCTGGGAAAACAGGTTTTGCAGCTGTTTGAGCTAAGATTTCCAAATTATTCACATAATGAAAACCTATACTTTGTTTCGGTCGAGTTCCCCATTCAAATGCATGTAACAGTGAGAAACGCACTGTCTTGGCGAAAGAAAGCGTTTTTGTACAACTTCATATGAATAGCTGTAACTTTTGATAGAAGACTCGGATACACATGTTTATGGCCTTATATTATAGAACTCAAGGTTCCCGTGCTGGGAAAACAGGTTTTGCAGCTGTTTGAGCTAAGATTTCCAAGTTATTCACATAATGAAAACCTATACTTTGTTTCGGTCGAGTTCCCCATTCAAATGCATGTAACAGTGAGAAACGCACTGTCTTGGCGAAAGAAAGCGTTTTTGTACAACTTCATAGAAATAGCTGTAACTTTTGATAGAAGACTCAGACAAACATGTTTATGGCTTTATCTTATAGAACTCAAGGTTCCCGTGCTGGGCAAACAGGTTTTGCAGCTGTTTGAGCTAAGATTTCCAAGTTATTCACATAATGAAAACCTATACTTTGTTTCGGTCGAGTTCCCCATTCAAATGCATGTAACAGTGAGAAACGCACTGTCTTGGCGAAAGAAAGCGTTTTTGTACAACTTCATAGAAATAGCTGTAACTTTTGATAGAAGACTCAGACAAACATGTTTATGGCCTTATATTATAGAACTCAAGGTCTCCGTGCTGGGAAAACAGGTTTTGCAGCTGTTTGAGCTAAGATTTCCAAGTTATTCACATAATGAAAACCTATACTTTGTTTCGGTCGAGTTCCCCATTCAAATGCATGTAACAGTGAGAAACGCACTGTCTTGGCGAAAGAAAGCGTTTTGTACAACTTCATAGAAATAGCTGTAACTTTTGATAGAAGACTCAGACAAACATGTTTATGGCCTTATATTATAGAACTCAAGGTCCCCGTGCTGGGAAAACAGGTTTTGCAGCTGTTTGAGCTAAGATTTCCAAATTATTCACATAATGAAAACCTATACTTTGTTTCGGTCGAGTTCCCCATTCAAATGCATGTAACAGTGAGAAACGCACTGTCTTGGCGAAAGAAAGCGTTTTTGTACAACTTCATATGAATAGCTGTAACTTTTGATAGAAGACTCGGATACACATGTTTATGGCCTTATATTATAGAACTCAAGGTTCCCGTGCTGGGAAAACAGGTTTTGCAGCTGTTTGAGCTAAGATTTCCAAATTATTCACATAATGAAAACCTATACTTTGTTTCGGTCGAGTTCCCCATTCAAATGCATGTAACAGTGAGAAACGCACTGTCTTGGCGAAAGAAAGCGTTTTTGTACAACTTCATATGAATAGCTGTAACTTTTGATAGAAGACTCGGATACACATGTTTATGGCTTTATCTTATAGAACTCAAGGTTCCCGTGCTGGGAAAACAGGTTTTGCAGCTGTTTGAGCTAAGATTTCCAAGTTATTCACATAATGAAAACCTATACTTTGTTTCGGTCGAGTTCCCCATTCAAATGCATGTAACAGTGAGAAACGCACTGTCTTGGCGAAAGAAAGCGTTTTTGTACAACTTCATAGAAATAGCTGTAACTTTTGATAGAAGACTCAGACAAACATGTTTATGGCCTTATATTATAGAACTCAAGGTCTCCGTGCTGGGAAAACAGGTTTTGCAGCTGTTTGAGCTAAGATTTCCAAGTTATTCACATAATGAAAACCTATACTTTGTTTCGGTCGAGTTCCCCATTCAAATGCATGTAACAGTGAGAAACGCACTGTCTTGGCGAAAGAAAGCGTTTTTGTACAACTTCATAGAAATAGCTGTAACTTTTGATAGAAGACTCAGACAAACATGTTTATGGCCTTATATTATAGAACTCAAGGTCCCCGTGCTGGGAAAACAGGTTTTGCAGCTGTTTGAGCTAAGATTTCCAAATTATTCACATAATGAAAACCTATACTTTGTTTCGGTCGAGTTCCCCATTCAAATGCATGTAACAGTGAGAAACGCACTGTCTTGGCGAAAGAAAGCGTTTTTGTACAACTTCATATGAATAGCTGTAACTTTTGATAGAAGACTCGGATACACATGTTTATGGCTTTATCTTATAGAACTCAAGGTTCCCGTGCTGGGAAAACAGGTTTTGCAGCTGTTTGAGCTAAGATTTCCAAGTTATTCACATAATGAAAACCTATACTTTGTTTCGGTCGAGTTCCCCATTCAAATGCATGTAACAGTGAGAAACGCACTGTCTTGGCGAAATTAAGCGTTTTTGTACAACTTCATAGAAATAGCTGTAACTTTTGATAGAAGACTCGGATACACATGTTTATGGCCTTATATTATAGAACTCAAGGTTCCCGTGCTGGGAAAACAGGTTTTGCAGCTGTTTGAGCTAAGATTTCCAAGTTATTCACATAATGAAAACCTATACTTTGTTTCGGTCGAGTTCCCCATTCAAATGCATGTAACAGTGAGAAACGCACTGTCTTGGCGAAAGAAAGCGTTTTTGTACAACTTCATATGAATAGCTGTAACTTTTGATAGAAGACTCGGATACACATGTTTATGGCTTTATCTTATAGAACTCAAGGTTCCCGTGCTGGGCAAACAGGTTTTGCAGCTGTTTGAGCTAAGATTTCCAAGTTATTCACATAATGAAAACCTGTACTTTGTTTCGGTCCAGTTCCCCATTCAAATGCATGTAACAGTGAGAAACGCACTGTCTTGGCGAAAGAAAGCGTTTTTGTACAACTTCATATGAATAGCTGTAACTTTTGATAGAAGACTCGGATACACATGTTTATGGCTTTATCTTATAGAACTCAAGGTTCCCGTGCTGGGAAAACAGGTTTTGCAGCTGTTTGAGCTAAGATTTCCAAGTTATTCACATAATGAAAACCTATACTTTGTTTCGGTCGAGTTCCCCATTCAAATGCATGTAACAGTGAGAAACGCACTGTCTTGGCGAAAGAAAGCGTTTTTGTACAACTTCATAGAAATAGCTGTAACTTTTGATAGAAGACTCAGACAAACATGTTTATGGCTTTATCTTATAGAACTCAAGGTCTCCGTGCTGGGAAAACAGGTTTTGCAGCTGTTTGAGCTAAGATTTCCAAGTTATTCACATAATGAAAACCTATACTTTGTTTCGGTCGAGTTCCCCATTCAAATGCATGTAACAGTGAGAAACGCACTGTCTTGGCGAAAGAAAGCGTTTTTGTACAACTTCATATGAATAGCTGTAACTTTTGATAGAAGACTCGGATACACATGTTTATGGCCTTATATTATAGAACTCAAGGTTCCCGTGCTGGGAAAACAGGTTTTGCAGCTGTTTGAGCTAAGATTTCCAAGTTATTCACATAATGAAAACCTATACTTTGTTTCGGTCGAGTTCCCCATTCAAATGCATGTAACAGTGAGAAACGCACTGTCTTGGCGAAAGAAAGCGTTTTTGTACAACTTCATAGAAATAGCTGTAACTTTTGATAGAAGACTCAGACAAACATGTTTATGGCTTTATCTTATAGAACTCAAGGTCTCCGTGCTGGGAAAACAGGTTTTGCAGCTGTTTGAGCTAATATTTCCAAGTTATTCACATAATGAAAACCTATACTTTGTTTCGGTCGAGTTCCCCATTCAAATGCATGTAACAGTGAGAAACGCACTGTCTTGGCGAAAGAAAGCGTTTTTGTACAACTTCATATGAATAGCTGTAACTTTTGATAGAAGACTCGGATACACATGTTTATGGCTTTATCTTATAGAACTCAAGGTTCCCGTGCTGGGCAAACAGGTTTTGCAGCTGTTTGAGCTAAGATTTCCAAGTTATTCACATAATGAAAACCTATACTTTGTTTCGGTCGAGTTCCCCATTCAAATGCATGTAACAGTGAGAAACGCACTGTCTTGGCGAAAGAAAGCGTTTTTGTACAACTTCATAGAAATAGCTGTAACTTTTGATAGAAGACTCAGACAAACATGTTTATGGCCTTATATTATAGAACTCAAGGTCTCCGTGCTGGGAAAACAGGTTTTGCAGCTGTTTGAGCTAAGATTTCCAAGTTATTCACATAATGAAAACCTATACTTTGTTTCGGTCGAGTTCCCCATTCAAATGCATGTAACAGTGAGAAACGCACTGTCTTGGCGAAAGAAAGCGTTTTTGTACAACTTCATAGAAATAGCTGTAACTTTTGATAGAAGACTCAGACAAACATGTTTATGGCTTTATCTTATAGAACTCAAGGTCTCCGTGCTGGGAAAACAGGTTTTGCAGCTGTTTGAGCTAAGATTTCCAAGTTATTCACATAATGAAAACCTATACTTTGTTTCGGTCGAGTTCCCCATTCAAATGCATGTAACAGTGAGAAACGCACTGTCTTGGCGAAAGAAAGCGTTTTTGTACAACTTCATATGAATAGCTGTAACTTTTGATAGAAGACTCAGACAAACATGTTTATGGCCTTATATTATAGAACTCAAGGTCTCCGTGCTGGGAAAACAGGTTTTGCAGCTGTTTGAGCTATGATTTCCAAGTTATTCACATAATGAAAACCTATACTTTGTTTCGGTCGAGTTCCCCATTCAAATGCATGTAACAGTGAGAAACGCACTGTCTTGGCGAAAGAAAGCGTTTTTGTACAACTTCATATGAATAGCTGTAACTTTTGATAGAAGACTCAGACAAACATGTTTATGGCCTTATATTATAGAACTCAAGGTCTCCGTGCTGGGAAAACAGGTTTTGCAGCTGTTTGAGCTAAGATTTCCAAGTTATTCACATAATGAAAACATATACTTTGTTTCGGTCGAGTTCCCCATTCAAATGCATGTAACAGTGAGAAACGCACTGTCTTGGCGAAAGAAAGCGTTTTTGTACAACTTCATAGAAATAGCTGTAACTTTTGATAGAAGACTCAGACAAACATGTTTATGGCCTTATATTATAGAACTCAAGGTCTCCGTGCTGGGAAAACAGGTTTTGCAGCTGTTTGAGCTAAGATTTCCAAGTTATTCACATAATGAAAACCTATACTTTGTTTCGGTCGAGTTCCCCATTCAAATGCATGTAACAGTGAGAAACGCACTGTCTTGGCGAAAGAAAGCGTTTTTGTACAACTTCATATGAATAGCTGTAACTTTTGATAGAAGACTCGGATACACATGTTTATGGCTTTATCTTATAGAACTCAAGGTTCCCGTGCTGGGCAAACAGGTTTTGCAGCTGTTTGAGCTAAGATTTCCAAGTTATTCACATAATGAAAACCTATACTTTGTTTCGGTCGAGTTCCCCATTCAAATGCATGTAACAGTGAGAAACGCACTGTCTTGGCGAAAGAAAGCGTTTTTGTACAACTTCATAGAAATAGCTGTAACTTTTGATAGAAGACTCAGACAAACATGTTTATGGCCTTATATTATAGAACTCAAGGTCTCCGTGCTGGGAAAACAGGTTTTGCAGCTGTTTGAGCTAAGATTTCCAAGTTATTCACATAATGAAAACCTATACTTTGTTTCGGTCGAGTTCCCCATTCAAATGCATGTAACAGTGAGAAACGCACTGTCTTGGCGAAAGAAAGCGTTTTTGTACAACTTCATAGAAATAGCTGTAACTTTTGATAGAAGACTCAGACAAACATGTTTATGGCTTTATCTTATAGAACTCAAGGTCTCCGTGCTGGGAAAACAGGTTTTGCAGCTGTTTGAGCTAAGATTTCCAAGTTATTCACATAATGAAAACCTATACTTTGTTTCGGTCGAGTTCCCCATTCAAATGCATGTAACAGTGAGAAACGCACTGTCTTGGCGAAAGAAAGCGTTTTTGTACAACTTCATATGAATAGCTGTAACTTTTGATAGAAGACTCGGATACACATGTTTATGGCTTTATCTTATAGAACTCAAGGTTCCCGTGCTGGGAAAACAGGTTTTGCAGCTGTTTGAGCTAAGATTTCCAAGTTATTCACATAATGAAAACCTATACTTTGTTTCGGTCGAGTTCCCCATTCAAATGCATGTAACAGTGAGAAACGCACTGTCTTGGCGAAAGAAAGCGTTTTTGTACAACTTCATAGAAATAGCTGTAACTTTTGATAGAAGACTCAGACAAACATGTTTATGGCTTTATCTTATAGAACTCAAGGTCTCCGTGCTGGGAAAACAGGTTTTGCAGCTGTTTGAGCTAAGATTTCCAAGTTATTCACATAATGAAAACCTATACTTTGTTTCGGTCGAGTTCCCCATTCAAATGCATGTAACAGTGAGAAACGCACTGTCTTGGCGAAAGAAAGCGTTTTTGTACAACTTCATATGAATAGCTGTAACTTTTGATAGAAGACTCGGATACACATGTTTATGGCCTTATATTATAGAACTCAAGGTTCCCGTGCTGGGAAAACAGGTTTTGCAGCTGTTTGAGCTAAGATTTCCAAGTTATTCACATAATGAAAACCTATACTTTGTTTCGGTCGAGTTCCCCATTCAAATGCATGTAACAGTGAGAAACGCACTGTCTTGGCGAAAGAAAGCGTTTTTGTACAACTTCATAGAAATAGCTGTAACTTTTGATAGAAGACTCAGACAAACATGTTTATGGCTTTATCTTATAGAACTCAAGGTCTCCGTGCTGGGAAAACAGGTTTTGCAGCTGTTTGAGCTAATATTTCCAAGTTATTCACATAATGAAAACCTATACTTTGTTTCGGTCGAGTTCCCCATTCAAATGCATGTAACAGTGAGAAACGCACTGTCTTGGCGAAAGAAAGCGTTTTTGTACAACTTCATATGAATAGCTGTAACTTTTGATAGAAGACTCGGATACACATGTTTATGGCTTTATCTTATAGAACTCAAGGTTCCCGTGCTGGGCAAACAGGTTTTGCAGCTGTTTGAGCTAAGATTTCCAAGTTATTCACATAATGAAAACCTATACTTTGTTTCGGTCGAGTTCCCCATTCAAATGCATGTAACAGTGAGAAACGCACTGTCTTGGCGAAAGAAAGCGTTTTTGTACAACTTCATAGAAATAGCTGTAACTTTTGATAGAAGACTCAGACAAACATGTTTATGGCCTTATATTATAGAACTCAAGGTCTCCGTGCTGGGAAAACAGGTTTTGCAGCTGTTTGAGCTAAGATTTCCAAGTTATTCACATAATGAAAACCTATACTTTGTTTCGGTCGAGTTCCCCATTCAAATGCATGTAACAGTGAGAAACGCACTGTCTTGGCGAAAGAAAGCGTTTTTGTACAACTTCATAGAAATAGCTGTAACTTTTGATAGAAGACTCAGACAAACATGTTTATGGCTTTATCTTATAGAACTCAAGGTCTCCGTGCTGGGAAAACAGGTTTTGCAGCTGTTTGAGCTAAGATTTCCAAGTTATTCACATAATGAAAACCTATACTTTGTTTCGGTCGAGTTCCCCATTCAAATGCATGTAACAGTGAGAAACGCACTGTCTTGGCGAAAGAAAGCGTTTTTGTACAACTTCATATGAATAGCTGTAACTTTTGATAGAAGACTCAGACAAACATGTTTATGGCCTTATATTATAGAACTCAAGGTCTCCGTGCTGGGAAAACAGGTTTTGCAGCTGTTTGAGCTATGATTTCCAAGTTATTCACATAATGAAAACCTATACTTTGTTTCGGTCGAGTTCCCCATTCAAATGCATGTAACAGTGAGAAACGCACTGTCTTGGCGAAAGAAAGCGTTTTTGTACAACTTCATATGAATAGCTGTAACTTTTGATAGAAGACTCAGACAAACATGTTTATGGCCTTATATTATAGAACTCAAGGTCTCCGTGCTGGGAAAACAGGTTTTGCAGCTGTTTGAGCTAAGATTTCCAAGTTATTCACATAATGAAAACATATACTTTGTTTCGGTCGAGTTCCCCATTCAAATGCATGTAACAGTGAGAAACGCACTGTCTTGGCGAAAGAAAGCGTTTTTGTACAACTTCATAGAAATAGCTGTAACTTTTGATAGAAGACTCAGACAAACATGTTTATGGCCTTATATTATAGAACTCAAGGTCTCCGTGCTGGGAAAACAGGTTTTGCAGCTGTTTGAGCTAAGATTTCCAAGTTATTCACATAATGAAAACCTATACTTTGTTTCGGTCGAGTTCCCCATTCAAATGCATGTAACAGTGAGAAACGCACTGTCTTGGCGAAAGAAAGCGTTTTTGTACAACTTCATATGAATAGCTGTAACTTTTGATAGAAGACTCGGATACACATGTTTATGGCTTTATCTTATAGAACTCAAGGTTCCCGTGCTGGGCAAACAGGTTTTGCAGCTGTTTGAGCTAAGATTTCCAAGTTATTCACATAATGAAAACCTATACTTTGTTTCGGTCGAGTTCCCCATTCAAATGCATGTAACAGTGAGAAACGCACTGTCTTGGCGAAAGAAAGCGTTTTTGTACAACTTCATAGAAATAGCTGTAACTTTTGATAGAAGACTCAGACAAACATGTTTATGGCCTTATATTATAGAACTCAAGGTCTCCGTGCTGGGAAAACAGGTTTTGCAGCTGTTTGAGCTAAGATTTCCAAGTTATTCACATAATGAAAACCTATACTTTGTTTCGGTCGAGTTCCCCATTCAAATGCATGTAACAGTGAGAAACGCACTGTCTTGGCGAAAGAAAGCGTTTTTGTACAACTTCATAGAAATAGCTGTAACTTTTGATAGAAGACTCAGACAAACATGTTTATGGCTTTATCTTATAGAACTCAAGGTCTCCGTGCTGGGAAAACAGGTTTTGCAGCTGTTTGAGCTAAGATTTCCAAGTTATTCACATAATGAAAACCTATACTTTGTTTCGGTCGAGTTCCCCATTCAAATGCATGTAACAGTGAGAAACGCACTGTCTTGGCGAAAGAAAGCGTTTTTGTACAACTTCATATGAATAGCTGTAACTTTTGATAGAAGACTCAGACAAACATGTTTATGGCCTTATATTATAGAACTCAAGGTCTCCGTGCTGGGAAAACAGGTTTTGCAGCTGTTTGAGCTAAGATTTCCAAGTTATTCACATAATGAAAACCTATACTTTGTTTCGGTCGAGTTCCCCATTCAAATGCATGTAACAGTGAGAAACGCACTGTCTTGGCGAAAGAAAGCGTTTTTGTACAACTTCATATGAATAGCTGTAACTTTTGATAGAAGACTCAGACAAACATGTTTATGGCCTTATATTATAGAACTCAAGGTCTCCGTGCTGGGAAAACAGGTTTTGCAGCTGTTTGAGCTAAGATTTCCAAGTTATTCACATAATGAAAACATATACTTTGTTTCGGTCGAGTTCCCCATTCAAATGCATGTAACAGTGAGAAACGCACTGTCTTGGCGAAAGAAAGCGTTTTTGTACAACTTCATAGAAATAGCTGTAACTTTTGATAGAAGACTCAGACAAACATGTTTATGGCCTTATATTATAGAACTCAAGGTCTCCGTGCTGGGAAAACAGGTTTTGCAGCTGTTTGAGCTAAGATTTCCAAGTTATTCACATAATGAAAACCTATACTTTGTTTCGGTCGAGTTCCCCATTCAAATGCATGTAACAGTGAGAAACGCACTGTCTTGGCGAAAGAAAGCGTTTTTGTACAACTTCATATGAATAGCTGTAACTTTTGATAGAAGCCTCGGATACACATGTTTATGGCTTTATCTTATAGAACTCAAGGTTCCCGTGCTGGGAAAACAGGTTTTGCAGCTGTTTGAGCTAAGATTTCCAAGTTATTCACATAATGAAAACCTATACTTTGTTTCGGTCGAGTTCCCCATTCAAATGCATGTAACAGTGAGAAACGCACTGTCTTGGCGAAAGAAAGCGTTTTTGTACAACTTCATAGAAATAGCTGTAACTTTTGATAGAAGACTCAGACAAACATGTTTATGGCTTTATCTTATAGAACTCAAGGTCTCCGTGCTGGGAAAACAGGTTTTGCAGCTGTTTGAGCTAAGATTTCCAAGTTATTCACATAATGAAAACCTATACTTTGTTTCGGTCGAGTTCCCCATTCAAATGCATGTAACAGTGAAAGAAAGCGTTTTTGTACAACTTCATATGAATAGCTGTAACTTTTGATAGAAGACTCGGATACACATGTTTATGGCTTTATCTTATAGAACTCAAGGTTCCCGTGCTGGGCAAACAGGTTTTGCAGCTGTTTGAGCTAAGATTTCCAAGTTATTCACATAATGAAAACCTATACTTTGTTTCGGTCGAGTTCCCCATTCAAATGCATGTAACAGTGAGAAACGCACTGTCTTGGCGAAAGAAAGCGTTTTTGTACAACTTCATAGAAATAGCTGTAACTTTTGATAGAAGACTCAGACAAACATGTTTATGGCCTTATATTATAGAACTCAAGGTCTCCGTGCTGGGAAAACAGGTTTTGCAGCTGTTTGAGCTAAGATTTCCAAGTTATTCACATAATGAAAACCTATACTTTGTTTCGGTCGAGTTCCCCATTCAAATGCATGTAACAGTGAGAAACGCACTGTCTTGGCGAAAGAAAGCGTTTTGTACAACTTCATAGAAATAGCTGTAACTTTTGATAGAAGACTCAGACAAACATGTTTATGGCCTTATATTATAGAACTCAAGGTCCCCGTGCTGGGAAAACAGGTTTTGCAGCTGTTTGAGCTAAGATTTCCAAATTATTCACATAATGAAAACCTATACTTTGTTTCGGTCGAGTTCCCCATTCAAATGCATGTAACAGTGAGAAACGCACTGTCTTGGCGAAAGAAAGCGTTTTTGTACAACTTCATATGAATAGCTGTAACTTTTGATAGAAGACTCGGATACACATGTTTATGGCTTTATCTTATAGAACTCAAGGTTCCCGTGCTGGGAAAACAGGTTTTGCAGCTGTTTGAGCTAAGATTTCCAAGTTATTCACATAATGAAAACCTATACTTTGTTTCGGTCGAGTTCCCCATTCAAATGCATGTAACAGTGAGAAACGCACTGTCTTGGCGAAAGAAAGCGTTTTTGTACAACTTCATATGAATAGCTGTAACTTTTGATAGAAGACTCGGATACACATGTTTATGGCTTTATCTTATAGAACTCAAGGTTCCCGTGCTGGGAAAACAGGTTTTGCAGCTGTTTGAGCTAAGATTTCCAAGTTATTCACATAATGAAAACCTATACTTTGTTTCGGTCGAGTTCCCCATTCAAATGCATGTAACAGTGAGAAACGCACTGTCTTGGCGAAAGAAAGCGTTTTTGTACAACTTCATATGAATAGCTGTAACTTTTGATAGAAGACTCGGATACACATGTTTATGGCTTTATCTTATAGAACTCAAGGTTCCCGTGCTGGGAAAACAGGTGTTGCAGCTGTTTGAGCTAAGATTTCCAAGTTATTCACATAATGAAAACCTATACTTTGTTTCGGTCGAGTTCCCCATTCAAATGCATGTAACAGTGAGAAACGCACTGTCTTGGCGAAAGAAAGCGTTTTTGTACAACTTCATATGAATAGCTGTAACTTTTGATAGAAGACTCGGATACACATGTTTATGGCTTTATCTTATAGAACTCAAGGTTCCCGTGCTGGGAAAACAGGTTTTGCAGCTGTTTGAGCTAAGATTTCCAAGTTATTCACATAATGAAAACCTATACTTTGTTTCGGTCGAGTTCCCCATTCAAATGCATGTAACAGTGAGAAACGCACTGTCTTGGCGAAAGAAAGCGTTTTTGTACAACTTCATAGAAATAGCTGTAACTTTTGATAGAAGACTCAGACAAACATGTTTATGGCCTTATATTATAGAACTCAAGGTCTCCGTGCTGGGAAAACAGGTTTTGCAGCTGTTTGAGCTAAGATTTCCAAGTTATTCACATAATGAAAACCTATACTTTGTTTCGGTCGAGTTCCCCATTCAAATGCATGTAACAGTGAGAAACGCACTGTCTTGGCGAAAGAAAGCGTTTTTGTACAACTTCATAGAAATAGCTGTAACTTTTGATAGAAGACTCAGACAAACATGTTTATGGCCTTATATTATAGAACTCAAGGTCTCCGTGCTGGGAAAACAGGTTTTGCAGCTGTTTGAGCTAAGATTTCCAAGTTATTCACATAATGAAAACCTATACTTTGTTTCGGTCGAGTTCCCCATTCAAATGCATGTAACAGTGAGAAACGCACTGTCTTGGCGAAAGAAAGCGTTTTTGTACAACTTCATAGAAATAGCTGTAACTTTTGATAGAAGACTCAGACAAACATGTTTATGGCCTTATATTATAGAACTCAAGGTCTCCGTGCTGGGAAAACAGGTTTTGCAGCTGTTTGAGCTAAGATTTCCAAGTTATTCACATAATGAAAACCTATACTTTGTTTCGGTCGAGTTCCCCATTCAAATGCATGTAACAGTGAGAAACGCACTGTCTTGGCGAAAGAAAGCGTTTTTGTACAACTTCATAGAAATAGCTGTAACTTTTGATAGAAGACTCAGACAAACATGTTTATGGCCTTATATTATAGAACTCAAGGTCTCCGTGCTGGGAAAACAGGTTTTGCAGCTGTTTGAGCTAAGATTTCCAAGTTATTCACATAATGAAAACCTATACTTTGTTTCGGTCGAGTTCCCCATTCAAATGCATGTAACAGTGAGAAACGCACTGTCTTGGCGAAAGAAAGCGTTTTTGTACAACTTCATAGAAATAGCTGTAACTTTTGATAGAAGACTCAGACAAACATGTTTATGGCCTTATATTATAGAACTCAAGGTCTCCGTGCTGGGAAAACAGGTTTTGCAGCTGTTTGAGCTAAGATTTCCAAGTTATTCACATAATGAAAACCTATACTTTGTTTCGGTCGAGTTCCCCATTCAAATGCATGTAACAGTGAGAAACGCACTGTCTTGGCGAAAGAAAGCGTTTTTGTACAACTTCATATGAATAGCTGTAACTTTTGATAGAAGACTCGGATACACATGTTTATGGCCTTATATTATAGAACTCAAGGTTCCCGTGCTGGGAAAACAGGTTTTGCAGCTGTTTGAGCTAAGATTTCCAAGTTATTCACATAATGAAAACCTATACTTTGTTTCGGTCGAGTTCCCCATTCAAATGCATGTAACAGTGAGAAACGCACTGTCTTGGCGAAAGAAAGCGTTTTTGTACAACTTCATAGAAATAGCTGTAACTTTTGATAGAAGACTCAGACAAACATGTTTATGGCTTTATCTTATAGAACTCAAGGTCTCCGTGCTGGGAAAACAGGTTTTGCAGCTGTTTGAGCTAAGATTTCCAAGTTATTCACATAATGAAAACCTATACTTTGTTTCGGTCGAGTTCCCCATTCAAATGCATGTAACAGTGAGAAACGCACTGTCTTGGCGAAAGAAAGCGTTTTTGTACAACTTCATATGAATAGCTGTAACTTTTGATAGAAGACTCGGATACACATGTTTATGGCTTTATCTTATAGAACTCAAGGTTCCCGTGCTGGGCAAACAGGTTTTGCAGCTGTTTGAGCTAAGATTTCCAAGTTATTCACATAATGAAAACCTATACTTTGTTTCGGTCGAGTTCCCCATTCAAATGCATGTAACAGTGAGAAACGCACTGTCTTGGCGAAAGAAAGCGTTTTTGTACAACTTCATAGAAATAGCTGTAACTTTTGATAGAAGACTCAGACAAACATGTTTATGGCCTTATATTATAGAACTCAAGGTCTCCGTGCTGGGAAAACAGGTTTTGCAGCTGTTTGAGCTAAGATTTCCAAGTTATTCACATAATGAAAACCTATACTTTGTTTCGGTCGAGTTCCCCATTCAAATGCATGTAACAGTGAGAAACGCACTGTCTTGGCGAAAGAAAGCGTTTTTGTACAACTTCATAGAAATAGCTGTAACTTTTGATAGAAGACTCAGACAAACATGTTTATGGCTTTATCTTATAGAACTCAAGGTCTCCGTGCTGGGAAAACAGGTTTTGCAGCTGTTTGAGCTAAGATTTCCAAGTTATTCACATAATGAAAACCTATACTTTGTTTCGGTCGAGTTCCCCATTCAAATGCATGTAACAGTGAGAAACGCACTGTCTTGGCGAAAGAAAGCGTTTTTGTACAACTTCATATGAATAGCTGTAACTTTTGATAGAAGACTCAGACAAACATGTTTATGGCCTTATATTATAGAACTCAAGGTCTCCGTGCTGGGAAAACAGGTTTTGCAGCTGTTTGAGCTATGATTTCCAAGTTATTCACATAATGAAAACCTATACTTTGTTTCGGTCGAGTTCCCCATTCAAATGCATGTAACAGTGAGAAACGCACTGTCTTGGCGAAAGAAAGCGTTTTTGTACAACTTCATATGAATAGCTGTAACTTTTGATAGAAGACTCAGACAAACATGTTTATGGCCTTATATTATAGAACTCAAGGTCTCCGTGCTGGGAAAACAGGTTTTGCAGCTGTTTGAGCTAAGATTTCCAAGTTATTCACATAATGAAAACATATACTTTGTTTCGGTCGAGTTCCCCATTCAAATGCATGTAACAGTGAGAAACGCACTGTCTTGGCGAAAGAAAGCGTTTTTGTACAACTTCATAGAAATAGCTGTAACTTTTGATAGAAGACTCAGACAAACATGTTTATGGCCTTATATTATAGAACTCAAGGTCTCCGTGCTGGGAAAACAGGTTTTGCAGCTGTTTGAGCTAAGATTTCCAAGTTATTCACATAATGAAAACCTATACTTTGTTTCGGTCGAGTTCCCCATTCAAATGCATGTAACAGTGAGAAACGCACTGTCTTGGCGAAAGAAAGCGTTTTTGTACAACTTCATATGAATAGCTGTAACTTTTGATAGAAGCCTCGGATACACATGTTTATGGCTTTATCTTATAGAACTCAAGGTTCCCGTGCTGGGAAAACAGGTTTTGCAGCTGTTTGAGCTAAGATTTCCAAGTTATTCACATAATGAAAACCTATACTTTGTTTCGGTCGAGTTCCCCATTCAAATGCATGTAACAGTGAGAAACGCACTGTCTTGGCGAAAGAAAGCGTTTTTGTACAACTTCATAGAAATAGCTGTAACTTTTGATAGAAGACTCAGACAAACATGTTTATGGCTTTATCTTATAGAACTCAAGGTCTCCGTGCTGGGAAAACAGGTTTTGCAGCTGTTTGAGCTAAGATTTCCAAGTTATTCACATAATGAAAACCTATACTTTGTTTCGGTCGAGTTCCCCATTCAAATGCATGTAACAGTGAAAGAAAGCGTTTTTGTACAACTTCATATGAATAGCTGTAACTTTTGATAGAAGACTCGGATACACATGTTTATGGCTTTATCTTATAGAACTCAAGGTTCCCGTGCTGGGCAAACAGGTTTTGCAGCTGTTTGAGCTAAGATTTCCAAGTTATTCACATAATGAAAACCTATACTTTGTTTCGGTCGAGTTCCCCATTCAAATGCATGTAACAGTGAGAAACGCACTGTCTTGGCGAAAGAAAGCGTTTTTGTACAACTTCATAGAAATAGCTGTAACTTTTGATAGAAGACTCAGACAAACATGTTTATGGCCTTATATTATAGAACTCAAGGTCTCCGTGCTGGGAAAACAGGTTTTGCAGCTGTTTGAGCTAAGATTTCCAAGTTATTCACATAATGAAAACCTATACTTTGTTTCGGTCGAGTTCCCCATTCAAATGCATGTAACAGTGAGAAACGCACTGTCTTGGCGAAAGAAAGCGTTTTGTACAACTTCATAGAAATAGCTGTAACTTTTGATAGAAGACTCAGACAAACATGTTTATGGCCTTATATTATAGAACTCAAGGTCCCCGTGCTGGGAAAACAGGTTTTGCAGCTGTTTGAGCTAAGATTTCCAAATTATTCACATAATGAAAACCTATACTTTGTTTCGGTCGAGTTCCCCATTCAAATGCATGTAACAGTGAGAAACGCACTGTCTTGGCGAAAGAAAGCGTTTTTGTACAACTTCATATGAATAGCTGTAACTTTTGATAGAAGACTCGGATACACATGTTTATGGCTTTATCTTATAGAACTCAAGGTTCCCGTGCTGGGAAAACAGGTTTTGCAGCTGTTTGAGCTAAGATTTCCAAGTTATTCACATAATGAAAACCTATACTTTGTTTCGGTCGAGTTCCCCATTCAAATGCATGTAACAGTGAGAAACGCACTGTCTTGGCGAAAGAAAGCGTTTTTGTACAACTTCATATGAATAGCTGTAACTTTTGATAGAAGACTCGGATACACATGTTTATGGCCTTATATTATAGAACTCAAGGTTCCCGTGCTGGGAAAACAGGTTTTGCAGCTGTTTGAGCTAAGATTTCCAAGTTATTCACATAATGAAAACCTATACTTTGTTTCGGTCGAGTTCCCCATTCAAATGCATGTAACAGTGAGAAACGCACTGTCTTGGCGAAAGAAAGCGTTTTTGTACAACTTCATATGAATAGCTGTAACTTTTGATAGAAGACTCGGATACACATGTTTATGGCTTTATCTTATAGAACTCAAGGTTCCCGTGCTGGGAAAACAGGTTTTGCAGCTGTTTGAGCTAAGATTTCCAAGTTATTCACATAATGAAAACCTATACTTTGTTTCGGTCGAGTTCCCCATTCAAATGCATGTAACAGTGAGAAACACACTGTCTTGGCGAAAGAAAGCGTTTTTGTACAACTTCATAGAAATAGCTGTAACTTTTGATAGAAGACTCAGACAAACATGTTTATGGCCTTATATTATAGAACTCAAGGTCCCCGTGCTGGGAAAACAGGTTTTGCAGCTGTTTGAGCTAAGATTTCCAAATTATTCACATAATGAAAACCTATACTTTGTTTCGGTCGAGTTCCCCATTCAAATGCATGTAACAGTGAGAAACGCACTGTCTTGGCGAAAGAAAGCGTTTTTGTACAACTTCATATGAATAGCTGTAACTTTTGATAGAAGACTCGGATACACATGTTTATGGCTTTATCTTATAGAACTCAAGGTTCCCGTGCTGGGAAAACAGGTGTTGCAGCTGTTTGAGCTAAGATTTCCAAGTTATTCACATAATGAAAACCTATACTTTGTTTCGGTCGAGTTCCCCATTCAAATGCATGTAACAGTGAGAAACGCACTGTCTTGGCGAAAGAAAGCGTTTTTGTACAACTTCATAGAAATAGCTGTAACTTTTGATAGAAGACTCAGACAAACATGTTTATGGCTTTATCTTATAGAACTCAAGGTTCCCGTGCTGGGCAAACAGGTTTTGCAGCTGTTTGAGCTAAGATTTCCAAGTTATTCACATAATGAAAACCTATACTTTGTTTCGGTCGAGTTCCCCATTCAAATGCATGTAACAGTGAGAAACGCACTGTCTTGGCGAAAGAAAGCGTTTTTGTACAACTTCATAGAAATAGCTGTAACTTTTGATAGAAGACTCAGACAAACATGTTTATGGCCTTATATTATAGAACTCAAGGTCTCCGTGCTGGGAAAACAGGTTTTGCAGCTGTTTGAGCTAAGATTTCCAAGTTATTCACATAATGAAAACCTATACTTTGTTTCGGTCGAGTTCCCCATTCAAATGCATGTAACAGTGAGAAACGCACTGTCTTGGCGAAAGAAAGCGTTTTGTACAACTTCATAGAAATAGCTGTAACTTTTGATAGAAGACTCAGACAAACATGTTTATGGCCTTATATTATAGAACTCAAGGTCCCCGTGCTGGGAAAACAGGTTTTGCAGCTGTTTGAGCTAAGATTTCCAAATTATTCACATAATGAAAACCTATACTTTGTTTCGGTCGAGTTCCCCATTCAAATGCATGTAACAGTGAGAAACGCACTGTCTTGGCGAAAGAAAGCGTTTTTGTACAACTTCATATGAATAGCTGTAACTTTTGATAGAAGACTCGGATACACATGTTTATGGCCTTATATTATAGAACTCAAGGTTCCCGTGCTGGGAAAACAGGTTTTGCAGCTGTTTGAGCTAAGATTTCCAAGTTATTCACATAATGAAAACCTATACTTTGTTTCGGTCGAGTTCCCCATTCAAATGCATGTAACAGTGAGAAACGCACTGTCTTGGCGAAAGAAAGCGTTTTTGTACAACTTCATAGAAATAGCTGTAACTTTTGATAGAAGACTCAGACAAACATGTTTATGGCTTTATCTTATAGAACTCAAGGTTCCCGTGCTGGGCAAACAGGTTTTGCAGCTGTTTGAGCTAAGATTTCCAAGTTATTCACATAATGAAAACCTATACTTTGTTTCGGTCGAGTTCCCCATTCAAATGCATGTAACAGTGAGAAACGCACTGTCTTGGCGAAAGAAAGCGTTTTTGTACAACTTCATAGAAATAGCTGTAACTTTTGATAGAAGACTCAGACAAACATGTTTATGGCCTTATATTATAGAACTCAAGGTCTCCGTGCTGGGAAAACAGGTTTTGCAGCTGTTTGAGCTAAGATTTCCAAGTTATTCACATAATGAAAACCTATACTTTGTTTCGGTCGAGTTCCCCATTCAAATGCATGTAACAGTGAGAAACGCACTGTCTTGGCGAAAGAAAGCGTTTTGTACAACTTCATAGAAATAGCTGTAACTTTTGATAGAAGACTCAGACAAACATGTTTATGGCCTTATATTATAGAACTCAAGGTCCCCGTGCTGGGAAAACAGGTTTTGCAGCTGTTTGAGCTAAGATTTCCAAATTATTCACATAATGAAAACCTATACTTTGTTTCGGTCGAGTTCCCCATTCAAATGCATGTAACAGTGAGAAACGCACTGTCTTGGCGAAAGAAAGCGTTTTTGTACAACTTCATATGAATAGCTGTAACTTTTGATAGAAGACTCGGATACACATGTTTATGGCCTTATATTATAGAACTCAAGGTTCCCGTGCTGGGAAAACAGGTTTTGCAGCTGTTTGAGCTAAGATTTCCAAATTATTCACATAATGAAAACCTATACTTTGTTTCGGTCGAGTTCCCCATTCAAATGCATGTAACAGTGAGAAACGCACTGTCTTGGCGAAAGAAAGCGTTTTTGTACAACTTCATATGAATAGCTGTAACTTTTGATAGAAGACTCGGATACACATGTTTATGGCTTTATCTTATAGAACTCAAGGTTCCCGTGCTGGGAAAACAGGTTTTGCAGCTGTTTGAGCTAAGATTTCCAAGTTATTCACATAATGAAAACCTATACTTTGTTTCGGTCGAGTTCCCCATTCAAATGCATGTAACAGTGAGAAACGCACTGTCTTGGCGAAAGAAAGCGTTTTTGTACAACTTCATAGAAATAGCTGTAACTTTTGATAGAAGACTCAGACAAACATGTTTATGGCCTTATATTATAGAACTCAAGGTCTCCGTGCTGGGAAAACAGGTTTTGCAGCTGTTTGAGCTAAGATTTCCAAGTTATTCACATAATGAAAACCTATACTTTGTTTCGGTCGAGTTCCCCATTCAAATGCATGTAACAGTGAGAAACGCACTGTCTTGGCGAAAGAAAGCGTTTTTGTACAACTTCATAGAAATAGCTGTAACTTTTGATAGAAGACTCAGACAAACATGTTTATGGCCTTATATTATAGAACTCAAGGTCCCCGTGCTGGGAAAACAGGTTTTGCAGCTGTTTGAGCTAAGATTTCCAAATTATTCACATAATGAAAACCTATACTTTGTTTCGGTCGAGTTCCCCATTCAAATGCATGTAACAGTGAGAAACGCACTGTCTTGGCGAAAGAAAGCGTTTTTGTACAACTTCATATGAATAGCTGTAACTTTTGATAGAAGACTCGGATACACATGTTTATGGCTTTATCTTATAGAACTCAAGGTTCCCGTGCTGGGAAAACAGGTTTTGCAGCTGTTTGAGCTAAGATTTCCAAGTTATTCACATAATGAAAACCTATACTTTGTTTCGGTCGAGTTCCCCATTCAAATGCATGTAACAGTGAGAAACGCACTGTCTTGGCGAAATTAAGCGTTTTTGTACAACTTCATAGAAATAGCTGTAACTTTTGATAGAAGACTCGGATACACATGTTTATGGCCTTATATTATAGAACTCAAGGTTCCCGTGCTGGGAAAACAGGTTTTGCAGCTGTTTGAGCTAAGATTTCCAAGTTATTCACATAATGAAAACCTATACTTTGTTTCGGTCGAGTTCCCCATTCAAATGCATGTAACAGTGAGAAACGCACTGTCTTGGCGAAAGAAAGCGTTTTTGTACAACTTCATATGAATAGCTGTAACTTTTGATAGAAGACTCGGATACACATGTTTATGGCTTTATCTTATAGAACTCAAGGTTCCCGTGCTGGGCAAACAGGTTTTGCAGCTGTTTGAGCTAAGATTTCCAAGTTATTCACATAATGAAAACCTGTACTTTGTTTCGGTCCAGTTCCCCATTCAAATGCATGTAACAGTGAGAAACGCACTGTCTTGGCGAAAGAAAGCGTTTTTGTACAACTTCATATGAATAGCTGTAACTTTTGATAGAAGACTCGGATACACATGTTTATGGCTTTATCTTATAGAACTCAAGGTTCCCGTGCTGGGAAAACAGGTTTTGCAGCTGTTTGAGCTAAGATTTCCAAGTTATTCACATAATGAAAACCTATACTTTGTTTCGGTCGAGTTCCCCATTCAAATGCATGTAACAGTGAGAAACGCACTGTCTTGGCGAAAGAAAGCGTTTTTGTACAACTTCATAGAAATAGCTGTAACTTTTGATAGAAGACTCAGACAAACATGTTTATGGCTTTATCTTATAGAACTCAAGGTCTCCGTGCTGGGAAAACAGGTTTTGCAGCTGTTTGAGCTAAGATTTCCAAGTTATTCACATAATGAAAACCTATACTTTGTTTCGGTCGAGTTCCCCATTCAAATGCATGTAACAGTGAGAAACGCACTGTCTTGGCGAAAGAAAGCGTTTTTGTACAACTTCATATGAATAGCTGTAACTTTTGATAGAAGACTCGGATACACATGTTTATGGCCTTATATTATAGAACTCAAGGTTCCCGTGCTGGGAAAACAGGTTTTGCAGCTGTTTGAGCTAAGATTTCCAAGTTATTCACATAATGAAAACCTATACTTTGTTTCGGTCGAGTTCCCCATTCAAATGCATGTAACAGTGAGAAACGCACTGTCTTGGCGAAAGAAAGCGTTTTTGTACAACTTCATAGAAATAGCTGTAACTTTTGATAGAAGACTCAGACAAACATGTTTATGGCTTTATCTTATAGAACTCAAGGTCTCCGTGCTGGGAAAACAGGTTTTGCAGCTGTTTGAGCTAAGATTTCCAAGTTATTCACATAATGAAAACCTATACTTTGTTTCGGTCGAGTTCCCCATTCAAATGCATGTAACAGTGAGAAACGCACTGTCTTGGCGAAAGAAAGCGTTTTTGTACAACTTCATATGAATAGCTGTAACTTTTGATAGAAGACTCGGATACACATGTTTATGGCTTTATCTTATAGAACTCAAGGTTCCCGTGCTGGGCAAACAGGTTTTGCAGCTGTTTGAGCTAAGATTTCCAAGTTATTCACATAATGAAAACCTATACTTTGTTTCGGTCGAGTTCCCCATTCAAATGCATGTAACAGTGAGAAACGCACTGTCTTGGCGAAAGAAAGCGTTTTTGTACAACTTCATATGAATAGCTGTAACTTTTGATAGAAGACTCGGATACACATGTTTATGGCTTTATCTTATAGAACTCAAGGTTCCCGTGCTGGGAAAACAGGTTTTGCAGCTGTTTGAGCTAAGATTTCCAAGTTATTCACATAATGAAAACCTATACTTTGTTTCGGTCGAGTTCCCCATTCAAATGCATGTAACAGTGAGAAACGCACTGTCTTGGCGAAAGAAAGCGTTTTTGTACAACTTCATATGAATAGCTGTAACTTTTGATAGAAGACTCGGATACACATGTTTATGGCTTTATCTTATAGAACTCAAGGTTCCCGTGCTGGGAAAACAGGTGTTGCAGCTGTTTGAGCTAAGATTTCCAAGTTATTCACATAATGAAAACCTATACTTTGTTTCGGTCGAGTTCCCCATTCAAATGCATGTAACAGTGAGAAACGCACTGTCTTGGCGAAAGAAAGCGTTTTTGTACAACTTCATATGAATAGCTGTAACTTTTGATAGAAGACTCGGATACACATGTTTATGGCTTTATCTTATAGAACTCAAGGTTCCCGTGCTGGGAAAACAGGTTTTGCAGCTGTTTGAGCTAAGATTTCCAAGTTATTCACATAATGAAAACCTATACTTTGTTTCGGTCGAGTTCCCCATTCAAATGCATGTAACAGTGAGAAACGCACTGTCTTGGCGAAAGAAAGCGTTTTTGTACAACTTCATAGAAATAGCTGTAACTTTTGATAGAAGACTCAGACAAACATGTTTATGGCCTTATATTATAGAACTCAAGGTCTCCGTGCTGGGAAAACAGGTTTTGCAGCTGTTTGAGCTAAGATTTCCAAGTTATTCACATAATGAAAACCTATACTTTGTTTCGGTCGAGTTCCCCATTCAAATGCATGTAACAGTGAGAAACGCACTGTCTTGGCGAAAGAAAGCGTTTTTGTACAACTTCATAGAAATAGCTGTAACTTTTGATAGAAGACTCAGACAAACATGTTTATGGCCTTATATTATAGAACTCAAGGTCTCCGTGCTGGGAAAACAGGTTTTGCAGCTGTTTGAGCTAAGATTTCCAAGTTATTCACATAATGAAAACCTATACTTTGTTTCGGTCGAGTTCCCCATTCAAATGCATGTAACAGTGAGAAACGCACTGTCTTGGCGAAAGAAAGCGTTTTTGTACAACTTCATAGAAATAGCTGTAACTTTTGATAGAAGACTCAGACAAACATGTTTATGGCCTTATATTATAGAACTCAAGGTCTCCGTGCTGGGAAAACAGGTTTTGCAGCTGTTTGAGCTAAGATTTCCAAGTTATTCACATAATGAAAACCTATACTTTGTTTCGGTCGAGTTCCCCATTCAAATGCATGTAACAGTGAGAAACGCACTGTCTTGGCGAAAGAAAGCGTTTTTGTACAACTTCATAGAAATAGCTGTAACTTTTGATAGAAGACTCAGACAAACATGTTTATGGCCTTATATTATAGAACTCAAGGTCTCCGTGCTGGGAAAACAGGTTTTGCAGCTGTTTGAGCTAAGATTTCCAAGTTATTCACATAATGAAAACCTATACTTTGTTTCGGTCGAGTTCCCCATTCAAATGCATGTAACAGTGAGAAACGCACTGTCTTGGCGAAAGAAAGCGTTTTTGTACAACTTCATATGAATAGCTGTAACTTTTGATAGAAGACTCGGATACACATGTTTATGGCCTTATATTATAGAACTCAAGGTTCCCGTGCTGGGAAAACAGGTTTTGCAGCTGTTTGAGCTAAGATTTCCAAGTTATTCACATAATGAAAACCTATACTTTGTTTCGGTCGAGTTCCCCATTCAAATGCATGTAACAGTGAGAAACGCACTGTCTTGGCGAAAGAAAGCGTTTTTGTACAACTTCATAGAAATAGCTGTAACTTTTGATAGAAGACTCAGACAAACATGTTTATGGCTTTATCTTATAGAACTCAAGGTCTCCGTGCTGGGAAAACAGGTTTTGCAGCTGTTTGAGCTAAGATTTCCAAGTTATTCACATAATGAAAACCTATACTTTGTTTCGGTCGAGTTCCCCATTCAAATGCATGTAACAGTGAGAAACGCACTGTCTTGGCGAAAGAAAGCGTTTTTGTACAACTTCATATGAATAGCTGTAACTTTTGATAGAAGACTCGGATACACATGTTTATGGCTTTATCTTATAGAACTCAAGGTTCCCGTGCTGGGAAAACAGGTTTTGCAGCTGTTTGAGCTAAGATTTCCAAGTTATTCACATAATGAAAACCTATACTTTGTTTCGGTCGAGTTCCCCATTCAAATGCATGTAACAGTGAGAAACGCACTGTCTTGGCGAAAGAAAGCGTTTTTGTACAACTTCATAGAAATAGCTGTAACTTTTGATAGAAGACTCAGACAAACATGTTTATGGCCTTATATTATAGAACTCAAGGTCTCCGTGCTGGGAAAACAGGTTTTGCAGCTGTTTGAGCTAAGATTTCCAAGTTATTCACATAATGAAAACCTATACTTTGTTTCGGTCGAGTTCCCCATTCAAATGCATGTAACAGTGAGAAACGCACTGTCTTGGCGAAAGAAAGCGTTTTTGTACAACTTCATAGAAATAGCTGTAACTTTTGATAGAAGACTCAGACAAACATGTTTATGGCTTTATCTTATAGAACTCAAGGTCTCCGTGCTGGGAAAACAGGTTTTGCAGCTGTTTGAGCTAAGATTTCCAAGTTATTCACATAATGAAAACCTATACTTTGTTTCGGTCGAGTTCCCCATTCAAATGCATGTAACAGTGAGAAACGCACTGTCTTGGCGAAAGAAAGCGTTTTTGTACAACTTCATATGAATAGCTGTAACTTTTGATAGAAGACTCAGACAAACATGTTTATGGCCTTATATTATAGAACTCAAGGTCTCCGTGCTGGGAAAACAGGTTTTGCAGCTGTTTGAGCTATGATTTCCAAGTTATTCACATAATGAAAACCTATACTTTGTTTCGGTCGAGTTCCCCATTCAAATGCATGTAACAGTGAGAAACGCACTGTCTTGGCGAAAGAAAGCGTTTTTGTACAACTTCATATGAATAGCTGTAACTTTTGATAGAAGACTCAGACAAACATGTTTATGGCCTTATATTATAGAACTCAAGGTCTCCGTGCTGGGAAAACAGGTTTTGCAGCTGTTTGAGCTAAGATTTCCAAGTTATTCACATAATGAAAACATATACTTTGTTTCGGTCGAGTTCCCCATTCAAATGCATGTAACAGTGAGAAACGCACTGTCTTGGCGAAAGAAAGCGTTTTTGTACAACTTCATAGAAATAGCTGTAACTTTTGATAGAAGACTCAGACAAACATGTTTATGGCCTTATATTATAGAACTCAAGGTCTCCGTGCTGGGAAAACAGGTTTTGCAGCTGTTTGAGCTAAGATTTCCAAGTTATTCACATAATGAAAACCTATACTTTGTTTCGGTCGAGTTCCCCATTCAAATGCATGTAACAGTGAGAAACGCACTGTCTTGGCGAAAGAAAGCGTTTTTGTACAACTTCATATGAATAGCTGTAACTTTTGATAGAAGCCTCGGATACACATGTTTATGGCTTTATCTTATAGAACTCAAGGTTCCCGTGCTGGGAAAACAGGTTTTGCAGCTGTTTGAGCTAAGATTTCCAAGTTATTCACATAATGAAAACCTATACTTTGTTTCGGTCGAGTTCCCCATTCAAATGCATGTAACAGTGAGAAACGCACTGTCTTGGCGAAAGAAAGCGTTTTTGTACAACTTCATAGAAATAGCTGTAACTTTTGATAGAAGACTCAGACAAACATGTTTATGGCTTTATCTTATAGAACTCAAGGTCTCCGTGCTGGGAAAACAGGTTTTGCAGCTGTTTGAGCTAAGATTTCCAAGTTATTCACATAATGAAAACCTATACTTTGTTTCGGTCGAGTTCCCCATTCAAATGCATGTAACAGTGAAAGAAAGCGTTTTTGTACAACTTCATATGAATAGCTGTAACTTTTGATAGAAGACTCGGATACACATGTTTATGGCTTTATCTTATAGAACTCAAGGTTCCCGTGCTGGGCAAACAGGTTTTGCAGCTGTTTGAGCTAAGATTTCCAAGTTATTCACATAATGAAAACCTATACTTTGTTTCGGTCGAGTTCCCCATTCAAATGCATGTAACAGTGAGAAACGCACTGTCTTGGCGAAAGAAAGCGTTTTTGTACAACTTCATAGAAATAGCTGTAACTTTTGATAGAAGACTCAGACAAACATGTTTATGGCCTTATATTATAGAACTCAAGGTCTCCGTGCTGGGAAAACAGGTTTTGCAGCTGTTTGAGCTAAGATTTCCAAGTTATTCACATAATGAAAACCTATACTTTGTTTCGGTCGAGTTCCCCATTCAAATGCATGTAACAGTGAGAAACGCACTGTCTTGGCGAAAGAAAGCGTTTTGTACAACTTCATAGAAATAGCTGTAACTTTTGATAGAAGACTCAGACAAACATGTTTATGGCCTTATATTATAGAACTCAAGGTCCCCGTGCTGGGAAAACAGGTTTTGCAGCTGTTTGAGCTAAGATTTCCAAATTATTCACATAATGAAAACCTATACTTTGTTTCGGTCGAGTTCCCCATTCAAATGCATGTAACAGTGAGAAACGCACTGTCTTGGCGAAAGAAAGCGTTTTTGTACAACTTCATATGAATAGCTGTAACTTTTGATAGAAGACTCGGATACACATGTTTATGGCTTTATCTTATAGAACTCAAGGTTCCCGTGCTGGGAAAACAGGTTTTGCAGCTGTTTGAGCTAAGATTTCCAAGTTATTCACATAATGAAAACCTATACTTTGTTTCGGTCGAGTTCCCCATTCAAATGCATGTAACAGTGAGAAACGCACTGTCTTGGCGAAAGAAAGCGTTTTTGTACAACTTCATATGAATAGCTGTAACTTTTGATAGAAGACTCGGATACACATGTTTATGGCCTTATATTATAGAACTCAAGGTTCCCGTGCTGGGAAAACAGGTTTTGCAGCTGTTTGAGCTAAGATTTCCAAGTTATTCACATAATGAAAACCTATACTTTGTTTCGGTCGAGTTCCCCATTCAAATGCATGTAACAGTGAGAAACGCACTGTCTTGGCGAAAGAAAGCGTTTTTGTACAACTTCATATGAATAGCTGTAACTTTTGATAGAAGACTCGGATACACATGTTTATGGCTTTATCTTATAGAACTCAAGGTTCCCGTGCTGGGAAAACAGGTTTTGCAGCTGTTTGAGCTAAGATTTCCAAGTTATTCACATAATGAAAACCTATACTTTGTTTCGGTCGAGTTCCCCATTCAAATGCATGTAACAGTGAGAAACGCACTGTCTTGGCGAAAGAAAGCGTTTTTGTACAACTTCATAGAAATAGCTGTAACTTTTGATAGAAGACTCAGACAAACATGTTTATGGCCTTATATTATAGAACTCAAGGTCCCCGTGCTGGGAAAACAGGTTTTGCAGCTGTTTGAGCTAAGATTTCCAAATTATTCACATAATGAAAACCTATACTTTGTTTCGGTCGAGTTCCCCATTCAAATGCATGTAACAGTGAGAAACGCACTGTCTTGGCGAAAGAAAGCGTTTTTGTACAACTTCATATGAATAGCTGTAACTTTTGATAGAAGACTCGGATACACATGTTTATGGCTTTATCTTATAGAACTCAAGGTTCCCGTGCTGGGAAAACAGGTGTTGCAGCTGTTTGAGCTAAGATTTCCAAGTTATTCACATAATGAAAACCTATACTTTGTTTCGGTCGAGTTCCCCATTCAAATGCATGTAACAGTGAGAAACGCACTGTCTTGGCGAAAGAAAGCGTTTTTGTACAACTTCATAGAAATAGCTGTAACTTTTGATAGAAGACTCAGACAAACATGTTTATGGCTTTATCTTATAGAACTCAAGGTTCCCGTGCTGGGCAAACAGGTTTTGCAGCTGTTTGAGCTAAGATTTCCAAGTTATTCACATAATGAAAACCTATACTTTGTTTCGGTCGAGTTCCCCATTCAAATGCATGTAACAGTGAGAAACGCACTGTCTTGGCGAAAGAAAGCGTTTTTGTACAACTTCATAGAAATAGCTGTAACTTTTGATAGAAGACTCAGACAAACATGTTTATGGCCTTATATTATAGAACTCAAGGTCTCCGTGCTGGGAAAACAGGTTTTGCAGCTGTTTGAGCTAAGATTTCCAAGTTATTCACATAATGAAAACCTATACTTTGTTTCGGTCGAGTTCCCCATTCAAATGCATGTAACAGTGAGAAACGCACTGTCTTGGCGAAAGAAAGCGTTTTGTACAACTTCATAGAAATAGCTGTAACTTTTGATAGAAGACTCAGACAAACATGTTTATGGCCTTATATTATAGAACTCAAGGTCCCCGTGCTGGGAAAACAGGTTTTGCAGCTGTTTGAGCTAAGATTTCCAAATTATTCACATAATGAAAACCTATACTTTGTTTCGGTCGAGTTCCCCATTCAAATGCATGTAACAGTGAGAAACGCACTGTCTTGGCGAAAGAAAGCGTTTTTGTACAACTTCATATGAATAGCTGTAACTTTTGATAGAAGACTCGGATACACATGTTTATGGCCTTATATTATAGAACTCAAGGTTCCCGTGCTGGGAAAACAGGTTTTGCAGCTGTTTGAGCTAAGATTTCCAAATTATTCACATAATGAAAACCTATACTTTGTTTCGGTCGAGTTCCCCATTCAAATGCATGTAACAGTGAGAAACGCACTGTCTTGGCGAAAGAAAGCGTTTTTGTACAACTTCATATGAATAGCTGTAACTTTTGATAGAAGACTCGGATACACATGTTTATGGCTTTATCTTATAGAACTCAAGGTTCCCGTGCTGGGAAAACAGGTTTTGCAGCTGTTTGAGCTAAGATTTCCAAGTTATTCACATAATGAAAACCTATACTTTGTTTCGGTCGAGTTCCCCATTCAAATGCATGTAACAGTGAGAAACGCACTGTCTTGGCGAAAGAAAGCGTTTTTGTACAACTTCATATGAATAGCTGTAACTTTTGATAGAAGACTCGGATACACATGTTTATGGCCTTATATTATAGAACTCAAGGTTCCCGTGCTGGGAAAACAGGTTTTGCAGCTGTTTGAGCTAAGATTTCCAAGTTATTCACATAATGAAAACCTATACTTTGTTTCGGTCGAGTTCCCCATTCAAATGCATGTAACAGTGAGAAACGCACTGTCTTGGCGAAAGAAAGCGTTTTTGTACAACTTCATATGAATAGCTGTAACTTTTGATAGAAGACTCGGATACACATGTTTATGGCTTTATCTTATAGAACTCAAGGTTCCCGTGCTGGGAAAACAGGTTTTGCAGCTGTTTGAGCTAAGATTTCCAAGTTATTCACATAATGAAAACCTATACTTTGTTTCGGTCGAGTTCCCCATTCAAATGCATGTAACAGTGAGAAACGCACTGTCTTGGCGAAAGAAAGCGTTTTTGTACAACTTCATAGAAATAGCTGTAACTTTTGATAGAAGACTCAGACAAACATGTTTATGGCCTTATATTATAGAACTCAAGGTCCCCGTGCTGGGAAAACAGGTTTTGCAGCTGTTTGAGCTAAGATTTCCAAGTTATTCACATAATGAAAACCTATACTTTGTTTCGGTCGAGTTCCCCATTCAAATGCATGTAACAGTGAGAAACGCACTGTCTTGGCGAAAGAAAGCGTTTTTGTACAACTTCATATGAATAGCTGTAACTTTTGATAGAAGACTCGGATACACATGTTTATGGCCTTATATTATAGAACTCAAGGTTCCCGTGCTGGGAAAACAGGTTTTGCAGCTGTTTGAGCTAAGATTTCCAAGTTATTCACATAATGAAAACCTATACTTTGTTTCGGTCGAGTTCCCCATTCAAATGCATGTAACAGTGAGAAACGCACTGTCTTGGCGAAAGAAAGCGTTTTTGTACAACTTCATATGAATAGCTGTAACTTTTGATAGAAGACTCGGATACACATGTTTATGGCTTTATCTTATAGAACTCAAGGTTCCCGTGCTGGGAAAACAGGTTTTGCAGCTGTTTGAGCTAAGATTTCCAAGTTATTCACATAATGAAAACCTATACTTTGTTTCGGTCGAGTTCCCCATTCAAATGCATGTAACAGTGAGAAACGCACTGTCTTGGCGAAAGAAAGCGTTTTTGTACAACTTCATAGAAATAGCTGTAACTTTTGATAGAAGACTCAGACAAACATGTTTATGGCTTTATCTTATAGAACTCAAGGTTCCCGTGCTGGGCAAACAGGTTTTGCAGCTGTTTGAGCTAAGATTTCCAAGTTATTCACATAATGAAAACCTATACTTTGTTTCGGTCGAGTTCCCCATTCAAATGCATGTAACAGTGAGAAACGCACTGTCTTGGCGAAAGAAAGCGTTTTTGTACAACTTCATAGAAATAGCTGTAACTTTTGATAGAAGACTCAGACAAACATGTTTATGGCCTTATATTATAGAACTCAAGGTCTCCGTGCTGGGAAAACAGGTTTTGCAGCTGTTTGAGCTAAGATTTCCAAGTTATTCACATAATGAAAACCTATACTTTGTTTCGGTCGAGTTCCCCATTCAAATGCATGTAACAGTGAGAAACGCACTGTCTTGGCGAAAGAAAGCGTTTTGTACAACTTCATAGAAATAGCTGTAACTTTTGATAGAAGACTCAGACAAACATGTTTATGGCCTTATATTATAGAACTCAAGGTCCCCGTGCTGGGAAAACAGGTTTTGCAGCTGTTTGAGCTAAGATTTCCAAATTATTCACATAATGAAAACCTATACTTTGTTTCGGTCGAGTTCCCCATTCAAATGCATGTAACAGTGAGAAACGCACTGTCTTGGCGAAAGAAAGCGTTTTTGTACAACTTCATATGAATAGCTGTAACTTTTGATAGAAGACTCGGATACACATGTTTATGGCCTTATATTATAGAACTCAAGGTTCCCGTGCTGGGAAAACAGGTTTTGCAGCTGTTTGAGCTAAGATTTCCAAATTATTCACATAATGAAAACCTATACTTTGTTTCGGTCGAGTTCCCCATTCAAATGCATGTAACAGTGAGAAACGCACTGTCTTGGCGAAAGAAAGCGTTTTTGTACAACTTCATATGAATAGCTGTAACTTTTGATAGAAGACTCGGATACACATGTTTATGGCTTTATCTTATAGAACTCAAGGTTCCCGTGCTGGGAAAACAGGTTTTGCAGCTGTTTGAGCTAAGATTTCCAAGTTATTCACATAATGAAAACCTATACTTTGTTTCGGTCGAGTTCCCCATTCAAATGCATGTAACAGTGAGAAACGCACTGTCTTGGCGAAAGAAAGCGTTTTTGTACAACTTCATAGAAATAGCTGTAACTTTTGATAGAAGACTCAGACAAACATGTTTATGGCCTTATATTATAGAACTCAAGGTCTCCGTGCTGGGAAAACAGGTTTTGCAGCTGTTTGAGCTAAGATTTCCAAGTTATTCACATAATGAAAACCTATACTTTGTTTCGGTCGAGTTCCCCATTCAAATGCATGTAACAGTGAGAAACGCACTGTCTTGGCGAAAGAAAGCGTTTTTGTACAACTTCATAGAAATAGCTGTAACTTTTGATAGAAGACTCAGACAAACATGTTTATGGCCTTATATTATAGAACTCAAGGTCCCCGTGCTGGGAAAACAGGTTTTGCAGCTGTTTGAGCTAAGATTTCCAAATTATTCACATAATGAAAACCTATACTTTGTTTCGGTCGAGTTCCCCATTCAAATGCATGTAACAGTGAGAAACGCACTGTCTTGGCGAAAGAAAGCGTTTTTGTACAACTTCATATGAATAGCTGTAACTTTTGATAGAAGACTCGGATACACATGTTTATGGCTTTATCTTATAGAACTCAAGGTTCCCGTGCTGGGAAAACAGGTTTTGCAGCTGTTTGAGCTAAGATTTCCAAGTTATTCACATAATGAAAACCTATACTTTGTTTCGGTCGAGTTCCCCATTCAAATGCATGTAACAGTGAGAAACGCACTGTCTTGGCGAAATTAAGCGTTTTTGTACAACTTCATAGAAATAGCTGTAACTTTTGATAGAAGACTCGGATACACATGTTTATGGCCTTATATTATAGAACTCAAGGTTCCCGTGCTGGGAAAACAGGTTTTGCAGCTGTTTGAGCTAAGATTTCCAAGTTATTCACATAATGAAAACCTATACTTTGTTTCGGTCGAGTTCCCCATTCAAATGCATGTAACAGTGAGAAACGCACTGTCTTGGCGAAAGAAAGCGTTTTTGTACAACTTCATATGAATAGCTGTAACTTTTGATAGAAGACTCGGATACACATGTTTATGGCTTTATCTTATAGAACTCAAGGTTCCCGTGCTGGGCAAACAGGTTTTGCAGCTGTTTGAGCTAAGATTTCCAAGTTATTCACATAATGAAAACCTGTACTTTGTTTCGGTCCAGTTCCCCATTCAAATGCATGTAACAGTGAGAAACGCACTGTCTTGGCGAAAGAAAGCGTTTTTGTACAACTTCATATGAATAGCTGTAACTTTTGATAGAAGACTCGGATACACATGTTTATGGCTTTATCTTATAGAACTCAAGGTTCCCGTGCTGGGAAAACAGGTTTTGCAGCTGTTTGAGCTAAGATTTCCAAGTTATTCACATAATGAAAACCTATACTTTGTTTCGGTCGAGTTCCCCATTCAAATGCATGTAACAGTGAGAAACGCACTGTCTTGGCGAAAGAAAGCGTTTTTGTACAACTTCATAGAAATAGCTGTAACTTTTGATAGAAGACTCAGACAAACATGTTTATGGCTTTATCTTATAGAACTCAAGGTCTCCGTGCTGGGAAAACAGGTTTTGCAGCTGTTTGAGCTAAGATTTCCAAGTTATTCACATAATGAAAACCTATACTTTGTTTCGGTCGAGTTCCCCATTCAAATGCATGTAACAGTGAGAAACGCACTGTCTTGGCGAAAGAAAGCGTTTTTGTACAACTTCATATGAATAGCTGTAACTTTTGATAGAAGACTCGGATACACATGTTTATGGCTTTATCTTATAGAACTCAAGGTTCCCGTGCTGGGAAAACAGGTTTTGCAGCTGTTTGAGCTAAGATTTCCAAGTTATTCACATAATGAAAACCTATACTTTGTTTCGGTCGAGTTCCCCATTCAAATGCATGTAACAGTGAGAAACGCACTGTCTTGGCGAAAGAAAGCGTTTTGTACAACTTCATAGAAATAGCTGTAACTTTTGATAGAAGACTCAGACAAACATGTTTATGGCCTTATATTATAGAACTCAAGGTCCCCGTGCTGGGAAAACAGGTTTTGCAGCTGTTTGAGCTAAGATTTCCAAATTATTCACATAATGAAAACCTATACTTTGTTTCGGTCGAGTTCCCCATTCAAATGCATGTAACAGGGAGAAACGCACTGTCTTGGCGAAAGAAAGCGTTTTTGTACAACTTCATATGAATAGCTGTAACTTTTGATAGAAGACTCGGATACACATGTTTATGGCTTTATCTTATAGAACTCAAGGTTCCCGTGCTGGGAAAACAGGTTTTGCAGCTGTTTGAGCTAAGATTTCCAAGTTATTCACATAATGAAAACCTATACTTTGTTTCGGTCGAGTTCCCCATTCAAATGCATGTAACAGTGAGAAACGCACTGTCTTGGCGAAAGAAAGCGTTTTTGTACAACTTCATAGAAATAGCTGTAACTTTTGATAGAAGACTCAGACAAACATGTTTATGGCCTTATATTATAGAACTCAAGGTCCCCGTGCTGGGAAAACAGGTTTTGCAGCTGTTTGAGCTAAGATTTCCAAATTATTCACATAATGAAAACCTATACTTTGTTTCGGTCGAGTTCCCCATTCAAATGCATGTAACAGTGAGAAACGCACTGTCTTGGCGAAAGAAAGCGTTTTTGTACAACTTCATATGAATAGCTGTAACTTTTGATAGAAGACTCGGATACACATGTTTATGGCTTTATCTTATAGAACTCAAGGTTCCCGTGCTGGGAAAACAGGTTTTGCAGCTGTTTGAGCTAAGATTTCCAAGTTATTCACATAATGAAAACCTATACTTTGTTTCGGTCGAGTTCCCCATTCAAATGCATGTAACAGTGAGAAACGCACTGTCTTGGCGAAAGAAAGCGTTTTTGTACAACTTCATAGAAATAGCTGTAACTTTTGATAGAAGACTCAGACAAACATGTTTATGGCTTTATCTTATAGAACTCAAGGTCTCCGTGCTGGGAAAACAGGTTTTGCAGCTGTTTGAGCTAAGATTTCCAAGTTATTCACATAATGAAAACCTATACTTTGTTTCGGTCGAGTTCCCCATTCAAATGCATGTAACAGTGAGAAACGCACTGTCTTGGCGAAAGAAAGCGTTTTTGTACAACTTCATATGAATAGCTGTAACTTTTGATAGAAGACTCGGATACACATGTTTATGGCTTTATCTTATAGAACTCAAGGTTCCCGTGCTGGGAAAACAGGTTTTGCAGCTGTTTGAGCTAAGATTTCCAAGTTATTCACATAATGAAAACCTATACTTTGTTTCGGTCGAGTTCCCCATTCAAATGCATGTAACAGTGAGAAACGCACTGTCTTGGCGAAAGAAAGCGTTTTGTACAACTTCATAGAAATAGCTGTAACTTTTGATAGAAGACTCAGACAAACATGTTTATGGCCTTATATTATAGAACTCAAGGTCCCCGTGCTGGGAAAACAGGTTTTGCAGCTGTTTGAGCTAAGATTTCCAAATTATTCACATAATGAAAACCTATACTTTGTTTCGGTCGAGTTCCCCATTCAAATGCATGTAACAGGGAGAAACGCACTGTCTTGGCGAAAGAAAGCGTTTTTGTACAACTTCATATGAATAGCTGTAACTTTTGATAGAAGACTCGGATACACATGTTTATGGCTTTATCTTATAGAACTCAAGGTTCCCGTGCTGGGAAAACAGGTTTTGCAGCTGTTTGAGCTAAGATTTCCAAGTTATTCACATAATGAAAACCTATACTTTGTTTCGGTCGAGTTCCCCATTCAAATGCATGTAACAGTGAGAAATGCACTGTCTTGGCGAAAGAAAGCGTTTTTGTACAACTTCATATGAATAGCTGTAACTTTTGATAGAAGACTCGGATACACATGTTTATGGCCTTATATTATAGAACTCAAGGTCCCCGTGCTGGGAAAACAGGTTTTGCAGCTGTTTGAGCTAAGATTTCCAAGTTATTCACATAATGAAAACCTATACTTTGTTTCGGTCGAGTTCCCCATTCAAATGCATGTAACAGTGAGAAACGCACTGTCTTGGCGAAAGAAAGCGTTTTTGTACAACTTCATAGAAATAGCTGTAACTTTTGATAGAAGACTCAGACAAACATGTTTATGGCTTTATCTTATAGAACTCAAGGTCTCCGTGCTGGGAAAACAGGTTTTGCAGCTGTTTGAGCTAAGATTTCCAAGTTATTCACATAATGAAAACCTATACTTTGTTTCGGTCGAGTTCCCCATTCAAATGCATGTAACAGTGAGAAACGCACTGTCTTGGCGAAAGAAAGCGTTTTTGTACAACTTCATATGAATAGCTGTAACTTTTGATAGAAGACTCGGATACACATGTTTATGGCTTTATCTTATAGAACTCAAGGTTCCCGTGCTGGGAAAACAGGTTTTGCAGCTGTTTGAGCTAAGATTTCCAAGTTATTCACATAATGAAAACCTATACTTTGTTTCGGTCGAGTTCCCCATTCAAATGCATGTAACAGTGAGAAACGCACTGTCTTGGCGAAAGAAAGCGTTTTTGTACAACTTCATATGAATAGCTGTAACTTTTGATAGAAGACTCGGATACACATGTTTATGGCTTTATCTTATAGAACTCAAGGTTCCCGTGCTGGGAAAACAGGTTTTGCAGCTGTTTGAGCTAAGATTTCCAAGTTATTCACATAATGAAAACCTATACTTTGTTTCGGTCGAGTTCCCCATTCAAATGCATGTAACAGTGAGAAACGCACTGTCTTGGCGAAAGAAAGCGTTTTTGTACAACTTCATATGAATAGCTGTAACTTTTGATAGAAGACTCGGATACACATGTTTATGGCTTTATCTTATAGAACTCAAGGTTCCCGTGCTGGGAAAACAGGTTTTGCAGCTGTTTGAGCTAATATTTCCAAGTTATTCACATAATGAAAACCTATACTTTGTTTCGGTCGAGTTCCCCATTCAAATGCATGTAACAGTGAGAAACGCACTGTCTTGGCGAAAGAAAGCGTTTTTGTACAACTTCATATGAATAGCTGTAACTTTTGATAGAAGCCTCGGATACACATGTTTATGGCTTTATCTTATAGAACTCAAGGTTCCCGTGCTGGGAAAACAGGTTTTGCAGCTGTTTGAGCTAAGATTTCCAAGTTATTCACATAATGAAAACCTATACTTTGTTTCGGTCGAGTTCCCCATTCAAATGCATGTAACAGTGAGAAACGCACTGTCTTGGCGAAAGAAAGCGTTTTTGTACAACTTCATAGAAATAGCTGTAACTTTTGATAGAAGACTCAGACAAACATGTTTATGGCTTTATCTTATAGAACTCAAGGTCTCCGTGCTGGGAAAACAGGTTTTGCAGCTGTTTGAGCTAAGATTTCCAAGTTATTCACATAATGAAAACCTATACTTTGTTTCGGTCGAGTTCCCCATTCAAATGCATGTAACAGTGAGAAACGCACTGTCTTGGCGAAAGAAAGCGTTTTTGTACAACTTCATATGAATAGCTGTAACTTTTGATAGAAGCCTCGGATACACATGTTTATGGCTTTATCTTATAGAACTCAAGGTTCCCGTGCTGGGAAAACAGGTTTTGCAGCTGTTTGAGCTAAGATTTCCAAGTTATTCACATAATGAAAACCTATACTTTGTTTCGGTCGAGTTCCCCATTCAAATGCATGTAACAGTGAGAAACGCACTGTCTTGGCGAAAGAAAGCGTTTTTGTACAACTTCATATGAATAGCTGTAACTTTTGATAGAAGACTCGGATACACATGTTTATGGCTTTATCTTATAGAACTCAAGGTTCCCGTGCTGGGAAAACAGGTTTTGCAGCTGTTTGAGCTAAGATTTCCAAGTTATTCACATAATGAAAACCTGTACTTTGTTTCGGTCGAGTTCCCCATTCAAATGCATGTAACAGTGAGAAACGCACTGTCTTGGCGAAAGAAAGCGTTTTTGTACAACTTCATATGAATAGCTGTAACTTTTGATAGAAGACTCGGATACACATGTTTATGGCTTTATCTTATAGAACTCAAGGTTCCCGTGCTGGGAAAACAGGTTTTGCAGCTGTTTGAGCTAAGATTTCCAAGTTATTCACATAATGAAAACCTATACTTTGTTTCGGTCGAGTTCCCCATTCAAATGCATGTAACAGTGAGAAACGCACTGTCTTGGCGAAAGAAAGCGTTTTTGTACAACTTCATATGAATAGCTGTAACTTTTGATAGAAGCCTCGGATACACATGTTTATGGCTTTATCTTATAGAACTCAAGGTTCCCGTGCTGGGCAAACAGGTTTTGCAGCTGTTTGAGCTAAGATTTCCAAGTTATTCACATAATGAAAACCTATACTTTGTTTCGGTCGAGTTCCCCATTCAAATGCATGTAACAGTGAGAAACGCACTGTCTTGGCGAAAGAAAGCGTTTTTGTACAACTTCATATGAATAGCTGTAACTTTTGATAGAAGCCTCGGATACACATGTTTATGGCTTTATCTTATAGAACTCAAGGTTCCCGTGCTGGGAAAACAGGTTTTGCAGCTGTTTGAGCTAAGATTTCCAAGTTATTCACATAATGAAAACCTATACTTTGTTTCGGTCGAGTTCCCCATTCAAATGCATGTAACAGTGAGAAACGCACTGTCTTGGCGAAAGAAAGCGTTTTTGTACAACTTCATAGAAATAGCTGTAACTTTTGATAGAAGACTCAGACAAACATGTTTATGGCTTTATCTTATAGAACTCAAGGTCTCCGTGCTGGGAAAACAGGTTTTGCAGCTGTTTGAGCTAAGATTTCCAAGTTATTCACATAATGAAAACCTATACTTTGTTTCGGTCGAGTTCCCCATTCAAATGCATGTAACAGTGAGAAACGCACTGTCTTGGCGAAAGAAAGCGTTTTTGTACAACTTCATATGAATAGCTGTAACTTTTGATAGAAGACTCGGATACACATGTTTATGGCTTTATCTTATAGAACTCAAGGTTCCCGTGCTGGGAAAACAGGTTTTGCAGCTGTTTGAGCTAAGATTTCCAAGTTATTCACATAATGAAAACCTATACTTTGTTTCGGTCGAGTTCCCCATTCAAATGCATGTAACAGTGAGAAACGCACTGTCTTGGCGAAAGAAAGCGTTTTGTACAACTTCATAGAAATAGCTGTAACTTTTGATAGAAGACTCAGACAAACATGTTTATGGCCTTATATTATAGAACTCAAGGTCCCCGTGCTGGGAAAACAGGTTTTGCAGCTGTTTGAGCTAAGATTTCCAAATTATTCACATAATGAAAACCTATACTTTGTTTCGGTCGAGTTCCCCATTCAAATGCATGTAACAGGGAGAAACGCACTGTCTTGGCGAAAGAAAGCGTTTTTGTACAACTTCATATGAATAGCTGTAACTTTTGATAGAAGACTCGGATACACATGTTTATGGCTTTATCTTATAGAACTCAAGGTTCCCGTGCTGGGAAAACAGGTTTTGCAGCTGTTTGAGCTAAGATTTCCAAGTTATTCACATAATGAAAACCTATACTTTGTTTCGGTCGAGTTCCCCATTCAAATGCATGTAACAGTGAGAAACGCACTGTCTTGGCGAAAGAAAGCGTTTTTGTACAACTTCATAGAAATAGCTGTAACTTTTGATAGAAGACTCAGACAAACATGTTTATGGCCTTATATTATAGAACTCAAGGTCCCCGTGCTGGGAAAACAGGTTTTGCAGCTGTTTGAGCTAAGATTTCCAAATTATTCACATAATGAAAACCTATACTTTGTTTCGGTCGAGTTCCCCATTCAAATGCATGTAACAGTGAGAAACGCACTGTCTTGGCGAAAGAAAGCGTTTTTGTACAACTTCATATGAATAGCTGTAACTTTTGATAGAAGACTCGGATACACATGTTTATGGCTTTATCTTATAGAACTCAAGGTTCCCGTGCTGGGAAAACAGGTTTTGCAGCTGTTTGAGCTAAGATTTCCAAGTTATTCACATAATGAAAACCTATACTTTGTTTCGGTCGAGTTCCCCATTCAAATGCATGTAACAGTGAGAAACGCACTGTCTTGGCGAAAGAAAGCGTTTTTGTACAACTTCATATGAATAGCTGTAACTTTTGATAGAAGACTCGGATACACATGTTTATGGCTTTATCTTATAGAACTCAAGGTTCCCGTGCTGGGAAAACAGGTTTTGCAGCTGTTTGAGCTAAGATTTCCAAGTTATTCACATAATGAAAACCTATACTTTGTTTCGGTCGAGTTCCCCATTCAAATGCATGTAACAGTGAGAAACGCACTGTCTTGGCGAAAGAAAGCGTTTTTGTACAACTTCATATGAATAGCTGTAACTTTTGATAGAAGACTCGGATACACATGTTTATGGCTTTATCTTATAGAACTCAAGGTTCCCGTGCTGGGAAAACAGGTTTTGCAGCTGTTTGAGCTAATATTTCCAAGTTATTCACATAATGAAAACCTATACTTTGTTTCGGTCGAGTTCCCCATTCAAATGCATGTAACAGTGAGAAACGCACTGTCTTGGCGAAAGAAAGCGTTTTTGTACAACTTCATATGAATAGCTGTAACTTTTGATAGAAGCCTCGGATACACATGTTTATGGCTTTATCTTATAGAACTCAAGGTTCCCGTGCTGGGAAAACAGGTTTTGCAGCTGTTTGAGCTAAGATTTCCAAGTTATTCACATAATGAAAACCTATACTTTGTTTCGGTCGAGTTCCCCATTCAAATGCATGTAACAGTGAGAAACGCACTGTCTTGGCGAAAGAAAGCGTTTTTGTACAACTTCATAGAAATAGCTGTAACTTTTGATAGAAGACTCAGACAAACATGTTTATGGCTTTATCTTATAGAACTCAAGGTCTCCGTGCTGGGAAAACAGGTTTTGCAGCTGTTTGAGCTAAGATTTCCAAGTTATTCACATAATGAAAACCTATACTTTGTTTCGGTCGAGTTCCCCATTCAAATGCATGTAACAGTGAGAAACGCACTGTCTTGGCGAAAGAAAGCGTTTTTGTACAACTTCATATGAATAGCTGTAACTTTTGATAGAAGCCTCGGATACACATGTTTATGGCTTTATCTTATAGAACTCAAGGTTCCCGTGCTGGGAAAACAGGTTTTGCAGCTGTTTGAGCTAAGATTTCCAAGTTATTCACATAATGAAAACCTATACTTTGTTTCGGTCGAGTTCCCCATTCAAATGCATGTAACAGTGAGAAACGCACTGTCTTGGCGAAAGAAAGCGTTTTTGTACAACTTCATATGAATAGCTGTAACTTTTGATAGAAGACTCGGATACACATGTTTATGGCTTTATCTTATAGAACTCAAGGTTCCCGTGCTGGGAAAACAGGTTTTGCAGCTGTTTGAGCTAAGATTTCCAAGTTATTCACATAATGAAAACCTATACTTTGTTTCGGTCGAGTTCCCCATTCAAATGCATGTAACAGTGAGAAACGCACTGTCTTGGCGAAAGAAAGCGTTTTTGTACAACTTCATATGAATAGCTGTAACTTTTGATAGAAGCCTCGGATACACATGTTTATGGCTTTATCTTATAGAACTCAAGGTTCCCGTGCTGGGCAAACAGGTTTTGCAGCTGTTTGAGCTAAGATTTCCAAGTTATTCACATAATGAAAACCTATACTTTGTTTCGGTCGAGTTCCCCATTCAAATGCATGTAACAGTGAGAAACGCACTGTCTTGGCGAAAGAAAGCGTTTTTGTACAACTTCATATGAATAGCTGTAACTTTTGATAGAAGCCTCGGATACACATGTTTATGGCTTTATCTTATAGAACTCAAGGTTCCCGTGCTGGGAAAACAGGTTTTGCAGCTGTTTGAGCTAAGATTTCCAAGTTATTCACATAATGAAAACCTATACTTTGTTTCGGTCGAGTTCCCCATTCAAATGCATGTAACAGTGAGAAACGCACTGTCTTGGCGAAAGAAAGCGTTTTTGTACAACTTCATAGAAATAGCTGTAACTTTTGATAGAAGACTCAGACAAACATGTTTATGGCTTTATCTTATAGAACTCAAGGTCTCCGTGCTGGGAAAACAGGTTTTGCAGCTGTTTGAGCTAAGATTTCCAAGTTATTCACATAATGAAAACCTATACTTTGTTTCGGTCGAGTTCCCCATTCAAATGCATGTAACAGTGAGAAACGCACTGTCTTGGCGAAAGAAAGCGTTTTTGTACAACTTCATATGAATAGCTGTAACTTTTGATAGAAGCCTCGGATACACATGTTTATGGCTTTATCTTATAGAACTCAAGGTTCCCGTGCTGGGAAAACAGGTTTTGCAGCTGTTTGAGCTAAGATTTCCAAGTTATTCACATAATGAAAACCTATACTTTGTTTCGGTCGAGTTCCCCATTCAAATGCATGTAACAGTGAGAAACGCACTGTCTTGGCGAAAGAAAGCGTTTTTGTACAACTTCATATGAATAGCTGTAACTTTTGATAGAAGACTCGGATACACATGTTTATGGCTTTATCTTATAGAACTCAAGGTTCCCGTGCTGGGAAAACAGGTTTTGCAGCTGTTTGAGCTAAGATTTCCAAGTTATTCACATAATGAAAACCTGTACTTTGTTTCGGTCGAGTTCCCCATTCAAATGCATGTAACAGTGAGAAACGCACTGTCTTGGCGAAAGAAAGCGTTTTTGTACAACTTCATATGAATAGCTGTAACTTTTGATAGAAGACTCGGATACACATGTTTATGGCTTTATCTTATAGAACTCAAGGTTCCCGTGCTGGGAAAACAGGTTTTGCAGCTGTTTGAGCTAAGATTTCCAAGTTATTCACATAATGAAAACCTATACTTTGTTTCGGTCGAGTTCCCCATTCAAATGCATGTAACAGTGAGAAACGCACTGTCTTGGCGAAAGAAAGCGTTTTTGTACAACTTCATATGAATAGCTGTAACTTTTGATAGAAGACTCGGATACACATGTTTATGGCTTTATCTTATAGAACTCAAGGTTCCCGTGCTGGGAAAACAGGTTTTGCAGCTGTTTGAGCTAATATTTCCAAGTTATTCACATAATGAAAACCTATACTTTGTTTCGGTCGAGTTCCCCATTCAAATGCATGTAACAGTGAGAAACGCACTGTCTTGGCGAAAGAAAGCGTTTTTGTACAACTTCATAGAAATAGCTGTAACTTTTGATAGAAGACTCAGACAAACATGTTTATGGCTTTATCTTATAGAACTCAAGGTCTCCGTGCTGGGAAAACAGGTTTTGCAGCTGTTTGAGCTAAGATTTCCAAGTTATTCACATAATGAAAACCTATACTTTGTTTCGGTCGAGTTCCCCATTCAAATGCATGTAACAGTGAGAAACGCACTGTCTTGGCGAAAGAAAGCGTTTTTGTACAACTTCATATGAATAGCTGTAACTTTTGATAGAAGACTCGGATACACATGTTTATGGCTTTATCTTATAGAACTCAAGGTTCCCGTGCTGGGAAAACAGGTTTTGCAGCTGTTTGAGCTAAGATTTCCAAGTTATTCACATAATGAAAACCTGTACTTTGTTTCGGTCGAGTTCCCCATTCAAATGCATGTAACAGTGAGAAACGCACTGTCTTGGCGAAAGAAAGCGTTTTTGTACAACTTCATAGAAATAGCTGTAACTTTTGATAGAAGACTCAGACAAACATGTTTATGGCTTTATCTTATAGAACTCAAGGTCTCCGTGCTGGGAAAACAGGTTTTGCAGCTGTTTGAGCTAAGATTTCCAAGTTATTCACATAATGAAAACCTATACTTTGTTTCGGTCGAGTTCCCCATTCAAATGCATGTAACAGTGAGAAACGCACTGTCTTGGCGAAAGAAAGCGTTTTTGTACAACTTCATATGAATAGCTGTAACTTTTGATAGAAGACTCGGATACACATGTTTATGGCTTTATCTTATAGAACTCAAGGTTCCCGTGCTGGGAAAACAGGTTTTGCAGCTGTTTGAGCTAAGATTTCCAAGTTATTCACATAATGAAAACCTATACTTTGTTTCGGTCGAGTTCCCCATTCAAATGCATGTAACAGTGAGAAACGCACTGTCTTGGCGAAAGAAAGCGTTTTGTACAACTTCATAGAAATAGCTGTAACTTTTGATAGAAGACTCAGACAAACATGTTTATGGCCTTATATTATAGAACTCAAGGTCCCCGTGCTGGGAAAACAGGTTTTGCAGCTGTTTGAGCTAAGATTTCCAAATTATTCACATAATGAAAACCTATACTTTGTTTCGGTCGAGTTCCCCATTCAAATGCATGTAACAGGGAGAAACGCACTGTCTTGGCGAAAGAAAGCGTTTTTGTACAACTTCATATGAATAGCTGTAACTTTTGATAGAAGACTCGGATACACATGTTTATGGCTTTATCTTATAGAACTCAAGGTTCCCGTGCTGGGAAAACAGGTTTTGCAGCTGTTTGAGCTAAGATTTCCAAGTTATTCACATAATGAAAACCTATACTTTGTTTCGGTCGAGTTCCCCATTCAAATGCATGTAACAGTGAGAAACGCACTGTCTTGGCGAAAGAAAGCGTTTTTGTACAACTTCATAGAAATAGCTGTAACTTTTGATAGAAGACTCAGACAAACATGTTTATGGCCTTATATTATAGAACTCAAGGTCCCCGTGCTGGGAAAACAGGTTTTGCAGCTGTTTGAGCTAAGATTTCCAAATTATTCACATAATGAAAACCTATACTTTGTTTCGGTCGAGTTCCCCATTCAAATGCATGTAACAGTGAGAAACGCACTGTCTTGGCGAAAGAAAGCGTTTTTGTACAACTTCATATGAATAGCTGTAACTTTTGATAGAAGACTCGGATACACATGTTTATGGCTTTATCTTATAGAACTCAAGGTTCCCGTGCTGGGAAAACAGGTTTTGCAGCTGTTTGAGCTAAGATTTCCAAGTTATTCACATAATGAAAACCTATACTTTGTTTCGGTCGAGTTCCCCATTCAAATGCATGTAACAGTGAGAAACGCACTGTCTTGGCGAAAGAAAGCGTTTTTGTACAACTTCATAGAAATAGCTGTAACTTTTGATAGAAGACTCAGACAAACATGTTTATGGCTTTATCTTATAGAACTCAAGGTCTCCGTGCTGGGAAAACAGGTTTTGCAGCTGTTTGAGCTAAGATTTCCAAGTTATTCACATAATGAAAACCTATACTTTGTTTCGGTCGAGTTCCCCATTCAAATGCATGTAACAGTGAGAAACGCACTGTCTTGGCGAAAGAAAGCGTTTTTGTACAACTTCATATGAATAGCTGTAACTTTTGATAGAAGACTCGGATACACATGTTTATGGCTTTATCTTATAGAACTCAAGGTTCCCGTGCTGGGAAAACAGGTTTTGCAGCTGTTTGAGCTAAGATTTCCAAGTTATTCACATAATGAAAACCTATACTTTGTTTCGGTCGAGTTCCCCATTCAAATGCATGTAACAGTGAGAAACGCACTGTCTTGGCGAAAGAAAGCGTTTTGTACAACTTCATAGAAATAGCTGTAACTTTTGATAGAAGACTCAGACAAACATGTTTATGGCCTTATATTATAGAACTCAAGGTCCCCGTGCTGGGAAAACAGGTTTTGCAGCTGTTTGAGCTAAGATTTCCAAATTATTCACATAATGAAAACCTATACTTTGTTTCGGTCGAGTTCCCCATTCAAATGCATGTAACAGGGAGAAACGCACTGTCTTGGCGAAAGAAAGCGTTTTTGTACAACTTCATATGAATAGCTGTAACTTTTGATAGAAGACTCGGATACACATGTTTATGGCTTTATCTTATAGAACTCAAGGTTCCCGTGCTGGGAAAACAGGTTTTGCAGCTGTTTGAGCTAAGATTTCCAAGTTATTCACATAATGAAAACCTATACTTTGTTTCGGTCGAGTTCCCCATTCAAATGCATGTAACAGTGAGAAATGCACTGTCTTGGCGAAAGAAAGCGTTTTTGTACAACTTCATATGAATAGCTGTAACTTTTGATAGAAGACTCGGATACACATGTTTATGGCCTTATATTATAGAACTCAAGGTCCCCGTGCTGGGAAAACAGGTTTTGCAGCTGTTTGAGCTAAGATTTCCAAGTTATTCACATAATGAAAACCTATACTTTGTTTCGGTCGAGTTCCCCATTCAAATGCATGTAACAGTGAGAAACGCACTGTCTTGGCGAAAGAAAGCGTTTTTGTACAACTTCATAGAAATAGCTGTAACTTTTGATAGAAGACTCAGACAAACATGTTTATGGCTTTATCTTATAGAACTCAAGGTCTCCGTGCTGGGAAAACAGGTTTTGCAGCTGTTTGAGCTAAGATTTCCAAGTTATTCACATAATGAAAACCTATACTTTGTTTCGGTCGAGTTCCCCATTCAAATGCATGTAACAGTGAGAAACGCACTGTCTTGGCGAAAGAAAGCGTTTTTGTACAACTTCATATGAATAGCTGTAACTTTTGATAGAAGACTCGGATACACATGTTTATGGCTTTATCTTATAGAACTCAAGGTTCCCGTGCTGGGAAAACAGGTTTTGCAGCTGTTTGAGCTAAGATTTCCAAGTTATTCACATAATGAAAACCTATACTTTGTTTCGGTCGAGTTCCCCATTCAAATGCATGTAACAGTGAGAAACGCACTGTCTTGGCGAAAGAAAGCGTTTTTGTACAACTTCATATGAATAGCTGTAACTTTTGATAGAAGACTCGGATACACATGTTTATGGCTTTATCTTATAGAACTCAAGGTTCCCGTGCTGGGAAAACAGGTTTTGCAGCTGTTTGAGCTAAGATTTCCAAGTTATTCACATAATGAAAACCTATACTTTGTTTCGGTCGAGTTCCCCATTCAAATGCATGTAACAGTGAGAAACGCACTGTCTTGGCGAAAGAAAGCGTTTTTGTACAACTTCATATGAATAGCTGTAACTTTTGATAGAAGACTCGGATACACATGTTTATGGCTTTATCTTATAGAACTCAAGGTTCCCGTGCTGGGAAAACAGGTTTTGCAGCTGTTTGAGCTAATATTTCCAAGTTATTCACATAATGAAAACCTATACTTTGTTTCGGTCGAGTTCCCCATTCAAATGCATGTAACAGTGAGAAACGCACTGTCTTGGCGAAAGAAAGCGTTTTTGTACAACTTCATATGAATAGCTGTAACTTTTGATAGAAGCCTCGGATACACATGTTTATGGCTTTATCTTATAGAACTCAAGGTTCCCGTGCTGGGAAAACAGGTTTTGCAGCTGTTTGAGCTAAGATTTCCAAGTTATTCACATAATGAAAACCTATACTTTGTTTCGGTCGAGTTCCCCATTCAAATGCATGTAACAGTGAGAAACGCACTGTCTTGGCGAAAGAAAGCGTTTTTGTACAACTTCATAGAAATAGCTGTAACTTTTGATAGAAGACTCAGACAAACATGTTTATGGCTTTATCTTATAGAACTCAAGGTCTCCGTGCTGGGAAAACAGGTTTTGCAGCTGTTTGAGCTAAGATTTCCAAGTTATTCACATAATGAAAACCTATACTTTGTTTCGGTCGAGTTCCCCATTCAAATGCATGTAACAGTGAGAAACGCACTGTCTTGGCGAAAGAAAGCGTTTTTGTACAACTTCATATGAATAGCTGTAACTTTTGATAGAAGCCTCGGATACACATGTTTATGGCTTTATCTTATAGAACTCAAGGTTCCCGTGCTGGGAAAACAGGTTTTGCAGCTGTTTGAGCTAAGATTTCCAAGTTATTCACATAATGAAAACCTATACTTTGTTTCGGTCGAGTTCCCCATTCAAATGCATGTAACAGTGAGAAACGCACTGTCTTGGCGAAAGAAAGCGTTTTTGTACAACTTCATATGAATAGCTGTAACTTTTGATAGAAGACTCGGATACACATGTTTATGGCTTTATCTTATAGAACTCAAGGTTCCCGTGCTGGGAAAACAGGTTTTGCAGCTGTTTGAGCTAAGATTTCCAAGTTATTCACATAATGAAAACCTGTACTTTGTTTCGGTCGAGTTCCCCATTCAAATGCATGTAACAGTGAGAAACGCACTGTCTTGGCGAAAGAAAGCGTTTTTGTACAACTTCATATGAATAGCTGTAACTTTTGATAGAAGACTCGGATACACATGTTTATGGCTTTATCTTATAGAACTCAAGGTTCCCGTGCTGGGAAAACAGGTTTTGCAGCTGTTTGAGCTAAGATTTCCAAGTTATTCACATAATGAAAACCTATACTTTGTTTCGGTCGAGTTCCCCATTCAAATGCATGTAACAGTGAGAAACGCACTGTCTTGGCGAAAGAAAGCGTTTTTGTACAACTTCATATGAATAGCTGTAACTTTTGATAGAAGCCTCGGATACACATGTTTATGGCTTTATCTTATAGAACTCAAGGTTCCCGTGCTGGGAAAACAGGTTTTGCAGCTGTTTGAGCTAAGATTTCCAAGTTATTCACATAATGAAAACCTATACTTTGTTTCGGTCGAGTTCCCCATTCAAATGCATGTAACAGTGAGAAACGCACTGTCTTGGCGAAAGAAAGCGTTTTTGTACAACTTCATAGAAATAGCTGTAACTTTTGATAGAAGACTCAGACAAACATGTTTATGGCTTTATCTTATAGAACTCAAGGTCTCCGTGCTGGGAAAACAGGTTTTGCAGCTGTTTGAGCTAAGATTTCCAAGTTATTCACATAATGAAAACCTATACTTTGTTTCGGTCGAGTTCCCCATTCAAATGCATGTAACAGTGAGAAACGCACTGTCTTGGCGAAAGAAAGCGTTTTTGTACAACTTCATATGAATAGCTGTAACTTTTGATAGAAGACTCGGATACACATGTTTATGGCTTTATCTTATAGAACTCAAGGTTCCCGTGCTGGGAAAACAGGTTTTGCAGCTGTTTGAGCTAAGATTTCCAAGTTATTCACATAATGAAAACCTATACTTTGTTTCGGTCGAGTTCCCCATTCAAATGCATGTAACAGTGAGAAACGCACTGTCTTGGCGAAAGAAAGCGTTTTGTACAACTTCATAGAAATAGCTGTAACTTTTGATAGAAGACTCAGACAAACATGTTTATGGCCTTATATTATAGAACTCAAGGTCCCCGTGCTGGGAAAACAGGTTTTGCAGCTGTTTGAGCTAAGATTTCCAAATTATTCACATAATGAAAACCTATACTTTGTTTCGGTCGAGTTCCCCATTCAAATGCATGTAACAGGGAGAAACGCACTGTCTTGGCGAAAGAAAGCGTTTTTGTACAACTTCATATGAATAGCTGTAACTTTTGATAGAAGACTCGGATACACATGTTTATGGCTTTATCTTATAGAACTCAAGGTTCCCGTGCTGGGAAAACAGGTTTTGCAGCTGTTTGAGCTAAGATTTCCAAGTTATTCACATAATGAAAACCTATACTTTGTTTCGGTCGAGTTCCCCATTCAAATGCATGTAACAGTGAGAAACGCACTGTCTTGGCGAAAGAAAGCGTTTTTGTACAACTTCATAGAAATAGCTGTAACTTTTGATAGAAGACTCAGACAAACATGTTTATGGCCTTATATTATAGAACTCAAGGTCCCCGTGCTGGGAAAACAGGTTTTGCAGCTGTTTGAGCTAAGATTTCCAAATTATTCACATAATGAAAACCTATACTTTGTTTCGGTCGAGTTCCCCATTCAAATGCATGTAACAGTGAGAAACGCACTGTCTTGGCGAAAGAAAGCGTTTTTGTACAACTTCATATGAATAGCTGTAACTTTTGATAGAAGACTCGGATACACATGTTTATGGCTTTATCTTATAGAACTCAAGGTTCCCGTGCTGGGAAAACAGGTTTTGCAGCTGTTTGAGCTAAGATTTCCAAGTTATTCACATAATGAAAACCTATACTTTGTTTCGGTCGAGTTCCCCATTCAAATGCATGTAACAGTGAGAAACGCACTGTCTTGGCGAAAGAAAGCGTTTTTGTACAACTTCATAGAAATAGCTGTAACTTTTGATAGAAGACTCAGACAAACATGTTTATGGCCTTATATTATAGAACTCAAGGTCCCCGTGCTGGGAAAACAGGTTTTGCAGCTGTTTGAGCTAAGATTTCCAAATTATTCACATAATGAAAACCTATACTTTGTTTCGGTCGAGTTCCCCATTCAAATGCATGTAACAGTGAGAAACGCACTGTCTTGGCGAAAGAAAGCGTTTTTGTACAACTTCATATGAATAGCTGTAACTTTTGATAGAAGACTCGGATACACATGTTTATGGCTTTATCTTATAGAACTCAAGGTTCCCGTGCTGGGAAAACAGGTTTTGCAGCTGTTTGAGCTAAGATTTCCAAGTTATTCACATAATGAAAACCTATACTTTGTTTCGGTCGAGTTCCCCATTCAAATGCATGTAACAGTGAGAAACGCACTGTCTTGGCGAAAGAAAGCGTTTTTGTACAACTTCATAGAAATAGCTGTAACTTTTGATAGAAGACTCAGACAAACATGTTTATGGCTTTATCTTATAGAACTCAAGGTCTCCGTGCTGGGAAAACAGGTTTTGCAGCTGTTTGAGCTAAGATTTCCAAGTTATTCACATAATGAAAACCTATACTTTGTTTCGGTCGAGTTCCCCATTCAAATGCATGTAACAGTGAGAAACGCACTGTCTTGGCGAAAGAAAGCGTTTTTGTACAACTTCATATGAATAGCTGTAACTTTTGATAGAAGACTCGGATACACATGTTTATGGCTTTATCTTATAGAACTCAAGGTTCCCGTGCTGGGAAAACAGGTTTTGCAGCTGTTTGAGCTAAGATTTCCAAGTTATTCACATAATGAAAACCTATACTTTGTTTCGGTCGAGTTCCCCATTCAAATGCATGTAACAGTGAGAAACGCACTGTCTTGGCGAAAGAAAGCGTTTTGTACAACTTCATAGAAATAGCTGTAACTTTTGATAGAAGACTCAGACAAACATGTTTATGGCCTTATATTATAGAACTCAAGGTCCCCGTGCTGGGAAAACAGGTTTTGCAGCTGTTTGAGCTAAGATTTCCAAATTATTCACATAATGAAAACCTATACTTTGTTTCGGTCGAGTTCCCCATTCAAATGCATGTAACAGGGAGAAACGCACTGTCTTGGCGAAAGAAAGCGTTTTTGTACAACTTCATATGAATAGCTGTAACTTTTGATAGAAGACTCGGATACACATGTTTATGGCTTTATCTTATAGAACTCAAGGTTCCCGTGCTGGGAAAACAGGTTTTGCAGCTGTTTGAGCTAAGATTTCCAAGTTATTCACATAATGAAAACCTATACTTTGTTTCGGTCGAGTTCCCCATTCAAATGCATGTAACAGTGAGAAATGCACTGTCTTGGCGAAAGAAAGCGTTTTTGTACAACTTCATATGAATAGCTGTAACTTTTGATAGAAGACTCGGATACACATGTTTATGGCCTTATCTTATAGAACTCAAGGTCCCCGTGCTGGGAAAACAGGTTTTGCAGCTGTTTGAGCTAAGATTTCCAAGTTATTCACATAATGAAAACCTATACTTTGTTTCGGTCGAGTTCCCCATTCAAATGCATGTAACAGTGAGAAACGCACTGTCTTGGCGAAAGAAAGCGTTTTTGTACAACTTCATAGAAATAGCTGTAACTTTTGATAGAAGACTCAGACAAACATGTTTATGGCTTTATCTTATAGAACTCAAGGTCTCCGTGCTGGGAAAACAGGTTTTGCAGCTGTTTGAGCTAAGATTTCCAAGTTATTCACATAATGAAAACCTATACTTTGTTTCGGTCGAGTTCCCCATTCAAATGCATGTAACAGTGAGAAACGCACTGTCTTGGCGAAAGAAAGCGTTTTTGTACAACTTCATATGAATAGCTGTAACTTTTGATAGAAGACTCGGATACACATGTTTATGGCTTTATCTTATAGAACTCAAGGTTCCCGTGCTGGGAAAACAGGTTTTGCAGCTGTTTGAGCTAAGATTTCCAAGTTATTCACATAATGAAAACCTATACTTTGTTTCGGTCGAGTTCCCCATTCAAATGCATGTAACAGTGAGAAACGCACTGTCTTGGCGAAAGAAAGCATTTTTGTACAACTTCATATGAATAGCTGTAACTTTTGATAGAAGACTCGGATACACATGTTTATGGCTTTATCTTATAGAACTCAAGGTTCCCGTGCTGGGAAAACAGGTTTTGCAGCTGTTTGAGCTAATATTTCCAAGTTATTCACATAATGAAAACCTATACTTTGTTTCGGTCGAGTTCCCCATTCAAATGCATGTAACAGTGAGAAACGCACTGTCTTGGCGAAAGAAAGCGTTTTTGTACAACTTCATATGAATAGCTGTAACTTTTGATAGAAGCCTCGGATACACATGTTTATGGCTTTATCTTATAGAACTCAAGGTTCCCGTGCTGGGAAAACAGGTTTTGCAGCTGTTTGAGCTAAGATTTCCAAGTTATTCACATAATGAAAACCTATACTTTGTTTCGGTCGAGTTCCCCATTCAAATGCATGTAACAGTGAGAAACGCACTGTCTTGGCGAAAGAAAGCGTTTTTGTACAACTTCATAGAAATAGCTGTAACTTTTGATAGAAGACTCAGACAAACATGTTTATGGCTTTATCTTATAGAACTCAAGGTCTCCGTGCTGGGAAAACAGGTTTTGCAGCTGTTTGAGCTAAGATTTCCAAGTTATTCACATAATGAAAACCTATACTTTGTTTCGGTCGAGTTCCCCATTCAAATGCATGTAACAGTGAGAAACGCACTGTCTTGGCGAAAGAAAGCGTTTTTGTACAACTTCATATGAATAGCTGTAACTTTTGATAGAAGCCTCGGATACACATGTTTATGGCTTTATCTTATAGAACTCAAGGTTCCCGTGCTGGGAAAACAGGTTTTGCAGCTGTTTGAGCTAAGATTTCCAAGTTATTCACATAATGAAAACCTATACTTTGTTTCGGTCGAGTTCCCCATTCAAATGCATGTAACAGTGAGAAACGCACTGTCTTGGCGAAAGAAAGCGTTTTTGTACAACTTCATATGAATAGCTGTAACTTTTGATAGAAGACTCGGATACACATGTTTATGGCTTTATCTTATAGAACTCAAGGTTCCCGTGCTGGGAAAACAGGTTTTGCAGCTGTTTGAGCTAAGATTTCCAAGTTATTCACATAATGAAAACCTATACTTTGTTTCGGTCGAGTTCCCCATTCAAATGCATGTAACAGTGAGAAACGCACTGTCTTGGCGAAAGAAAGCGTTTTTGTACAACTTCATATGAATAGCTGTAACTTTTGATAGAAGCCTCGGATACACATGTTTATGGCTTTATCTTATAGAACTCAAGGTTCCCGTGCTGGGCAAACAGGTTTTGCAGCTGTTTGAGCTAAGATTTCCAAGTTATTCACATAATGAAAACCTATACTTTGTTTCGGTCGAGTTCCCCATTCAAATGCATGTAACAGTGAGAAACGCACTGTCTTGGCGAAAGAAAGCGTTTTTGTACAACTTCATATGAATAGCTGTAACTTTTGATAGAAGCCTCGGATACACATGTTTATGGCTTTATCTTATAGAACTCAAGGTTCCCGTGCTGGGAAAACAGGTTTTGCAGCTGTTTGAGCTAAGATTTCCAAGTTATTCACATAATGAAAACCTATACTTTGTTTCGGTCGAGTTCCCCATTCAAATGCATGTAACAGTGAGAAACGCACTGTCTTGGCGAAAGAAAGCGTTTTTGTACAACTTCATAGAAATAGCTGTAACTTTTGATAGAAGACTCAGACAAACATGTTTATGGCTTTATCTTATAGAACTCAAGGTCTCCGTGCTGGGAAAACAGGTTTTGCAGCTGTTTGAGCTAAGATTTCCAAGTTATTCACATAATGAAAACCTATACTTTGTTTCGGTCGAGTTCCCCATTCAAATGCATGTAACAGTGAGAAACGCACTGTCTTGGCGAAAGAAAGCGTTTTTGTACAACTTCATATGAATAGCTGTAACTTTTGATAGAAGCCTCGGATACACATGTTTATGGCTTTATCTTATAGAACTCAAGGTTCCCGTGCTGGGAAAACAGGTTTTGCAGCTGTTTGAGCTAAGATTTCCAAGTTATTCACATAATGAAAACCTATACTTTGTTTCGGTCGAGTTCCCCATTCAAATGCATGTAACAGTGAGAAACGCACTGTCTTGGCGAAAGAAAGCGTTTTTGTACAACTTCATATGAATAGCTGTAACTTTTGATAGAAGACTCGGATACACATGTTTATGGCTTTATCTTATAGAACTCAAGGTTCCCGTGCTGGGAAAACAGGTTTTGCAGCTGTTTGAGCTAAGATTTCCAAGTTATTCACATAATGAAAACCTATACTTTGTTTCGGTCGAGTTCCCCATTCAAATGCATGTAACAGTGAGAAACGCACTGTCTTGGCGAAAGAAAGCGTTTTTGTACAACTTCATATGAATAGCTGTAACTTTTGATAGAAGCCTCGGATACACATGTTTATGGCTTTATCTTATAGAACTCAAGGTTCCCGTGCTGGGCAAACAGGTTTTGCAGCTGTTTGAGCTAAGATTTCCAAGTTATTCACATAATGAAAACCTATACTTTGTTTCGGTCGAGTTCCCCATTCAAATGCATGTAACAGTGAGAAACGCACTGTCTTGGCGAAAGAAAGCGTTTTTGTACAACTTCATATGAATAGCTGTAACTTTTGATAGAAGCCTCGGATACACATGTTTATGGCTTTATCTTATAGAACTCAAGGTTCCCGTGCTGGGAAAACAGGTTTTGCAGCTGTTTGAGCTAAGATTTCCAAGTTATTCACATAATGAAAACCTATACTTTGTTTCGGTCGAGTTCCCCATTCAAATGCATGTAACAGTGAGAAACGCACTGTCTTGGCGAAAGAAAGCGTTTTTGTACAACTTCATAGAAATAGCTGTAACTTTTGATAGAAGACTCAGACAAACATGTTTATGGCTTTATCTTATAGAACTCAAGGTCTCCGTGCTGGGAAAACAGGTTTTGCAGCTGTTTGAGCTAAGATTTCCAAGTTATTCACATAATGAAAACCTATACTTTGTTTCGGTCGAGTTCCCCATTCAAATGCATGTAACAGTGAGAAACGCACTGTCTTGGCGAAAGAAAGCGTTTTTGTACAACTTCATATGAATAGCTGTAACTTTTGATAGAAGCCTCGGATACACATGTTTATGGCTTTATCTTATAGAACTCAAGGTTCCCGTGCTGGGAAAACAGGTTTTGCAGCTGTTTGAGCTAAGATTTCCAAGTTATTCACATAATGAAAACCTATACTTTGTTTCGGTCGAGTTCCCCATTCAAATGCATGTAACAGTGAGAAACGCACTGTCTTGGCGAAAGAAAGCGTTTTTGTACAACTTCATATGAATAGCTGTAACTTTTGATAGAAGACTCGGATACACATGTTTATGGCTTTATCTTATAGAACTCAAGGTTCCCGTGCTGGGAAAACAGGTTTTGCAGCTGTTTGAGCTAAGATTTCCAAGTTATTCACATAATGAAAACCTGTACTTTGTTTCGGTCGAGTTCCCCATTCAAATGCATGTAACAGTGAGAAACGCACTGTCTTGGCGAAAGAAAGCGTTTTTGTACAACTTCATATGAATAGCTGTAACTTTTGATAGAAGACTCGGATACACATGTTTATGGCTTTATCTTATAGAACTCAAGGTTCCCGTGCTGGGAAAACAGGTTTTGCAGCTGTTTGAGCTAAGATTTCCAAGTTATTCACATAATGAAAACCTATACTTTGTTTCGGTCGAGTTCCCCATTCAAATGCATGTAACAGTGAGAAACGCACTGTCTTGGCGAAAGAAAGCGTTTTTGTACAACTTCATATGAATAGCTGTAACTTTTGATAGAAGCCTCGGATACACATGTTTATGGCTTTATCTTATAGAACTCAAGGTTCCCGTGCTGGGCAAACAGGTTTTGCAGCTGTTTGAGCTAAGATTTCCAAGTTATTCACATAATGAAAACCTATACTTTGTTTCGGTCGAGTTCCCCATTCAAATGCATGTAACAGTGAGAAACGCACTGTCTTGGCGAAAGAAAGCGTTTTTGTACAACTTCATATGAATAGCTGTAACTTTTGATAGAAGCCTCGGATACACATGTTTATGGCTTTATCTTATAGAACTCAAGGTTCCCGTGCTGGGAAAACAGGTTTTGCAGCTGTTTGAGCTAAGATTTCCAAGTTATTCACATAATGAAAACCTATACTTTGTTTCGGTCGAGTTCCCCATTCAAATGCATGTAACAGTGAGAAACGCACTGTCTTGGCGAAAGAAAGCGTTTTTGTACAACTTCATAGAAATAGCTGTAACTTTTGATAGAAGACTCAGACAAACATGTTTATGGCCTTATATTATAGAACTCAAGGTCTCCGTGCTGGGAAAACAGGTTTTGCAGCTGTTTGAGCTAAGATTTCCAAGTTATTCACATAATGAAAACCTATACTTTGTTTCTTTCGAGTTCCCCATTCAAATGCATGTAACAGTGAGAAACGCACTGTCTTGGCGAAAGAAAGCGTTTTTGTACAACTTCATATGAATAGCTGTAACTTTTGATAGAAGACTCGGATACACATGTTTATGGCTTTATCTTATAGAACTCAAGGTTCCCGTGCTGGGAAAACAGGTTTTGCAGCTGTTTGAGCTAAGATTTCCAAGTTATTCACATAATGAAAACCTATACTTTGTTTCGGTCGAGTTCCCCATTCAAATGCATGTAACAGTGAGAAACGCACTGTCTTGGCGAAAGAAAGCGTTTTTGTACAACTTCATATGAATAGCTGTAACTTTTGATAGAAGACTCGGATACACATGTTTATGGCTTTATCTTATAGAACTCAAGGTTCCCGTGCTGGGAAAACAGGTTTTGCAGCTGTTTGAGCTAATATTTCCAAGTTATTCACATAATGAAAACCTATACTTTGTTTCGGTCGAGTTCCCCATTCAAATGCATGTAACAGTGAGAAACGCACTGTCTTGGCGAAAGAAAGCGTTTTTGTACAACTTCATAGAAATAGCTGTAACTTTTGATAGAAGACTCAGACAAACATGTTTATGGCTTTATCTTATAGAACTCAAGGTCTCCGTGCTGGGAAAACAGGTTTTGCAGCTGTTTGAGCTAAGATTTCCAAATTATTCACATAATGAAAACCTATACTTTGTTTCGGTCGAGTTCCCCATTCAAATGCATGTAACAGGGAGAAACGCACTGTCTTGGCGAAAGAAAGCGTTTTTGTACAACTTCATATGAATAGCTGTAACTTTTGATAGAAGACTCGGATACACATGTTTATGGCTTTATCTTATAGAACTCAAGGTTCCCGTGCTGGGAAAACAGGTTTTGCAGCTGTTTGAGCTAAGATTTCCAAGTTATTCACATAATGAAAACCTATACTTTGTTTCGGTCGAGTTCCCCATTCAAATGCATGTAACAGTGAGAAATGCACTGTCTTGGCGAAAGAAAGCGTTTTTGTACAACTTCATATGAATAGCTGTAACTTTTGATAGAAGACTCGGATACACATGTTTATGGCCTTATATTATAGAACTCAAGGTCCCCGTGCTGGGAAAACAGGTTTTGCAGCTGTTTGAGCTAAGATTTCCAAGTTATTCACATAATGAAAACCTATACTTTGTTTCGGTCGAGTTCCCCATTCAAATGCATGTAACAGTGAGAAACGCACTGTCTTGGCGAAAGAAAGCGTTTTTGTACAACTTCATAGAAATAGCTGTAACTTTTGATAGAAGACTCAGACAAACATGTTTATGGCTTTATCTTATAGAACTCAAGGTCTCCGTGCTGGGAAAACAGGTTTTGCAGCTGTTTGAGCTAAGATTTCCAAGTTATTCACATAATGAAAACCTATACTTTGTTTCGGTCGAGTTCCCCATTCAAATGCATGTAACAGTGAGAAACGCACTGTCTTGGCGAAAGAAAGCGTTTTTGTACAACTTCATATGAATAGCTGTAACTTTTGATAGAAGACTCGGATACACATGTTTATGGCTTTATCTTATAGAACTCAAGGTTCCCGTGCTGGGAAAACAGGTTTTGCAGCTGTTTGAGCTAAGATTTCCAAGTTATTCACATAATGAAAACCTATACTTTGTTTCGGTCGAGTTCCCCATTCAAATGCATGTAACAGTGAGAAACGCACTGTCTTGGCGAAAGAAAGCGTTTTTGTACAACTTCATATGAATAGCTGTAACTTTTGATAGAAGACTCGGATACACATGTTTATGGCTTTATCTTATAGAACTCAAGGTTCCCGTGCTGGGAAAACAGGTTTTGCAGCTGTTTGAGCTAAGATTTCCAAGTTATTCACATAATGAAAACCTATACTTTGTTTCGGTCGAGTTCCCCATTCAAATGCATGTAACAGTGAGAAACGCACTGTCTTGGCGAAAGAAAGCGTTTTTGTACAACTTCATATGAATAGCTGTAACTTTTGATAGAAGACTCGGATACACATGTTTATGGCTTTATCTTATAGAACTCAAGGTTCCCGTGCTGGGAAAACAGGTTTTGCAGCTGTTTGAGCTAAGATTTCCAAGTTATTCACATAATGAAAACCTGTACTTTGTTTCGGTCGAGTTCCCCATTCAAATGCATGTAACAGTGAGAAACGCACTGTCTTGGCGAAAGAAAGCGTTTTTGTACAACTTCATATGAATAGCTGTAACTTTTGATAGAAGACTCGGATACACATGTTTATGGCTTTATCTTATAGAACTCAAGGTTCCCGTGCTGGGAAAACAGGTTTTGCAGCTGTTTGAGCTAAGATTTCCAAGTTATTCACATAATGAAAACCTATACTTTGTTTCGGTCGAGTTCCCCATTCAAATGCATGTAACAGTGAGAAACGCACTGTCTTGGCGAAAGAAAGCGTTTTTGTACAACTTCATATGAATAGCTGTAACTTTTGATAGAAGCCTCGGATACACATGTTTATGGCTTTATCTTATAGAACTCAAGGTTCCCGTGCTGGGAAAACAGGTTTTGCAGCTGTTTGAGCTAAGATTTCCAAGTTATTCACATAATGAAAACCTATACTTTGTTTCGGTCGAGTTCCCCATTCAAATGCATGTAACAGTGAGAAACGCACTGTCTTGGCGAAAGAAAGCGTTTTTGTACAACTTCATAGAAATAGCTGTAACTTTTGATAGAAGACTCAGACAAACATGTTTATGGCCTTATATTATAGAACTCAAGGTCTCCGTGCTGGGAAAACAGGTTTTGCAGCTGTTTGAGCTAAGATTTCCAAGTTATTCACATAATGAAAACCTATACTTTGTTTCGGTCGAGTTCCCCATTCAAATGCATGTAACAGTGAGAAACGCACTGTCTTGGCGAAAGAAAGCGTTTTTGTACAACTTCATATGAATAGCTGTAACTTTTGATAGAAGACTCGGATACACATGTTTATGGCTTTATCTTATAGAACTCAAGGTTCCCGTGCTGGGAAAACAGGTTTTGCAGCTGTTTGAGCTAATATTTCCAAGTTATTCACATAATGAAAACCTATACTTTGTTTCGGTCGAGTTCCCCATTCAAATGCATGTAACAGTGAGAAACGCACTGTCTTGGCGAAAGAAAGCGTTTTTGTACAACTTCATAGAAATAGCTGTAACTTTTGATAGAAGACTCAGACAAACATGTTTATGGCTTTATCTTATAGAACTCAAGGTCTCCGTGCTGGGAAAACAGGTTTTGCAGCTGTTTGAGCTAAGATTTCCAAGTTATTCACATAATGAAAACCTATACTTTGTTTCGGTCGAGTTCCCCATTCAAATGCATGTAACAGTGAGAAACGCACTGTCTTGGCGAAAGAAAGCGTTTTTGTACAACTTCATATGAATAGCTGTAACTTTTGATAGAAGACTCGGATACACATGTTTATGGCTTTATCTTATAGAACTCAAGGTTCCCGTGCTGGGAAAACAGGTTTTGCAGCTGTTTGAGCTAAGATTTCCAAGTTATTCACATAATGAAAACCTGTACTTTGTTTCGGTCGAGTTCCCCATTCAAATGCATGTAACAGTGAGAAACGCACTGTCTTGGCGAAAGAAAGCGTTTTTGTACAACTTCATAGAAATAGCTGTAACTTTTGATAGAAGACTCAGACAAACATGTTTATGGCTTTATCTTATAGAACTCAAGGTCTCCGTGCTGGGAAAACAGGTTTTGCAGCTGTTTGAGCTAAGATTTCCAAGTTATTCACATAATGAAAACCTATACTTTGTTTCGGTCGAGTTCCCCATTCAAATGCATGTAACAGTGAGAAACGCACTGTCTTGGCGAAAGAAAGCGTTTTTGTACAACTTCATATGAATAGCTGTAACTTTTGATAGAAGACTCGGATACACATGTTTATGGCTTTATCTTATAGAACTCAAGGTTCCCGTGCTGGGAAAACAGGTTTTGCAGCTGTTTGAGCTAATATTTCCAAGTTATTCACATAATGAAAACCTATACTTTGTTTCGGTCGAGTTCCCCATTCAAATGCATGTAACAGTGAGAAACGCACTGTCTTGGCGAAAGAAAGCGTTTTTGTACAACTTCATAGAAATAGCTGTAACTTTTGATAGAAGACTCAGACAAACATGTTTATGGCTTTATCTTATAGAACTCAAGGTCTCCGTGCTGGGAAAACAGGTTTTGCAGCTGTTTGAGCTAAGATTTCCAAGTTATTCACATAATGAAAACCTATACTTTGTTTCGGTCGAGTTCCCCATTCAAATGCATGTAACAGTGAGAAACGCACTGTCTTGGCGAAAGAAAGCGTTTTTGTACAACTTCATATGAATAGCTGTAACTTTTGATAGAAGACTCGGATACACATGTTTATGGCTTTATCTTATAGAACTCAAGGTTCCCGTGCTGGGAAAACAGGTTTTGCAGCTGTTTGAGCTAAGATTTCCAAGTTATTCACATAATGAAAACCTGTACTTTGTTTCGGTCGAGTTCCCCATTCAAATGCATGTAACAGTGAGAAACGCACTGTCTTGGCGAAAGAAAGCGTTTTTGTACAACTTCATAGAAATAGCTGTAACTTTTGATAGAAGACTCAGACAAACATGTTTATGGCTTTATCTTATAGAACTCAAGGTCTCCGTGCTGGGAAAACAGGTTTTGCAGCTGTTTGAGCTAAGATTTCCAAGTTATTCACATAATGAAAACCTATACTTTGTTTCGGTCGAGTTCCCCATTCAAATGCATGTAACAGTGAGAAACGCACTGTCTTGGCGAAAGAAAGCGTTTTTGTACAACTTCATATGAATAGCTGTAACTTTTGATAGAAGACTCGGATACACATGTTTATGGCTTTATCTTATAGAACTCAAGGTTCCCGTGCTGGGAAAACAGGTTTTGCAGCTGTTTGAGCTAAGATTTCCAAGTTATTCACATAATGAAAACCTATACTTTGTTTCGGTCGAGTTCCCCATTCAAATGCATGTAACAGTGAGAAACGCACTGTCTTGGCGAAAGAAAGCGTTTTTGTACAACTTCATATGAATAGCTGTAACTTTTGATAGAAGACTCGGATACACATGTTTATGGCTTTATCTTATAGAACTCAAGGTTCCCGTGCTGGGAAAACAGGTTTTGCAGCTGTTTGAGCTAAGATTTCCAAGTTATTCACATAATGAAAACCTATACTTTGTTTCGGTCGAGTTCCCCATTCAAATGCATGTAACAGTGAGAAACGCACTGTCTTGGCGAAAGAAAGCGTTTTTGTACAACTTCATATGAATAGCTGTAACTTTTGATAGAAGCCTCGGATACACATGTTTATGGCTTTATCTTATAGAACTCAAGGTTCCCGTGCTGGGCAAACAGGTTTTGCAGCTGTTTGAGCTAAGATTTCCAAGTTATTCACATAATGAAAACCTATACTTTGTTTCGGTCGAGTTCCCCATTCAAATGCATGTAACAGTGAGAAACGCACTGTCTTGGCGAAAGAAAGCGTTTTTGTACAACTTCATATGAATAGCTGTAACTTTTGATAGAAGCCTCGGATACACATGTTTATGGCTTTATCTTATAGAACTCAAGGTTCCCGTGCTGGGAAAACAGGTTTTGCAGCTGTTTGAGCTAAGATTTCCAAGTTATTCACATAATGAAAACCTATACTTTGTTTCGGTCGAGTTCCCCATTCAAATGCATGTAACAGTGAGAAACGCACTGTCTTGGCGAAAGAAAGCGTTTTTGTACAACTTCATAGAAATAGCTGTAACTTTTGATAGAAGACTCAGACAAACATGTTTATGCCCTTATATTATAGAACTCAAGGTCTCCGTGCTGGGAAAACAGGTTTTGCAGCTGTTTGAGCTAAGATTTCCAAGTTATTCACATAATGAAAACCTATACTTTGTTTCGGTCGAGTTCCCCATTCAAATGCATGTAACAGTGAGAAACGCACTGTCTTGGCGAAAGAAAGCGTTTTTGTACAACTTCATATGAATAGCTGTAACTTTTGATAGAAGCCTCGGATACACATGTTTATGGCTTTATCTTATAGAACTCAAGGTTCCCGTGCTGGGAAAACAGGTTTTGCAGCTGTTTGAGCTAAGATTTCCAAGTTATTCACATAATGAAAACCTATACTTTGTTTCGGTCGAGTTCCCCATTCAAATGCATGTAACAGTGAGAAACGCACTGTCTTGGCGAAAGAAAGCGTTTTTGTACAACTTCATAGAAATAGCTGTAACTTTTGATAGAAGACTCAGACAAACATGTTTATGGCTTTATCTTATAGAACTCAAGGTTCCCGTGCTGGGCAAACAGGTTTTGCAGCTGTTTGAGCTAAGATTTCCAAGTTATTCACATAATGAAAACCTATACTTTGTTTCGGTCGAGTTCCCCATTCAAATGCATGTAACAGTGAGAAACGCACTGTCTTGGCGAAAGAAAGCGTTTTTGTACAACTTCATATGAATAGCTGTAACGTTTGATAGAAGCCTCGGATACACATGTTTATGGCTTTATCTTATAGAACTCAAGGTTCCCGTGCTGGGAAAACAGGTTTTGCAGCTGTTTGAGCTAAGATTTCCAAGTTATTCACATAATGAAAACCTATACTTTGTTTCGGTCGAGTTCCCCATTCAAATGCATGTAACAGTGAGAAACGCACTGTCTTGGCGAAAGAAAGCGTTTTTGTACAACTTCATATGAATAGCTGTAACTTTTGATAGAAGACTCGGATACACATGTTTATGGCTTTATCTTATAGAACTCAAGGTTCCCGTGCTGGGAAAACAGGTTTTGCAGCTGTTTGAGCTAAGATTTCCAAGTTATTCACATAATGAAAACCTATACTTTGTTTCGGTCGAGTTCCCCATTCAAATGCATGTAACAGTGAGAAACGCACTGTCTTGGCGAAAGAAAGCGTTTTTGTACAACTTCATATGAATAGCTGTAACTTTTGATAGAAGACTCGGATACACATGTTTATGGCTTTATCTTATAGAACTCAAGGTTCCCGTGCTGGGAAAACAGGTTTTGCAGCTGTTTGAGCTAAGATTTCCAAGTTATTCACATAATGAAAACCTATACTTTGTTTCGGTCGAGTTCCCCATTCAAATGCATGTAACAGTGAGAAACGCACTGTCTTGGCGAAAGAAAGCGTTTTTGTACAACTTCATATGAATAGCTGTAACTTTTGATAGAAGACTCGGATACACATGTTTATGGCTTTATCTTATAGAACTCAAGGTTCCCGTGCTGGGAAAACAGGTTTTGCAGCTGTTTGAGCTAAGATTTCCAAGTTATTCACATAATGAAAACCTATACTTTGTTTCGGTCGAGTTCCCCATTCAAATGCATGTAACAGTGAGAAACGCACTGTCTTGGCGAAAGAAAGCGTTTTTGTACAACTTCATATGAATAGCTGTAACTTTTGATAGAAGACTCGGATACACATGTTTATGGCTTTATCTTATAGAACTCAAGGTTCCCGTGCTGGGAAAACAGGTTTTGCAGCTGTTTGAGCTAATATTTCCAAGTTATTCACATAATGAAAACCTATACTTTGTTTCGGTCGAGTTCCCCATTCAAATGCATGTAACAGTGAGAAACGCACTGTCTTGGCGAAAGAAAGCGTTTTTGTACAACTTCATAGAAATAGCTGTAACTTTTGATAGAAGACTCAGACAAACATGTTTATGGCTTTATCTTATAGAACTCAAGGTCTCCGTGCTGGGAAAACAGGTTTTGCAGCTGTTTGAGCTAAGATTTCCAAGTTATTCACATAATGAAAACCTATACTTTGTTTCGGTCGAGTTCCCCATTCAAATGCATGTAACAGTGAGAAACGCACTGTCTTGGCGAAAGAAAGCGTTTTTGTACAACTTCATATGAATAGCTGTAACTTTTGATAGAAGACTCGGATACACATGTTTATGGCTTTATCTTATAGAACTCAAGGTTCCCGTGCTGGGAAAACAGGTTTTGCAGCTGTTTGAGCTAAGATTTCCAAGTTATTCACATAATGAAAACCTGTACTTTGTTTCGGTCGAGTTCCCCATTCAAATGCATGTAACAGTGAGAAACGCACTGTCTTGGCGAAAGAAAGCGTTTTTGTACAACTTCATAGAAATAGCTGTAACTTTTGATAGAAGACTCAGACAAACATGTTTATGGCTTTATCTTATAGAACTCAAGGTCTCCGTGCTGGGAAAACAGGTTTTGCAGCTGTTTGAGCTAAGATTTCCAAGTTATTCACATAATGAAAACCTATACTTTGTTTCGGTCGAGTTCCCCATTCAAATGCATGTAACAGTGAGAAACGCACTGTCTTGGCGAAAGAAAGCGTTTTTGTACAACTTCATATGAATAGCTGTAACTTTTGATAGAAGACTCGGATACACATGTTTATGGCTTTATCTTATAGAACTCAAGGTTCCCGTGCTGGGAAAACAGGTTTTGCAGCTGTTTGAGCTAATATTTCCAAGTTATTCACATAATGAAAACCTATACTTTGTTTCGGTCGAGTTCCCCATTCAAATGCATGTAACAGTGAGAAACGCACTGTCTTGGCGAAAGAAAGCGTTTTTGTACAACTTCATAGAAATAGCTGTAACTTTTGATAGAAGACTCAGACAAACATGTTTATGGCTTTATCTTATAGAACTCAAGGTCTCCGTGCTGGGAAAACAGGTTTTGCAGCTGTTTGAGCTAAGATTTCCAAGTTATTCACATAATGAAAACCTATACTTTGTTTCGGTCGAGTTCCCCATTCAAATGCATGTAACAGTGAGAAACGCACTGTCTTGGCGAAAGAAAGCGTTTTTGTACAACTTCATATGAATAGCTGTAACTTTTGATAGAAGACTCGGATACACATGTTTATGGCTTTATCTTATAGAACTCAAGGTTCCCGTGCTGGGAAAACAGGTTTTGCAGCTGTTTGAGCTAAGATTTCCAAGTTATTCACATAATGAAAACCTGTACTTTGTTTCGGTCGAGTTCCCCATTCAAATGCATGTAACAGTGAGAAACGCACTGTCTTGGCGAAAGAAAGCGTTTTTGTACAACTTCATAGAAATAGCTGTAACTTTTGATAGAAGACTCAGACAAACATGTTTATGGCTTTATCTTATAGAACTCAAGGTCTCCGTGCTGGGAAAACAGGTTTTGCAGCTGTTTGAGCTAAGATTTCCAAGTTATTCACATAATGAAAACCTATACTTTGTTTCGGTCGAGTTCCCCATTCAAATGCATGTAACAGTGAGAAACGCACTGTCTTGGCGAAAGAAAGCGTTTTTGTACAACTTCATATGAATAGCTGTAACTTTTGATAGAAGACTCGGATACACATGTTTATGGCTTTATCTTATAGAACTCAAGGTTCCCGTGCTGGGAAAACAGGTTTTGCAGCTGTTTGAGCTAAGATTTCCAAGTTATTCACATAATGAAAACCTATACTTTGTTTCGGTCGAGTTCCCCATTCAAATGCATGTAACAGTGAGAAACGCACTGTCTTGGCGAAAGAAAGCGTTTTTGTACAACTTCATATGAATAGCTGTAACTTTTGATAGAAGACTCGGATACACATGTTTATGGCTTTATCTTATAGAACTCAAGGTTCCCGTGCTGGGAAAACAGGTTTTGCAGCTGTTTGAGCTAAGATTTCCAAGTTATTCACATAATGAAAACCTATACTTTGTTTCGGTCGAGTTCCCCATTCAAATGCATGTAACAGTGAGAAACGCACTGTCTTGGCGAAAGAAAGCGTTTTTGTACAACTTCATATGAATAGCTGTAACTTTTGATAGAAGCCTCGGATACACATGTTTATGGCTTTATCTTATAGAACTCAAGGTTCCCGTGCTGGGCAAACAGGTTTTGCAGCTGTTTGAGCTAAGATTTCCAAGTTATTCACATAATGAAAACCTATACTTTGTTTCGGTCGAGTTCCCCATTCAAATGCATGTAACAGTGAGAAACGCACTGTCTTGGCGAAAGAAAGCGTTTTTGTACAACTTCATATGAATAGCTGTAACTTTTGATAGAAGCCTCGGATACACATGTTTATGGCTTTATCTTATAGAACTCAAGGTTCCCGTGCTGGGAAAACAGGTTTTGCAGCTGTTTGAGCTAAGATTTCCAAGTTATTCACATAATGAAAACCTATACTTTGTTTCGGTCGAGTTCCCCATTCAAATGCATGTAACAGTGAGAAACGCACTGTCTTGGCGAAAGAAAGCGTTTTTGTACAACTTCATAGAAATAGCTGTAACTTTTGATAGAAGACTCAGACAAACATGTTTATGCCCTTATATTATAGAACTCAAGGTCTCCGTGCTGGGAAAACAGGTTTTGCAGCTGTTTGAGCTAAGATTTCCAAGTTATTCACATAATGAAAACCTATACTTTGTTTCGGTCGAGTTCCCCATTCAAATGCATGTAACAGTGAGAAACGCACTGTCTTGGCGAAAGAAAGCGTTTTTGTACAACTTCATATGAATAGCTGTAACTTTTGATAGAAGCCTCGGATACACATGTTTATGGCTTTATCTTATAGAACTCAAGGTTCCCGTGCTGGGAAAACAGGTTTTGCAGCTGTTTGAGCTAAGATTTCCAAGTTATTCACATAATGAAAACCTATACTTTGTTTCGGTCGAGTTCCCCATTCAAATGCATGTAACAGTGAGAAACGCACTGTCTTGGCGAAAGAAAGCGTTTTTGTACAACTTCATAGAAATAGCTGTAACTTTTGATAGAAGACTCAGACAAACATGTTTATGGCTTTATCTTATAGAACTCAAGGTTCCCGTGCTGGGCAAACAGGTTTTGCAGCTGTTTGAGCTAAGATTTCCAAGTTATTCACATAATGAAAACCTATACTTTGTTTCGGTCGAGTTCCCCATTCAAATGCATGTAACAGTGAGAAACGCACTGTCTTGGCGAAAGAAAGCGTTTTTGTACAACTTCATATGAATAGCTGTAACGTTTGATAGAAGCCTCGGATACACATGTTTATGGCTTTATCTTATAGAACTCAAGGTTCCCGTGCTGGGAAAACAGGTTTTGCAGCTGTTTGAGCTAAGATTTCCAAGTTATTCACATAATGAAAACCTATACTTTGTTTCGGTCGAGTTCCCCATTCAAATGCATGTAACAGTGAGAAACGCACTGTCTTGGCGAAAGAAAGCGTTTTTGTACAACTTCATATGAATAGCTGTAACTTTTGATAGAAGACTCGGATACACATGTTTATGGCTTTATCTTATAGAACTCAAGGTTCCCGTGCTGGGAAAACAGGTTTTGCAGCTGTTTGAGCTAAGATTTCCAAGTTATTCACATAATGAAAACCTATACTTTGTTTCGGTCGAGTTCCCCATTCAAATGCATGTAACAGTGAGAAACGCACTGTCTTGGCGAAAGAAAGCGTTTTTGTACAACTTCATATGAATAGCTGTAACTTTTGATAGAAGACTCGGATACACATGTTTATGGCTTTATCTTATAGAACTCAAGGTTCCCGTGCTGGGAAAACAGGTTTTGCAGCTGTTTGAGCTAAGATTTCCAAGTTATTCACATAATGAAAACCTATACTTTGTTTCGGTCGAGTTCCCCATTCAAATGCATGTAACAGTGAGAAACGCACTGTCTTGGCGAAATAAAGCGTTTTTGTACAACTTCATATAAATAGCTGTAACTTTTGATAGAAGACTCAGACAAACATGTTTATGGCTTTATCTTATAGAACTCAAGGTCCCCGTGCTGGGAAAACAGGTTTTGCAGCTGTTTGAGCTAAGATTTCCAAGTTATTCACATAATGAAAACCTATACTTTGTTTCGGTCAAGTTCCCCATTCAAATGCATGTAACAGTGAGAAACGCACTGTCTTGGCGAAAGAAAGCGTTTTTGTACAACTTCATAGAAATAGCTGTAACTTTTGATAGAAGACTCAGACAAACATGTTTATGGCCTTATATTATAGAACTCAAGGTCTCCGTGCTGGGAAAACAGGTTTTGCAGCTGTTTGAGCTATGATTTCCAAGTTATTCACATAATGAAAACCTATACTTTGTTTCGGTCGAGTTCCCCATTCAAATGCATGTAACAGTGAGAAACGCACTGTCTTGGCGAAAGAAAGCGTTTTTGTACAACTTCATATGAATAGCTGTAACTTTTGATAGAAGACTCGGATACACATGTTTATGGCTTTATCTTATAGAACTCAAGGTTCCCGTGCTGGGAAAACAGGTTTTGCAGCTGTTTGAGCTAAGATTTCCAAGTTATTCACATAATGAAAACCTATACTTTGTTTCGGTCGAGTTCCCCATTCAAATGCATGTAACAGTGAGAAACGCACTGTCTTGGCGAAAGAAAGCGTTTTTGTACAACTTCATATGAATAGCTGTAACTTTTGATAGAAGACTCGGATACACATGTTTATGGCTTTATCTTATAGAACTCAAGGTTCCCGTGCTGGGAAAACAGGTTTTGCAGCTGTTTGAGCTAAGATTTCCAAGTTATTCACATAATGAAAACCTGTACTTTGTTTCGGTCGAGTTCCCCATTCAAATGCATGTAACAGTGAGAAACGCACTGTCTTGGCGAAAGAAAGCGTTTTTGTACAACTTCATATGAATAGCTGTAACTTTTGATAGAAGACTCGGATACACATGTTTATGGCTTTATCTTATAGAACTCAAGGTTCCCGTGCTGGGAAAACAGGTTTTGCAGCTGTTTGAGCTAAGATTTCCAAGTTATTCACATAATGAAAACCTATACTTTGTTTCGGTCGAGTTCCCCATTCAAATGCATGTAACAGTGAGAAACGCACTGTCTTGGCGAAAGAAAGCGTTTTTGTACAACTTCATAGAAATAGCTGTAACTTTTGATAGAAGACTCAGACAAACATGTTTATGGCCTTATATTATAGAACTCAAGGTCTCCGTGCTGGGAAAACAGGTTTTGCAGCTGTTTGAGCTAAGATTTCCAAGTTATTCACATAATGAAAACCTATACTTTGTTTCGGTCGAGTTCCCCATTCAAATGCATGTAACAGTGAGAAACGCACTGTCTTGGCGAAAGAAAGCGTTTTTGTACAACTTCATATGAATAGCTGTAACTTTTGATAGAAGACTCGGATACACATGTTTATGGCTTTATCTTATAGAACTCAAGGTTCCCGTGCTGGGAAAACAGGTTTTGCAGCTGTTTGAGCTAAGATTTCCAAGTTATTCACATAATGAAAACCTATACTTTGTTTCGGTCGAGTTCCCCATTCAAATGCATGTAACAGTGAGAAACGCACTGTCTTGGCGAAAGAAAGCGTTTTTGTACAACTTCATATGAATAGCTGTAACTTTTGATAGAAGACTCGGATACACATGTTTATGGCTTTATCTTATAGAACTCAAGGTTCCCGTGCTGGGAAAACAGGTTTTGCAGCTGTTTGAGCTAAGATTTCCAAGTTATTCACATAATGAAAACCTATACTTTGTTTCGGTCGAGTTCCCCATTCAAATGCATGTAACAGTGAGAAACGCACTGTCTTGGCGAAATAAAGCGTTTTTGTACAACTTCATATAAATAGCTGTAACTTTTGATAGAAGACTCAGACAAACATGTTTATGGCTTTATCTTATAGAACTCAAGGTCCCCGTGCTGGGAAAACAGGTTTTGCAGCTGTTTGAGCTAAGATTTCCAAGTTATTCACATAATGAAAACCTATACTTTGTTTCGGTCAAGTTCCCCATTCAAATGCATGTAACAGTGAGAAACGCACTGTCTTGGCGAAAGAAAGCGTTTTTGTACAACTTCATAGAAATAGCTGTAACTTTTGATAGAAGACTCAGACAAACATGTTTATGGCCTTATATTATAGAACTCAAGGTCTCCGTGCTGGGAAAACAGGTTTTGCAGCTGTTTGAGCTATGATTTCCAAGTTATTCACATAATGAAAACCTATACTTTGTTTCGGTCGAGTTCCCCATTCAAATGCATGTAACAGTGAGAAACGCACTGTCTTGGCGAAAGAAAGCGTTTTTGTACAACTTCATATGAATAGCTGTAACTTTTGATAGAAGACTCGGATACACATGTTTATGGCTTTATCTTATAGAACTCAAGGTTCCCGTGCTGGGAAAACAGGTTTTGCAGCTGTTTGAGCTAAGATTTCCAAGTTATTCACATAATGAAAACCTATACTTTGTTTCGGTCGAGTTCCCCATTCAAATGCATGTAACAGTGAGAAACGCACTGTCTTGGCGAAAGAAAGCGTTTTTGTACAACTTCATATGAATAGCTGTAACTTTTGATAGAAGACTCGGATACACATGTTTATGGCTTTATCTTATAGAACTCAAGGTTCCCGTGCTGGGCAAACAGGTTTTGCAGCTGTTTGAGCTAAGATTTCCAAGTTATTCACATAATGAAAACCTGTACTTTGTTTCGGTCGAGTTCCCCATTCAAATGCATGTAACAGTGAGAAACGCACTGTCTTGGCGAAAGAAAGCGTTTTTGTACAACTTCATATGAATAGCTGTAACTTTTGATAGAAGACTCGGATACACATGTTTATGGCTTTATCTTATAGAACTCAAGGTTCCCGTGCTGGGAAAACAGGTTTTGCAGCTGTTTGAGCTAAGATTTCCAAGTTATTCACATAATGAAAACCTATACTTTGTTTCGGTCGAGTTCCCCATTCAAATGCATGTAACAGTGAGAAACGCACTGTCTTGGCGAAAGAAAGCGTTTTTGTACAACTTCATAGAAATAGCTGTAACTTTTGATAGAAGACTCAGACAAACATGTTTATGGCCTTATATTATAGAACTCAAGGTCTCCGTGCTGGGAAAACAGGTTTTGCAGCTGTTTGAGCTAAGATTTCCAAGTTATTCACATAATGAAAACCTATACTTTGTTTCGGTCGAGTTCCCCATTCAAATGCATGTAACAGTGAGAAACGCACTGTCTTGGCGAAAGAAAGCGTTTTTGTACAACTTCATATGAATAGCTGTAACTTTTGATAGAAGACTCGGATACACATGTTTATGGCTTTATCTTGTAGAACTCAAGGTTCCCGTGCTGGGAAAACAGGTTTTGCAGCTGTTTGAGCTAAGATTTCCAAGTTATTCACATAATGAAAACCTGTACTTTGTTTCGGTCGAGTTCCCCATTCAAATGCATGTAACAGTGAGAAACGCACTGTCTTGGCGAAAGAAAGCGTTTTTGTACAACTTCATATGAATAGCTGTAACTTTTGATAGAAGACTCGGATACACATGTTTATGGCTTTATCTTATAGAACTCAAGGTTCCCGTGCTGGGAAAACAGGTTTTGCAGCTGTTTGAGCTAAGATTTCCAAGTTATTCACATAATGAAAACCTATACTTTGTTTCGGTCGAGTTCCCCATTCAAATGCATGTAACAGTGAGAAACGCACTGTCTTGGCGAAAGAAAGCGTTTTTGTACAATTTCATAGAAATAGCTGTAACTTTTGATAGAAGACTCAGACAAACATGTTTATGGCCTTATATTATAGAACTCAAGGTCTCCGTGCTGGGAAAACAGGTTTTGCAGCTGTTTGAGCTAAGATTTCCAAGTTATTCACATAATGAAAACCTATACTTTGTTTCGGTCGAGTTCCCCATTCAAATGCATGTAACAGTGAGAAACGCACTGTCTTGGCGAAAGAAAGCGTTTTTGTACAACTTCATATGAATAGCTGTAACTTTTGATAGAAGCCTCGGATACACATGTTTATGGCTTTATCTTATAGAACTCAAGGTTCCCGTGCTGGGAAAACAGGTTTTGCAGCTGTTTGAGCTAAGATTTCCAAGTTATTCACATAATGAAAACCTATACTTTGTTTCGGTCGAGTTCCCCATTCAAATGCATGTAACAGTGAGAAACGCACTGTCTTGGCGAAAGAAAGCGTTTTTGTACAACTTCATATGAATAGCTGTAACTTTTGATAGAAGACTCGGATACACATGTTTATGGCTTTATCTTATAGAACTCAAGGTTCCCGTGCTGGGAAAACAGGTTTTGCAGCTGTTTGAGCTAAGATTTCCAAGTTATTCACATAATGAAAACCTGTACTTTGTTTCGGTCGAGTTCCCCATTCAAATGCATGTAACAGTGAGAAACGCACTGTCTTGGCGAAAGAAAGCGTTTTTGTACAACTTCATATGAATAGCTGTAACTTTTGATAGAAGACTCGGATACACATGTTTATGGCTTTATCTTATAGAACTCAAGGTTCCCGTGCTGGGAAAACAGGTTTTGCAGCTGTTTGAGCTAAGATTTCCAAGTTATTCACATAATGAAAACCTATACTTTGTTTCGGTCGAGTTCCCCATTCAAATGCATGTAACAGTGAGAAACGCACTGTCTTGGCGAAAGAAAGCGTTTTTGTACAACTTCATATGAATAGCTGTAACTTTTGATAGAAGCCTCGGATACACATGTTTATGGCTTTATCTTATAGAACTCAAGGTTCCCGTGCTGGGCAAACAGGTTTTGCAGCTGTTTGAGCTAAGATTTCCAAGTTATTCACATAATGAAAACCTATACTTTGTTTCGGTCGAGTTCCCCATTCAAATGCATGTAACAGTGAGAAACGCACTGTCTTGGCGAAAGAAAGCGTTTTTGTACAACTTCATATGAATAGCTGTAACTTTTGATAGAAGCCTCGGATACACATGTTTATGGCTTTATCTTATAGAACTCAAGGTTCCCGTGCTGGGAAAACAGGTTTTGCAGCTGTTTGAGCTAAGATTTCCAAGTTATTCACATAATGAAAACCTATACTTTGTTTCGGTCGAGTTCCCCATTCAAATGCATGTAACAGTGAGAAACGCACTGTCTTGGCGAAAGAAAGCGTTTTTGTACAACTTCATAGAAATAGCTGTAACTTTTGATAGAAGACTCAGACAAACATGTTTATGGCCTTATATTATAGAACTCAAGGTCTCCGTGCTGGGAAAACAGGTTTTGCAGCTGTTTGAGCTAAGATTTCCAAGTTATTCACATAATGAAAACCTATACTTTGTTTCGGTCGAGTTCCCCATTCAAATGCATGTAACAGTGAGAAACGCACTGTCTTGGCGAAAGAAAGCGTTTTTGTACAACTTCATATGAATAGCTGTAACTTTTGATAGAAGACTCGGATACACATGTTTATGGCTTTATCTTATAGAACTCAAGGTTCCCGTGCTGGGAAAACAGGTTTTGCAGCTGTTTGAGCTAAGATTTCCAAGTTATTCACATAATGAAAACCTATACTTTGTTTCGGTTGAGTTCCCCATTCAAATGCATGTAACAGTGAGAAACGCACTGTCTTGGCGAAAGAAAGCGTTTTTGTACAACTTCATATGAATAGCTGTAACTTTTGATAGAAGACTCGGATACACATGTTTATGGCTTTATCTTATAGAACTCAAGGTTCCCGTGCTGGGAAAACAGGTTTTGCAGCTGTTTGAGCTAATATTTCCAAGTTATTCACATAATGAAAACCTATACTTTGTTTCGGTCGAGTTCCCCATTCAAATGCATGTAACAGTGAGAAACGCACTGTCTTGGCGAAAGAAAGCGTTTTTGTACAACTTCATAGAAATAGCTGTAACTTTTGATAGAAGACTCAGACAAACATGTTTATGGCTTTATCTTATAGAACTCAAGGTCTCCGTGCTGGGAAAACAGGTTTTGCAGCTGTTTGAGCTAAGATTTCCAAGTTATTCACATAATGAAAACCTATACTTTGTTTCGGTCGAGTTCCCCATTCAAATGCATGTAACAGTGAGAAACGCACTGTCTTGGCGAAAGAAAGCGTTTTTGTACAACTTCATATGAATAGCTGTAACTTTTGATAGAAGACTCGGATACACATGTTTATGGCTTTATCTTATAGAACTCAAGGTTCCCGTGCTGGGAAAACAGGTTTTGCAGCTGTTTGAGCTAAGATTTCCAAGTTATTCACATAATGAAAACCTGTACTTTGTTTCGGTCGAGTTCCCCATTCAAATGCATGTAACAGTGAGAAACGCACTGTCTTGGCGAAAGAAAGCGTTTTTGTACAACTTCATAGAAATAGCTGTAACTTTTGATAGAAGACTCAGACAAACATGTTTATGGCTTTATCTTATAGAACTCAAGGTCTCCGTGCTGGGAAAACAGGTTTTGCAGCTGTTTGAGCTAAGATTTCCAAGTTATTCACATAATGAAAACCTATACTTTGTTTCGGTCGAGTTCCCCATTCAAATGCATGTAACAGTGAGAAACGCACTGTCTTGGCGAAAGAAAGCGTTTTTGTACAACTTCATATGAATAGCTGTAACTTTTGATAGAAGACTCGGATACACATGTTTATGGCTTTATCTTATAGAACTCAAGGTTCCCGTGCTGGGAAAACAGGTTTTGCAGCTGTTTGAGCTAATATTTCCAAGTTATTCACATAATGAAAACCTATACTTTGTTTCGGTCGAGTTCCCCATTCAAATGCATGTAACAGTGAGAAACGCACTGTCTTGGCGAAAGAAAGCGTTTTTGTACAACTTCATAGAAATAGCTGTAACTTTTGATAGAAGACTCAGACAAACATGTTTATGGCTTTATCTTATAGAACTCAAGGTCTCCGTGCTGGGAAAACAGGTTTTGCAGCTGTTTGAGCTAAGATTTCCAAGTTATTCACATAATGAAAACCTATACTTTGTTTCGGTCGAGTTCCCCATTCAAATGCATGTAACAGTGAGAAACGCACTGTCTTGGCGAAAGAAAGCGTTTTTGTACAACTTCATATGAATAGCTGTAACTTTTGATAGAAGACTCGGATACACATGTTTATGGCTTTATCTTATAGAACTCAAGGTTCCCGTGCTGGGAAAACAGGTTTTGCAGCTGTTTGAGCTAAGATTTCCAAGTTATTCACATAATGAAAACCTGTACTTTGTTTCGGTCGAGTTCCCCATTCAAATGCATGTAACAGTGAGAAACGCACTGTCTTGGCGAAAGAAAGCGTTTTTGTACAACTTCATAGAAATAGCTGTAACTTTTGATAGAAGACTCAGACAAACATGTTTATGGCTTTATCTTATAGAACTCAAGGTCTCCGTGCTGGGAAAACAGGTTTTGCAGCTGTTTGAGCTAAGATTTCCAAGTTATTCACATAATGAAAACCTATACTTTGTTTCGGTCGAGTTCCCCATTCAAATGCATGTAACAGTGAGAAACGCACTGTCTTGGCGAAAGAAAGCGTTTTTGTACAACTTCATATGAATAGCTGTAACTTTTGATAGAAGACTCGGATACACATGTTTATGGCTTTATCTTATAGAACTCAAGGTTCCCGTGCTGGGAAAACAGGTTTTGCAGCTGTTTGAGCTAAGATTTCCAAGTTATTCACATAATGAAAACCTATACTTTGTTTCGGTCGAGTTCCCCATTCAAATGCATGTAACAGTGAGAAACGCACTGTCTTGGCGAAAGAAAGCGTTTTTGTACAACTTCATATGAATAGCTGTAACTTTTGATAGAAGACTCGGATACACATGTTTATGGCTTTATCTTATAGAACTCAAGGTTCCCGTGCTGGGAAAACAGGTTTTGCAGCTGTTTGAGCTAAGATTTCCAAGTTATTCACATAATGAAAACCTATACTTTGTTTCGGTCGAGTTCCCCATTCAAATGCATGTAACAGTGAGAAACGCACTGTCTTGGCGAAAGAAAGCGTTTTTGTACAACTTCATATGAATAGCTGTAACTTTTGATAGAAGCCTCGGATACACATGTTTATGGCTTTATCTTATAGAACTCAAGGTTCCCGTGCTGGGCAAACAGGTTTTGCAGCTGTTTGAGCTAAGATTTCCAAGTTATTCACATAATGAAAACCTATACTTTGTTTCGGTCGAGTTCCCCATTCAAATGCATGTAACAGTGAGAAACGCACTGTCTTGGCGAAAGAAAGCGTTTTTGTACAACTTCATATGAATAGCTGTAACTTTTGATAGAAGCCTCGGATACACATGTTTATGGCTTTATCTTATAGAACTCAAGGTTCCCGTGCTGGGAAAACAGGTTTTGCAGCTGTTTGAGCTAAGATTTCCAAGTTATTCACATAATGAAAACCTATACTTTGTTTCGGTCGAGTTCCCCATTCAAATGCATGTAACAGTGAGAAACGCACTGTCTTGGCGAAAGAAAGCGTTTTTGTACAACTTCATAGAAATAGCTGTAACTTTTGATAGAAGACTCAGACAAACATGTTTATGCCCTTATATTATAGAACTCAAGGTCTCCGTGCTGGGAAAACAGGTTTTGCAGCTGTTTGAGCTAAGATTTCCAAGTTATTCACATAATGAAAACCTATACTTTGTTTCGGTCGAGTTCCCCATTCAAATGCATGTAACAGTGAGAAACGCACTGTCTTGGCGAAAGAAAGCGTTTTTGTACAACTTCATATGAATAGCTGTAACTTTTGATAGAAGCCTCGGATACACATGTTTATGGCTTTATCTTATAGAACTCAAGGTTCCCGTGCTGGGAAAACAGGTTTTGCAGCTGTTTGAGCTAAGATTTCCAAGTTATTCACATAATGAAAACCTATACTTTGTTTCGGTCGAGTTCCCCATTCAAATGCATGTAACAGTGAGAAACGCACTGTCTTGGCGAAAGAAAGCGTTTTTGTACAACTTCATAGAAATAGCTGTAACTTTTGATAGAAGACTCAGACAAACATGTTTATGGCTTTATCTTATAGAACTCAAGGTTCCCGTGCTGGGCAAACAGGTTTTGCAGCTGTTTGAGCTAAGATTTCCAAGTTATTCACATAATGAAAACCTATACTTTGTTTCGGTCGAGTTCCCCATTCAAATGCATGTAACAGTGAGAAACGCACTGTCTTGGCGAAAGAAAGCGTTTTTGTACAACTTCATATGAATAGCTGTAACGTTTGATAGAAGCCTCGGATACACATGTTTATGGCTTTATCTTATAGAACTCAAGGTTCCCGTGCTGGGAAAACAGGTTTTGCAGCTGTTTGAGCTAAGATTTCCAAGTTATTCACATAATGAAAACCTATACTTTGTTTCGGTCGAGTTCCCCATTCAAATGCATGTAACAGTGAGAAACGCACTGTCTTGGCGAAAGAAAGCGTTTTTGTACAACTTCATATGAATAGCTGTAACTTTTGATAGAAGACTCGGATACACATGTTTATGGCTTTATCTTATAGAACTCAAGGTTCCCGTGCTGGGAAAACAGGTTTTGCAGCTGTTTGAGCTAAGATTTCCAAGTTATTCACATAATGAAAACCTATACTTTGTTTCGGTCGAGTTCCCCATTCAAATGCATGTAACAGTGAGAAACGCACTGTCTTGGCGAAAGAAAGCGTTTTTGTACAACTTCATATGAATAGCTGTAACTTTTGATAGAAGACTCGGATACACATGTTTATGGCTTTATCTTATAGAACTCAAGGTTCCCGTGCTGGGAAAACAGGTTTTGCAGCTGTTTGAGCTAAGATTTCCAAGTTATTCACATAATGAAAACCTATACTTTGTTTCGGTCGAGTTCCCCATTCAAATGCATGTAACAGTGAGAAACGCACTGTCTTGGCGAAATAAAGCGTTTTTGTACAACTTCATATAAATAGCTGTAACTTTTGATAGAAGACTCAGACAAACATGTTTATGGCTTTATCTTATAGAACTCAAGGTCCCCGTGCTGGGAAAACAGGTTTTGCAGCTGTTTGAGCTAAGATTTCCAAGTTATTCACATAATGAAAACCTATACTTTGTTTCGGTCAAGTTCCCCATTCAAATGCATGTAACAGTGAGAAACGCACTGTCTTGGCGAAAGAAAGCGTTTTTGTACAACTTCATAGAAATAGCTGTAACTTTTGATAGAAGACTCAGACAAACATGTTTATGGCCTTATATTATAGAACTCAAGGTCTCCGTGCTGGGAAAACAGGTTTTGCAGCTGTTTGAGCTATGATTTCCAAGTTATTCACATAATGAAAACCTATACTTTGTTTCGGTCGAGTTCCCCATTCAAATGCATGTAACAGTGAGAAACGCACTGTCTTGGCGAAAGAAAGCGTTTTTGTACAACTTCATATGAATAGCTGTAACTTTTGATAGAAGACTCGGATACACATGTTTATGGCTTTATCTTATAGAACTCAAGGTTCCCGTGCTGGGAAAACAGGTTTTGCAGCTGTTTGAGCTAAGATTTCCAAGTTATTCACATAATGAAAACCTATACTTTGTTTCGGTCGAGTTCCCCATTCAAATGCATGTAACAGTGAGAAACGCACTGTCTTGGCGAAAGAAAGCGTTTTTGTACAACTTCATATGAATAGCTGTAACTTTTGATAGAAGACTCGGATACACATGTTTATGGCTTTATCTTATAGAACTCAAGGTTCCCGTGCTGGGAAAACAGGTTTTGCAGCTGTTTGAGCTAAGATTTCCAAGTTATTCACATAATGAAAACCTGTACTTTGTTTCGGTCGAGTTCCCCATTCAAATGCATGTAACAGTGAGAAACGCACTGTCTTGGCGAAAGAAAGCGTTTTTGTACAACTTCATATGAATAGCTGTAACTTTTGATAGAAGACTCGGATACACATGTTTATGGCTTTATCTTATAGAACTCAAGGTTCCCGTGCTGGGAAAACAGGTTTTGCAGCTGTTTGAGCTAAGATTTCCAAGTTATTCACATAATGAAAACCTATACTTTGTTTCGGTCGAGTTCCCCATTCAAATGCATGTAACAGTGAGAAACGCACTGTCTTGGCGAAAGAAAGCGTTTTTGTACAACTTCATAGAAATAGCTGTAACTTTTGATAGAAGACTCAGACAAACATGTTTATGGCCTTATATTATAGAACTCAAGGTCTCCGTGCTGGGAAAACAGGTTTTGCAGCTGTTTGAGCTAAGATTTCCAAGTTATTCACATAATGAAAACCTATACTTTGTTTCGGTCGAGTTCCCCATTCAAATGCATGTAACAGTGAGAAACGCACTGTCTTGGCGAAAGAAAGCGTTTTTGTACAACTTCATATGAATAGCTGTAACTTTTGATAGAAGACTCGGATACACATGTTTATGGCTTTATCTTATAGAACTCAAGGTTCCCGTGCTGGGAAAACAGGTTTTGCAGCTGTTTGAGCTAAGATTTCCAAGTTATTCACATAATGAAAACCTATACTTTGTTTCGGTCGAGTTCCCCATTCAAATGCATGTAACAGTGAGAAACGCACTGTCTTGGCGAAAGAAAGCGTTTTTGTACAACTTCATATGAATAGCTGTAACTTTTGATAGAAGACTCGGATACACATGTTTATGGCTTTATCTTATAGAACTCAAGGTTCCCGTGCTGGGAAAACAGGTTTTGCAGCTGTTTGAGCTAAGATTTCCAAGTTATTCACATAATGAAAACCTATACTTTGTTTCGGTCGAGTTCCCCATTCAAATGCATGTAACAGTGAGAAACGCACTGTCTTGGCGAAATAAAGCGTTTTTGTACAACTTCATATAAATAGCTGTAACTTTTGATAGAAGACTCAGACAAACATGTTTATGGCTTTATCTTATAGAACTCAAGGTCCCCGTGCTGGGAAAACAGGTTTTGCAGCTGTTTGAGCTAAGATTTCCAAGTTATTCACATAATGAAAACCTATACTTTGTTTCGGTCAAGTTCCCCATTCAAATGCATGTAACAGTGAGAAATGCACTGTCTTGGCGAAAGAAAGCGTTTTTGTACAACTTCATAGAAATAGCTGTAACTTTTGATAGAAGACTCAGACAAACATGTTTATGGCCTTATATTATAGAACTCAAGGTCTCCGTGCTGGGAAAACAGGTTTTGCAGCTGTTTGAGCTATGATTTCCAAGTTATTCACATAATGAAAACCTATACTTTGTTTCGGTCGAGTTCCCCATTCAAATGCATGTAACAGTGAGAAACGCACTGTCTTGGCGAAAGAAAGCGTTTTTGTACAACTTCATATGAATAGCTGTAACTTTTGATAGAAGACTCGGATACACATGTTTATGGCTTTATCTTATAGAACTCAAGGTTCCCGTGCTGGGAAAACAGGTTTTGCAGCTGTTTGAGCTAAGATTTCCAAGTTATTCACATAATGAAAACCTATACTTTGTTTCGGTCGAGTTCCCCATTCAAATGCATGTAACAGTGAGAAACGCACTGTCTTGGCGAAAGAAAGCGTTTTTGTACAACTTCATATGAATAGCTGTAACTTTTGATAGAAGACTCGGATACACATGTTTATGGCTTTATCTTATAGAACTCAAGGTTCCCGTGCTGGGAAAACAGGTTTTGCAGCTGTTTGAGCTAAGATTTCCAAGTTATTCACATAATGAAAACCTATACTTTGTTTCGGTCGAGTTCCCCATTCAAATGCATGTAACAGTGAGAAACGCACTGTCTTGGCGAAAGAAAGCGTTTTTGTACAACTTCATATGAATAGCTGTAACTTTTGATAGAAGACTCGGATACACATGTTTATGGCTTTATCTTATAGAACTCAAGGTTCCCGTGCTGGGAAAACAGGTTTTGCAGCTGTTTGAGCTAAGATTTCCAAGTTATTCACATAATGAAAACCTATACTTTGTTTCGGTCGAGTTCCCCATTCAAATGCATGTAACAGTGAGAAACGCACTGTCTTGGCGAAATAAAGCGTTTTTGTACAACTTCATATAAATAGCTGTAACTTTTGATAGAAGACTCAGACAAACATGTTTATGGCTTTATCTTATAGAACTCAAGGTCCCCGTGCTGGGAAAACAGGTTTTGCAGCTGTTTGAGCTAAGATTTCCAAGTTATTCACATAATGAAAACCTATACTTTGTTTCGGTCAAGTTCCCCATTCAAATGCATGTAACAGTGAGAAACGCACTGTCTTGGCGAAAGAAAGCGTTTTTGTACAACTTCATAGAAATAGCTGTAACTTTTGATAGAAGACTCAGACAAACATGTTTATGGCCTTATATTATAGAACTCAAGGTCTCCGTGCTGGGAAAACAGGTTTTGCAGCTGTTTGAGCTATGATTTCCAAGTTATTCACATAATGAAAACCTATACTTTGTTTCGGTCGAGTTCCCCATTCAAATGCATGTAACAGTGAGAAACGCACTGTCTTGGCGAAAGAAAGCGTTTTTGTACAACTTCATATGAATAGCTGTAACTTTTGATAGAAGACTCGGATACACATGTTTATGGCTTTATCTTATAGAACTCAAGGTTCCCGTGCTGGGAAAACAGGTTTTGCAGCTGTTTGAGCTAAGATTTCCAAGTTATTCACATAATGAAAACCTATACTTTGTTTCGGTCGAGTTCCCCATTCAAATGCATGTAACAGTGAGAAACGCACTGTCTTGGCGAAAGAAAGCGTTTTTGTACAACTTCATATGAATAGCTGTAACTTTTGATAGAAGACTCGGATACACATGTTTATGGCTTTATCTTATAGAACTCAAGGTTCCCGTGCTGGGCAAACAGGTTTTGCAGCTGTTTGAGCTAAGATTTCCAAGTTATTCACATAATGAAAACCTGTACTTTGTTTCGGTCGAGTTCCCCATTCAAATGCATGTAACAGTGAGAAACGCACTGTCTTGGCGAAAGAAAGCGTTTTTGTACAACTTCATATGAATAGCTGTAACTTTTGATAGAAGACTCGGATACACATGTTTATGGCTTTATCTTATAGAACTCAAGGTTCCCGTGCTGGGAAAACAGGTTTTGCAGCTGTTTGAGCTAAGATTTCCAAGTTATTCACATAATGAAAACCTATACTTTGTTTCGGTCGAGTTCCCCATTCAAATGCATGTAACAGTGAGAAACGCACTGTCTTGGCGAAAGAAAGCGTTTTTGTACAACTTCATAGAAATAGCTGTAACTTTTGATAGAAGACTCAGACAAACATGTTTATGGCCTTATATTATAGAACTCAAGGTCTCCGTGCTGGGAAAACAGGTTTTGCAGCTGTTTGAGCTAAGATTTCCAAGTTATTCACATAATGAAAACCTATACTTTGTTTCGGTCGAGTTCCCCATTCAAATGCATGTAACAGTGAGAAACGCACTGTCTTGGCGAAAGAAAGCGTTTTTGTACAACTTCATATGAATAGCTGTAACTTTTGATAGAAGACTCGGATACACATGTTTATGGCTTTATCTTGTAGAACTCAAGGTTCCCGTGCTGGGAAAACAGGTTTTGCAGCTGTTTGAGCTAAGATTTCCAAGTTATTCACATAATGAAAACCTGTACTTTGTTTCGGTCGAGTTCCCCATTCAAATGCATGTAACAGTGAGAAACGCACTGTCTTGGCGAAAGAAAGCGTTTTTGTACAACTTCATATGAATAGCTGTAACTTTTGATAGAAGACTCGGATACACATGTTTATGGCTTTATCTTATAGAACTCAAGGTTCCCGTGCTGGGAAAACAGGTTTTGCAGCTGTTTGAGCTAAGATTTCCAAGTTATTCACATAATGAAAACCTATACTTTGTTTCGGTCGAGTTCCCCATTCAAATGCATGTAACAGTGAGAAACGCACTGTCTTGGCGAAAGAAAGCGTTTTTGTACAATTTCATAGAAATAGCTGTAACTTTTGATAGAAGACTCAGACAAACATGTTTATGGCCTTATATTATAGAACTCAAGGTCTCCGTGCTGGGAAAACAGGTTTTGCAGCTGTTTGAGCTAAGATTTCCAAGTTATTCACATAATGAAAACCTATACTTTGTTTCGGTCGAGTTCCCCATTCAAATGCATGTAACAGTGAGAAACGCACTGTCTTGGCGAAAGAAAGCGTTTTTGTACAACTTCATAGAAATAGCTGTAACTTTTGATAGAAGACTCAGACAAACATGTTTATGGCCTTATATTATAGAACTCAAGGTCTCCGTGCTGGGAAAACAGGTTTTGCAGCTGTTTGAGCTAAGATTTCCAAGTTATTCACATAATGAAAACCTATACTTTGTTTCGGTCGAGTTCCCCATTCAAATGCATGTAACAGTGAGAAACGCACTGTCTTGGCGAAAGAAAGCGTTTTTGTACAACTTCATATGAATAGCTGTAACTTTTGATAGAAGACTCGGATACACATGTTTATGGCTTTATCTTATAGAACTCAAGGTTCCCGTGCTGGGCAAACAGGTTTTGCAGCTGTTTGAGCTAAGATTTCCAAGTTATTCACATAATGAAAACCTATACTTTGTTTCGGTCGAGTTCCCCATTCAAATGCATGTAACAGTGAGAAACGCACTGTCTTGGCGAAAGAAAGCGTTTTTGTACAACTTCATAGAAATAGCTGTAACTTTTGATAGAAGACTCAGACAAACATGTTTATGTCCTTATATTATAGAACTCAAGGTCTCCGTGCTGGGAAAACAGGTTTTGCAGCTGTTTGAGCTAAGATTTCCAAGTTATTCACATAATGAAAACCTATACTTTGTTTCGGTCGAGTTCCCCATTCAAATGCATGTAACAGTGAGAAACGCACTGTCTTGGCGAAAGAAAGCGTTTTTGTACAACTTCATATGAATAGCTGTAACTTTTGATAGAAGACTCGGATACACATGTTTATGGCTTTATCTTATAGAACTCAAGGTTCCCGTGCTGGGCAAACAGGTTTTGCAGCTGTTTGAGCTAAGATTTCCAAGTTATTCACATAATGAAAACCTATACTTTGTTTCGGTCGAGTTCCCCATTCAAATGCATGTAACAGTGAGAAACGCACTGTCTTGGCGAAAGAAAGCGTTTTTGTACAACTTCATATGAATAGCTGTAACTTTTGATAGAAGACTCGGATACACATGTTTATGGCTTTATCTTGTAGAACTCAAGGTTCCCGTGCTGGGAAAACAGGTTTTGCAGCTGTTTGAGCTAAGATTTCCAAGTTATTCACATAATGAAAACCTGTACTTTGTTTCGGTCGAGTTCCCCATTCAAATGCATGTAACAGTGAGAAACGCACTGTCTTGGCGAAAGAAAGCGTTTTTGTACAACTTCATATGAATAGCTGTAACTTTTGATAGAAGACTCGGATACACATGTTTATGGCTTTATCTTATAGAACTCAAGGTTCCCGTGCTGGGAAAACAGGTTTTGCAGCTGTTTGAGCTAAGATTTCCAAGTTATTCACATAATGAAAACCTATACTTTGTTTCGGTCGAGTTCCCCATTCAAATGCATGTAACAGTGAGAAACGCACTGTCTTGGCGAAAGAAAGCGTTTTTGTACAATTTCATAGAAATAGCTGTAACTTTTGATAGAAGACTCAGACAAACATGTTTATGGCCTTATATTATAGAACTCAAGGTCTCCGTGCTGGGAAAACAGGTTTTGCAGCTGTTTGAGCTAAGATTTCCAAGTTATTCACATAATGAAAACCTATACTTTGTTTCGGTCGAGTTCCCCATTCAAATGCATGTAACAGTGAGAAACGCACTGTCTTGGCGAAAGAAAGCGTTTTTGTACAACTTCATAGAAATAGCTGTAACTTTTGATAGAAGACTCAGACAAACATGTTTATGGCCTTATATTATAGAACTCAAGGTCTCCGTGCTGGGAAAACAGGTTTTGCAGCTGTTTGAGCTAAGATTTCCAAGTTATTCACATAATGAAAACCTATACTTTGTTTCGGTCGAGTTCCCCATTCAAATGCATGTAACAGTGAGAAACGCACTGTCTTGGCGAAAGAAAGCGTTTTTGTACAACTTCATATGAATAGCTGTAACTTTTGATAGAAGACTCGGATACACATGTTTATGGCTTTATCTTATAGAACTCAAGGTTCCCGTGCTGGGCAAACAGGTTTTGCAGCTGTTTGAGCTAAGATTTCCAAGTTATTCACATAATGAAAACCTATACTTTGTTTCGGTCGAGTTCCCCATTCAAATGCATGTAACAGTGAGAAACGCACTGTCTTGGCGAAAGAAAGCGTTTTTGTACAACTTCATAGAAATAGCTGTAACTTTTGATAGAAGACTCAGACAAACATGTTTATGTCCTTATATTATAGAACTCAAGGTCTCCGTGCTGGGAAAACAGGTTTTGCAGCTGTTTGAGCTAAGATTTCCAAGTTATTCACATAATGAAAACCTATACTTTGTTTCGGTCGAGTTCCCCATTCAAATGCATGTAACAGTGAGAAACGCACTGTCTTGGCGAAAGAAAGCGTTTTTGTACAACTTCATATGAATAGCTGTAACTTTTGATAGAAGACTCGGATACACATGTTTATGGCTTTATATTATAGAACTCAAGGTTCCCGTGCTGGGAAAACAGGTTTTGCAGCTGTTTGAGCTAAGATTTCCAAGTTATTCACATAATGAAAACCTATACTTTGTTTCGGTCGAGTTCCCCATTCAAATGCATGTAACAGTGAGAAACGCACTGTCTTGGCGAAAGAAAGCGTTTTTGTACAACTTCATAGAAATAGCTGTAACTTTTGATAGAAGACTCAGACAAACATGTTTATGGCCTTATATTATAGAACTCAAGGTCTCCGTGCTGGGAAAACAGGTTTTGCAGCTGTTTGAGCTAAGATTTCCAAGTTATTCACATAATGAAAACCTATACTTTGTTTCGGTCGAGTTCCCCATTCAAATGCATGTAACAGTGAGAAACGCACTGTCTTGGCGAAAGAAAGCGTTTTTGTACAACTTCATATGAATAGCTGTAACTTTTGATAGAAGCCTCGGATACACATGTTTATGGCTTTATCTTATAGAACTCAAGGTTCCCGTGCTGGGAAAACAGGTTTTGCAGCTGTTTGAGCTAAGATTTCCAAGTTATTCACATAATGAAAACCTGTACTTTGTTTCGGTCGAGTTCCCCATTCAAATGCATGTAACAGTGAGAAACGCACTGTCTTGGCGAAAGAAAGCGTTTTTGTACAACTTCATATGAATAGCTGTAACTTTTGATAGAAGACTCGGATACACATGTTTATGGCTTTATCTTGTAGAACTCAAGGTTCCCGTGCTGGGAAAACAGGTTTTGCAGCTGTTTGAGCTAAGATTTCCAAGTTATTCACATAATGAAAACCTGTACTTTGTTTCGGTCGAGTTCCCCATTCAAATGCATGTAACAGTGAGAAACGCACTGTCTTGGCGAAAGAAAGCGTTTTTGTACAACTTCATATGAATAGCTGTAACTTTTGATAGAAGACTCGGATACACATGTTTATGGCTTTATCTTATAGAACTCAAGGTCTCCGTGCTGGGAAAACAGGTTTTGCAGCTGTTTGAGCTATGATTTCCAAGTTATTCACATAATGAAAACCTATACTTTGTTTCGGTCGAGTTCCCCATTCAAATGCATGTAACAGTGAGAAACGCACTGTCTTGGCGAAAGAAAGCGTTTTTGTACAACTTCATATGAATAGCTGTAACTTTTGATAGAAGCCTCGGATACACATGTTTATGGCTTTATCTTATAGAACTCAAGGTTCCCGTGCTGGGAAAACAGGTTTTGCAGCTGTTTGAGCTAAGATTTCCAAGTTATTCACATAATGAAAACCTATACTTTGTTTCGGTCGAGTTCCCCATTCAAATGCATGTAACAGTGAGAAACGCACTGTCTTGGCGAAAGAAAGCGTTTTTGTACAACTTCATATGAATAGCTGTAACTTTTGATAGAAGACTCGGATACACATGTTTATGGCTTTATCTTGTAGAACTCAAGGTTCCCGTGCTGGGAAAACAGGTTTTGCAGCTGTTTGAGCTAAGATTTCCAAGTTATTCACATAATGAAAACCTGTACTTTGTTTCGGTCGAGTTCCCCATTCAAATGCATGTAACAGTGAGAAACGCACTGTCTTGGCGAAAGAAAGCGTTTTTGTACAACTTCATATGAATAGCTGTAACTTTTGATAGAAGACTCGGATACACATGTTTATGGCTTTATCTTATAGAACTCAAGGTCTCCGTGCTGGGAAAACAGGTTTTGCAGCTGTTTGAGCTATGATTTCCAAGTTATTCACATAATGAAAACCTATACTTTGTTTCGGTCGAGTTCCCCATTCAAATGCATGTAACAGTGAGAAACGCACTGTCTTGGCGAAAGAAAGCGTTTTTGTACAACTTCATATGAATAGCTGTAACTTTTGATAGAAGACTCGGATACACATGTTTATGGCTTTATATTATAGAACTCAAGGTTCCCGTGCTGGGAAAACAGGTTTTGCAGCTGTTTGAGCTAAGATTTCCAAGTTATTCACATAATGAAAACCTATACTTTGTTTCGGTCGAGTTCCCCATTCAAATGCATGTAACAGTGAGAAACGCACTGTCTTGGCGAAAGAAAGCGTTTTTGTACAACTTCATATGAATAGCTGTAACTTTTGATAGAAGACTCGGATACACATGTTTATGGCTTTATCTTGTAGAACTCAAGGTTCCCGTGCTGGGAAAACAGGTTTTGCAGCTGTTTGAGCTAAGATTTCCAAGTTATTCACATAATGAAAACCTGTACTTTGTTTCGGTCGAGTTCCCCATTCAAATGCATGTAACAGTGAGAAACGCACTGTCTTGGCGAAAGAAAGCGTTTTTGTACAACTTCATATGAATAGCTGTAACTTTTGATAGAAGACTCGGATACACATGTTTATGGCTTTATCTTATAGAACTCAAGGTTCCCGTGCTGGGAAAACAGGTTTTGCAGCTGTTTGAGCTAAGATTTCCAAGTTATTCACATAATGAAAACCTATACTTTGTTTCGGTCGAGTTCCCCATTCAAATGCATGTAACAGTGAGAAACGCACTGTCTTGGCGAAAGAAAGCGTTTTTGTACAATTTCATAGAAATAGCTGTAACTTTTGATAGAAGACTCAGACAAACATGTTTATGGCCTTATATTATAGAACTCAAGGTCTCCGTGCTGGGAAAACAGGTTTTGCAGCTGTTTGAGCTAAGATTTCCAAGTTATTCACATAATGAAAACCTATACTTTGTTTCGGTCGAGTTCCCCATTCAAATGCATGTAACAGTGAGAAACGCACTGTCTTGGCGAAAGAAAGCGTTTTTGTACAACTTCATAGAAATAGCTGTAACTTTTGATAGAAGACTCAGACAAACATGTTTATGGCCTTATATTATAGAACTCAAGGTCTCCGTGCTGGGAAAACAGGTTTTGCAGCTGTTTGAGCTAAGATTTCCAAGTTATTCACATAATGAAAACCTATACTTTGTTTCGGTCGAGTTCCCCATTCAAATGCATGTAACAGTGAGAAACGCACTGTCTTGGCGAAAGAAAGCGTTTTTGTACAACTTCATATGAATAGCTGTAACTTTTGATAGAAGACTCGGATACACATGTTTATGGCTTTATCTTGTAGAACTCAAGGTTCCCGTGCTGGGAAAACAGGTTTTGCAGCTGTTTGAGCTAAGATTTCCAAGTTATTCACATAATGAAAACCTGTACTTTGTTTCGGTCGAGTTCCCCATTCAAATGCATGTAACAGTGAGAAACGCACTGTCTTGGCGAAAGAAAGCGTTTTTGTACAACTTCATATGAATAGCTGTAACTTTTGATAGAAGACTCGGATACACATGTTTATGGCTTTATCTTATAGAACTCAAGGTTCCCGTGCTGGGAAAACAGGTTTTGCAGCTGTTTGAGCTAAGATTTCCAAGTTATTCACATAATGAAAACCTATACTTTGTTTCGGTCGAGTTCCCCATTCAAATGCATGTAACAGTGAGAAACGCACTGTCTTGGCGAAAGAAAGCGTTTTTGTACAATTTCATAGAAATAGCTGTAACTTTTGATAGAAGACTCAGACAAACATGTTTATGGCCTTATATTATAGAACTCAAGGTCTCCGTGCTGGGAAAACAGGTTTTGCAGCTGTTTGAGCTAAGATTTCCAAGTTATTCACATAATGAAAACCTATACTTTGTTTCGGTCGAGTTCCCCATTCAAATGCATGTAACAGTGAGAAACGCACTGTCTTGGCGAAAGAAAGCGTTTTTGTACAACTTCATAGAAATAGCTGTAACTTTTGATAGAAGACTCAGACAAACATGTTTATGGCCTTATATTATAGAACTCAAGGTCTCCGTGCTGGGAAAACAGGTTTTGCAGCTGTTTGAGCTAAGATTTCCAAGTTATTCACATAATGAAAACCTATACTTTGTTTCGGTCGAGTTCCCCATTCAAATGCATGTAACAGTGAGAAACGCACTGTCTTGGCGAAAGAAAGCGTTTTTGTACAACTTCATATGAATAGCTGTAACTTTTGATAGAAGACTCGGATACACATGTTTATGGCTTTATCTTATAGAACTCAAGGTTCCCGTGCTGGGCAAACAGGTTTTGCAGCTGTTTGAGCTAAGATTTCCAAGTTATTCACATAATGAAAACCTATACTTTGTTTCGGTCGAGTTCCCCATTCAAATGCATGTAACAGTGAGAAACGCACTGTCTTGGCGAAAGAAAGCGTTTTTGTACAACTTCATAGAAATAGCTGTAACTTTTGATAGAAGACTCAGACAAACATGTTTATGTCCTTATATTATAGAACTCAAGGTCTCCGTGCTGGGAAAACAGGTTTTGCAGCTGTTTGAGCTAAGATTTCCAAGTTATTCACATAATGAAAACCTATACTTTGTTTCGGTCGAGTTCCCCATTCAAATGCATGTAACAGTGAGAAACGCACTGTCTTGGCGAAAGAAAGCGTTTTTGTACAACTTCATATGAATAGCTGTAACTTTTGATAGAAGACTCGGATACACATGTTTATGGCTTTATATTATAGAACTCAAGGTTCCCGTGCTGGGAAAACAGGTTTTGCAGCTGTTTGAGCTAAGATTTCCAAGTTATTCACATAATGAAAACCTATACTTTGTTTCGGTCGAGTTCCCCATTCAAATGCATGTAACAGTGAGAAACGCACTGTCTTGGCGAAAGAAAGCGTTTTTGTACAACTTCATATGAATAGCTGTAACTTTTGATAGAAGACTCGGATACACATGTTTATGGCCTTATATTATAGAACTCAAGGTCTCCGTGCTGGGAAAACAGGTTTTGCAGCTGTTTGAGCTAAGATTTCCAAGTTATTCACATAATGAAAACCTATACTTTGTTTCGGTCGAGTTCCCCATTCAAATGCATGTAACAGTGAGAAACGCACTGTCTTGGCGAAAGAAAGCGTTTTTGTACAACTTCATAGAAATAGCTGTAACTTTTGATAGAAGACTCAGACAAACATGTTTATGGCCTTATATTATAGAACTCAAGGTCTCCGTGCTGGGAAAACAGGTTTTGCAGCTGTTTGAGCTAAGATTTCCAAGTTATTCACATAATGAAAACCTATACTTTGTTTCGGTCGAGTTCCCCATTCAAATGCATGTAACAGTGAGAAACGCACTGTCTTGGCGAAAGAAAGCGTTTTTGTACAACTTCATATGAATAGCTGTAACTTTTGATAGAAGCCTCGGATACACATGTTTATGGCTTTATCTTATAGAACTCAAGGTTCCCGTGCTGGGAAAACAGGTTTTGCAGCTGTTTGAGCTAAGATTTCCAAGTTATTCACATAATGAAAACCTGTACTTTGTTTCGGTCGAGTTCCCCATTCAAATGCATGTAACAGTGAGAAACGCACTGTCTTGGCGAAAGAAAGCGTTTTTGTACAACTTCATATGAATAGCTGTAACTTTTGATAGAAGACTCGGATACACATGTTTATGGCTTTATCTTGTAGAACTCAAGGTTCCCGTGCTGGGAAAACAGGTTTTGCAGCTGTTTGAGCTAAGATTTCCAAGTTATTCACATAATGAAAACCTGTACTTTGTTTCGGTCGAGTTCCCCATTCAAATGCATGTAACAGTGAGAAACGCACTGTCTTGGCGAAAGAAAGCGTTTTTGTACAACTTCATATGAATAGCTGTAACTTTTGATAGAAGACTCGGATACACATGTTTATGGCTTTATCTTATAGAACTCAAGGTCTCCGTGCTGGGAAAACAGGTTTTGCAGCTGTTTGAGCTATGATTTCCAAGTTATTCACATAATGAAAACCTATACTTTGTTTCGGTCGAGTTCCCCATTCAAATGCATGTAACAGTGAGAAACGCACTGTCTTGGCGAAAGAAAGCGTTTTTGTACAACTTCATATGAATAGCTGTAACTTTTGATAGAAGCCTCGGATACACATGTTTATGGCTTTATCTTATAGAACTCAAGGTTCCCGTGCTGGGAAAACAGGTTTTGCAGCTGTTTGAGCTAAGATTTCCAAGTTATTCACATAATGAAAACCTATACTTTGTTTCGGTCGAGTTCCCCATTCAAATGCATGTAACAGTGAGAAACGCACTGTCTTGGCGAAAGAAAGCGTTTTTGTACAACTTCATATGAATAGCTGTAACTTTTGATAGAAGACTCGGATACACATGTTTATGGCTTTATCTTGTAGAACTCAAGGTTCCCGTGCTGGGAAAACAGGTTTTGCAGCTGTTTGAGCTAAGATTTCCAAGTTATTCACATAATGAAAACCTGTACTTTGTTTCGGTCGAGTTCCCCATTCAAATGCATGTAACAGTGAGAAACGCACTGTCTTGGCGAAAGAAAGCGTTTTTGTACAACTTCATATGAATAGCTGTAACTTTTGATAGAAGACTCGGATACACATGTTTATGGCTTTATCTTATAGAACTCAAGGTCTCCGTGCTGGGAAAACAGGTTTTGCAGCTGTTTGAGCTATGATTTCCAAGTTATTCACATAATGAAAACCTATACTTTGTTTCGGTCGAGTTCCCCATTCAAATGCATGTAACAGTGAGAAACGCACTGTCTTGGCGAAAGAAAGCGTTTTTGTACAACTTCATATGAATAGCTGTAACTTTTGATAGAAGACTCGGATACACATGTTTATGGCTTTATATTATAGAACTCAAGGTTCCCGTGCTGGGAAAACAGGTTTTGCAGCTGTTTGAGCTAAGATTTCCAAGTTATTCACATAATGAAAACCTATACTTTGTTTCGGTCGAGTTCCCCATTCAAATGCATGTAACAGTGAGAAACGCACTGTCTTGGCGAAAGAAAGCGTTTTTGTACAACTTCATATGAATAGCTGTAACTTTTGATAGAAGACTCGGATACACATGTTTATGGCTTTATCTTGTAGAACTCAAGGTTCCCGTGCTGGGAAAACAGGTTTTGCAGCTGTTTGAGCTAAGATTTCCAAGTTATTCACATAATGAAAACCTGTACTTTGTTTCGGTCGAGTTCCCCATTCAAATGCATGTAACAGTGAGAAACGCACTGTCTTGGCGAAAGAAAGCGTTTTTGTACAACTTCATATGAATAGCTGTAACTTTTGATAGAAGACTCGGATACACATGTTTATGGCTTTATCTTATAGAACTCAAGGTTCCCGTGCTGGGAAAACAGGTTTTGCAGCTGTTTGAGCTAAGATTTCCAAGTTATTCACATAATGAAAACCTATACTTTGTTTCGGTCGAGTTCCCCATTCAAATGCATGTAACAGTGAGAAACGCACTGTCTTGGCGAAAGAAAGCGTTTTTGTACAATTTCATAGAAATAGCTGTAACTTTTGATAGAAGACTCAGACAAACATGTTTATGGCCTTATATTATAGAACTCAAGGTCTCCGTGCTGGGAAAACAGGTTTTGCAGCTGTTTGAGCTAAGATTTCCAAGTTATTCACATAATGAAAACCTATACTTTGTTTCGGTCGAGTTCCCCATTCAAATGCATGTAACAGTGAGAAACGCACTGTCTTGGCGAAAGAAAGCGTTTTTGTACAACTTCATAGAAATAGCTGTAACTTTTGATAGAAGACTCAGACAAACATGTTTATGGCCTTATATTATAGAACTCAAGGTCTCCGTGCTGGGAAAACAGGTTTTGCAGCTGTTTGAGCTAAGATTTCCAAGTTATTCACATAATGAAAACCTATACTTTGTTTCGGTCGAGTTCCCCATTCAAATGCATGTAACAGTGAGAAACGCACTGTCTTGGCGAAAGAAAGCGTTTTTGTACAACTTCATATGAATAGCTGTAACTTTTGATAGAAGACTCGGATACACATGTTTATGGCTTTATCTTATAGAACTCAAGGTTCCCGTGCTGGGCAAACAGGTTTTGCAGCTGTTTGAGCTAAGATTTCCAAGTTATTCACATAATGAAAACCTATACTTTGTTTCGGTCGAGTTCCCCATTCAAATGCATGTAACAGTGAGAAACGCACTGTCTTGGCGAAAGAAAGCGTTTTTGTACAACTTCATAGAAATAGCTGTAACTTTTGATAGAAGACTCAGACAAACATGTTTATGTCCTTATATTATAGAACTCAAGGTCTCCGTGCTGGGAAAACAGGTTTTGCAGCTGTTTGAGCTAAGATTTCCAAGTTATTCACATAATGAAAACCTATACTTTGTTTCGGTCGAGTTCCCCATTCAAATGCATGTAACAGTGAGAAACGCACTGTCTTGGCGAAAGAAAGCGTTTTTGTACAACTTCATATGAATAGCTGTAACTTTTGATAGAAGACTCGGATACACATGTTTATGGCTTTATATTATAGAACTCAAGGTTCCCGTGCTGGGAAAACAGGTTTTGCAGCTGTTTGAGCTAAGATTTCCAAGTTATTCACATAATGAAAACCTATACTTTGTTTCGGTCGAGTTCCCCATTCAAATGCATGTAACAGTGAGAAACGCACTGTCTTGGCGAAAGAAAGCGTTTTTGTACAACTTCATATGAATAGCTGTAACTTTTGATAGAAGACTCGGATACACATGTTTATGGCTTTATCTTATAGAACTCAAGGTTCCCGTGCTGGGAAAACAGGTTTTGCAGCTGTTTGAGCTAAGATTTCCAAGTTATTCACATAATGAAAACCTGTACTTTGTTTCGGTCGAGTTCCCCATTCAAATGCATGTAACAGTGAGAAACGCACTGTCTTGGCGAAAGAAAGCGTTTTTGTACAACTTCATATGAATAGCTGTAACTTTTGATAGAAGACTCGGATACACATGTTTATGGCTTTATCTTATAGAACTCAAGGTTCCCGTGCTGGGAAAACAGGTTTTGCAGCTGTTTGAGCTAAGATTTCCAAGTTATTCACATAATGAAAACCTATACTTTGTTTCGGTCGAGTTCCCCATTCAAATGCATGTAACAGTGAGAAACGCACTGTCTTGGCGAAAGAAAGCGTTTTTGTACAACTTCATAGAAATAGCTGTAACTTTTGATAGAAGACTCAGACAAACATGTTTATGGCCTTATATTATAGAACTCAAGGTCTCCGTGCTGGGAAAACAGGTTTTGCAGCTGTTTGAGCTAAGATTTCCAAGTTATTCACATAATGAAAACCTATACTTTGTTTCGGTCGAGTTCCCCATTCAAATGCATGTAACAGTGAGAAACGCACTGTCTTGGCGAAAGAAAGCGTTTTTGTACAACTTCATAGAAATAGCTGTAACTTTTGATAGAAGACTCAGACAAACATGTTTATGGCCTTATATTATAGAACTCAAGGTCTCCGTGCTGGGAAAACAGGTTTTGCAGCTGTTTGAGCTAAGATTTCCAAGTTATTCACATAATGAAAACCTATACTTTGTTTCGGTCGAGTTCCCCATTCAAATGCATGTAACAGTGAGAAACGCACTGTCTTGGCGAAAGAAAGCGTTTTTGTACAACTTCATATGAATAGCTGTAACTTTTGATAGAAGCCTCGGATACACATGTTTATGGCTTTATCTTATAGAACTCAAGGTTCCCGTGCTGGGAAAACAGGTTTTGCAGCTGTTTGAGCTAAGATTTCCAAGTTATTCACATAATGAAAACCTGTACTTTGTTTCGGTCGAGTTCCCCATTCAAATGCATGTAACAGTGAGAAACGCACTGTCTTGGCGAAAGAAAGCGTTTTTGTACAACTTCATATGAATAGCTGTAACTTTTGATAGAAGACTCGGATACACATGTTTATGGCTTTATCTTGTAGAACTCAAGGTTCCCGTGCTGGGAAAACAGGTTTTGCAGCTGTTTGAGCTAAGATTTCCAAGTTATTCACATAATGAAAACCTGTACTTTGTTTCGGTCGAGTTCCCCATTCAAATGCATGTAACAGTGAGAAACGCACTGTCTTGGCGAAAGAAAGCGTTTTTGTACAACTTCATATGAATAGCTGTAACTTTTGATAGAAGACTCGGATACACATGTTTATGGCTTTATCTTATAGAACTCAAGGTCTCCGTGCTGGGAAAACAGGTTTTGCAGCTGTTTGAGCTATGATTTCCAAGTTATTCACATAATGAAAACCTATACTTTGTTTCGGTCGAGTTCCCCATTCAAATGCATGTAACAGTGAGAAACGCACTGTCTTGGCGAAAGAAAGCGTTTTTGTACAACTTCATATGAATAGCTGTAACTTTTGATAGAAGCCTCGGATACACATGTTTATGGCTTTATCTTATAGAACTCAAGGTCTCCGTGCTGGGAAAACAGGTTTTGCAGCTGTTTGAGCTATGATTTCCAAGTTATTCACATAATGAAAACCTATACTTTGTTTCGGTCGAGTTCCCCATTCAAATGCATGTAACAGTGAGAAACGCACTGTCTTGGCGAAAGAAAGCGTTTTTGTACAACTTCATATGAATAGCTGTAACTTTTGATAGAAGACTCGGATACACATGTTTATGGCTTTATCTTATAGAACTCAAGGTTCCCGTGCTGGGAAAACAGGTTTTGCAGCTGTTTGAGCTAAGATTTCCAAGTTATTCACATAATGAAAACCTATACTTTGTTTCGGTCGAGTTCCCCATTCAAATGCATGTAACAGTGAGAAACGCACTGTCTTGGCGAAAGAAAACGTTTTTGTACAACTTCATATGAATAGCTGTAACTTTTGATAGAAGACTCGGATACACATGTTTATGGCTTTATCTTATAGAACTCAAGGTTCCCGTGCTGGGAAAACAGGTTTTGCAGCTGTTTGAGCTAAGATTTCCAAGTTATTCACATAATGAAAACCTGTACTTTGTTTCGGTCGAGTTCCCCATTCAAATGCATGTAACAGTGAGAAACGCACTGTCTTGGCGAAAGAAAGCGTTTTTGTACAACTTCATATGAATAGCTGTAACTTTTGATAGAAGACTCGGATACACATGTTTATGGCTTTATCTTATAGAACTCAAGGTTCCCGTGCTGGGAAAACAGGTTTTGCAGCTGTTTGAGCTAAGATTTCCAAGTTATTCACATAATGAAAACCTATACTTTGTTTCGGTCGAGTTCCCCATTCAAATGCATGTAACAGTGAGAAACGCACTGTCTTGGCGAAAGAAAGCGTTTTTGTACAACTTCATATGAATAGCTGTAACTTTTGATAGAAGACTCGGATACACATGTTTATGGCTTTATCTTGTAGAACTCAAGGTTCCCGTGCTGGGAAAACAGGTTTTGCAGCTGTTTGAGCTAAGATTTCCAAGTTATTCACATAATGAAAACCTGTACTTTGTTTCGGTCGAGTTCCCCATTCAAATGCATGTAACAGTGAGAAACGCACTGTCTTGGCGAAAGAAAGCGTTTTTGTACAACTTCATATGAATAGCTGTAACTTTTGATAGAAGACTCGGATACACATGTTTATGGCTTTATCTTATAGAACTCAAGGTTCCCGTGCTGGGAAAACAGGTTTTGCAGCTGTTTGAGCTAAGATTTCCAAGTTATTCACATAATGAAAACCTATACTTTGTTTCGGTCGAGTTCCCCATTCAAATGCATGTAACAGTGAGAAACGCACTGTCTTGGCGAAAGAAAGCGTTTTTGTACAATTTCATAGAAATAGCTGTAACTTTTGATAGAAGACTCAGACAAACATGTTTATGGCCTTATATTATAGAACTCAAGGTCTCCGTGCTGGGAAAACAGGTTTTGCAGCTGTTTGAGCTAAGATTTCCAAGTTATTCACATAATGAAAACCTATACTTTGTTTCGGTCGAGTTCCCCATTCAAATGCATGTAACAGTGAGAAACGCACTGTCTTGGCGAAAGAAAGCGTTTTTGTACAACTTCATAGAAATAGCTGTAACTTTTGATAGAAGACTCAGACAAACATGTTTATGGCCTTATATTATAGAACTCAAGGTCTCCGTGCTGGGAAAACAGGTTTTGCAGCTGTTTGAGCTAAGATTTCCAAGTTATTCACATAATGAAAACCTATACTTTGTTTCGGTCGAGTTCCCCATTCAAATGCATGTAACAGTGAGAAACGCACTGTCTTGGCGAAAGAAAGCGTTTTTGTACAACTTCATATGAATAGCTGTAACTTTTGATAGAAGACTCGGATACACATGTTTATGGCTTTATCTTATAGAACTCAAGGTTCCCGTGCTGGGAAAACAGGTTTTGCAGCTGTTTGAGCTAAGATTTCCAAGTTATTCACATAATGAAAACCTATACTTTGTTTCGGTCGAGTTCCCCATTCAAATGCATGTAACAGTGAGAAACGCACTGTCTTGGCGAAAGAAAGCGTTTTTGTACAACTTCATAGAAATAGCTGTAACTTTTGATAGAAGACTCAGACAAACATGTTTATGGCCTTATATTATAGAACTCAAGGTCTCCGTGCTGGGAAAACAGGTTTTGCAGCTGTTTGAGCTAAGATTTCCAAGTTATTCACATAATGAAAACCTATACTTTGTTTCGGTCGAGTTCCCCATTCAAATGCATGTAACAGTGAGAAACGCACTGTCTTGGCGAAAGAAAGCGTTTTTGTACAACTTCATATGAATAGCTGTAACTTTTGATAGAAGACTCGGATACACATGTTTATGGCTTTATCTTGTAGAACTCAAGGTTCCCGTGCTGGGAAAACAGGTTTTGCAGCTGTTTGAGCTAAGATTTCCAAGTTATTCACATAATGAAAACCTGTACTTTGTTTCGGTCGAGTTCCCCATTCAAATGCATGTAACAGTGAGAAACGCACTGTCTTGGCGAAAGAAAGCGTTTTTGTACAACTTCATATGAATAGCTGTAACTTTTGATAGAAGACTCGGATACACATGTTTATGGCTTTATCTTATAGAACTCAAGGTTCCCGTGCTGGGAAAACAGGTTTTGCAGCTGTTTGAGCTAAGATTTCCAAGTTATTCACATAATGAAAACCTATACTTTGTTTCGGTCGAGTTCCCCATTCAAATGCATGTAACAGTGAGAAACGCACTGTCTTGGCGAAAGAAAGCGTTTTTGTACAATTTCATAGAAATAGCTGTAACTTTTGATAGAAGACTCAGACAAACATGTTTATGGCCTTATATTATAGAACTCAAGGTCTCCGTGCTGGGAAAACAGGTTTTGCAGCTGTTTGAGCTAAGATTTCCAAGTTATTCACATAATGAAAACCTATACTTTGTTTCGGTCGAGTTCCCCATTCAAATGCATGTAACAGTGAGAAACGCACTGTCTTGGCGAAAGAAAGCGTTTTTGTACAACTTCATAGAAATAGCTGTAACTTTTGATAGAAGACTCAGACAAACATGTTTATGGCCTTATATTATAGAACTCAAGGTCTCCGTGCTGGGAAAACAGGTTTTGCAGCTGTTTGAGCTAAGATTTCCAAGTTATTCACATAATGAAAACCTATACTTTGTTTCGGTCGAGTTCCCCATTCAAATGCATGTAACAGTGAGAAACGCACTGTCTTGGCGAAAGAAAGCGTTTTTGTACAACTTCATATGAATAGCTGTAACTTTTGATAGAAGACTCGGATACACATGTTTATGGCTTTATCTTATAGAACTCAAGGTTCCCGTGCTGGGCAAACAGGTTTTGCAGCTGTTTGAGCTAAGATTTCCAAGTTATTCACATAATGAAAACCTATACTTTGTTTCGGTCGAGTTCCCCATTCAAATGCATGTAACAGTGAGAAACGCACTGTCTTGGCGAAAGAAAGCGTTTTTGTACAACTTCATAGAAATAGCTGTAACTTTTGATAGAAGACTCAGACAAACATGTTTATGTCCTTATATTATAGAACTCAAGGTCTCCGTGCTGGGAAAACAGGTTTTGCAGCTGTTTGAGCTAAGATTTCCAAGTTATTCACATAATGAAAACCTATACTTTGTTTCGGTCGAGTTCCCCATTCAAATGCATGTAACAGTGAGAAACGCACTGTCTTGGCGAAAGAAAGCGTTTTTGTACAACTTCATATGAATAGCTGTAACTTTTGATAGAAGACTCGGATACACATGTTTATGGCTTTATCTTATAGAACTCAAGGTTCCCGTGCTGGGCAAACAGGTTTTGCAGCTGTTTGAGCTAAGATTTCCAAGTTATTCACATAATGAAAACCTATACTTTGTTTCGGTCGAGTTCCCCATTCAAATGCATGTAACAGTGAGAAACGCACTGTCTTGGCGAAAGAAAGCGTTTTTGTACAACTTCATATGAATAGCTGTAACTTTTGATAGAAGCCTCGGATACACATGTTTATGGCCTTATATTATAGAACTCAAGGTTCCCGTGCTGGGAAAACAGGTTTTGCAGCTGTTTGAGCTAAGATTTCCAAGTTATTCACATAATGAAAACCTATACTTTGTTTCGGTCGAGTTCCCCATTCAAATGCATGTAACAGTGAGAAACGCACTGTCTTGGCGAAAGAAAGCGTTTTTGTACAACTTCATATGAATAGCTGTAACTTTTGATAGAAGACTCGGATACACATGTTTATGGCTTTATCTTATAGAACTCAAGGTTCCCGTGCTGGGAAAACAGGTTTTGCAGCTGTTTGAGCTAAGATTTCCAAGTTATTCACATAATGAAAACCTGTACTTTGTTTCGGTCGAGTTCCCCATTCAAATGCATGTAACAGTGAGAAACGCACTGTCTTGGCGAAAGAAAGCGTTTTTGTACAACTTCATATGAATAGCTGTAACTTTTGATAGAAGACTCGGATACACATGTTTATGGCTTTATCTTATAGAACTCAAGGTTCCCGTGCTGGGAAAACAGGTTTTGCAGCTGTTTGAGCTAAGATTTCCAAGTTATTCACATAATGAAAACCTATACTTTGTTTCGGTCGAGTTCCCCATTCAAATGCATGTAACAGTGAGAAACGCACTGTCTTGGCGAAAGAGAGCGTTTTTGTACAACTTCATAGAAATAGCTGTAACTTTTGATAGAAGACTCAGACAAACATGTTTATGGCCTTATATTATAGAACTCAAGGTCCCCGTGCTGGGAAAACAGGTTTTGCAGCTGTTTGAGCTAAGATTTCCAAGTTATTCACATAATGAAAACCTATACTTTGTTTCGGTCGAGTTCCCCATTCAAATGCATGTAACAGTGAGAAACGCACTGTCTTGGCGAAAGAAAGCGTTTTTGTACAACTTCATAGAAATAGCTGTAACTTTTGATAGAAGACTCAGACAAACATGTTTATGGCCTTATATTATAGAACTCAAGGTCTCCGTGCTGGGAAAACAGGTTTTGCAGCTGTTTGAGCTAAGATTTCCAAGTTATTCACATAATGAAAACCTATACTTTGTTTCGGTCGAGTTCCCCATTCAAATGCATGTAACAGTGAGAAACGCACTGTCTTGGCGAAAGAAAGCGTTTTTGTACAACTTCATATGAATAGCTGTAACTTTTGATAGAAGCCTCGGATACACATGTTTATGGCTTTATCTTATAGAACTCAAGGTTCCCGTGCTGGGAAAACAGGTTTTGCAGCTGTTTGAGCTAAGATTTCCAAGTTATTCACATAATGAAAACCTGTACTTTGTTTCGGTCGAGTTCCCCATTCAAATGCATGTAACAGTGAGAAACGCACTGTCTTGGCGAAAGAAAGCGTTTTTGTACAACTTCATATGAATAGCTGTAACTTTTGATAGAAGACTCGGATACACATGTTTATGGCTTTATCTTGTAGAACTCAAGGTTCCCGTGCTGGGAAAACAGGTTTTGCAGCTGTTTGAGCTAAGATTTCCAAGTTATTCACATAATGAAAACCTGTACTTTGTTTCGGTCGAGTTCCCCATTCAAATGCATGTAACAGTGAGAAACGCACTGTCTTGGCGAAAGAAAGCGTTTTTGTACAACTTCATATGAATAGCTGTAACTTTTGATAGAAGACTCGGATACACATGTTTATGGCTTTATCTTATAGAACTCAAGGTTCCCGTGCTGGGAAAACAGGTTTTGCAGCTGTTTGAGCTAAGATTTCCAAGTTATTCACATAATGAAAACCTATACTTTGTTTCGGTCGAGTTCCCCATTCAAATGCATGTAACAGTGAGAAACGCACTGTCTTGGCGAAAGAAAGCGTTTTTGTACAACTTCATATGAATAGCTGTAACTTTTGATAGAAGACTCGGATACACATGTTTATGGCTTTATCTTATAGAACTCAAGGTTCCCGTGCTGGGAAAACAGGTTTTGCAGCTGTTTGAGCTAAGATTTCCAAGTTATTCACATAATGAAAACCTATACTTTGTTTCGGTCGAGTTCCCCATTCAAATGCATGTAACAGTGAGAAACGCACTGTCTTGGCGAAAGAAAGCGTTTTTGTACAACTTCATAGAAATAGCTGTAACTTTTGATAGAAGACTCAGACAAACATGTTTATGGCCTTATATTATAGAACTCAAGGTCCCCGTGCTGGGAAAACAGGTTTTGCAGCTGTTTGAGCTAAGATTTCCAAGTTATTCACATAATGAAAACCTATACTTTGTTTCGGTCGAGTTCCCCATTCAAATGCATGTAACAGTGAGAAACGCACTGTCTTGGCGAAAGAAAGCGTTTTTGTACAACTTCATATGAATAGCTGTAACTTTTGATAGAAGCCTCGGATACACATGTTTATGGCTTTATCTTATAGAACTCAAGGTTCCCGTGCTGGGAAAACAGGTTTTGCAGCTGTTTGAGCTAAGATTTCCAAGTTATTCACATAATGAAAACCTATACTTTGTTTCGGTCGAGTTCCCCATTCAAATGCATGTAACAGTGAGAAACGCACTGTCTTGGCGAAAGAAAGCGTTTTTGTACAACTTCATAGAAATAGCTGTAACTTTTGATAGAAGACTCAGACAAACATGTTTATGGCCTTATATTATAGAACTCAAGGTCTCCGTGCTGGGAAAACAGGTTTTGCAGCTGTTTGAGCTAAGATTTCCAAGTTATTCACATAATGAAAACCTATACTTTGTTTCGGTCGAGTTCCCCATTCAAATGCATGTAACAGTGAGAAACGCACTGTCTTGGCGAAAGAAAGCGTTTTTGTACAACTTCATATGAATAGCTGTAACTTTTGATAGAAGCCTCGGATACACATGTTTATGGCTTTATCTTATAGAACTCAAGGTTCCCGTGCTGGGAAAACAGGTTTTGCAGCTGTTTGAGCTAAGATTTCCAAGTTATTCACATAATGAAAACCTGTACTTTGTTTCGGTCGAGTTCCCCATTCAAATGCATGTAACAGTGAGAAACGCACTGTCTTGGCGAAAGAAAGCGTTTTTGTACAACTTCATATGAATAGCTGTAACTTTTGATAGAAGACTCGGATACACATGTTTATGGCTTTATCTTGTAGAACTCAAGGTTCCCGTGCTGGGAAAACAGGTTTTGCAGCTGTTTGAGCTAAGATTTCCAAGTTATTCACATAATGAAAACCTGTACTTTGTTTCGGTCGAGTTCCCCATTCAAATGCATGTAACAGTGAGAAACGCACTGTCTTGGCGAAAGAAAGCGTTTTTGTACAACTTCATATGAATAGCTGTAACTTTTGATAGAAGACTCGGATACACATGTTTATGGCTTTATCTTATAGAACTCAAGGTCTCCGTGCTGGGAAAACAGGTTTTGCAGCTGTTTGAGCTATGATTTCCAAGTTATTCACATAATGAAAACCTATACTTTGTTTCGGTCGAGTTCCCCATTCAAATGCATGTAACAGTGAGAAACGCACTGTCTTGGCGAAAGAAAGCGTTTTTGTACAACTTCATATGAATAGCTGTAACTTTTGATAGAAGACTCGGATACACATGTTTATGGCTTTATCTTATAGAACTCAAGGTTCCCGTGCTGGGAAAACAGGTTTTGCAGCTGTTTGAGCTAAGATTTCCAAGTTATTCACATAATGAAAACCTATACTTTGTTTCGGTCGAGTTCCCCATTCAAATGCATGTAACAGTGAGAAACGCACTGTCTTGGCGAAAGAAAACGTTTTTGTACAACTTCATATGAATAGCTGTAACTTTTGATAGAAGACTCGGATACACATGTTTATGGCTTTATCTTATAGAACTCAAGGTTCCCGTGCTGGGAAAACAGGTTTTGCAGCTGTTTGAGCTAAGATTTCCAAGTTATTCACATAATGAAAACCTGTACTTTGTTTCGGTCGAGTTCCCCATTCAAATGCATGTAACAGTGAGAAACGCACTGTCTTGGCGAAAGAAAGCGTTTTTGTACAACTTCATATGAATAGCTGTAACTTTTGATAGAAGACTCGGATACACATGTTTATGGCTTTATCTTATAGAACTCAAGGTTCCCGTGCTGGGAAAACAGGTTTTGCAGCTGTTTGAGCTAAGATTTCCAAGTTATTCACATAATGAAAACCTATACTTTGTTTCGGTCGAGTTCCCCATTCAAATGCATGTAACAGTGAGAAACGCACTGTCTTGGCGAAAGAAAGCGTTTTTGTACAACTTCATAGAAATAGCTGTAACTTTTGATAGAAGACTCAGACAAACATGTTTATGGCCTTATATTATAGAACTCAAGGTCTCCGTGCTGGGAAAACAGGTTTTGCAGCTGTTTGAGCTAAGATTTCCAAGTTATTCACATAATGAAAACCTATACTTTGTTTCGGTCGAGTTCCCCATTCAAATGCATGTAACAGTGAGAAACGCACTGTCTTGGCGAAAGAAAGCGTTTTTGTACAACTTCATATGAATAGCTGTAACTTTTGATAGAAGACTCGGATACACATGTTTATGGCTTTATCTTGTAGAACTCAAGGTTCCCGTGCTGGGAAAACAGGTTTTGCAGCTGTTTGAGCTAAGATTTCCAAGTTATTCACATAATGAAAACCTGTACTTTGTTTCGGTCGAGTTCCCCATTCAAATGCATGTAACAGTGAGAAACGCACTGTCTTGGCGAAAGAAAGCGTTTTTGTACAACTTCATATGAATAGCTGTAACTTTTGATAGAAGACTCGGATACACATGTTTATGGCTTTATCTTATAGAACTCAAGGTTCCCGTGCTGGGAAAACAGGTTTTGCAGCTGTTTGAGCTAAGATTTCCAAGTTATTCACATAATGAAAACCTATACTTTGTTTCGGTCGAGTTCCCCATTCAAATGCATGTAACAGTGAGAAACGCACTGTCTTGGCGAAAGAAAGCGTTTTTGTACAACTTCATAGAAATAGCTGTAACTTTTGATAGAAGACTCAGACAAACATGTTTATGTCCTTATATTATAGAACTCAAGGTCTCCGTGCTGGGAAAACAGGTTTTGCAGCTGTTTGAGCTAAGATTTCCAAGTTATTCACATAATGAAAACCTATACTTTGTTTCGGTCGAGTTCCCCATTCAAATGCATGTAACAGTGAGAAACGCACTGTCTTGGCGAAAGAAAGCGTTTTTGTACAACTTCATATGAATAGCTGTAACTTTTGATAGAAGACTCGGATACACATGTTTATGGCTTTATCTTATAGAACTCAAGGTTCCCGTGCTGGGCAAACAGGTTTTGCAGCTGTTTGAGCTAAGATTTCCAAGTTATTCACATAATGAAAACCTATACTTTGTTTCGGTCGAGTTCCCCATTCAAATGCATGTAACAGTGAGAAACGCACTGTCTTGGCGAAAGAAAGCGTTTTTGTACAACTTCATATGAATAGCTGTAACTTTTGATAGAAGCCTCGGATACACATGTTTATGGCCTTATATTATAGAACTCAAGGTTCCCGTGCTGGGAAAACAGGTTTTGCAGCTGTTTGAGCTAAGATTTCCAAGTTATTCACATAATGAAAACCTATACTTTGTTTCGGTCGAGTTCCCCATTCAAATGCATGTAACAGTGAGAAACGCACTGTCTTGGCGAAAGAAAGCGTTTTTGTACAACTTCATATGAATAGCTGTAACTTTTGATAGAAGACTCGGATACACATGTTTATGGCTTTATCTTATAGAACTCAAGGTTCCCGTGCTGGGAAAACAGGTTTTGCAGCTGTTTGAGCTAAGATTTCCAAGTTATTCACATAATGAAAACCTGTACTTTGTTTCGGTCGAGTTCCCCATTCAAATGCATGTAACAGTGAGAAACGCACTGTCTTGGCGAAAGAAAGCGTTTTTGTACAACTTCATATGAATAGCTGTAACTTTTGATAGAAGACTCGGATACACATGTTTATGGCTTTATCTTATAGAACTCAAGGTTCCCGTGCTGGGAAAACAGGTTTTGCAGCTGTTTGAGCTAAGATTTCCAAGTTATTCACATAATGAAAACCTATACTTTGTTTCGGTCGAGTTCCCCATTCAAATGCATGTAACAGTGAGAAACGCACTGTCTTGGCGAAAGAAAGCGTTTTTGTACAACTTCATAGAAATAGCTGTAACTTTTGATAGAAGACTCAGACAAACATGTTTATGGCCTTATATTATAGAACTCAAGGTCTCCGTGCTGGGAAAACAGGTTTTGCAGCTGTTTGAGCTAAGATTTCCAAGTTATTCACATAATGAAAACCTATACTTTGTTTCGGTCGAGTTCCCCATTCAAATGCATGTAACAGTGAGAAACGCACTGTCTTGGCGAAAGAAAGCGTTTTTGTACAACTTCATAGAAATAGCTGTAACTTTTGATAGAAGACTCAGACAAACATGTTTATGGCCTTATATTACAGAACTCAAGGTCTCCGTGCTGGGAAAACAGGTTTTGCAGCTGTTTGAGCTAAGATTTCCAAGTTATTCACATAATGAAAACCTATACTTTGTTTCGGTCGAGTTCCCCATTCAAATGCATGTAACAGTGAGAAACGCACTGTCTTGGCGAAAGAAAGCGTTTTTGTACAACTTCATATGAATAGCTGTAACTTTTGATAGAAGCCTCGGATACACATGTTTATGGCCTTATATTATAGAACTCAAGGTTCCCGTGCTGGGAAAACAGGTTTTGCAGCTGTTTGAGCTAAGATTTCCAAGTTATTCACATAATGAAAACCTATACTTTGTTTCGGTCGAGTTCCCCATTCAAATGCATGTAACAGTGAGAAACGCACTGTCTTGGCGAAAGAAAGCGTTTTTGTACAACTTCATATGAATAGCTGTAACTTTTGATAGAAGACTCGGATACACATGTTTATGGCTTTATCTTATAGAACTCAAGGTTCCCGTGCTGGGAAAACAGGTTTTGCAGCTGTTTGAGCTAAGATTTCCAAGTTATTCACATAATGAAAACCTATACTTTGTTTCGGTCGAGTTCCCCATTCAAATGCATGTAACAGTGAGAAACGCACTGTCTTGGCGAAAGAAAGCGTTTTTGTACAACTTCATATGAATAGCTGTAACTTTTGATAGAAGACTCGGATACACATGTTTATGGCTTTATCTTATAGAACTCAAGGTTCCCGTGCTGGGAAAACAGGTTTTGCAGCTGTTTGAGCTAAGATTTCCAAGTTATTCACATAATGAAAACCTATACTTTGTTTCGGTCGAGTTCCCCATTCAAATGCATGTAACAGTGAGAAACGCACTGTCTTGGCGAAAGAAAGCGTTTTTGTACAACTTCATATGAATAGCTGTAACTTTTGATAGAAGACTCGGATACACATGTTTATGGCTTTATCTTATAGAACTCAAGGTTCCCGTGCTGGGAAAACAGGTTTTGCAGCTGTTTGAGCTAAGATTTCCAAGTTATTCACATAATGAAAACCTATACTTTGTTTCGGTCGAGTTCCCCATTCAAATGCATGTAACAGTGAGAAACGCACTGTCTTGGCGAAAGAAAGCGTTTTTGTACAACTTCATAGAAATAGCTGTAACTTTTGATAGAAGACTCAGACAAACATGTTTATGGCCTTATATTATAGAACTCAAGGTCTCCGTGCTGGGAAAACAGGTTTTGCAGCTGTTTGAGCTAAGATTTCCAAGTTATTCACATAATGAAAACCTATACTTTGTTTCGGTCGAGTTCCCCATTCAAATGCATGTAACAGTGAGAAACGCACTGTCTTGGCGAAAGAAAGCGTTTTTGTACAACTTCATATGAATAGCTGTAACTTTTGATAGAAGACTCGGATACACATGTTTATGGCTTTATCTTGTAGAACTCAAGGTTCCCGTGCTGGGAAAACAGGTTTTGCAGCTGTTTGAGCTAAGATTTCCAAGTTATTCACATAATGAAAACCTGTACTTTGTTTCGGTCGAGTTCCCCATTCAAATGCATGTAACAGTGAGAAACGCACTGTCTTGGCGAAAGAAAGCGTTTTTGTACAACTTCATATGAATAGCTGTAACTTTTGATAGAAGACTCGGATACACATGTTTATGGCTTTATCTTATAGAACTCAAGGTTCCCGTGCTGGGAAAACAGGTTTTGCAGCTGTTTGAGCTAAGATTTCCAAGTTATTCACATAATGAAAACCTGTACTTTGTTTCGGTCGAGTTCCCCATTCAAATGCATGTAACAGTGAGAAACGCACTGTCTTGGCGAAAGAAAGCGTTTTTGTACAACTTCATATGAATAGCTGTAACTTTTGATAGAAGACTCGGATACACATGTTTATGGCTTTATCTTATAGAACTCAAGGTTCCCGTGCTGGGAAAACAGGTTTTGCAGCTGTTTGAGCTAAGATTTCCAAGTTATTCACATAATGAAAACCTATACTTTGTTTCGGTCGAGTTCCCCATTCAAATGCATGTAACAGTGAGAAACGCACTGTCTTGGCGAAAGAAAGCGTTTTTGTACAACTTCATAGAAATAGCTGTAACTTTTGATAGAAGACTCAGACAAACATGTTTATGTCCTTATATTATAGAACTCAAGGTCTCCGTGCTGGGAAAACAGGTTTTGCAGCTGTTTGAGCTAAGATTTCCAAGTTATTCACATAATGAAAACCTATACTTTGTTTCGGTCGAGTTCCCCATTCAAATGCATGTAACAGTGAGAAACGCACTGTCTTGGCGAAAGAAAGCGTTTTTGTACAACTTCATATGAATAGCTGTAACTTTTGATAGAAGACTCGGATACACATGTTTATGGCTTTATCTTATAGAACTCAAGGTTCCCGTGCTGGGCAAACAGGTTTTGCAGCTGTTTGAGCTAAGATTTCCAAGTTATTCACATAATGAAAACCTATACTTTGTTTCGGTCGAGTTCCCCATTCAAATGCATGTAACAGTGAGAAACGCACTGTCTTGGCGAAAGAAAGCGTTTTTGTACAACTTCATATGAATAGCTGTAACTTTTGATAGAAGCCTCGGATACACATGTTTATGGCCTTATATTATAGAACTCAAGGTTCCCGTGCTGGGAAAACAGGTTTTGCAGCTGTTTGAGCTAAGATTTCCAAGTTATTCACATAATGAAAACCTATACTTTGTTTCGGTCGAGTTCCCCATTCAAATGCATGTAACAGTGAGAAACGCACTGTCTTGGCGAAAGAAAGCGTTTTTGTACAACTTCATATGAATAGCTGTAACTTTTGATAGAAGACTCGGATACACATGTTTATGGCTTTATCTTATAGAACTCAAGGTTCCCGTGCTGGGAAAACAGGTTTTGCAGCTGTTTGAGCTAAGATTTCCAAGTTATTCACATAATGAAAACCTGTACTTTGTTTCGGTCGAGTTCCCCATTCAAATGCATGTAACAGTGAGAAACGCACTGTCTTGGCGAAAGAAAGCGTTTTTGTACAACTTCATATGAATAGCTGTAACTTTTGATAGAAGACTCGGATACACATGTTTATGGCTTTATCTTATAGAACTCAAGGTTCCCGTGCTGGGAAAACAGGTTTTGCAGCTGTTTGAGCTAAGATTTCCAAGTTATTCACATAATGAAAACCTATACTTTGTTTCGGTCGAGTTCCCCATTCAAATGCATGTAACAGTGAGAAACGCACTGTCTTGGCGAAAGAAAGCGTTTTTGTACAACTTCATAGAAATAGCTGTAACTTTTGATAGAAGACTCAGACAAACATGTTTATGGCCTTATATTATAGAACTCAAGGTCTCCGTGCTGGGAAAACAGGTTTTGCAGCTGTTTGAGCTAAGATTTCCAAGTTATTCACATAATGAAAACCTATACTTTGTTTCGGTCGAGTTCCCCATTCAAATGCATGTAACAGTGAGAAACGCACTGTCTTGGCGAAAGAAAGCGTTTTTGTACAACTTCATATGAATAGCTGTAACTTTTGATAGAAGACTCGGATACACATGTTTATGGCTTTATCTTATAGAACTCAAGGTTCCCGTGCTGGGAAAACAGGTTTTGCAGCTGTTTGAGCTAAGATTTCCAAGTTATTCACATAATGAAAACCTGTACTTTGTTTCGGTCGAGTTCCCCATTCAAATGCATGTAACAGTGAGAAACGCACTGTCTTGGCGAAAGAAAGCGTTTTTGTACAACTTCATATGAATAGCTGTAACTTTTGATAGAAGACTCGGATACACATGTTTATGGCTTTATCTTATAGAACTCAAGGTTCCCGTGCTGGGAAAACAGGTTTTGCAGCTGTTTGAGCTAAGATTTCCAAGTTATTCACATAATGAAAACCTATACTTTGTTTCGGTCGAGTTCCCCATTCAAATGCATGTAACAGTGAGAAACGCACTGTCTTGGCGAAAGAAAGCGTTTTTGTACAACTTCATAGAAATAGCTGTAACTTTTGATAGAAGACTCAGACAAACATGTTTATGTCCTTATATTATAGAACTCAAGGTCTCCGTGCTGGGAAAACAGGTTTTGCAGCTGTTTGAGCTAAGATTTCCAAGTTATTCACATAATGAAAACCTATACTTTGTTTCGGTCGAGTTCCCCATTCAAATGCATGTAACAGTGAGAAACGCACTGTCTTGGCGAAAGAAAGCGTTTTTGTACAACTTCATATGAATAGCTGTAACTTTTGATAGAAGACTCGGATACACATGTTTATGGCTTTATCTTATAGAACTCAAGGTTCCCGTGCTGGGCAAACAGGTTTTGCAGCTGTTTGAGCTAAGATTTCCAAGTTATTCACATAATGAAAACCTATACTTTGTTTCGGTCGAGTTCCCCATTCAAATGCATGTAACAGTGAGAAACGCACTGTCTTGGCGAAAGAAAGCGTTTTTGTACAACTTCATATGAATAGCTGTAACTTTTGATAGAAGCCTCGGATACACATGTTTATGGCCTTATATTATAGAACTCAAGGTTCCCGTGCTGGGAAAACAGGTTTTGCAGCTGTTTGAGCTAAGATTTCCAAGTTATTCACATAATGAAAACCTATACTTTGTTTCGGTCGAGTTCCCCATTCAAATGCATGTAACAGTGAGAAACGCACTGTCTTGGCGAAAGAAAGCGTTTTTGTACAACTTCATATGAATAGCTGTAACTTTTGATAGAAGACTCGGATACACATGTTTATGGCTTTATCTTATAGAACTCAAGGTTCCCGTGCTGGGAAAACAGGTTTTGCAGCTGTTTGAGCTAAGATTTCCAAGTTATTCACATAATGAAAACCTGTACTTTGTTTCGGTCGAGTTCCCCATTCAAATGCATGTAACAGTGAGAAACGCACTGTCTTGGCGAAAGAAAGCGTTTTTGTACAACTTCATATGAATAGCTGTAACTTTTGATAGAAGACTCGGATACACATGTTTATGGCTTTATCTTATAGAACTCAAGGTTCCCGTGCTGGGAAAACAGGTTTTGCAGCTGTTTGAGCTAAGATTTCCAAGTTATTCACATAATGAAAACCTATACTTTGTTTCGGTCGAGTTCCCCATTCAAATGCATGTAACAGTGAGAAACGCACTGTCTTGGCGAAAGAAAGCGTTTTTGTACAACTTCATAGAAATAGCTGTAACTTTTGATAGAAGACTCAGACAAACATGTTTATGGCCTTATATTATAGAACTCAAGGTCTCCGTGCTGGGAAAACAGGTTTTGCAGCTGTTTGAGCTAAGATTTCCAAGTTATTCACATAATGAAAACCTATACTTTGTTTCGGTCGAGTTCCCCATTCAAATGCATGTAACAGTGAGAAACGCACTGTCTTGGCGAAAGAAAGCGTTTTTGTACAACTTCATATGAATAGCTGTAACTTTTGATAGAAGACTCAGACAAACATGTTTATGGCCTTATATTATAGAACTCAAGGTCTCCGTGCTGGGAAAACAGGTTTTGCAGCTGTTTGAGCTAAGATTTCCAAGTTATTCACATAATGAAAACCTATACTTTGTTTCGGTCGAGTTCCCCATTCAAATGCATGTAACAGTGAGAAACGCACTGTCTTGGCGAAAGAAAGCATTTTTGTACAACTTCATAGAAATAGCTGTAAATTTTGATAGAAGACTCAGACAAACATGTTTATGGCCTTATATTATAGAACTCAAGGTCTCCGTGCTGGGAAAACAGGTTTTGCAGCTGTTTGAGCTAAGATTTCCAAGTTATTCACATAATGAAAACCTATACTTTGTTTCGGTCGAGTTCCCCATTCAAATGCATGTAACAGTGAGAAACGCACTGTCTTGGCGAAAGAAAGCGTTTTTGTACAACTTCATAGAAATAGCTGTAAATTTTGATAGAAGACTCAGACAAACATGTTTATGGCCTTATATTATAGAACTCAAGGTCTCCGTGCTGGGAAAACAGGTTTTGCAGCTGTTTGAGCTAAGATTTCCAAGTTATTCACATAATGAAAACCTATACTTTGTTTCGGTCGAGTTCCCCATTCAAATGCATGTAACAGTGAGAAACGCACTGTCTTGGCGAAAGAAAGCGTTTTTGTACAACTTCATATGAATAGCTGTAACTTTTGATAGAAGACTCGGATACACATGTTTATGGCTTTATCTTATAGAACTCAAGGTTCCCGTGCTGGGCAAACAGGTTTTGCAGCTGTTTGAGCTAAGATTTCCAAGTTATTCACATAATGAAAACCTATACTTTGTTTCGGTCGAGTTCCCCATTCAAATGCATGTAACAGTGAGAAACGCACTGTCTTGGCGAAAGAAAGCGTTTTTGTACAACTTCATAGAAATAGCTGTAACTTTTGATAGAAGACTCAGACAAACATGTTTATGTCCTTATATTATAGAACTCAAGGTCTCCGTGCTGGGAAAACAGGTTTTGCAGCTGTTTGAGCTAAGATTTCCAAGTTATTCACATAATGAAAACCTATACTTTGTTTCGGTCGAGTTCCCCATTCAAATGCATGTAACAGTGAGAAACGCACTGTCTTGGCGAAAGAAAGCGTTTTTGTACAACTTCATATGAATAGCTGTAACTTTTGATAGAAGACTCGGATACACATGTTTATGGCTTTATCTTATAGAACTCAAGGTTCCCGTGCTGGGAAAACAGGTTTTGCAGCTGTTTGAGCTAAGATTTCCAAGTTATTCACATAATGAAAACCTATACTTTGTTTCGGTCGAGTTCCCCATTCAAATGCATGTAACAGTGAGAAACGCACTGTCTTGGCGAAAGAAAGCGTTTTTGTACAACTTCATATGAATAGCTGTAACTTTTGATAGAAGCCTCGGATACACATGTTTATGGCCTTATATTATAGAACTCAAGGTTCCCGTGCTGGGAAAACAGGTTTTGCAGCTGTTTGAGCTAAGATTTCCAAGTTATTCACATAATGAAAACCTATACTTTGTTTCGGTCGAGTTCCCCATTCAAATGCATGTAACAGTGAGAAACGCACTGTCTTGGCGAAAGAAAGCGTTTTTGTACAACTTCATATGAATAGCTGTAACTTTTGATAGAAGACTCGGATACACATGTTTATGGCTTTATCTTATAGAACTCAAGGTTCCCGTGCTGGGAAAACAGGTTTTGCAGCTGTTTGAGCTAAGATTTCCAAGTTATTCACATAATGAAAACCTGTACTTTGTTTCGGTCGAGTTCCCCATTCAAATGCATGTAACAGTGAGAAACGCACTGTCTTGGCGAAAGAAAGCGTTTTTGTACAACTTCATATGAATAGCTGTAACTTTTGATAGAAGACTCGGATACACATGTTTATGGCTTTATCTTATAGAACTCAAGGTTCCCGTGCTGGGAAAACAGGTTTTGCAGCTGTTTGAGCTAAGATTTCCAAGTTATTCACATAATGAAAACCTATACTTTGTTTCGGTCGAGTTCCCCATTCAAATGCATGTAACAGTGAGAAACGCACTGTCTTGGCGAAAGAAAGCGTTTTTGTACAACTTCATATGAATAGCTGTAACTTTTGATAGAAGACTCGGATACACATGTTTATGGCTTTATCTTATAGAACTCAAGGTTCCCGTGCTGGGAAAACAGGTTTTGCAGCTGTTTGAGCTAAGATTTCCAAGTTATTCACATAATGAAAACCTATACTTTGTTTCGGTCGAGTTCCCCATTCAAATGCATGTAACAGTGAGAAACGCACTGTCTTGGCGAAAGAAAGCGTTTTTGTACAACTTCATAGAAATAGCTGTAACTTTTGATAGAAGACTCAGACAAACATGTTTATGGCCTTATATTATAGAACTCAAGGTCTCCGTGCTGGGAAAACAGGTTTTGCAGCTGTTTGAGCTAAGATTTCCAAGTTATTCACATAATGAAAACCTATACTTTGTTTCGGTCGAGTTCCCAATTCAAATGCATGTAACAGTGAGAAACGCACTGTCTTGGCGAAAGAAAGCGTTTTTGTACAACTTCATATGAATAGCTGTAACTTTTGATAGAAGACTCGGATACACATGTTTATGGCTTTATCTTGTAGAACTCAAGGTTCCCGTGCTGGGAAAACAGGTTTTGCAGCTGTTTGAGCTAAGATTTCCAAGTTATTCACATAATGAAAACCTGTACTTTGTTTCGGTCGAGTTCCCCATTCAAATGCATGTAACAGTGAGAAACGCACTGTCTTGGCGAAAGAAAGCGTTTTTGTACAACTTCATATGAATAGCTGTAACTTTTGATAGAAGACTCGGATACACATGTTTATGGCTTTATCTTATAGAACTCAAGGTTCCCGTGCTGGGAAAACAGGTTTTGCAGCTGTTTGAGCTAAGATTTCCAAGTTATTCACATAATGAAAACCTATACTTTGTTTCGGTCGAGTTCCCCATTCAAATGCATGTAACAGTGAGAAACGCACTGTCTTGGCGAAAGAAAGCGTTTTTGTACAATTTCATAGAAATAGCTGTAACTTTTGATAGAAGACTCAGACAAACATGTTTATGGCCTTATATTATAGAACTCAAGGTTCCCGTGCTGGGAAAACAGGTTTTGCAGCTGTTTGAGCTAAGATTTCCAAGTTATTCACATAATGAAAACCTATACTTTGTTTCGGTCGAGTTCCCCATTCAAATGCATGTAACAGTGAGAAACGCACTGTCTTGGCGAAAGAAAGCGTTTTTGTACAACTTCATAGAAATAGCTGTAAATTTTGATAGAAGACTCAGACAAACATGTTTATGGCCTTATATTATAGAACTCAAGGTCTCCGTGCTGGGAAAACAGGTTTTGCAGCTGTTTGAGCTAAGATTTCCAAGTTATTCACATAATGAAAACCTATACTTTGTTTCGGTCGAGTTCCCCATTCAAATGCATGTAACAGTGAGAAACGCACTGTCTTGGCGAAAGAAAGCGTTTTTGTACAACTTCATAGAAATAGCTGTAAATTTTGATAGAAGACTCAGACAAACATGTTTATGGCCTTATATTATAGAACTCAAGGTCTCCGTGCTGGGAAAACAGGTTTTGCAGCTGTTTGAGCTAAGATTTCCAAGTTATTCACATAATGAAAACCTATACTTTGTTTCGGTCGAGTTCCCCATTCAAATGCATGTAACAGTGAGAAACGCACTGTCTTGGCGAAAGAAAGCGTTTTTGTACAACTTCATATGAATAGCTGTAACTTTTGATAGAAGACTCGGATACACATGTTTATGGCTTTATCTTATAGAACTCAAGGTTCCCGTGCTGGGCAAACAGGTTTTGCAGCTGTTTGAGCTAAGATTTCCAAGTTATTCACATAATGAAAACCTATACTTTGTTTCGGTCGAGTTCCCCATTCAAATGCATGTAACAGTGAGAAACGCACTGTCTTGGCGAAAGAAAGCGTTTTTGTACAACTTCATAGAAATAGCTGTAACTTTTGATAGAAGACTCAGACAAACATGTTTATGTCCTTATATTATAGAACTCAAGGTCTCCGTGCTGGGAAAACAGGTTTTGCAGCTGTTTGAGCTAAGATTTCCAAGTTATTCACATAATGAAAACCTATACTTTGTTTCGGTCGAGTTCCCCATTCAAATGCATGTAACAGTGAGAAACGCACTGTCTTGGCGAAAGAAAGCGTTTTTGTACAACTTCATATGAATAGCTGTAACTTTTGATAGAAGACTCGGATACACATGTTTATGGCTTTATCTTATAGAACTCAAGGTTCCCGTGCTGGGAAAACAGGTTTTGCAGCTGTTTGAGCTAAGATTTCCAAGTTATTCACATAATGAAAACCTATACTTTGTTTCGGTCGAGTTCCCCATTCAAATGCATGTAACAGTGAGAAACGCACTGTCTTGGCGAAAGAAAGCGTTTTTGTACAACTTCATATGAATAGCTGTAACTTTTGATAGAAGCCTCGGATACACATGTTTATGGCCTTATATTATAGAACTCAAGGTTCCCGTGCTGGGAAAACAGGTTTTGCAGCTGTTTGAGCTAAGATTTCCAAGTTATTCACATAATGAAAACCTATACTTTGTTTCGGTCGAGTTCCCCATTCAAATGCATGTAACAGTGAGAAACGCACTGTCTTGGCGAAAGAAAGCGTTTTTGTACAACTTCATATGAATAGCTGTAACTTTTGATAGAAGACTCGGATACACATGTTTATGGCTTTATCTTATAGAACTCAAGGTTCCCGTGCTGGGAAAACAGGTTTTGCAGCTGTTTGAGCTAAGATTTCCAAGTTATTCACATAATGAAAACCTGTACTTTGTTTCGGTCGAGTTCCCCATTCAAATGCATGTAACAGTGAGAAACGCACTGTCTTGGCGAAAGAAAGCGTTTTTGTACAACTTCATATGAATAGCTGTAACTTTTGATAGAAGACTCGGATACACATGTTTATGGCTTTATCTTATAGAACTCAAGGTTCCCGTGCTGGGAAAACAGGTTTTGCAGCTGTTTGAGCTAAGATTTCCAAGTTATTCACATAATGAAAACCTATACTTTGTTTCGGTCGAGTTCCCCATTCAAATGCATGTAACAGTGAGAAACGCACTGTCTTGGCGAAAGAAAGCGTTTTTGTACAACTTCATATGAATAGCTGTAACTTTTGATAGAAGACTCGGATACACATGTTTATGGCTTTATCTTATAGAACTCAAGGTTCCCGTGCTGGGAAAACAGGTTTTGCAGCTGTTTGAGCTAAGATTTCCAAGTTATTCACATAATGAAAACCTATACTTTGTTTCGGTCGAGTTCCCCATTCAAATGCATGTAACAGTGAGAAACGCACTGTCTTGGCGAAAGAAAGCGTTTTTGTACAACTTCATAGAAATAGCTGTAACTTTTGATAGAAGACTCAGACAAACATGTTTATGGCCTTATATTATAGAACTCAAGGTCTCCGTGCTGGGAAAACAGGTTTTGCAGCTGTTTGAGCTAAGATTTCCAAGTTATTCACATAATGAAAACCTATACTTTGTTTCGGTCGAGTTCCCCATTCAAATGCATGTAACAGTGAGAAACGCACTGTCTTGGCGAAAGAAAGCGTTTTTGTACAACTTCATATGAATAGCTGTAACTTTTGATAGAAGACTCGGATACACATGTTTATGGCTTTATCTTGTAGAACTCAAGGTTCCCGTGCTGGGAAAACAGGTTTTGCAGCTGTTTGAGCTAAGATTTCCAAGTTATTCACATAATGAAAACCTGTACTTTGTTTCGGTCGAGTTCCCCATTCAAATGCATGTAACAGTGAGAAACGCACTGTCTTGGCGAAAGAAAGCGTTTTTGTACAACTTCATATGAATAGCTGTAACTTTTGATAGAAGACTCGGATACACATGTTTATGGCTTTATCTTATAGAACTCAAGGTTCCCGTGCTGGGAAAACAGGTTTTGCAGCTGTTTGAGCTAAGATTTCCAAGTTATTCACATAATGAAAACCTATACTTTGTTTCGGTCGAGTTCCCCATTCAAATGCATGTAACAGTGAGAAACGCACTGTCTTGGCGAAAGAAAGCGTTTTTGTACAATTTCATAGAAATAGCTGTAACTTTTGATAGAAGACTCAGACAAACATGTTTATGGCCTTATATTATAGAACTCAAGGTCTCCGTGCTGGGAAAACAGGTTTTGCAGCTGTTTGAGCTAAGATTTCCAAGTTATTCACATAATGAAAACCTATACTTTGTTTCGGTCGAGTTCCCCATTCAAATGCATGTAACAGTGAGAAACGCACTGTCTTGGCGAAAGAAAGCGTTTTTGTACAACTTCATAGAAATAGCTGTAAATTTTGATAGAAGACTCAGACAAACATGTTTATGGCCTTATATTATAGAACTCAAGGTCTCCGTGCTGGGAAAACAGGTTTTGCAGCTGTTTGAGCTAAGATTTCCAAGTTATTCACATAATGAAAACCTATACTTTGTTTCGGTCGAGTTCCCCATTCAAATGCATGTAACAGTGAGAAACGCACTGTCTTGGCGAAAGAAAGCGTTTTTGTACAACTTCATATGAATAGCTGTAACTTTTGATAGAAGACTCGGATACACATGTTTATGGCTTTATCTTATAGAACTCAAGGTTCCCGTGCTGGGCAAACAGGTTTTGCAGCTGTTTGAGCTAAGATTTCCAAGTTATTCACATAATGAAAACCTATACTTTGTTTCGGTCGAGTTCCCCATTCAAATGCATGTAACAGTGAGAAACGCACTGTCTTGGCGAAAGAAAGCGTTTTTGTACAACTTCATAGAAATAGCTGTAACTTTTGATAGAAGACTCAGACAAACATGTTTATGTCCTTATATTATAGAACTCAAGGTCTCCGTGCTGGGAAAACAGGTTTTGCAGCTGTTTGAGCTAAGATTTCCAAGTTATTCACATAATGAAAACCTATACTTTGTTTCGGTCGAGTTCCCCATTCAAATGCATGTAACAGTGAGAAACGCACTGTCTTGGCGAAAGAAAGCGTTTTTGTACAACTTCATATGAATAGCTGTAACTTTTGATAGAAGACTCGGATACACATGTTTATGGCTTTATCTTATAGAACTCAAGGTTCCCGTGCTGGGAAAACAGGTTTTGCAGCTGTTTGAGCTAAGATTTCCAAGTTATTCACATAATGAAAACCTATACTTTGTTTCGGTCGAGTTCCCCATTCAAATGCATGTAACAGTGAGAAACGCACTGTCTTGGCGAAAGAAAGCGTTTTTGTACAACTTCATATGAATAGCTGTAACTTTTGATAGAAGCCTCGGATACACATGTTTATGGCCTTATATTATAGAACTCAAGGTTCCCGTGCTGGGAAAACAGGTTTTGCAGCTGTTTGAGCTAAGATTTCCAAGTTATTCACATAATGAAAACCTATACTTTGTTTCGGTCGAGTTCCCCATTCAAATGCATGTAACAGTGAGAAACGCACTGTCTTGGCGAAAGAAAGCGTTTTTGTACAACTTCATATGAATAGCTGTAACTTTTGATAGAAGACTCGGATACACATGTTTATGGCTTTATCTTATAGAACTCAAGGTTCCCGTGCTGGGAAAACAGGTTTTGCAGCTGTTTGAGCTAAGATTTCCAAGTTATTCACATAATGAAAACCTGTACTTTGTTTCGGTCGAGTTCCCCATTCAAATGCATGTAACAGTGAGAAACGCACTGTCTTGGCGAAAGAAAGCGTTTTTGTACAACTTCATATGAATAGCTGTAACTTTTGATAGAAGACTCGGATACACATGTTTATGGCTTTATCTTATAGAACTCAAGGTTCCCGTGCTGGGAAAACAGGTTTTGCAGCTGTTTGAGCTAAGATTTCCAAGTTATTCACATAATGAAAACCTATACTTTGTTTCGGTCGAGTTCCCCATTCAAATGCATGTAACAGTGAGAAACGCACTGTCTTGGCGAAAGAAAGCGTTTTTGTACAACTTCATATGAATAGCTGTAACTTTTGATAGAAGACTCGGATACACATGTTTATGGCTTTATCTTATAGAACTCAAGGTTCCCGTGCTGGGAAAACAGGTTTTGCAGCTGTTTGAGCTAAGATTTCCAAGTTATTCACATAATGAAAACCTATACTTTGTTTCGGTCGAGTTCCCCATTCAAATGCATGTAACAGTGAGAAACGCACTGTCTTGGCGAAAGAAAGCGTTTTTGTACAACTTCATAGAAATAGCTGTAACTTTTGATAGAAGACTCAGACAAACATGTTTATGGCCTTATATTATAGAACTCAAGGTCTCCGTGCTGGGAAAACAGGTTTTGCAGCTGTTTGAGCTAAGATTTCCAAGTTATTCACATAATGAAAACCTATACTTTGTTTCGGTCGAGTTCCCCATTCAAATGCATGTAACAGTGAGAAACGCACTGTCTTGGCGAAAGAAAGCGTTTTTGTACAACTTCATATGAATAGCTGTAACTTTTGATAGAAGACTCGGATACACATGTTTATGGCTTTATCTTGTAGAACTCAAGGTTCCCGTGCTGGGAAAACAGGTTTTGCAGCTGTTTGAGCTAAGATTTCCAAGTTATTCACATAATGAAAACCTGTACTTTGTTTCGGTCGAGTTCCCCATTCAAATGCATGTAACAGTGAGAAACGCACTGTCTTGGCGAAAGAAAGCGTTTTTGTACAACTTCATATGAATAGCTGTAACTTTTGATAGAAGACTCGGATACACATGTTTATGGCTTTATCTTATAGAACTCAAGGTTCCCGTGCTGGGAAAACAGGTTTTGCAGCTGTTTGAGCTAAGATTTCCAAGTTATTCACATAATGAAAACCTATACTTTGTTTCGGTCGAGTTCCCCATTCAAATGCATGTAACAGTGAGAAACGCACTGTCTTGGCGAAAGAAAGCGTTTTTGTACAATTTCATAGAAATAGCTGTAACTTTTGATAGAAGACTCAGACAAACATGTTTATGGCCTTATATTATAGAACTCAAGGTCTCCGTGCTGGGAAAACAGGTTTTGCAGCTGTTTGAGCTAAGATTTCCAAGTTATTCACATAATGAAAACCTATACTTTGTTTCGGTCGAGTTCCCCATTCAAATGCATGTAACAGTGAGAAACGCACTGTCTTGGCGAAAGAAAGCGTTTTTGTACAACTTCATAGAAATAGCTGTAAATTTTGATAGAAGACTCAGACAAACATGTTTATGGCCTTATATTATAGAACTCAAGGTCTCCGTGCTGGGAAAACAGGTTTTGCAGCTGTTTGAGCTAAGATTTCCAAGTTATTCACATAATGAAAACCTATACTTTGTTTCGGTCGAGTTCCCCATTCAAATGCATGTAACAGTGAGAAACGCACTGTCTTGGCGAAAGAAAGCGTTTTTGTACAACTTCATAGAAATAGCTGTAAATTTTGATAGAAGACTCAGACAAACATGTTTATGGCCTTATATTATAGAACTCAAGGTCTCCGTGCTGGGAAAACAGGTTTTGCAGCTGTTTGAGCTAAGATTTCCAAGTTATTCACATAATGAAAACCTATACTTTGTTTCGGTCGAGTTCCCCATTCAAATGCATGTAACAGTGAGAAACGCACTGTCTTGGCGAAAGAAAGCGTTTTTGTACAACTTCATATGAATAGCTGTAACTTTTGATAGAAGACTCGGATACACATGTTTATGGCTTTATCTTATAGAACTCAAGGTTCCCGTGCTGGGCAAACAGGTTTTGCAGCTGTTTGAGCTAAGATTTCCAAGTTATTCACATAATGAAAACCTATACTTTGTTTCGGTCGAGTTCCCCATTCAAATGCATGTAACAGTGAGAAACGCACTGTCTTGGCGAAAGAAAGCGTTTTTGTACAACTTCATAGAAATAGCTGTAACTTTTGATAGAAGACTCAGACAAACATGTTTATGTCCTTATATTATAGAACTCAAGGTCTCCGTGCTGGGAAAACAGGTTTTGCAGCTGTTTGAGCTAAGATTTCCAAGTTATTCACATAATGAAAACCTATACTTTGTTTCGGTCGAGTTCCCCATTCAAATGCATGTAACAGTGAGAAACGCACTGTCTTGGCGAAAGAAAGCGTTTTTGTACAACTTCATATGAATAGCTGTAACTTTTGATAGAAGACTCGGATACACATGTTTATGGCTTTATCTTATAGAACTCAAGGTTCCCGTGCTGGGAAAACAGGTTTTGCAGCTGTTTGAGCTAAGATTTCCAAGTTATTCACATAATGAAAACCTATACTTTGTTTCGGTCGAGTTCCCCATTCAAATGCATGTAACAGTGAGAAACGCACTGTCTTGGCGAAAGAAAGCGTTTTTGTACAACTTCATATGAATAGCTGTAACTTTTGATAGAAGCCTCGGATACACATGTTTATGGCCTTATATTATAGAACTCAAGGTTCCCGTGCTGGGAAAACAGGTTTTGCAGCTGTTTGAGCTAAGATTTCCAAGTTATTCACATAATGAAAACCTATACTTTGTTTCGGTCGAGTTCCCCATTCAAATGCATGTAACAGTGAGAAACGCACTGTCTTGGCGAAAGAAAGCGTTTTTGTACAACTTCATATGAATAGCTGTAACTTTTGATAGAAGACTCGGATACACATGTTTATGGCTTTATCTTATAGAACTCAAGGTTCCCGTGCTGGGAAAACAGGTTTTGCAGCTGTTTGAGCTAAGATTTCCAAGTTATTCACATAATGAAAACCTGTACTTTGTTTCGGTCGAGTTCCCCATTCAAATGCATGTAACAGTGAGAAACGCACTGTCTTGGCGAAAGAAAGCGTTTTTGTACAACTTCATATGAATAGCTGTAACTTTTGATAGAAGACTCGGATACACATGTTTATGGCTTTATCTTATAGAACTCAAGGTTCCCGTGCTGGGAAAACAGGTTTTGCAGCTGTTTGAGCTAAGATTTCCAAGTTATTCACATAATGAAAACCTATACTTTGTTTCGGTCGAGTTCCCCATTCAAATGCATGTAACAGTGAGAAACGCACTGTCTTGGCGAAAGAAAGCGTTTTTGTACAACTTCATAGAAATAGCTGTAACTTTTGATAGAAGACTCGGATACACATGTTTATGGCTTTATCTTATAGAACTCAAGGTTCCCGTGCTGGGCAAACAGGTTTTGCAGCTGTTTGAGCTAAGATTTCCAAGTTATTCACATAATGAAAACCTATACTTTGTTTCGGTCGAGTTCCCCATTCAATTGCATGTAACAGTGAGAAACGCACTGTCTTGGCGAAAGAAAGCGTTTTTGTACAACTTCATAGAAATAGCTGTAACTTTTGATAGAAGACTCAGACAAACATGTTTATGGCCTTATATTATAGAACTCAAGGTCTCCGTGCTGGGAAAACAGGTTTTGCAGCTGTTTGAGCTAAGATTTCCAAGTTATTCACATAATGAAAACCTATACTTTGTTTCGGTCGAGTTCCCCATTCAAATGCATGTAACAGTGAGAAACGCACTGTCTTGGCGAAAGAAAGCGTTTTTGTACAACTTCATATGAATAGCTGTAACTTTTGATAGAAGACTCGGATACACATGTTTATGGCTTTATCTTATAGAACTCAAGGTTCCCGTGCTGGGAAAACAGGTTTTGCAGCTGTTTGAGCTAAGATTTCCAAGTTATTCACATAATGAAAACCTATACTTTGTTTCGGTCGAGTTCCCCATTCAAATGCATGTAACAGTGAGAAACGCACTGTCTTGGCGAAAGAAAGCGTTTTTGTACAACTTCATATGAATAGCTGTAACTTTTGATAGAAGCCTCGGATACACATGTTTATGGCCTTATATTATAGAACTCAAGGTTCCCGTGCTGGGAAAACAGGTTTTGCAGCTGTTTGAGCTAAGATTTCCAAGTTATTCACATAATGAAAACCTATACTTTGTTTCGGTCGAGTTCCCCATTCAAATGCATGTAACAGTGAGAAACGCACTGTCTTGGCGAAAGAAAGCGTTTTTGTACAACTTCATATGAATAGCTGTAACTTTTGATAGAAGACTCGGATACACATGTTTATGGCTTTATCTTATAGAACTCAAGGTTCCCGTGCTGGGAAAACAGGTTTTGCAGCTGTTTGAGCTAAGATTTCCAAGTTATTCACATAATGAAAACCTGTACTTTGTTTCGGTCGAGTTCCCCATTCAAATGCATGTAACAGTGAGAAACGCACTGTCTTGGCGAAAGAAAGCGTTTTTGTACAACTTCATATGAATAGCTGTAACTTTTGATAGAAGACTCGGATACACATGTTTATGGCTTTATCTTATAGAACTCAAGGTTCCCGTGCTGGGAAAACAGGTTTTGCAGCTGTTTGAGCTAAGATTTCCAAGTTATTCACATAATGAAAACCTATACTTTGTTTCGGTCGAGTTCCCCATTCAAATGCATGTAACAGTGAGAAACGCACTGTCTTGGCGAAAGAAAGCGTTTTTGTACAACTTCATAGAAATAGCTGTAACTTTTGATAGAAGACTCAGACAAACATGTTTATGGCCTTATATTATAGAACTCAAGGTCTCCGTGCTGGGAAAACAGGTTTTGCAGCTGTTTGAGCTAAGATTTCCAAGTTATTCACATAATGAAAACCTATACTTTGTTTCGGTCGAGTTCCCCATTCAAATGCATGTAACAGTGAGAAACGCACTGTCTTGGCGAAAGAAAGCGTTTTTGTACAACTTCATAGAAATAGCTGTAACTTTTGATAGAAGACTCAGACAAACATGTTTATGGCCTTATATTATAGAACTCAAGGTCTCCGTGCTGGGAAAACAGGTTTTGCAGCTGTTTGAGCTAAGATTTCCAAGTTATTCACATAATGAAAACCTATACTTTGTTTCGGTCGAGTTCCCCATTCAAATGCATGTAACAGTGAGAAACGCACTGTCTTGGCGAAAGAAAGCGTTTTTGTACAACTTCATATGAATAGCTGTAACTTTTGATAGAAGCCTCGGATACACATGTTTATGGCTTTATCTTATAGAACTCAAGGTTCCCGTGCTGGGAAAACAGGTTTTGCAGCTGTTTGAGCTAAGATTTCCAAGTTATTCACATAATGAAAACCTATACTTTGTTTCGGTCGAGTTCCCCATTCAAATGCATGTAACAGTGAGAAACGCACTGTCTTGGCGAAAGAAAGCGTTTTTGTACAACTTCATATGAATAGCTGTAACTTTTGATAGAAGACTCGGATACACATGTTTATGGCTTTATCTTATAGAACTCAAGGTTCCCGTGCTGGGCAAACAGGTTTTGCAGCTGTTTGAGCTAAGATTTCCAAGTTATTCACATAATGAAAACCTATACTTTGTTTCGGTCGAGTTCCCCATTCAATTGCATGTAACAGTGAGAAACGCACTGTCTTGGCGAAAGAAAGCGTTTTTGTACAACTTCATAGAAATAGCTGTAACTTTTGATAGAAGACTCAGACAAACATGTTTATGGCCTTATATTATAGAACTCAAGGTCTCCGTGCTGGGAAAACAGGTTTTGCAGCTGTTTGAGCTAAGATTTCCAAGTTATTCACATAATGAAAACCTATACTTTGTTTCGGTCGAGTTCCCCATTCAAATGCATGTAACAGTGAGAAACGCACTGTCTTGGCGAAAGAAAGCGTTTTGTACAACTTCATAGAAATAGCTGTAACTTTTGATAGAAGACTCAGACAAACATGTTTATGGCCTTATATTATAGAACTCAAGGTCCCCGTGCTGGGAAAACAGGTTTTGCAGCTGTTTGAGCTAAGATTTCCAAATTATTCACATAATGAAAACCTATACTTTGTTTCGGTCGAGTTCCCCATTCAAATGCATGTAACAGTGAGAAACGCACTGTCTTGGCGAAAGAAAGCGTTTTTGTACAACTTCATATGAATAGCTGTAACTTTTGATAGAAGACTCGGATACACATGTTTATGGCTTTATCTTATAGAACTCAAGGTTCCCGTGCTGGGCAAACAGGTTTTGCAGCTGTTTGAGCTAAGATTTCCAAGTTATTCACATAATGAAAACCTATACTTTGTTTCGGTCGAGTTCCCCATTCAAATGCATGTAACAGTGAGAAACGCACTGTCTTGGCGAAAGAAAGCGTTTTTGTACAACTTCATATGAATAGCTGTAACTTTTGATAGAAGCCTCGGATACACATGTTTATGGCTTTATCTTATAGAACTCAAGGTTCCCGTGCTGGGAAAACAGGTTTTGCAGCTGTTTGAGCTAAGATTTCCAAGTTATTCACATAATGAAAACCTATACTTTGTTTCGGTCGAGTTCCCCATTCAAATGCATGTAACAGTGAGAAACGCACTGTCTTGGCGAAAGAAAGCGTTTTTGTACAACTTCATATGAATAGCTGTAACTTTTGATAGAAGACTCGGATACACATGTTTATGGCTTTATCTTATAGAACTCAAGGTTCCCGTGCTGGGAAAACAGGTTTTGCAGCTGTTTGAGCTAAGATTTCCAAGTTATTCACATAATGAAAACCTGTACTTTGTTTCGGTCGAGTTCCCCATTCAAATGCATGTAACAGTGAGAAACGCACTGTCTTGGCGAAAGAAAGCGTTTTTGTACAACTTCATATGAATAGCTGTAACTTTTGATAGAAGACTCGGATACACATGTTTATGGCTTTATCTTATAGAACTCAAGGTTCCCGTGCTGGGAAAACAGGTTTTGCAGCTGTTTGAGCTAAGATTTCCAAGTTATTCACATAATGAAAACCTATACTTTGTTTCGGTCGAGTTCCCCATTCAAATGCATGTAACAGTGAGAAACGCACTGTCTTGGCGAAAGAAAGCGTTTTTGTACAACTTCATAGAAATAGCTGTAACTTTTGATAGAAGACTCAGACAAACATGTTTATGGCCTTATATTATAGAACTCAAGGTCTCCGTGCTGGGAAAACAGGTTTTGCAGCTGTTTGAGCTAAGATTTCCAAGTTATTCACATAATGAAAACCTATACTTTGTTTCGGTCGAGTTCCCCATTCAAATGCATGTAACAGTGAGAAACGCACTGTCTTGGCGAAAGAAAGCGTTTTTGTACAACTTCATAGAAATAGCTGTAACTTTTGATAGAAGACTCAGACAAACATGTTTATGGCCTTATATTATAGAACTCAAGGTCTCCGTGCTGGGAAAACAGGTTTTGCAGCTGTTTGAGCTAAGATTTCCAAGTTATTCACATAATGAAAACCTATACTTTGTTTCGGTCGAGTTCCCCATTCAAATGCATGTAACAGTGAGAAACGCACTGTCTTGGCGAAAGAAAGCGTTTTGTACAACTTCATAGAAATAGCTGTAACTTTTGATAGAAGACTCAGACAAACATGTTTATGGCCTTATATTATAGAACTCAAGGTCCCCGTGCTGGGAAAACAGGTTTTGCAGCTGTTTGAGCTAAGATTTCCAAATTATTCACATAATGAAAACCTATACTTTGTTTCGGTCGAGTTCCCCATTCAAATGCATGTAACAGTGAGAAACGCACTGTCTTGGCGAAAGAAAGCGTTTTTGTACAACTTCATATGAATAGCTGTAACTTTTGATAGAAGACTCGGATACACATGTTTATGGCTTTATCTTATAGAACTCAAGGTTCCCGTGCTGGGCAAACAGGTTTTGCAGCTGTTTGAGCTAAGATTTCCAAGTTATTCACATAATGAAAACCTATACTTTGTTTCGGTCGAGTTCCCCATTCAAATGCATGTAACAGTGAGAAACGCACTGTCTTGGCGAAAGAAAGCGTTTTTGTACAACTTCATATGAATAGCTGTAACTTTTGATAGAAGCCTCGGATACACATGTTTATGGCTTTATCTTATAGAACTCAAGGTTCCCGTGCTGGGAAAACAGGTTTTGCAGCTGTTTGAGCTAAGATTTCCAAGTTATTCACATAATGAAAACCTATACTTTGTTTCGGTCGAGTTCCCCATTCAAATGCATGTAACAGTGAGAAACGCACTGTCTTGGCGAAATTAAGCGTTGTTGTACAACTTCATAGAAATAGCTGTAACTTTTGATAGAAGACTCAGACAAACATGTTTATGGCCTTATATTATAGAACTCAAGGTCCCCGTGCTGGGAAAACAGGTTTTGCAGCTGTTTGAGCTAAGATTTCCAAGTTATTCACATAATGAAAACCTATACTTTGTTTCGGTCGAGTTCCCCATTCAAATGCATGTAACAGTGAGAAACGCACTGTCTTGGCGAAAGAAAGCGTTTTTGTACAACTTCATATGAATAGCTGTAACTTTTGATAGAAGACTCGGATACACATGTTTATGGCTTTATCTTATAGAACTCAAGGTTCCCGTGCTGGGCAAACAGGTTTTGCAGCTGTTTGAGCTAAGATTTCCAAGTTATTCACATAATGAAAACCTATACTTTGTTTCGGTCGAGTTCCCCATTCAAATGCATGTAACAGTGAGAAACGCACTGTCTTGGCGAAAGAAAGCGTTTTTGTACAACTTCATAGAAATAGCTGTAACTTTTGATAGAAGACTCAGACAAACATGTTTATGTCCTTATATTATAGAACTCAAGGTCTCCGTGCTGGGAAAACAGGTTTTGCAGCTGTTTGAGCTAAGATTTCCAAGTTATTCACATAATGAAAACCTATACTTTGTTTCGGTCGAGTTCCCCATTCAAATGCATGTAACAGTGAGAAACGCACTGTCTTGGCGAAAGAAAGCGTTTTTGTACAACTTCATATGAATAGCTGTAACTTTTGATAGAAGACTCGGATACACATGTTTATGGCTTTATCTTATAGAACTCAAGGTTCCCGTGCTGGGCAAACAGGTTTTGCAGCTGTTTGAGCTAAGATTTCCAAGTTATTCACATAATGAAAACCTATACTTTGTTTCGGTCGAGTTCCCCATTCAAATGCATGTAACAGTGAGAAACGCACTGTCTTGGCGAAAGAAAGCGTTTTTGTACAACTTCATATGAATAGCTGTAACTTTTGATAGAAGCCTCGGATACACATGTTTATGGCCTTATATTATAGAACTCAAGGTTCCCGTGCTGGGAAAACAGGTTTTGCAGCTGTTTGAGCTAAGATTTCCAAGTTATTCACATAATGAAAACCTGTACTTTGTTTCGGTCGAGTTCCCCATTCAAATGCATGTAACAGTGAGAAACGCACTGTCTTGGCGAAAGAAAGCGTTTTTGTACAACTTCATATGAATAGCTGTAACTTTTGATAGAAGACTCGGATACACATGTTTATGGCTTTATCTTATAGAACTCAAGGTTCCCGTGCTGGGCAAACAGGTTTTGCAGCTGTTTGAGCTAAGATTTCCAAGTTATTCACATAATGAAAACCTATACTTTGTTTCGGTCGAGTTCCCCATTCAATTGCATGTAACAGTGAGAAACGCACTGTCTTGGCGAAAGAAAGCGTTTTTGTACAACTTCATAGAAATAGCTGTAACTTTTGATAGAAGACTCAGACAAACATGTTTATGGCCTTATATTATAGAACTCAAGGTCTCCGTGCTGGGAAAACAGGTTTTGCAGCTGTTTGAGCTAAGATTTCCAAGTTATTCACATAATGAAAACCTATACTTTGTTTCGGTCGAGTTCCCCATTCAAATGCATGTAACAGTGAGAAACGCACTGTCTTGGCGAAAGAAAGCGTTTTGTACAACTTCATAGAAATAGCTGTAACTTTTGATAGAAGACTCAGACAAACATGTTTATGGCCTTATATTATAGAACTCAAGGTCCCCGTGCTGGGAAAACAGGTTTTGCAGCTGTTTGAGCTAAGATTTCCAAATTATTCACATAATGAAAACCTATACTTTGTTTCGGTCGAGTTCCCCATTCAAATGCATGTAACAGTGAGAAACGCACTGTCTTGGCGAAAGAAAGCGTTTTTGTACAACTTCATATGAATAGCTGTAACTTTTGATAGAAGCCTCGGATACACATGTTTATGGCTTTATCTTATAGAACTCAAGGTTCCCGTGCTGGGAAAACAGGTTTTGCAGCTGTTTGAGCTAAGATTTCCAAGTTATTCACATAATGAAAACCTATACTTTGTTTCGGTCGAGTTCCCCATTCAAATGCATGTAACAGTGAGAAACGCACTGTCTTGGCGAAAGAAAGCGTTTTTGTACAACTTCATATGAATAGCTGTAACTTTTGATAGAAGACTCGGATACACATGTTTATGGCTTTATCTTATAGAACTCAAGGTTCCCGTGCTGGGCAAACAGGTTTTGCAGCTGTTTGAGCTAAGATTTCCAAGTTATTCACATAATGAAAACCTATACTTTGTTTCGGTCGAGTTCCCCATTCAATTGCATGTAACAGTGAGAAACGCACTGTCTTGGCGAAAGAAAGCGTTTTTGTACAACTTCATAGAAATAGCTGTAACTTTTGATAGAAGACTCAGACAAACATGTTTATGGCCTTATATTATAGAACTCAAGGTCTCCGTGCTGGGAAAACAGGTTTTGCAGCTGTTTGAGCTAAGATTTCCAAGTTATTCACATAATGAAAACCTATACTTTGTTTCGGTCGAGTTCCCCATTCAAATGCATGTAACAGTGAGAAACGCACTGTCTTGGCGAAAGAAAGCGTTTTGTACAACTTCATAGAAATAGCTGTAACTTTTGATAGAAGACTCAGACAAACATGTTTATGGCCTTATATTATAGAACTCAAGGTCCCCGTGCTGGGAAAACAGGTTTTGCAGCTGTTTGAGCTAAGATTTCCAAATTATTCACATAATGAAAACCTATACTTTGTTTCGGTCGAGTTCCCCATTCAAATGCATGTAACAGTGAGAAACGCACTGTCTTGGCGAAAGAAAGCGTTTTTGTACAACTTCATATGAATAGCTGTAACTTTTGATAGAAGACTCGGATACACATGTTTATGGCTTTATCTTATAGAACTCAAGGTTCCCGTGCTGGGCAAACAGGTTTTGCAGCTGTTTGAGCTAAGATTTCCAAGTTATTCACATAATGAAAACCTATACTTTGTTTCGGTCGAGTTCCCCATTCAAATGCATGTAACAGTGAGAAACGCACTGTCTTGGCGAAAGAAAGCGTTTTGTACAACTTCATAGAAATAGCTGTAACTTTTGATAGAAGACTCAGACAAACGTGTTTATGGCCTTATATTATAGAACTCAAGGTCCCCGTGCTGGGAAAACAGGTTTTGCAGCTGTTTGAGCTAAGATTTCCAAATTATTCACATAATGAAAACCTATACTTTGTTTCGGTCGAGTTCCCCATTCAAATGCATGTAACAGTGAGAAACGCACTGTCTTGGCGAAAGAAAGCGTTTTTGTACAACTTCATATGAATAGCTGTAACTTTTGATAGAAGACTCGGATACACATGTTTATGGCTTTATCTTATAGAACTCAAGGTTCCCGTGCTGGGCAAACAGGTTTTGCAGCTGTTTGAGCTAAGATTTCCAAGTTATTCACATAATGAAAACCTATACTTTGTTTCGGTCGAGTTCCCCATTCAATTGCATGTAACAGTGAGAAACGCACTGTCTTGGCGAAAGAAAGCGTTTTTGTACAACTTCATAGAAATAGCTGTAACTTTTGATAGAAGACTCAGACAAACATGTTTATGGCCTTATATTATAGAACTCAAGGTCCCCGTGCTGGGAAAACAGGTTTTGCAGCTGTTTGAGCTAAGATTTCCAAATTATTCACATAATGAAAACCTATACTTTGTTTCGGTCGAGTTCCCCATTCAAATGCATGTAACAGTGAGAAACGCACTGTCTTGGCGAAAGAAAGCGTTTTTGTACAACTTCATATGAATAGCTGTAACTTTTGATAGAAGACTCGGATACACATGTTTATGGCTTTATCTTATAGAACTCAAGGTTCCCGTGCTGGGAAAACAGGTTTTGCAGCTGTTTGAGCTAAGATTTCCAAGTTATTCACATAATGAAAACCTATACTTTGTTTCGGTCGAGTTCCCCATTCAAATGCATGTAACAGTGAGAAACGCACTGTCTTGGCGAAAGAAAGCGTTTTTGTACAACTTCATAGAAATAGCTGTAACTTTTGATAGAAGACTCAGACAAACATGTTTATGGCCTTATATTATAGAACTCAAGGTCTCCGTGCTGGGAAAACAGGTTTTGCAGCTGTTTGAGCTAAGATTTCCAAGTTATTCACATAATGAAAACCTATACTTTGTTTCGGTCGAGTTCCCCATTCAAATGCATGTAACAGTGAGAAACGCACTGTCTTGGCGAAAGAAAGCGTTTTTGTACAACTTCATAGAAATAGCTGTAACTTTTGATAGAAGACTCAGACAAACATGTTTATGGCCTTATATTATAGAACTCAAGGTCTCCGTGCTGGGAAAACAGGTTTTGCAGCTGTTTGAGCTAAGATTTCCAAGTTATTCACATAATGAAAACCTATACTTTGTTTCGGTCGAGTTCCCCATTCAAATGCATGTAACAGTGAGAAACGCACTGTCTTGGCGAAAGAAAGCGTTTTTGTACAACTTCATATGAATAGCTGTAACTTTTGATAGAAGCCTCGGATACACATGTTTATGGCTTTATCTTATAGAACTCAAGGTTCCCGTGCTGGGAAAACAGGTTTTGCAGCTGTTTGAGCTAAGATTTCCAAGTTATTCACATAATGAAAACCTATACTTTGTTTCGGTCGAGTTCCCCATTCAAATGCATGTAACAGTGAGAAACGCACTGTCTTGGCGAAAGAAAGCGTTTTTGTACAACTTCATATGAATAGCTGTAACTTTTGATAGAAGACTCGGATACACATGTTTATGGCTTTATCTTATAGAACTCAAGGTTCCCGTGCTGGGCAAACAGGTTTTGCAGCTGTTTGAGCTAAGATTTCCAAGTTATTCACATAATGAAAACCTATACTTTGTTTCGGTCGAGTTCCCCATTCAATTGCATGTAACAGTGAGAAACGCACTGTCTTGGCGAAAGAAAGCGTTTTTGTACAACTTCATAGAAATAGCTGTAACTTTTGATAGAAGACTCAGACAAACATGTTTATGGCCTTATATTATAGAACTCAAGGTCTCCGTGCTGGGAAAACAGGTTTTGCAGCTGTTTGAGCTAAGATTTCCAAGTTATTCACATAATGAAAACCTATACTTTGTTTCGGTCGAGTTCCCCATTCAAATGCATGTAACAGTGAGAAACGCACTGTCTTGGCGAAAGAAAGCGTTTTGTACAACTTCATAGAAATAGCTGTAACTTTTGATAGAAGACTCAGACAAACATGTTTATGGCCTTATATTATAGAACTCAAGGTCCCCGTGCTGGGAAAACAGGTTTTGCAGCTGTTTGAGCTAAGATTTCCAAATTATTCACATAATGAAAACCTATACTTTGTTTCGGTCGAGTTCCCCATTCAAATGCATGTAACAGTGAGAAACGCACTGTCTTGGCGAAAGAAAGCGTTTTTGTACAACTTCATATGAATAGCTGTAACTTTTGATAGAAGACTCGGATACACATGTTTATGGCTTTATCTTATAGAACTCAAGGTTCCCGTGCTGGGCAAACAGGTTTTGCAGCTGTTTGAGCTAAGATTTCCAAGTTATTCACATAATGAAAACCTATACTTTGTTTCGGTCGAGTTCCCCATTCAAATGCATGTAACAGTGAGAAACGCACTGTCTTGGCGAAAGAAAGCGTTTTTGTACAACTTCATATGAATAGCTGTAACTTTTGATAGAAGCCTCGGATACACATGTTTATGGCTTTATCTTATAGAACTCAAGGTTCCCGTGCTGGGAAAACAGGTTTTGCAGCTGTTTGAGCTAAGATTTCCAAGTTATTCACATAATGAAAACCTATACTTTGTTTCGGTCGAGTTCCCCATTCAAATGCATGTAACAGTGAGAAACGCACTGTCTTGGCGAAATTAAGCGTTGTTGTACAACTTCATAGAAATAGCTGTAACTTTTGATAGAAGACTCAGACAAACATGTTTATGGCCTTATATTATAGAACTCAAGGTCCCCGTGCTGGGAAAACAGGTTTTGCAGCTGTTTGAGCTAAGATTTCCAAGTTATTCACATAATGAAAACCTATACTTTGTTTCGGTCGAGTTCCCCATTCAAATGCATGTAACAGTGAGAAACGCACTGTCTTGGCGAAAGAAAGCGTTTTTGTACAACTTCATATGAATAGCTGTAACTTTTGATAGAAGACTCGGATACACATGTTTATGGCTTTATCTTATAGAACTCAAGGTTCCCGTGCTGGGCAAACAGGTTTTGCAGCTGTTTGAGCTAAGATTTCCAAGTTATTCACATAATGAAAACCTATACTTTGTTTCGGTCGAGTTCCCCATTCAAATGCATGTAACAGTGAGAAACGCACTGTCTTGGCGAAAGAAAGCGTTTTTGTACAACTTCATAGAAATAGCTGTAACTTTTGATAGAAGACTCAGACAAACATGTTTATGTCCTTATATTATAGAACTCAAGGTCTCCGTGCTGGGAAAACAGGTTTTGCAGCTGTTTGAGCTAAGATTTCCAAGTTATTCACATAATGAAAACCTATACTTTGTTTCGGTCGAGTTCCCCATTCAAATGCATGTAACAGTGAGAAACGCACTGTCTTGGCGAAAGAAAGCGTTTTTGTACAACTTCATATGAATAGCTGTAACTTTTGATAGAAGACTCGGATACACATGTTTATGGCTTTATCTTATAGAACTCAAGGTTCCCGTGCTGGGCAAACAGGTTTTGCAGCTGTTTGAGCTAAGATTTCCAAGTTATTCACATAATGAAAACCTATACTTTGTTTCGGTCGAGTTCCCCATTCAAATGCATGTAACAGTGAGAAACGCACTGTCTTGGCGAAAGAAAGCGTTTTTGTACAACTTCATATGAATAGCTGTAACTTTTGATAGAAGCCTCGGATACACATGTTTATGGCCTTATATTATAGAACTCAAGGTTCCCGTGCTGGGAAAACAGGTTTTGCAGCTGTTTGAGCTAAGATTTCCAAGTTATTCACATAATGAAAACCTATACTTTGTTTCGGTCGAGTTCCCCATTCAAATGCATGTAACAGTGAGAAACGCACTGTCTTGGCGAAAGAAAGCGTTTTTGTACAACTTCATATGAATAGCTGTAACTTTTGATAGAAGACTCGGATACACATGTTTATGGCTTTATCTTATAGAACTCAAGGTTCCCGTGCTGGGAAAACAGGTTTTGCAGCTGTTTGAGCTAAGATTTCCAAGTTATTCACATAATGAAAACCTGTACTTTGTTTCGGTCGAGTTCCCCATTCAAATGCATGTAACAGTGAGAAACGCACTGTCTTGGCGAAAGAAAGCGTTTTTGTACAACTTCATATGAATAGCTGTAACTTTTGATAGAAGACTCGGATACACATGTTTATGGCTTTATCTTATAGAACTCAAGGTTCCCGTGCTGGGCAAACAGGTTTTGCAGCTGTTTGAGCTAAGATTTCCAAGTTATTCACATAATGAAAACCTATACTTTGTTTCGGTCGAGTTCCCCATTCAATTGCATGTAACAGTGAGAAACGCACTGTCTTGGCGAAAGAAAGCGTTTTTGTACAACTTCATAGAAATAGCTGTAACTTTTGATAGAAGACTCAGACAAACATGTTTATGGCCTTATATTATAGAACTCAAGGTCTCCGTGCTGGGAAAACAGGTTTTGCAGCTGTTTGAGCTAAGATTTCCAAGTTATTCACATAATGAAAACCTATACTTTGTTTCGGTCGAGTTCCCCATTCAAATGCATGTAACAGTGAGAAACGCACTGTCTTGGCGAAAGAAAGCGTTTTGTACAACTTCATAGAAATAGCTGTAACTTTTGATAGAAGACTCAGACAAACATGTTTATGGCCTTATATTATAGAACTCAAGGTCCCCGTGCTGGGAAAACAGGTTTTGCAGCTGTTTGAGCTAAGATTTCCAAATTATTCACATAATGAAAACCTATACTTTGTTTCGGTCGAGTTCCCCATTCAAATGCATGTAACAGTGAGAAACGCACTGTCTTGGCGAAAGAAAGCGTTTTTGTACAACTTCATATGAATAGCTGTAACTTTTGATAGAAGCCTCGGATACACATGTTTATGGCTTTATCTTATAGAACTCAAGGTTCCCGTGCTGGGAAAACAGGTTTTGCAGCTGTTTGAGCTAAGATTTCCAAGTTATTCACATAATGAAAACCTATACTTTGTTTCGGTCGAGTTCCCCATTCAAATGCATGTAACAGTGAGAAACGCACTGTCTTGGCGAAAGAAAGCGTTTTTGTACAACTTCATATGAATAGCTGTAACTTTTGATAGAAGACTCGGATACACATGTTTATGGCTTTATCTTATAGAACTCAAGGTTCCCGTGCTGGGCAAACAGGTTTTGCAGCTGTTTGAGCTAAGATTTCCAAGTTATTCACATAATGAAAACCTATACTTTGTTTCGGTCGAGTTCCCCATTCAATTGCATGTAACAGTGAGAAACGCACTGTCTTGGCGAAAGAAAGCGTTTTTGTACAACTTCATAGAAATAGCTGTAACTTTTGATAGAAGACTCAGACAAACATGTTTATGGCCTTATATTATAGAACTCAAGGTCTCCGTGCTGGGAAAACAGGTTTTGCAGCTGTTTGAGCTAAGATTTCCAAGTTATTCACATAATGAAAACCTATACTTTGTTTCGGTCGAGTTCCCCATTCAAATGCATGTAACAGTGAGAAACGCACTGTCTTGGCGAAAGAAAGCGTTTTGTACAACTTCATAGAAATAGCTGTAACTTTTGATAGAAGACTCAGACAAACATGTTTATGGCCTTATATTATAGAACTCAAGGTCCCCGTGCTGGGAAAACAGGTTTTGCAGCTGTTTGAGCTAAGATTTCCAAATTATTCACATAATGAAAACCTATACTTTGTTTCGGTCGAGTTCCCCATTCAAATGCATGTAACAGTGAGAAACGCACTGTCTTGGCGAAAGAAAGCGTTTTTGTACAACTTCATATGAATAGCTGTAACTTTTGATAGAAGACTCGGATACACATGTTTATGGCTTTATCTTATAGAACTCAAGGTTCCCGTGCTGGGCAAACAGGTTTTGCAGCTGTTTGAGCTAAGATTTCCAAGTTATTCACATAATGAAAACCTATACTTTGTTTCGGTCGAGTTCCCCATTCAAATGCATGTAACAGTGAGAAACGCACTGTCTTGGCGAAAGAAAGCGTTTTGTACAACTTCATAGAAATAGCTGTAACTTTTGATAGAAGACTCAGACAAACATGTTTATGGCCTTATATTATAGAACTCAAGGTCCCCGTGCTGGGAAAACAGGTTTTGCAGCTGTTTGAGCTAAGATTTCCAAATTATTCACATAATGAAAACCTATACTTTGTTTCGGTCGAGTTCCCCATTCAAATGCATGTAACAGTGAGAAACGCACTGTCTTGGCGAAAGAAAGCGTTTTTGTACAACTTCATATGAATAGCTGTAACTTTTGATAGAAGACTCGGATACACATGTTTATGGCTTTATCTTATAGAACTCAAGGTTCCCGTGCTGGGCAAACAGGTTTTGCAGCTGTTTGAGCTAAGATTTCCAAGTTATTCACATAATGAAAACCTATACTTTGTTTCGGTCGAGTTCCCCATTCAATTGCATGTAACAGTGAGAAACGCACTGTCTTGGCGAAAGAAAGCGTTTTTGTACAACTTCATAGAAATAGCTGTAACTTTTGATAGAAGACTCAGACAAACATGTTTATGGCCTTATATTATAGAACTCAAGGTCCCCGTGCTGGGAAAACAGGTTTTGCAGCTGTTTGAGCTAAGATTTCCAAATTATTCACATAATGAAAACCTATACTTTGTTTCGGTCGAGTTCCCCATTCAAATGCATGTAACAGTGAGAAACGCACTGTCTTGGCGAAAGAAAGCGTTTTTGTACAACTTCATATGAATAGCTGTAACTTTTGATAGAAGCCTCGGATACACATGTTTATGGCTTTATCTTATAGAACTCAAGGTTCCCGTGCTGGGAAAACAGGTTTTGCAGCTGTTTGAGCTAAGATTTCCAAGTTATTCACATAATGAAAACCTATACTTTGTTTCGGTCGAGTTCCCCATTCAAATGCATGTAACAGTGAGAAACGCACTGTCTTGGCGAAAGAAAGCGTTTTTGTACAACTTCATATGAATAGCTGTAACTTTTGATAGAAGACTCGGATACACATGTTTATGGCTTTATCTTATAGAACTCAAGGTTCCCGTGCTGGGCAAACAGGTTTTGCAGCTGTTTGAGCTAAGATTTCCAAGTTATTCACATAATGAAAACCTATACTTTGTTTCGGTCGAGTTCCCCATTCAAATGCATGTAACAGTGAGAAACGCACTGTCTTGGCGAAAGAAAGCGTTTTTGTACAACTTCATATGAATAGCTGTAACTTTTGATAGAAGCCTCGGATACACATGTTTATGGCCTTATATTATAGAACTCAAGGTTCCCGTGCTGGGAAAACAGGTTTTGCAGCTGTTTGAGCTAAGATTTCCAAGTTATTCACATAATGAAAACCTATACTTTGTTTCGGTCGAGTTCCCCATTCAAATGCATGTAACAGTGAGAAACGCACTGTCTTGGCGAAAGAAAGCGTTTTTGTACAACTTCATATGAATAGCTGTAACTTTTGATAGAAGACTCGGATACACATGTTTATGGCTTTATCTTATAGAACTCAAGGTTCCCGTGCTGGGAAAACAGGTTTTGCAGCTGTTTGAGCTAAGATTTCCAAGTTATTCACATAATGAAAACCTGTACTTTGTTTCGGTCGAGTTCCCCATTCAAATGCATGTAACAGTGAGAAACGCACTGTCTTGGCGAAAGAAAGCGTTTTTGTACAACTTCATATGAATAGCTGTAACTTTTGATAGAAGACTCGGATACACATGTTTATGGCTTTATCTTATAGAACTCAAGGTTCCCGTGCTGGGAAAACAGGTTTTGCAGCTGTTTGAGCTAAGATTTCCAAGTTATTCACATAATGAAAACCTATACTTTGTTTCGGTCGAGTTCCCCATTCAAATGCATGTAACAGTGAGAAACGCACTGTCTTGGCGAAAGAAAGCGTTTTTGTACAACTTCATATGAATAGCTGTAACTTTTGATAGAAGCCTCGGATACACATGTTTATGGCCTTATATTATAGAACTCAAGGTTCCCGTGCTGGGAAAACAGGTTTTGCAGCTGTTTGAGCTAAGATTTCCAAGTTATTCACATAATGAAAACCTATACTTTGTTTCGGTCGAGTTCCCCATTCAAATGCATGTAACAGTGAGAAACGCACTGTCTTGGCGAAAGAAAGCGTTTTTGTACAACTTCATATGAATAGCTGTAACTTTTGATAGAAGACTCGGATACACATGTTTATGGCTTTATCTTATAGAACTCAAGGTTCCCGTGCTGGGAAAACAGGTTTTGCAGCTGTTTGAGCTAAGATTTCCAAGTTATTCACATAATGAAAACCTGTACTTTGTTTCGGTCGAGTTCCCCATTCAAATGCATGTAACAGTGAGAAACGCACTGTCTTGGCGAAAGAAAGCGTTTTTGTACAACTTCATATGAATAGCTGTAACTTTTGATAGAAGACTCGGATACACATGTTTATGGCTTTATCTTATAGAACTCAAGGTTCCCGTGCTGGGCAAACAGGTTTTGCAGCTGTTTGAGCTAAGATTTCCAAGTTATTCACATAATGAAAACCTATACTTTGTTTCGGTCGAGTTCCCCATTCAATTGCATGTAACAGTGAGAAACGCACTGTCTTGGCGAAAGAAAGCGTTTTTGTACAACTTCATAGAAATAGCTGTAACTTTTGATAGAAGACTCAGACAAACATGTTTATGGCCTTATATTATAGAACTCAAGGTCTCCGTGCTGGGAAAACAGGTTTTGCAGCTGTTTGAGCTAAGATTTCCAAGTTATTCACATAATGAAAACCTATACTTTGTTTCGGTCGAGTTCCCCATTCAAATGCATGTAACAGTGAGAAACGCACTGTCTTGGCGAAAGAAAGCGTTTTGTACAACTTCATAGAAATAGCTGTAACTTTTGATAGAAGACTCAGACAAACATGTTTATGGCCTTATATTATAGAACTCAAGGTCCCCGTGCTGGGAAAACAGGTTTTGCAGCTGTTTGAGCTAAGATTTCCAAATTATTCACATAATGAAAACCTATACTTTGTTTCGGTCGAGTTCCCCATTCAAATGCATGTAACAGTGAGAAACGCACTGTCTTGGCGAAAGAAAGCGTTTTTGTACAACTTCATATGAATAGCTGTAACTTTTGATAGAAGCCTCGGATACACATGTTTATGGCTTTATCTTATAGAACTCAAGGTTCCCGTGCTGGGAAAACAGGTTTTGCAGCTGTTTGAGCTAAGATTTCCAAGTTATTCACATAATGAAAACCTATACTTTGTTTCGGTCGAGTTCCCCATTCAAATGCATGTAACAGTGAGAAACGCACTGTCTTGGCGAAAGAAAGCGTTTTTGTACAACTTCATATGAATAGCTGTAACTTTTGATAGAAGACTCGGATACACATGTTTATGGCTTTATCTTATAGAACTCAAGGTTCCCGTGCTGGGCAAACAGGTTTTGCAGCTGTTTGAGCTAAGATTTCCAAGTTATTCACATAATGAAAACCTATACTTTGTTTCGGTCGAGTTCCCCATTCAATTGCATGTAACAGTGAGAAACGCACTGTCTTGGCGAAAGAAAGCGTTTTTGTACAACTTCATAGAAATAGCTGTAACTTTTGATAGAAGACTCAGACAAACATGTTTATGGCCTTATATTATAGAACTCAAGGTCTCCGTGCTGGGAAAACAGGTTTTGCAGCTGTTTGAGCTAAGATTTCCAAGTTATTCACATAATGAAAACCTATACTTTGTTTCGGTCGAGTTCCCCATTCAAATGCATGTAACAGTGAGAAACGCACTGTCTTGGCGAAAGAAAGCGTTTTGTACAACTTCATAGAAATAGCTGTAACTTTTGATAGAAGACTCAGACAAACATGTTTATGGCCTTATATTATAGAACTCAAGGTCCCCGTGCTGGGAAAACAGGTTTTGCAGCTGTTTGAGCTAAGATTTCCAAATTATTCACATAATGAAAACCTATACTTTGTTTCGGTCGAGTTCCCCATTCAAATGCATGTAACAGTGAGAAACGCACTGTCTTGGCGAAAGAAAGCGTTTTTGTACAACTTCATATGAATAGCTGTAACTTTTGATAGAAGACTCGGATACACATGTTTATGGCTTTATCTTATAGAACTCAAGGTTCCCGTGCTGGGCAAACAGGTTTTGCAGCTGTTTGAGCTAAGATTTCCAAGTTATTCACATAATGAAAACCTATACTTTGTTTCGGTCGAGTTCCCCATTCAAATGCATGTAACAGTGAGAAACGCACTGTCTTGGCGAAAGAAAGCGTTTTGTACAACTTCATAGAAATAGCTGTAACTTTTGATAGAAGACTCAGACAAACATGTTTATGGCCTTATATTATAGAACTCAAGGTCCCCGTGCTGGGAAAACAGGTTTTGCAGCTGTTTGAGCTAAGATTTCCAAGTTATTCACATAATGAAAACCTATACTTTGTTTCGGTCGAGTTCCCCATTCAAATGCATGTAACAGTGAGAAACGCACTGTCTTGGCGAAAGAAAGCGTTTTTGTACAACTTCATATGAATAGCTGTAACTTTTGATAGAAGACTCGGATACACATGTTTATGGCTTTATCTTATAGAACTCAAGGTTCCCGTGCTGGGCAAACAGGTTTTGCAGCTGTTTGAGCTAAGATTTCCAAGTTATTCACATAATGAAAACCTATACTTTGTTTCGGTCGAGTTCCCCATTCAAATGCATGTAACAGTGAGAAACGCACTGTCTTGGCGAAAGAAAGCGTTTTTGTACAACTTCATAGAAATAGCTGTAACTTTTGATAGAAGACTCAGACAAACATGTTTATGGCCTTATATTATAGAACTCAAGGTCCCCGTGCTGGGAAAACAGGTTTTGCAGCTGTTTGAGCTAAGATTTCCAAATTATTCACATAATGAAAACCTATACTTTGTTTCGGTCGAGTTCCCCATTCAAATGCATGTAACAGTGAGAAACGCACTGTCTTGGCGAAAGAAAGCGTTTTTGTACAACTTCATATGAATAGCTGTAACTTTTGATAGAAGCCTCGGATACACATGTTTATGGCTTTATCTTATAGAACTCAAGGTTCCCGTGCTGGGAAAACAGGTTTTGCAGCTGTTTGAGCTAAGATTTCCAAGTTATTCACATAATGAAAACCTATACTTTGTTTCGGTCGAGTTCCCCATTCAAATGCATGTAACAGTGAGAAACGCACTGTCTTGGCGAAAGAAAGCGTTTTTGTACAACTTCATATGAATAGCTGTAACTTTTGATAGAAGACTCGGATACACATGTTTATGGCTTTATCTTATAGAACTCAAGGTTCCCGTGCTGGGCAAACAGGTTTTGCAGCTGTTTGAGCTAAGATTTCCAAGTTATTCACATAATGAAAACCTATACTTTGTTTCGGTCGAGTTCCCCATTCAAATGCATGTAACAGTGAGAAACGCACTGTCTTGGCGAAAGAAAGCGTTTTTGTACAACTTCATATGAATAGCTGTAACTTTTGATAGAAGCCTCGGATACACATGTTTATGGCCTTATATTATAGAACTCAAGGTTCCCGTGCTGGGAAAACAGGTTTTGCAGCTGTTTGAGCTAAGATTTCCAAGTTATTCACATAATGAAAACCTATACTTTGTTTCGGTCGAGTTCCCCATTCAAATGCATGTAACAGTGAGAAACGCACTGTCTTGGCGAAAGAAAGCGTTTTTGTACAACTTCATATGAATAGCTGTAACTTTTGATAGAAGACTCGGATACACATGTTTATGGCTTTATCTTATAGAACTCAAGGTTCCCGTGCTGGGAAAACAGGTTTTGCAGCTGTTTGAGCTAAGATTTCCAAGTTATTCACATAATGAAAACCTGTACTTTGTTTCGGTCGAGTTCCCCATTCAAATGCATGTAACAGTGAGAAACGCACTGTCTTGGCGAAAGAAAGCGTTTTTGTACAACTTCATATGAATAGCTGTAACTTTTGATAGAAGACTCGGATACACATGTTTATGGCTTTATCTTATAGAACTCAAGGTTCCCGTGCTGGGAAAACAGGTTTTGCAGCTGTTTGAGCTAAGATTTCCAAGTTATTCACATAATGAAAACCTATACTTTGTTTCGGTCGAGTTCCCCATTCAAATGCATGTAACAGTGAGAAACGCACTGTCTTGGCGAAAGAAAGCGTTTTTGTACAACTTCATATGAATAGCTGTAACTTTTGATAGAAGACTCGGATACACATGTTTATGGCTTTATCTTATAGAACTCAAGGTTCCCGTGCTGGGCAAACAGGTTTTGCAGCTGTTTGAGCTAAGATTTCCAAGTTATTCACATAATGAAAACCTATACTTTGTTTCGGTCGAGTTCCCCATTCAAATGCATGTAACAGTGAGAAACGCACTGTCTTGGCGAAAGAAAGCGTTTTTGTACAACTTCATAGAAATAGCTGTAACTTTTGATAGAAGACTCAGACAAACATGTTTATGGCCTTATATTATAGAACTCAAGGTCTCCGTGCTGGGAAAACAGGTTTTGCAGCTGTTTGAGCTAAGATTTCCAAGTTATTCACATAATGAAAACCTATACTTTGTTTCGGTCGAGTTCCCCATTCAAATGCATGTAACAGTGAGAAACGCACTGTCTTGGCGAAAGAAAGCGTTTTGTACAACTTCATAGAAATAGCTGTAACTTTTGATAGAAGACTCAGACAAACATGTTTATGGCCTTATATTATAGAACTCAAGGTCCCCGTGCTGGGAAAACAGGTTTTGCAGCTGTTTGAGCTAAGATTTCCAAATTATTCACATAATGAAAACCTATACTTTGTTTCGGTCGAGTTCCCCATTCAAATGCATGTAACAGTGAGAAACGCACTGTCTTGGCGAAAGAAAGCGTTTTTGTACAACTTCATATGAATAGCTGTAACTTTTGATAGAAGACTCGGATACACATGTTTATGGCTTTATCTTATAGAACTCAAGGTTCCCGTGCTGGGAAAACAGGTTTTGCAGCTGTTTGAGCTAAGATTTCCAAGTTATTCACATAATGAAAACCTATACTTTGTTTCGGTCGAGTTCCCCATTCAAATGCATGTAACAGTGAGAAACGCACTGTCTTGGCGAAAGAAAGCGTTTTTGTACAACTTCATATGAATAGCTGTAACTTTTGATAGAAGACTCGGATACACATGTTTATGGCTTTATCTTATAGAACTCAAGGTTCCCGTGCTGGGCAAACAGGTTTTGCAGCTGTTTGAGCTAAGATTTCCAAGTTATTCACATAATGAAAACCTATACTTTGTTTCGGTCGAGTTCCCCATTCAAATGCATGTAACAGTGAGAAACGCACTGTCTTGGCGAAAGAAAGCGTTTTGTACAACTTCATAGAAATAGCTGTAACTTTTGATAGAAGACTCAGACAAACATGTTTATGGCCTTATATTATAGAACTCAAGGTCCCCGTGCTGGGAAAACAGGTTTTGCAGCTGTTTGAGCTAAGATTTCCAAATTATTCACATAATGAAAACCTATACTTTGTTTCGGTCGAGTTCCCCATTCAAATGCATGTAACAGTGAGAAACGCACTGTCTTGGCGAAAGAAAGCGTTTTTGTACAACTTCATATGAATAGCTGTAACTTTTGATAGAAGACTCGGATACACATGTTTATGGCTTTATCTTATAGAACTCAAGGTTCCCGTGCTGGGCAAACAGGTTTTGCAGCTGTTTGAGCTAAGATTTCCAAGTTATTCACATAATGAAAACCTATACTTTGTTTCGGTCGAGTTCCCCATTCAAATGCATGTAACAGTGAGAAACGCACTGTCTTGGCGAAAGAAAGCGTTTTGTACAACTTCATAGAAATAGCTGTAACTTTTGATAGAAGACTCAGACAAACATGTTTATGGCCTTATATTATAGAACTCAAGGTCCCCGTGCTGGGAAAACAGGTTTTGCAGCTGTTTGAGCTAAGATTTCCAAATTATTCACATAATGAAAACCTATACTTTGTTTCGGTCGAGTTCCCCATTCAAATGCATGTAACAGTGAGAAACGCACTGTCTTGGCGAAAGAAAGCGTTTTTGTACAACTTCATATGAATAGCTGTAACTTTTGATAGAAGACTCGGATACACATGTTTATGGCTTTATCTTATAGAACTCAAGGTTCCCGTGCTGGGCAAACAGGTTTTGCAGCTGTTTGAGCTAAGATTTCCAAGTTATTCACATAATGAAAACCTATACTTTGTTTCGGTCGAGTTCCCCATTCAAATGCATGTAACAGTGAGAAACGCACTGTCTTGGCGAAAGAAAGCGTTTTTGTACAACTTCATAGAAATAGCTGTAACTTTTGATAGAAGACTCAGACAAACATGTTTATGGCCTTATATTATAGAACTCAAGGTCTCCGTGCTGGGAAAACAGGTTTTGCAGCTGTTTGAGCTAAGATTTCCAAGTTATTCACATAATGAAAACCTATACTTTGTTTCGGTCGAGTTCCCCATTCAAATGCATGTAACAGTGAGAAACGCACTGTCTTGGCGAAAGAAAGCGTTTTGTACAACTTCATAGAAATAGCTGTAACTTTTGATAGAAGACTCAGACAAACATGTTTATGGCCTTATATTATAGAACTCAAGGTCCCCGTGCTGGGAAAACAGGTTTTGCAGCTGTTTGAGCTAAGATTTCCAAATTATTCACATAATGAAAACCTATACTTTGTTTCGGTCGAGTTCCCCATTCAAATGCATGTAACAGTGAGAAACGCACTGTCTTGGCGAAAGAAAGCGTTTTTGTACAACTTCATATGAATAGCTGTAACTTTTGATAGAAGACTCGGATACACATGTTTATGGCTTTATCTTATAGAACTCAAGGTTCCCGTGCTGGGAAAACAGGTTTTGCAGCTGTTTGAGCTAAGATTTCCAAGTTATTCACATAATGAAAACCTATACTTTGTTTCGGTCGAGTTCCCCATTCAAATGCATGTAACAGTGAGAAACGCACTGTCTTGGCGAAAGAAAGCGTTTTTGTACAACTTCATATGAATAGCTGTAACTTTTGATAGAAGACTCGGATACACATGTTTATGGCTTTATCTTATAGAACTCAAGGTTCCCGTGCTGGGCAAACAGGTTTTGCAGCTGTTTGAGCTAAGATTTCCAAGTTATTCACATAATGAAAACCTATACTTTGTTTCGGTCGAGTTCCCCATTCAAATGCATGTAACAGTGAGAAACGCACTGTCTTGGCGAAAGAAAGCGTTTTTGTACAACTTCATATGAATAGCTGTAACTTTTGATAGAAGACTCGGATACACATGTTTATGGCTTTATCTTATAGAACTCAAGGTTCCCGTGCTGGGCAAACAGGTTTTGCAGCTGTTTGAGCTAAGATTTCCAAGTTATTCACATAATGAAAACCTATACTTTGTTTCGGTCGAGTTCCCCATTCAAATGCATGTAACAGTGAGAAACGCACTGTCTTGGCGAAAGAAAGCGTTTTGTACAACTTCATAGAAATAGCTGTAACTTTTGATAGAAGACTCAGACAAACATGTTTATGGCCTTATATTATAGAACTCAAGGTCCCCGTGCTGGGAAAACAGGTTTTGCAGCTGTTTGAGCTAAGATTTCCAAATTATTCACATAATGAAAACCTATACTTTGTTTCGGTCGAGTTCCCCATTCAAATGCATGTAACAGTGAGAAACGCACTGTCTTGGCGAAAGAAAGCGTTTTTGTACAACTTCATATGAATAGCTGTAACTTTTGATAGAAGACTCGGATACACATGTTTATGGCTTTATCTTATAGAACTCAAGGTTCCCGTGCTGGGCAAACAGGTTTTGCAGCTGTTTGAGCTAAGATTTCCAAGTTATTCACATAATGAAAACCTATACTTTGTTTCGGTCGAGTTCCCCATTCAAATGCATGTAACAGTGAGAAACGCACTGTCTTGGCGAAAGAAAGCGTTTTGTACAACTTCATAGAAATAGCTGTAACTTTTGATAGAAGACTCAGACAAACATGTTTATGGCCTTATATTATAGAACTCAAGGTCCCCGTGCTGGGAAAACAGGTTTTGCAGCTGTTTGAGCTAAGATTTCCAAGTTATTCACATAATGAAAACCTATACTTTGTTTCGGTCGAGTTCCCCATTCAAATGCATGTAACAGTGAGAAACGCACTGTCTTGGCGAAAGAAAGCGTTTTTGTACAACTTCATATGAATAGCTGTAACTTTTGATAGAAGACTCGGATACACATGTTTATGGCTTTATCTTATAGAACTCAAGGTTCCCGTGCTGGGCAAACAGGTTTTGCAGCTGTTTGAGCTAAGATTTCCAAGTTATTCACATAATGAAAACCTATACTTTGTTTCGGTCGAGTTCCCCATTCAAATGCATGTAACAGTGAGAAACGCACTGTCTTGGCGAAAGAAAGCGTTTTTGTACAACTTCATAGAAATAGCTGTAACTTTTGATAGAAGACTCAGACAAACATGTTTATGGCCTTATATTATAGAACTCAAGGTCTCCGTGCTGGGAAAACAGGTTTTGCAGCTGTTTGAGCTAAGATTTCCAAGTTATTCACATAATGAAAACCTATACTTTGTTTCGGTCGAGTTCCCCATTCAAATGCATGTAACAGTGAGAAACGCACTGTCTTGGCGAAAGAAAGCGTTTTGTACAACTTCATAGAAATAGCTGTAACTTTTGATAGAAGACTCAGACAAACATGTTTATGGCCTTATATTATAGAACTCAAGGTCCCCGTGCTGGGAAAACAGGTTTTGCAGCTGTTTGAGCTAAGATTTCCAAATTATTCACATAATGAAAACCTATACTTTGTTTCGGTCGAGTTCCCCATTCAAATGCATGTAACAGTGAGAAACGCACTGTCTTGGCGAAAGAAAGCGTTTTTGTACAACTTCATATGAATAGCTGTAACTTTTGATAGAAGCCTCGGATACACATGTTTATGGCTTTATCTTATAGAACTCAAGGTTCCCGTGCTGGGAAAACAGGTTTTGCAGCTGTTTGAGCTAAGATTTCCAAGTTATTCACATAATGAAAACCTATACTTTGTTTCGGTCGAGTTCCCCATTCAAATGCATGTAACAGTGAGAAACGCACTGTCTTGGCGAAAGAAAGCGTTTTTGTACAACTTCATATGAATAGCTGTAACTTTTGATAGAAGACTCGGATACACATGTTTATGGCTTTATCTTATAGAACTCAAGGTTCCCGTGCTGGGCAAACAGGTTTTGCAGCTGTTTGAGCTAAGATTTCCAAGTTATTCACATAATGAAAACCTATACTTTGTTTCGGTCGAGTTCCCCATTCAATTGCATGTAACAGTGAGAAACGCACTGTCTTGGCGAAAGAAAGCGTTTTTGTACAACTTCATAGAAATAGCTGTAACTTTTGATAGAAGACTCAGACAAACATGTTTATGGCCTTATATTATAGAACTCAAGGTCTCCGTGCTGGGAAAACAGGTTTTGCAGCTGTTTGAGCTAAGATTTCCAAGTTATTCACATAATGAAAACCTATACTTTGTTTCGGTCGAGTTCCCCATTCAAATGCATGTAACAGTGAGAAACGCACTGTCTTGGCGAAAGAAAGCGTTTTGTACAACTTCATAGAAATAGCTGTAACTTTTGATAGAAGACTCAGACAAACATGTTTATGGCCTTATATTATAGAACTCAAGGTCCCCGTGCTGGGAAAACAGGTTTTGCAGCTGTTTGAGCTAAGATTTCCAAATTATTCACATAATGAAAACCTATACTTTGTTTCGGTCGAGTTCCCCATTCAAATGCATGTAACAGTGAGAAACGCACTGTCTTGGCGAAAGAAAGCGTTTTTGTACAACTTCATATGAATAGCTGTAACTTTTGATAGAAGCCTCGGATACACATGTTTATGGCTTTATCTTATAGAACTCAAGGTTCCCGTGCTGGGAAAACAGGTTTTGCAGCTGTTTGAGCTAAGATTTCCAAGTTATTCACATAATGAAAACCTATACTTTGTTTCGGTCGAGTTCCCCATTCAAATGCATGTAACAGTGAGAAACGCACTGTCTTGGCGAAAGAAAGCGTTTTTGTACAACTTCATATGAATAGCTGTAACTTTTGATAGAAGACTCGGATACACATGTTTATGGCTTTATCTTATAGAACTCAAGGTTCCCGTGCTGGGCAAACAGGTTTTGCAGCTGTTTGAGCTAAGATTTCCAAGTTATTCACATAATGAAAACCTATACTTTGTTTCGGTCGAGTTCCCCATTCAAATGCATGTAACAGTGAGAAACGCACTGTCTTGGCGAAAGAAAGCGTTTTTGTACAACTTCATATGAATAGCTGTAACTTTTGATAGAAGCCTCGGATACACATGTTTATGGCCTTATATTATAGAACTCAAGGTTCCCGTGCTGGGAAAACAGGTTTTGCAGCTGTTTGAGCTAAGATTTCCAAGTTATTCACATAATGAAAACCTATACTTTGTTTCGGTCGAGTTCCCCATTCAAATGCATGTAACAGTGAGAAACGCACTGTCTTGGCGAAAGAAAGCGTTTTTGTACAACTTCATATGAATAGCTGTAACTTTTGATAGAAGACTCGGATACACATGTTTATGGCTTTATCTTATAGAACTCAAGGTTCCCGTGCTGGGAAAACAGGTTTTGCAGCTGTTTGAGCTAAGATTTCCAAGTTATTCACATAATGAAAACCTGTACTTTGTTTCGGTCGAGTTCCCCATTCAAATGCATGTAACAGTGAGAAACGCACTGTCTTGGCGAAAGAAAGCGTTTTTGTACAACTTCATATGAATAGCTGTAACTTTTGATAGAAGACTCGGATACACATGTTTATGGCTTTATCTTATAGAACTCAAGGTTCCCGTGCTGGGAAAACAGGTTTTGCAGCTGTTTGAGCTAAGATTTCCAAGTTATTCACATAATGAAAACCTATACTTTGTTTCGGTCGAGTTCCCCATTCAAATGCATGTAACAGTGAGAAACGCACTGTCTTGGCGAAAGAAAGCGTTTTTGTACAACTTCATAGAAATAGCTGTAACTTTTGATAGAAGCCTCGGATACACATGTTTATGGCCTTATATTATAGAACTCAAGGTTCCCGTGCTGGGAAAACAGGTTTTGCAGCTGTTTGAGCTAAGATTTCCAAGTTATTCACATAATGAAAACCTATACTTTGTTTCGGTCGAGTTCCCCATTCAAATGCATGTAACAGTGAGAAACGCACTGTCTTGGCGAAAGAAAGCGTTTTTGTACAACTTCATATGAATAGCTGTAACTTTTGATAGAAGACTCGGATACACATGTTTATGGCTTTATCTTATAGAACTCAAGGTTCCCGTGCTGGGAAAACAGGTTTTGCAGCTGTTTGAGCTAAGATTTCCAAGTTATTCACATAATGAAAACCTGTACTTTGTTTCGGTCGAGTTCCCCATTCAAATGCATGTAACAGTGAGAAACGCACTGTCTTGGCGAAAGAAAGCGTTTTTGTACAACTTCATATGAATAGCTGTAACTTTTGATAGAAGACTCGGATACACATGTTTATGGCTTTATCTTATAGAACTCAAGGTTCCCGTGCTGGGAAAACAGGTTTTGCAGCTGTTTGAGCTAAGATTTCCAAGTTATTCACATAATGAAAACCTATACTTTGTTTCGGTCGAGTTCCCCATTCAAATGCATGTAACAGTGAGAAACGCACTGTCTTGGCGAAAGAAAGCGTTTTTGTACAACTTCATAGAAATAGCTGTAACTTTTGATAGAAGACTCAGACAAACATGTTTATGGCCTTATATTATAGAACTCAAGGTCTCCGTGCTGGGAAAACAGGTTTTGCAGCTGTTTGAGCTAAGATTTCCAAGTTATTCACATAATGAAAACCTATACTTTGTTTCGGTCGAGTTCCCCATTCAAATGCATGTAACAGTGAGAAACGCACTGTCTTGGCGAAAGAAAGCGTTTTTGTACAACTTCATAGAAATAGCTGTAACTTTTGATAGAAGACTCAGACAAACATGTTTATGGCCTTATATTATAGAACTCAAGGTCCCCGTGCTGGGAAAACAGGTTTTGCAGCTGTTTGAGCTAAGATTTCCAAGTTATTCACATAATGAAAACCTATACTTTGTTTCGGTCGAGTTCCCCATTCAAATGCATGTAACAGTGAGAAACGCACTGTCTTGGCGAAAGAAAGCGTTTTTGTACAACTTCATATGAATAGCTGTAACTTTTGATAGAAGCCTCGGATACACATGTTTATGGCTTTATCTTATAGAACTCAAGGTTCCCGTGCTGGGAAAACAGGTTTTGCAGCTGTTTGAGCTAAGATTTCCAAGTTATTCACATAATGAAAACCTATACTTTGTTTCGGTCGAGTTCCCCATTCAAATGCATGTAACAGTGAGAAACGCACTGTCTTGGCGAAAGAAAGCGTTTTTGTACAACTTCATATGAATAGCTGTAACTTTTGATAGAAGACTCGGATACACATGTTTATGGCTTTATCTTATAGAACTCAAGGTTCCCGTGCTGGGCAAACAGGTTTTGCAGCTGTTTGAGCTAAGATTTCCAAGTTATTCACATAATGAAAACCTATACTTTGTTTCGGTCGAGTTCCCCATTCAATTGCATGTAACAGTGAGAAACGCACTGTCTTGGCGAAAGAAAGCGTTTTTGTACAACTTCATAGAAATAGCTGTAACTTTTGATAGAAGACTCAGACAAACATGTTTATGGCCTTATATTATAGAACTCAAGGTCTCCGTGCTGGGAAAACAGGTTTTGCAGCTGTTTGAGCTAAGATTTCCAAGTTATTCACATAATGAAAACCTATACTTTGTTTCGGTCGAGTTCCCCATTCAAATGCATGTAACAGTGAGAAACGCACTGTCTTGGCGAAAGAAAGCGTTTTGTACAACTTCATAGAAATAGCTGTAACTTTTGATAGAAGACTCAGACAAACATGTTTATGGCCTTATATTATAGAACTCAAGGTCCCCGTGCTGGGAAAACAGGTTTTGCAGCTGTTTGAGCTAAGATTTCCAAATTATTCACATAATGAAAACCTATACTTTGTTTCGGTCGAGTTCCCCATTCAAATGCATGTAACAGTGAGAAACGCACTGTCTTGGCGAAAGAAAGCGTTTTTGTACAACTTCATATGAATAGCTGTAACTTTTGATAGAAGACTCGGATACACATGTTTATGGCTTTATCTTATAGAACTCAAGGTTCCCGTGCTGGGCAAACAGGTTTTGCAGCTGTTTGAGCTAAGATTTCCAAGTTATTCACATAATGAAAACCTATACTTTGTTTCGGTCGAGTTCCCCATTCAAATGCATGTAACAGTGAGAAACGCACTGTCTTGGCGAAAGAAAGCGTTTTTGTACAACTTCATATGAATAGCTGTAACTTTTGATAGAAGCCTCGGATACACATGTTTATGGCTTTATCTTATAGAACTCAAGGTTCCCGTGCTGGGAAAACAGGTTTTGCAGCTGTTTGAGCTAAGATTTCCAAGTTATTCACATAATGAAAACCTATACTTTGTTTCGGTCGAGTTCCCCATTCAAATGCATGTAACAGTGAGAAACGCACTGTCTTGGCGAAATTAAGCGTTGTTGTACAACTTCATAGAAATAGCTGTAACTTTTGATAGAAGACTCAGACAAACATGTTTATGGCCTTATATTATAGAACTCAAGGTCCCCGTGCTGGGAAAACAGGTTTTGCAGCTGTTTGAGCTAAGATTTCCAAGTTATTCACATAATGAAAACCTATACTTTGTTTCGGTCGAGTTCCCCATTCAAATGCATGTAACAGTGAGAAACGCACTGTCTTGGCGAAAGAAAGCGTTTTTGTACAACTTCATATGAATAGCTGTAACTTTTGATAGAAGACTCGGATACACATGTTTATGGCTTTATCTTATAGAACTCAAGGTTCCCGTGCTGGGCAAACAGGTTTTGCAGCTGTTTGAGCTAAGATTTCCAAGTTATTCACATAATGAAAACCTATACTTTGTTTCGGTCGAGTTCCCCATTCAAATGCATGTAACAGTGAGAAACGCACTGTCTTGGCGAAAGAAAGCGTTTTTGTACAACTTCATAGAAATAGCTGTAACTTTTGATAGAAGACTCAGACAAACATGTTTATGTCCTTATATTATAGAACTCAAGGTCTCCGTGCTGGGAAAACAGGTTTTGCAGCTGTTTGAGCTAAGATTTCCAAGTTATTCACATAATGAAAACCTATACTTTGTTTCGGTCGAGTTCCCCATTCAAATGCATGTAACAGTGAGAAACGCACTGTCTTGGCGAAAGAAAGCGTTTTTGTACAACTTCATATGAATAGCTGTAACTTTTGATAGAAGACTCGGATACACATGTTTATGGCTTTATCTTATAGAACTCAAGGTTCCCGTGCTGGGCAAACAGGTTTTGCAGCTGTTTGAGCTAAGATTTCCAAGTTATTCACATAATGAAAACCTATACTTTGTTTCGGTCGAGTTCCCCATTCAAATGCATGTAACAGTGAGAAACGCACTGTCTTGGCGAAAGAAAGCGTTTTTGTACAACTTCATATGAATAGCTGTAACTTTTGATAGAAGCCTCGGATACACATGTTTATGGCCTTATATTATAGAACTCAAGGTTCCCGTGCTGGGAAAACAGGTTTTGCAGCTGTTTGAGCTAAGATTTCCAAGTTATTCACATAATGAAAACCTATACTTTGTTTCGGTCGAGTTCCCCATTCAAATGCATGTAACAGTGAGAAACGCACTGTCTTGGCGAAAGAAAGCGTTTTTGTACAACTTCATATGAATAGCTGTAACTTTTGATAGAAGACTCGGATACACATGTTTATGGCTTTATCTTATAGAACTCAAGGTTCCCGTGCTGGGAAAACAGGTTTTGCAGCTGTTTGAGCTAAGATTTCCAAGTTATTCACATAATGAAAACCTGTACTTTGTTTCGGTCGAGTTCCCCATTCAAATGCATGTAACAGTGAGAAACGCACTGTCTTGGCGAAAGAAAGCGTTTTTGTACAACTTCATATGAATAGCTGTAACTTTTGATAGAAGACTCGGATACACATGTTTATGGCTTTATCTTATAGAACTCAAGGTTCCCGTGCTGGGCAAACAGGTTTTGCAGCTGTTTGAGCTAAGATTTCCAAGTTATTCACATAATGAAAACCTATACTTTGTTTCGGTCGAGTTCCCCATTCAATTGCATGTAACAGTGAGAAACGCACTGTCTTGGCGAAAGAAAGCGTTTTTGTACAACTTCATAGAAATAGCTGTAACTTTTGATAGAAGACTCAGACAAACATGTTTATGGCCTTATATTATAGAACTCAAGGTCTCCGTGCTGGGAAAACAGGTTTTGCAGCTGTTTGAGCTAAGATTTCCAAGTTATTCACATAATGAAAACCTATACTTTGTTTCGGTCGAGTTCCCCATTCAAATGCATGTAACAGTGAGAAACGCACTGTCTTGGCGAAAGAAAGCGTTTTGTACAACTTCATAGAAATAGCTGTAACTTTTGATAGAAGACTCAGACAAACATGTTTATGGCCTTATATTATAGAACTCAAGGTCCCCGTGCTGGGAAAACAGGTTTTGCAGCTGTTTGAGCTAAGATTTCCAAATTATTCACATAATGAAAACCTATACTTTGTTTCGGTCGAGTTCCCCATTCAAATGCATGTAACAGTGAGAAACGCACTGTCTTGGCGAAAGAAAGCGTTTTTGTACAACTTCATATGAATAGCTGTAACTTTTGATAGAAGCCTCGGATACACATGTTTATGGCTTTATCTTATAGAACTCAAGGTTCCCGTGCTGGGAAAACAGGTTTTGCAGCTGTTTGAGCTAAGATTTCCAAGTTATTCACATAATGAAAACCTATACTTTGTTTCGGTCGAGTTCCCCATTCAAATGCATGTAACAGTGAGAAACGCACTGTCTTGGCGAAAGAAAGCGTTTTTGTACAACTTCATATGAATAGCTGTAACTTTTGATAGAAGACTCGGATACACATGTTTATGGCTTTATCTTATAGAACTCAAGGTTCCCGTGCTGGGAAAACAGGTTTTGCAGCTGTTTGAGCTAAGATTTCCAAGTTATTCACATAATGAAAACCTGTACTTTGTTTCGGTCGAGTTCCCCATTCAAATGCATGTAACAGTGAGAAACGCACTGTCTTGGCGAAAGAAAGCGTTTTTGTACAACTTCATATGAATAGCTGTAACTTTTGATAGAAGACTCGGATACACATGTTTATGGCTTTATCTTATAGAACTCAAGGTTCCCGTGCTGGGAAAACAGGTTTTGCAGCTGTTTGAGCTAAGATTTCCAAGTTATTCACATAATGAAAACCTATACTTTGTTTCGGTCGAGTTCCCCATTCAAATGCATGTAACAGTGAGAAACGCACTGTCTTGGCGAAAGAAAGCGTTTTTGTACAACTTCATAGAAATAGCTGTAACTTTTGATAGAAGACTCAGACAAACATGTTTATGGCCTTATATTATAGAACTCAAGGTCTCCGTGCTGGGAAAACAGGTTTTGCAGCTGTTTGAGCTAAGATTTCCAAGTTATTCACATAATGAAAACCTATACTTTGTTTCGGTCGAGTTCCCCATTCAAATGCATGTAACAGTGAGAAACGCACTGTCTTGGCGAAAGAAAGCGTTTTTGTACAACTTCATATGAATAGCTGTAACTTTTGATAGAAGACTCGGATACACATGTTTATGGCTTTATCTTGTAGAACTCAAGGTTCCCGTGCTGGGAAAACAGGTTTTGCAGCTGTTTGAGCTAAGATTTCCAAGTTATTCACATAATGAAAACCTGTACTTTGTTTCGGTCGAGTTCCCCATTCAAATGCATGTAACAGTGAGAAACGCACTGTCTTGGCGAAAGAAAGCGTTTTTGTACAACTTCATATGAATAGCTGTAACTTTTGATAGAAGACTCGGATACACATGTTTATGGCTTTATCTTATAGAACTCAAGGTTCCCGTGCTGGGAAAACAGGTTTTGCAGCTGTTTGAGCTAAGATTTCCAAGTTATTCACATAATGAAAACCTATACTTTGTTTCGGTCGAGTTCCCCATTCAAATGCATGTAACAGTGAGAAACGCACTGTCTTGGCGAAAGAAAGCGTTTTTGTACAATTTCATAGAAATAGCTGTAACTTTTGATAGAAGACTCAGACAAACATGTTTATGGCCTTATATTATAGAACTCAAGGTCTCCGTGCTGGGAAAACAGGTTTTGCAGCTGTTTGAGCTAAGATTTCCAAGTTATTCACATAATGAAAACCTATACTTTGTTTCGGTCGAGTTCCCCATTCAAATGCATGTAACAGTGAGAAACGCACTGTCTTGGCGAAAGAAAGCGTTTTTGTACAACTTCATAGAAATAGCTGTAACTTTTGATAGAAGACTCAGACAAACATGTTTATGGCCTTATATTATAGAACTCAAGGTCCCCGTGCTGGGAAAACAGGTTTTGCAGCTGTTTGAGCTAAGATTTCCAAATTATTCACATAATGAAAACCTATACTTTGTTTCGGTCGAGTTCCCCATTCAAATGCATGTAACAGTGAGAAACGCACTGTCTTGGCGAAAGAAAGCGTTTTTGTACAACTTCATATGAATAGCTGTAACTTTTGATAGAAGACTCGGATACACATGTTTATGGCTTTATCTTATAGAACTCAAGGTTCCCGTGCTGGGCAAACAGGTTTTGCAGCTGTTTGAGCTAAGATTTCCAAGTTATTCACATAATGAAAACCTATACTTTGTTTCGGTCGAGTTCCCCATTCAAATGCATGTAACAGTGAGAAACGCACTGTCTTGGCGAAAGAAAGCGTTTTGTACAACTTCATAGAAATAGCTGTAACTTTTGATAGAAGACTCAGACAAACATGTTTATGGCCTTATATTATAGAACTCAAGGTCCCCGTGCTGGGAAAACAGGTTTTGCAGCTGTTTGAGCTAAGATTTCCAAATTATTCACATAATGAAAACCTATACTTTGTTTCGGTCGAGTTCCCCATTCAAATGCATGTAACAGTGAGAAACGCACTGTCTTGGCGAAAGAAAGCGTTTTTGTACAACTTCATATGAATAGCTGTAACTTTTGATAGAAGACTCGGATACACATGTTTATGGCCTTATATTATAGAACTCAAGGTCCCCGTGCTGGGAAAACAGGTTTTGCAGCTGTTTGAGCTAAGATTTCCAAGTTATTCACATAATGAAAACCTATACTTTGTTTCGGTCGAGTTCCCCATTCAAATGCATGTAACAGTGAGAAACGCACTGTCTTGGCGAAAGAAAGCGTTTTTGTACAATTTCATAGAAATAGCTGTAACTTTTGATAGAAGACTCAGACAAACATGTTTATGGCCTTATATTATAGAACTCAAGGTCTCCGTGCTGGGAAAACAGGTTTTGCAGCTGTTTGAGCTAAGATTTCCAAGTTATTCACATAATGAAAACCTATACTTTGTTTCGGTCGAGTTCCCCATTCAAATGCATGTAACAGTGAGAAACGCACTGTCTTGGCGAAAGAAAGCGTTTTTGTACAACTTCATAGAAATAGCTGTAACTTTTGATAGAAGACTCAGACAAACATGTTTATGGCCTTATATTATAGAACTCAAGGTCCCCGTGCTGGGAAAACAGGTTTTGCAGCTGTTTGAGCTAAGATTTCCAAATTATTCACATAATGAAAACCTATACTTTGTTTCGGTCGAGTTCCCCATTCAAATGCATGTAACAGTGAGAAACGCACTGTCTTGGCGAAAGAAAGCGTTTTTGTACAACTTCATATGAATAGCTGTAACTTTTGATAGAAGACTCGGATACACATGTTTATGGCTTTATCTTATAGAACTCAAGGTTCCCGTGCTGGGCAAACAGGTTTTGCAGCTGTTTGAGCTAAGATTTCCAAGTTATTCACATAATGAAAACCTATACTTTGTTTCGGTCGAGTTCCCCATTCAAATGCATGTAACAGTGAGAAACGCACTGTCTTGGCGAAAGAAAGCGTTTTGTACAACTTCATAGAAATAGCTGTAACTTTTGATAGAAGACTCAGACAAACATGTTTATGGCCTTATATTATAGAACTCAAGGTCCCCGTGCTGGGAAAACAGGTTTTGCAGCTGTTTGAGCTAAGATTTCCAAATTATTCACATAATGAAAACCTATACTTTGTTTCGGTCGAGTTCCCCATTCAAATGCATGTAACAGTGAGAAACGCACTGTCTTGGCGAAAGAAAGCGTTTTTGTACAACTTCATATGAATAGCTGTAACTTTTGATAGAAGACTCGGATACACATGTTTATGGCCTTATATTATAGAACTCAAGGTCCCCGTGCTGGGAAAACAGGTTTTGCAGCTGTTTGAGCTAAGATTTCCAAGTTATTCACATAATGAAAACCTATACTTTGTTTCGGTCGAGTTCCCCATTCAAATGCATGTAACAGTGAGAAACGCACTGTCTTGGCGAAAGAAAGCGTTTTTGTACAATTTCATAGAAATAGCTGTAACTTTTGATAGAAGACTCAGACAAACATGTTTATGGCCTTATATTATAGAACTCAAGGTCTCCGTGCTGGGAAAACAGGTTTTGCAGCTGTTTGAGCTAAGATTTCCAAGTTATTCACATAATGAAAACCTATACTTTGTTTCGGTCGAGTTCCCCATTCAAATGCATGTAACAGTGAGAAACGCACTGTCTTGGCGAAAGAAAGCGTTTTTGTACAACTTCATAGAAATAGCTGTAACTTTTGATAGAAGACTCAGACAAACATGTTTATGGCCTTATATTATAGAACTCAAGGTCCCCGTGCTGGGAAAACAGGTTTTGCAGCTGTTTGAGCTAAGATTTCCAAATTATTCACATAATGAAAACCTATACTTTGTTTCGGTCGAGTTCCCCATTCAAATGCATGTAACAGTGAGAAACGCACTGTCTTGGCGAAAGAAAGCGTTTTTGTACAACTTCATATGAATAGCTGTAACTTTTGATAGAAGACTCGGATACACATGTTTATGGCTTTATCTTATAGAACTCAAGGTTCCCGTGCTGGGCAAACAGGTTTTGCAGCTGTTTGAGCTAAGATTTCCAAGTTATTCACATAATGAAAACCTATACTTTGTTTCGGTCGAGTTCCCCATTCAAATGCATGTAACAGTGAGAAACGCACTGTCTTGGCGAAAGAAAGCGTTTTGTACAACTTCATAGAAATAGCTGTAACTTTTGATAGAAGACTCAGACAAACATGTTTATGGCCTTATATTATAGAACTCAAGGTCCCCGTGCTGGGAAAACAGGTTTTGCAGCTGTTTGAGCTAAGATTTCCAAATTATTCACATAATGAAAACCTATACTTTGTTTCGGTCGAGTTCCCCATTCAAATGCATGTAACAGTGAGAAACGCACTGTCTTGGCGAAAGAAAGCGTTTTTGTACAACTTCATATGAATAGCTGTAACTTTTGATAGAAGACTCGGATACACATGTTTATGGCTTTATCTTATAGAACTCAAGGTTCCCGTGCTGGGCAAACAGGTTTTGCAGCTGTTTGAGCTAAGATTTCCAAGTTATTCACATAATGAAAACCTATACTTTGTTTCGGTCGAGTTCCCCATTCAATTGCATGTAACAGTGAGAAACGCACTGTCTTGGCGAAAGAAAGCGTTTTTGTACAACTTCATAGAAATAGCTGTAACTTTTGATAGAAGACTCAGACAAACATGTTTATGGCCTTATATTATAGAACTCAAGGTCTCCGTGCTGGGAAAACAGGTTTTGCAGCTGTTTGAGCTAAGATTTCCAAGTTATTCACATAATGAAAACCTATACTTTGTTTCGGTCGAGTTCCCCATTCAAATGCATGTAACAGTGAGAAACGCACTGTCTTGGCGAAAGAAAGCGTTTTGTACAACTTCATAGAAATAGCTGTAACTTTTGATAGAAGACTCAGACAAACATGTTTATGGCCTTATATTATAGAACTCAAGGTCCCCGTGCTGGGAAAACAGGTTTTGCAGCTGTTTGAGCTAAGATTTCCAAATTATTCACATAATGAAAACCTATACTTTGTTTCGGTCGAGTTCCCCATTCAAATGCATGTAACAGTGAGAAACGCACTGTCTTGGCGAAAGAAAGCGTTTTTGTACAACTTCATATGAATAGCTGTAACTTTTGATAGAAGCCTCGGATACACATGTTTATGGCTTTATCTTATAGAACTCAAGGTTCCCGTGCTGGGAAAACAGGTTTTGCAGCTGTTTGAGCTAAGATTTCCAAGTTATTCACATAATGAAAACCTATACTTTGTTTCGGTCGAGTTCCCCATTCAAATGCATGTAACAGTGAGAAACGCACTGTCTTGGCGAAAGAAAGCGTTTTTGTACAACTTCATATGAATAGCTGTAACTTTTGATAGAAGACTCGGATACACATGTTTATGGCTTTATCTTATAGAACTCAAGGTTCCCGTGCTGGGCAAACAGGTTTTGCAGCTGTTTGAGCTAAGATTTCCAAGTTATTCACATAATGAAAACCTATACTTTGTTTCGGTCGAGTTCCCCATTCAATTGCATGTAACAGTGAGAAACGCACTGTCTTGGCGAAAGAAAGCGTTTTTGTACAACTTCATAGAAATAGCTGTAACTTTTGATAGAAGACTCAGACAAACATGTTTATGGCCTTATATTATAGAACTCAAGGTCTCCGTGCTGGGAAAACAGGTTTTGCAGCTGTTTGAGCTAAGATTTCCAAGTTATTCACATAATGAAAACCTATACTTTGTTTCGGTCGAGTTCCCCATTCAAATGCATGTAACAGTGAGAAACGCACTGTCTTGGCGAAAGAAAGCGTTTTTGTACAACTTCATATGAATAGCTGTAACTTTTGATAGAAGACTCGGATACACATGTTTATGGCTTTATCTTATAGAACTCAAGGTTCCCGTGCTGGGCAAACAGGTTTTGCAGCTGTTTGAGCTAAGATTTCCAAGTTATTCACATAATGAAAACCTATACTTTGTTTCGGTCGAGTTCCCCATTCAAATGCATGTAACAGTGAGAAACGCACTGTCTTGGCGAAAGAAAGCGTTTTTGTACAACTTCATATGAATAGCTGTAACTTTTGATAGAAGCCTCGGATACACATGTTTATGGCCTTATATTATAGAACTCAAGGTTCCCGTGCTGGGAAAACAGGTTTTGCAGCTGTTTGAGCTAAGATTTCCAAGTTATTCACATAATGAAAACCTATACTTTGTTTCGGTCGAGTTCCCCATTCAAATGCATGTAACAGTGAGAAACGCACTGTCTTGGCGAAAGAAAGCGTTTTTGTACAACTTCATATGAATAGCTGTAACTTTTGATAGAAGACTCGGATACACATGTTTATGGCTTTATCTTATAGAACTCAAGGTTCCCGTGCTGGGAAAACAGGTTTTGCAGCTGTTTGAGCTAAGATTTCCAAGTTATTCACATAATGAAAACCTGTACTTTGTTTCGGTCGAGTTCCCCATTCAAATGCATGTAACAGTGAGAAACGCACTGTCTTGGCGAAAGAAAGCGTTTTTGTACAACTTCATATGAATAGCTGTAACTTTTGATAGAAGACTCGGATACACATGTTTATGGCTTTATCTTATAGAACTCAAGGTTCCCGTGCTGGGAAAACAGGTTTTGCAGCTGTTTGAGCTAAGATTTCCAAGTTATTCACATAATGAAAACCTATACTTTGTTTCGGTCGAGTTCCCCATTCAAATGCATGTAACAGTGAGAAACGCACTGTCTTGGCGAAAGAAAGCGTTTTTGTACAACTTCATAGAAATAGCTGTAACTTTTGATAGAAGCCTCGGATACACATGTTTATGGCCTTATATTATAGAACTCAAGGTTCCCGTGCTGGGAAAACAGGTTTTGCAGCTGTTTGAGCTAAGATTTCCAAGTTATTCACATAATGAAAACCTATACTTTGTTTCGGTCGAGTTCCCCATTCAAATGCATGTAACAGTGAGAAACGCACTGTCTTGGCGAAAGAAAGCGTTTTTGTACAACTTCATATGAATAGCTGTAACTTTTGATAGAAGACTCGGATACACATGTTTATGGCTTTATCTTATAGAACTCAAGGTTCCCGTGCTGGGAAAACAGGTTTTGCAGCTGTTTGAGCTAAGATTTCCAAGTTATTCACATAATGAAAACCTGTACTTTGTTTCGGTCGAGTTCCCCATTCAAATGCATGTAACAGTGAGAAACGCACTGTCTTGGCGAAAGAAAGCGTTTTTGTACAACTTCATATGAATAGCTGTAACTTTTGATAGAAGACTCGGATACACATGTTTATGGCTTTATCTTATAGAACTCAAGGTTCCCGTGCTGGGAAAACAGGTTTTGCAGCTGTTTGAGCTAAGATTTCCAAGTTATTCACATAATGAAAACCTATACTTTGTTTCGGTCGAGTTCCCCATTCAAATGCATGTAACAGTGAGAAACGCACTGTCTTGGCGAAAGAAAGCGTTTTTGTACAACTTCATAGAAATAGCTGTAACTTTTGATAGAAGACTCAGACAAACATGTTTATGGCCTTATATTATAGAACTCAAGGTCTCCGTGCTGGGAAAACAGGTTTTGCAGCTGTTTGAGCTAAGATTTCCAAGTTATTCACATAATGAAAACCTATACTTTGTTTCGGTCGAGTTCCCCATTCAAATGCATGTAACAGTGAGAAACGCACTGTCTTGGCGAAAGAAAGCGTTTTTGTACAACTTCATAGAAATAGCTGTAACTTTTGATAGAAGACTCAGACAAACATGTTTATGGCCTTATATTATAGAACTCAAGGTCTCCGTGCTGGGAAAACAGGTTTTGCAGCTGTTTGAGCTAAGATTTCCAAGTTATTCACATAATGAAAACCTATACTTTGTTTCGGTCGAGTTCCCCATTCAAATGCATGTAACAGTGAGAAACGCACTGTCTTGGCGAAAGAAAGCGTTTTTGTACAACTTCATATGAATAGCTGTAACTTTTGATAGAAGCCTCGGATACACATGTTTATGGCTTTATCTTATAGAACTCAAGGTTCCCGTGCTGGGAAAACAGGTTTTGCAGCTGTTTGAGCTAAGATTTCCAAGTTATTCACATAATGAAAACCTATACTTTGTTTCGGTCGAGTTCCCCATTCAAATGCATGTAACAGTGAGAAACGCACTGTCTTGGCGAAAGAAAGCGTTTTTGTACAACTTCATATGAATAGCTGTAACTTTTGATAGAAGACTCGGATACACATGTTTATGGCTTTATCTTATAGAACTCAAGGTTCCCGTGCTGGGAAAACAGGTTTTGCAGCTGTTTGAGCTAAGATTTCCAAGTTATTCACATAATGAAAACCTATACTTTGTTTCGGTCGAGTTCCCCATTCAATTGCATGTAACAGTGAGAAACGCACTGTCTTGGCGAAAGAAAGCGTTTTTGTACAACTTCATAGAAATAGCTGTAACTTTTGATAGAAGACTCAGACAAACATGTTTATGGCCTTATATTATAGAACTCAAGGTCTCCGTGCTGGGAAAACAGGTTTTGCAGCTGTTTGAGCTAAGATTTCCAAGTTATTCACATAATGAAAACCTATACTTTGTTTCGGTCGAGTTCCCCATTCAAATGCATGTAACAGTGAGAAACGCACTGTCTTGGCGAAAGAAAGCGTTTTGTACAACTTCATAGAAATAGCTGTAACTTTTGATAGAAGACTCAGACAAACATGTTTATGGCCTTATATTATAGAACTCAAGGTCCCCGTGCTGGGAAAACAGGTTTTGCAGCTGTTTGAGCTAAGATTTCCAAATTATTCACATAATGAAAACCTATACTTTGTTTCGGTCGAGTTCCCCATTCAAATGCATGTAACAGTGAGAAACGCACTGTCTTGGCGAAAGAAAGCGTTTTTGTACAACTTCATATGAATAGCTGTAACTTTTGATAGAAGACTCGGATACACATGTTTATGGCTTTATCTTATAGAACTCAAGGTTCCCGTGCTGGGCAAACAGGTTTTGCAGCTGTTTGAGCTAAGATTTCCAAGTTATTCACATAATGAAAACCTATACTTTGTTTCGGTCGAGTTCCCCATTCAAATGCATGTAACAGTGAGAAACGCACTGTCTTGGCGAAAGAAAGCGTTTTTGTACAACTTCATATGAATAGCTGTAACTTTTGATAGAAGCCTCGGATACACATGTTTATGGCTTTATCTTATAGAACTCAAGGTTCCCGTGCTGGGAAAACAGGTTTTGCAGCTGTTTGAGCTAAGATTTCCAAGTTATTCACATAATGAAAACCTATACTTTGTTTCGGTCGAGTTCCCCATTCAAATGCATGTAACAGTGAGAAACGCACTGTCTTGGCGAAAGAAAGCGTTTTTGTACAACTTCATATGAATAGCTGTAACTTTTGATAGAAGCCTCGGATACACATGTTTATGGCCTTATATTATAGAACTCAAGGTTCCCGTGCTGGGAAAACAGGTTTTGCAGCTGTTTGAGCTAAGATTTCCAAGTTATTCACATAATGAAAACCTGTACTTTGTTTCGGTCGAGTTCCCCATTCAAATGCATGTAACAGTGAGAAACGCACTGTCTTGGCGAAAGAAAGCGTTTTTGTACAACTTCATATGAATAGCTGTAACTTTTGATAGAAGACTCGGATACACATGTTTATGGCTTTATCTTATAGAACTCAAGGTTCCCGTGCTGGGCAAACAGGTTTTGCAGCTGTTTGAGCTAAGATTTCCAAGTTATTCACATAATGAAAACCTATACTTTGTTTCGGTCGAGTTCCCCATTCAATTGCATGTAACAGTGAGAAACGCACTGTCTTGGCGAAAGAAAGCGTTTTTGTACAACTTCATAGAAATAGCTGTAACTTTTGATAGAAGACTCAGACAAACATGTTTATGGCCTTATATTATAGAACTCAAGGTCTCCGTGCTGGGAAAACAGGTTTTGCAGCTGTTTGAGCTAAGATTTCCAAGTTATTCACATAATGAAAACCTATACTTTGTTTCGGTCGAGTTCCCCATTCAAATGCATGTAACAGTGAGAAACGCACTGTCTTGGCGAAAGAAAGCGTTTTTGTACAACTTCATAGAAATAGCTGTAACTTTTGATAGAAGACTCAGACAAACATGTTTATGGCCTTATATTATAGAACTCAAGGTCTCCGTGCTGGGAAAACAGGTTTTGCAGCTGTTTGAGCTAAGATTTCCAAGTTATTCACATAATGAAAACCTATACTTTGTTTCGGTCGAGTTCCCCATTCAAATGCATGTAACAGTGAGAAACGCACTGTCTTGGCGAAAGAAAGCGTTTTTGTACAACTTCATATGAATAGCTGTAACTTTTGATAGAAGCCTCGGATACACATGTTTATGGCTTTATCTTATAGAACTCAAGGTTCCCGTGCTGGGAAAACAGGTTTTGCAGCTGTTTGAGCTAAGATTTCCAAGTTATTCACATAATGAAAACCTATACTTTGTTTCGGTCGAGTTCCCCATTCAAATGCATGTAACAGTGAGAAACGCACTGTCTTGGCGAAAGAAAGCGTTTTTGTACAACTTCATATGAATAGCTGTAACTTTTGATAGAAGACTCGGATACACATGTTTATGGCTTTATCTTATAGAACTCAAGGTTCCCGTGCTGGGCAAACAGGTTTTGCAGCTGTTTGAGCTAAGATTTCCAAGTTATTCACATAATGAAAACCTATACTTTGTTTCGGTCGAGTTCCCCATTCAATTGCATGTAACAGTGAGAAACGCACTGTCTTGGCGAAAGAAAGCGTTTTTGTACAACTTCATAGAAATAGCTGTAACTTTTGATAGAAGACTCAGACAAACATGTTTATGGCCTTATATTATAGAACTCAAGGTCTCCGTGCTGGGAAAACAGGTTTTGCAGCTGTTTGAGCTAAGATTTCCAAGTTATTCACATAATGAAAACCTATACTTTGTTTCGGTCGAGTTCCCCATTCAAATGCATGTAACAGTGAGAAACGCACTGTCTTGGCGAAAGAAAGCGTTTTGTACAACTTCATAGAAATAGCTGTAACTTTTGATAGAAGACTCAGACAAACATGTTTATGGCCTTATATTATAGAACTCAAGGTCCCCGTGCTGGGAAAACAGGTTTTGCAGCTGTTTGAGCTAAGATTTCCAAATTATTCACATAATGAAAACCTATACTTTGTTTCGGTCGAGTTCCCCATTCAAATGCATGTAACAGTGAGAAACGCACTGTCTTGGCGAAAGAAAGCGTTTTTGTACAACTTCATATGAATAGCTGTAACTTTTGATAGAAGACTCGGATACACATGTTTATGGCTTTATCTTATAGAACTCAAGGTTCCCGTGCTGGGCAAACAGGTTTTGCAGCTGTTTGAGCTAAGATTTCCAAGTTATTCACATAATGAAAACCTATACTTTGTTTCGGTCGAGTTCCCCATTCAAATGCATGTAACAGTGAGAAACGCACTGTCTTGGCGAAAGAAAGCGTTTTTGTACAACTTCATATGAATAGCTGTAACTTTTGATAGAAGCCTCGGATACACATGTTTATGGCTTTATCTTATAGAACTCAAGGTTCCCGTGCTGGGAAAACAGGTTTTGCAGCTGTTTGAGCTAAGATTTCCAAGTTATTCACATAATGAAAACCTATACTTTGTTTCGGTCGAGTTCCCCATTCAAATGCATGTAACAGTGAGAAACGCACTGTCTTGGCGAAAGAAAGCGTTTTTGTACAACTTCATATGAATAGCTGTAACTTTTGATAGAAGCCTCGGATACACATGTTTATGGCCTTATATTATAGAACTCAAGGTTCCCGTGCTGGGAAAACAGGTTTTGCAGCTGTTTGAGCTAAGATTTCCAAGTTATTCACATAATGAAAACCTGTACTTTGTTTCGGTCGAGTTCCCCATTCAAATGCATGTAACAGTGAGAAACGCACTGTCTTGGCGAAAGAAAGCGTTTTTGTACAACTTCATATGAATAGCTGTAACTTTTGATAGAAGACTCGGATACACATGTTTATGGCTTTATCTTATAGAACTCAAGGTTCCCGTGCTGGGCAAACAGGTTTTGCAGCTGTTTGAGCTAAGATTTCCAAGTTATTCACATAATGAAAACCTATACTTTGTTTCGGTCGAGTTCCCCATTCAATTGCATGTAACAGTGAGAAACGCACTGTCTTGGCGAAAGAAAGCGTTTTTGTACAACTTCATAGAAATAGCTGTAACTTTTGATAGAAGACTCAGACAAACATGTTTATGGCCTTATATTATAGAACTCAAGGTCCCCGTGCTGGGAAAACAGGTTTTGCAGCTGTTTGAGCTAAGATTTCCAAATTATTCACATAATGAAAACCTATACTTTGTTTCGGTCGAGTTCCCCATTCAAATGCATGTAACAGTGAGAAACGCACTGTCTTGGCGAAAGAAAGCGTTTTTGTACAACTTCATATGAATAGCTGTAACTTTTGATAGAAGCCTCGGATACACATGTTTATGGCTTTATCTTATAGAACTCAAGGTTCCCGTGCTGGGAAAACAGGTTTTGCAGCTGTTTGAGCTAAGATTTCCAAGTTATTCACATAATGAAAACCTATACTTTGTTTCGGTCGAGTTCCCCATTCAAATGCATGTAACAGTGAGAAACGCACTGTCTTGGCGAAAGAAAGCGTTTTTGTACAACTTCATATGAATAGCTGTAACTTTTGATAGAAGACTCGGATACACATGTTTATGGCTTTATCTTATAGAACTCAAGGTTCCCGTGCTGGGCAAACAGGTTTTGCAGCTGTTTGAGCTAAGATTTCCAAGTTATTCACATAATGAAAACCTATACTTTGTTTCGGTCGAGTTCCCCATTCAATTGCATGTAACAGTGAGAAACGCACTGTCTTGGCGAAAGAAAGCGTTTTTGTACAACTTCATAGAAATAGCTGTAACTTTTGATAGAAGACTCAGACAAACATGTTTATGGCCTTATATTATAGAACTCAAGGTCTCCGTGCTGGGAAAACAGGTTTTGCAGCTGTTTGAGCTAAGATTTCCAAGTTATTCACATAATGAAAACCTATACTTTGTTTCGGTCGAGTTCCCCATTCAAATGCATGTAACAGTGAGAAACGCACTGTCTTGGCGAAAGAAAGCGTTTTGTACAACTTCATAGAAATAGCTGTAACTTTTGATAGAAGACTCAGACAAACATGTTTATGGCCTTATATTATAGAACTCAAGGTCCCCGTGCTGGGAAAACAGGTTTTGCAGCTGTTTGAGCTAAGATTTCCAAATTATTCACATAATGAAAACCTATACTTTGTTTCGGTCGAGTTCCCCATTCAAATGCATGTAACAGTGAGAAACGCACTGTCTTGGCGAAAGAAAGCGTTTTTGTACAACTTCATATGAATAGCTGTAACTTTTGATAGAAGACTCGGATACACATGTTTATGGCTTTATCTTATAGAACTCAAGGTTCCCGTGCTGGGCAAACAGGTTTTGCAGCTGTTTGAGCTAAGATTTCCAAGTTATTCACATAATGAAAACCTATACTTTGTTTCGGTCGAGTTCCCCATTCAATTGCATGTAACAGTGAGAAACGCACTGTCTTGGCGAAAGAAAGCGTTTTTGTACAACTTCATAGAAATAGCTGTAACTTTTGATAGAAGACTCAGACAAACATGTTTATGGCCTTATATTATAGAACTCAAGGTCTCCGTGCTGGGAAAACAGGTTTTGCAGCTGTTTGAGCTAAGATTTCCAAGTTATTCACATAATGAAAACCTATACTTTGTTTCGGTCGAGTTCCCCATTCAAATGCATGTAACAGTGAGAAACGCACTGTCTTGGCGAAAGAAAGCGTTTTGTACAACTTCATAGAAATAGCTGTAACTTTTGATAGAAGACTCAGACAAACATGTTTATGGCCTTATATTATAGAACTCAAGGTCCCCGTGCTGGGAAAACAGGTTTTGCAGCTGTTTGAGCTAAGATTTCCAAATTATTCACATAATGAAAACCTATACTTTGTTTCGGTCGAGTTCCCCATTCAAATGCATGTAACAGTGAGAAACGCACTGTCTTGGCGAAAGAAAGCGTTTTTGTACAACTTCATATGAATAGCTGTAACTTTTGATAGAAGCCTCGGATACACATGTTTATGGCTTTATCTTATAGAACTCAAGGTTCCCGTGCTGGGAAAACAGGTTTTGCAGCTGTTTGAGCTAAGATTTCCAAGTTATTCACATAATGAAAACCTATACTTTGTTTCGGTCGAGTTCCCCATTCAAATGCATGTAACAGTGAGAAACGCACTGTCTTGGCGAAAGAAAGCGTTTTTGTACAACTTCATATGAATAGCTGTAACTTTTGATAGAAGACTCGGATACACATGTTTATGGCTTTATCTTATAGAACTCAAGGTTCCCGTGCTGGGCAAACAGGTTTTGCAGCTGTTTGAGCTAAGATTTCCAAGTTATTCACATAATGAAAACCTATACTTTGTTTCGGTCGAGTTCCCCATTCAAATGCATGTAACAGTGAGAAACGCACTGTCTTGGCGAAAGAAAGCGTTTTTGTACAACTTCATATGAATAGCTGTAACTTTTGATAGAAGCCTCGGATACACATGTTTATGGCCTTATATTATAGAACTCAAGGTTCCCGTGCTGGGAAAACAGGTTTTGCAGCTGTTTGAGCTAAGATTTCCAAGTTATTCACATAATGAAAACCTATACTTTGTTTCGGTCGAGTTCCCCATTCAAATGCATGTAACAGTGAGAAACGCACTGTCTTGGCGAAAGAAAGCGTTTTTGTACAACTTCATATGAATAGCTGTAACTTTTGATAGAAGACTCGGATACACATGTTTATGGCTTTATCTTATAGAACTCAAGGTTCCCGTGCTGGGAAAACAGGTTTTGCAGCTGTTTGAGCTAAGATTTCCAAGTTATTCACATAATGAAAACCTGTACTTTGTTTCGGTCGAGTTCCCCATTCAAATGCATGTAACAGTGAGAAACGCACTGTCTTGGCGAAAGAAAGCGTTTTTGTACAACTTCATATGAATAGCTGTAACTTTTGATAGAAGACTCGGATACACATGTTTATGGCTTTATCTTATAGAACTCAAGGTTCCCGTGCTGGGAAAACAGGTTTTGCAGCTGTTTGAGCTAAGATTTCCAAGTTATTCACATAATGAAAACCTATACTTTGTTTCGGTCGAGTTCCCCATTCAAATGCATGTAACAGTGAGAAACGCACTGTCTTGGCGAAAGAAAGCGTTTTTGTACAACTTCATAGAAATAGCTGTAACTTTTGATAGAAGACTCAGACAAACATGTTTATGTCCTTATATTATAGAACTCAAGGTCTCCGTGCTGGGAAAACAGGTTTTGCAGCTGTTTGAGCTAAGATTTCCAAGTTATTCACATAATGAAAACCTATACTTTGTTTCGGTCGAGTTCCCCATTCAAATGCATGTAACAGTGAGAAACGCACTGTCTTGGCGAAAGAAAGCGTTTTTGTACAACTTCATATGAATAGCTGTAACTTTTGATAGAAGACTCGGATACACATGTTTATGGCTTTATCTTGTAGAACTCAAGGTTCCCGTGCTGGGAAAACAGGTTTTGCAGCTGTTTGAGCTAAGATTTCCAAGTTATTCACATAATGAAAACCTGTACTTTGTTTCGGTCGAGTTCCCCATTCAAATGCATGTAACAGTGAGAAACGCACTGTCTTGGCGAAAGAAAGCGTTTTTGTACAACTTCATATGAATAGCTGTAACTTTTGATAGAAGACTCGGATACACATGTTTATGGCTTTATCTTATAGAACTCAAGGTTCCCGTGCTGGGAAAACAGGTTTTGCAGCTGTTTGAGCTAAGATTTCCAAGTTATTCACATAATGAAAACCTATACTTTGTTTCGGTCGAGTTCCCCATTCAAATGCATGTAACAGTGAGAAACGCACTGTCTTGGCGAAAGAAAGCGTTTTTGTACAATTTCATAGAAATAGCTGTAACTTTTGATAGAAGACTCAGACAAACATGTTTATGGCCTTATATTATAGAACTCAAGGTCTCCGTGCTGGGAAAACAGGTTTTGCAGCTGTTTGAGCTAAGATTTCCAAGTTATTCACATAATGAAAACCTATACTTTGTTTCGGTCGAGTTCCCCATTCAAATGCATGTAACAGTGAGAAACGCACTGTCTTGGCGAAAGAAAGCGTTTTTGTACAACTTCATAGAAATAGCTGTAAATTTTGATAGAAGACTCAGACAAACATGTTTATGGCCTTATATTATAGAACTCAAGGTCTCCGTGCTGGGAAAACAGGTTTTGCAGCTGTTTGAGCTAAGATTTCCAAGTTATTCACATAATGAAAACCTATACTTTGTTTCGGTCGAGTTCCCCATTCAAATGCATGTAACAGTGAGAAACGCACTGTCTTGGCGAAAGAAAGCGTTTTTGTACAACTTCATAGAAATAGCTGTAAATTTTGATAGAAGACTCAGACAAACATGTTTATGGCCTTATATTATAGAACTCAAGGTCTCCGTGCTGGGAAAACAGGTTTTGCAGCTGTTTGAGCTAAGATTTCCAAGTTATTCACATAATGAAAACCTATACTTTGTTTCGGTCGAGTTCCCCATTCAAATGCATGTAACAGTGAGAAACGCACTGTCTTGGCGAAAGAAAGCGTTTTTGTACAACTTCATATGAATAGCTGTAACTTTTGATAGAAGACTCGGATACACATGTTTATGGCTTTATCTTATAGAACTCAAGGTTCCCGTGCTGGGCAAACAGGTTTTGCAGCTGTTTGAGCTAAGATTTCCAAGTTATTCACATAATGAAAACCTATACTTTGTTTCGGTCGAGTTCCCCATTCAAATGCATGTAACAGTGAGAAACGCACTGTCTTGGCGAAAGAAAGCGTTTTTGTACAACTTCATAGAAATAGCTGTAACTTTTGATAGAAGACTCAGACAAACATGTTTATGTCCTTATATTATAGAACTCAAGGTCTCCGTGCTGGGAAAACAGGTTTTGCAGCTGTTTGAGCTAAGATTTCCAAGTTATTCACATAATGAAAACCTATACTTTGTTTCGGTCGAGTTCCCCATTCAAATGCATGTAACAGTGAGAAACGCACTGTCTTGGCGAAAGAAAGCGTTTTTGTACAACTTCATATGAATAGCTGTAACTTTTGATAGAAGACTCGGATACACATGTTTATGGCTTTATCTTATAGAACTCAAGGTTCCCGTGCTGGGAAAACAGGTTTTGCAGCTGTTTGAGCTAAGATTTCCAAGTTATTCACATAATGAAAACCTATACTTTGTTTCGGTCGAGTTCCCCATTCAAATGCATGTAACAGTGAGAAACGCACTGTCTTGGCGAAAGAAAGCGTTTTTGTACAACTTCATATGAATAGCTGTAACTTTTGATAGAAGCCTCGGATACACATGTTTATGGCCTTATATTATAGAACTCAAGGTTCCCGTGCTGGGAAAACAGGTTTTGCAGCTGTTTGAGCTAAGATTTCCAAGTTATTCACATAATGAAAACCTATACTTTGTTTCGGTCGAGTTCCCCATTCAAATGCATGTAACAGTGAGAAACGCACTGTCTTGGCGAAAGAAAGCGTTTTTGTACAACTTCATATGAATAGCTGTAACTTTTGATAGAAGACTCGGATACACATGTTTATGGCTTTATCTTATAGAACTCAAGGTTCCCGTGCTGGGAAAACAGGTTTTGCAGCTGTTTGAGCTAAGATTTCCAAGTTATTCACATAATGAAAACCTGTACTTTGTTTCGGTCGAGTTCCCCATTCAAATGCATGTAACAGTGAGAAACGCACTGTCTTGGCGAAAGAAAGCGTTTTTGTACAACTTCATATGAATAGCTGTAACTTTTGATAGAAGACTCGGATACACATGTTTATGGCTTTATCTTATAGAACTCAAGGTTCCCGTGCTGGGAAAACAGGTTTTGCAGCTGTTTGAGCTAAGATTTCCAAGTTATTCACATAATGAAAACCTATACTTTGTTTCGGTCGAGTTCCCCATTCAAATGCATGTAACAGTGAGAAACGCACTGTCTTGGCGAAAGAAAGCGTTTTTGTACAACTTCATAGAAATAGCTGTAACTTTTGATAGAAGACTCAGACAAACATGTTTATGGCCTTATATTATAGAACTCAAGGTCTCCGTGCTGGGAAAACAGGTTTTGCAGCTGTTTGAGCTAAGATTTCCAAGTTATTCACATAATGAAAACCTATACTTTGTTTCGGTCGAGTTCCCCATTCAAATGCATGTAACAGTGAGAAACGCACTGTCTTGGCGAAAGAAAGCGTTTTTGTACAACTTCATAGAAATAGCTGTAACTTTTGATAGAAGACTCAGACAAACATGTTTATGGCCTTATATTATAGAACTCAAGGTCTCCGTGCTGGGAAAACAGGTTTTGCAGCTGTTTGAGCTAAGATTTCCAAGTTATTCACATAATGAAAACCTATACTTTGTTTCGGTCGAGTTCCCCATTCAAATGCATGTAACAGTGAGAAACGCACTGTCTTGGCGAAAGAAAGCGTTTTTGTACAACTTCATATGAATAGCTGTAACTTTTGATAGAAGCCTCGGATACACATGTTTATGGCTTTATCTTATAGAACTCAAGGTTCCCGTGCTGGGAAAACAGGTTTTGCAGCTGTTTGAGCTAAGATTTCCAAGTTATTCACATAATGAAAACCTATACTTTGTTTCGGTCGAGTTCCCCATTCAAATGCATGTAACAGTGAGAAACGCACTGTCTTGGCGAAAGAAAGCGTTTTTGTACAACTTCATATGAATAGCTGTAACTTTTGATAGAAGACTCGGATACACATGTTTATGGCTTTATCTTATAGAACTCAAGGTTCCCGTGCTGGGCAAACAGGTTTTGCAGCTGTTTGAGCTAAGATTTCCAAGTTATTCACATAATGAAAACCTATACTTTGTTTCGGTCGAGTTCCCCATTCAATTGCATGTAACAGTGAGAAACGCACTGTCTTGGCGAAAGAAAGCGTTTTTGTACAACTTCATAGAAATAGCTGTAACTTTTGATAGAAGACTCAGACAAACATGTTTATGGCCTTATATTATAGAACTCAAGGTCTCCGTGCTGGGAAAACAGGTTTTGCAGCTGTTTGAGCTAAGATTTCCAAGTTATTCACATAATGAAAACCTATACTTTGTTTCGGTCGAGTTCCCCATTCAAATGCATGTAACAGTGAGAAACGCACTGTCTTGGCGAAAGAAAGCGTTTTGTACAACTTCATAGAAATAGCTGTAACTTTTGATAGAAGACTCAGACAAACATGTTTATGGCCTTATATTATAGAACTCAAGGTCCCCGTGCTGGGAAAACAGGTTTTGCAGCTGTTTGAGCTAAGATTTCCAAATTATTCACATAATGAAAACCTATACTTTGTTTCGGTCGAGTTCCCCATTCAAATGCATGTAACAGTGAGAAACGCACTGTCTTGGCGAAAGAAAGCGTTTTTGTACAACTTCATATGAATAGCTGTAACTTTTGATAGAAGACTCGGATACACATGTTTATGGCTTTATCTTATAGAACTCAAGGTTCCCGTGCTGGGCAAACAGGTTTTGCAGCTGTTTGAGCTAAGATTTCCAAGTTATTCACATAATGAAAACCTATACTTTGTTTCGGTCGAGTTCCCCATTCAAATGCATGTAACAGTGAGAAACGCACTGTCTTGGCGAAAGAAAGCGTTTTTGTACAACTTCATATGAATAGCTGTAACTTTTGATAGAAGCCTCGGATACACATGTTTATGGCTTTATCTTATAGAACTCAAGGTTCCCGTGCTGGGAAAACAGGTTTTGCAGCTGTTTGAGCTAAGATTTCCAAGTTATTCACATAATGAAAACCTATACTTTGTTTCGGTCGAGTTCCCCATTCAAATGCATGTAACAGTGAGAAACGCACTGTCTTGGCGAAAGAAAGCGTTTTTGTACAACTTCATATGAATAGCTGTAACTTTTGATAGAAGACTCGGATACACATGTTTATGGCTTTATCTTATAGAACTCAAGGTTCCCGTGCTGGGAAAACAGGTTTTGCAGCTGTTTGAGCTAAGATTTCCAAGTTATTCACATAATGAAAACCTGTACTTTGTTTCGGTCGAGTTCCCCATTCAAATGCATGTAACAGTGAGAAACGCACTGTCTTGGCGAAAGAAAGCGTTTTTGTACAACTTCATATGAATAGCTGTAACTTTTGATAGAAGACTCGGATACACATGTTTATGGCTTTATCTTATAGAACTCAAGGTTCCCGTGCTGGGAAAACAGGTTTTGCAGCTGTTTGAGCTAAGATTTCCAAGTTATTCACATAATGAAAACCTATACTTTGTTTCGGTCGAGTTCCCCATTCAAATGCATGTAACAGTGAGAAACGCACTGTCTTGGCGAAAGAAAGCGTTTTTGTACAACTTCATAGAAATAGCTGTAACTTTTGATAGAAGACTCAGACAAACATGTTTATGGCCTTATATTATAGAACTCAAGGTCTCCGTGCTGGGAAAACAGGTTTTGCAGCTGTTTGAGCTAAGATTTCCAAGTTATTCACATAATGAAAACCTATACTTTGTTTCGGTCGAGTTCCCCATTCAAATGCATGTAACAGTGAGAAACGCACTGTCTTGGCGAAAGAAAGCGTTTTTGTACAACTTCATAGAAATAGCTGTAACTTTTGATAGAAGACTCAGACAAACATGTTTATGGCCTTATATTATAGAACTCAAGGTCTCCGTGCTGGGAAAACAGGTTTTGCAGCTGTTTGAGCTAAGATTTCCAAGTTATTCACATAATGAAAACCTATACTTTGTTTCGGTCGAGTTCCCCATTCAAATGCATGTAACAGTGAGAAACGCACTGTCTTGGCGAAAGAAAGCGTTTTTGTACAACTTCATATGAATAGCTGTAACTTTTGATAGAAGCCTCGGATACACATGTTTATGGCTTTATCTTATAGAACTCAAGGTTCCCGTGCTGGGAAAACAGGTTTTGCAGCTGTTTGAGCTAAGATTTCCAAGTTATTCACATAATGAAAACCTATACTTTGTTTCGGTCGAGTTCCCCATTCAAATGCATGTAACAGTGAGAAACGCACTGTCTTGGCGAAAGAAAGCGTTTTTGTACAACTTCATATGAATAGCTGTAACTTTTGATAGAAGACTCGGATACACATGTTTATGGCTTTATCTTATAGAACTCAAGGTTCCCGTGCTGGGCAAACAGGTTTTGCAGCTGTTTGAGCTAAGATTTCCAAGTTATTCACATAATGAAAACCTATACTTTGTTTCGGTCGAGTTCCCCATTCAATTGCATGTAACAGTGAGAAACGCACTGTCTTGGCGAAAGAAAGCGTTTTTGTACAACTTCATAGAAATAGCTGTAACTTTTGATAGAAGACTCAGACAAACATGTTTATGGCCTTATATTATAGAACTCAAGGTCTCCGTGCTGGGAAAACAGGTTTTGCAGCTGTTTGAGCTAAGATTTCCAAGTTATTCACATAATGAAAACCTATACTTTGTTTCGGTCGAGTTCCCCATTCAAATGCATGTAACAGTGAGAAACGCACTGTCTTGGCGAAAGAAAGCGTTTTGTACAACTTCATAGAAATAGCTGTAACTTTTGATAGAAGACTCAGACAAACATGTTTATGGCCTTATATTATAGAACTCAAGGTCCCCGTGCTGGGAAAACAGGTTTTGCAGCTGTTTGAGCTAAGATTTCCAAATTATTCACATAATGAAAACCTATACTTTGTTTCGGTCGAGTTCCCCATTCAAATGCATGTAACAGTGAGAAACGCACTGTCTTGGCGAAAGAAAGCGTTTTTGTACAACTTCATATGAATAGCTGTAACTTTTGATAGAAGACTCGGATACACATGTTTATGGCTTTATCTTATAGAACTCAAGGTTCCCGTGCTGGGCAAACAGGTTTTGCAGCTGTTTGAGCTAAGATTTCCAAGTTATTCACATAATGAAAACCTATACTTTGTTTCGGTCGAGTTCCCCATTCAAATGCATGTAACAGTGAGAAACGCACTGTCTTGGCGAAAGAAAGCGTTTTTGTACAACTTCATATGAATAGCTGTAACTTTTGATAGAAGCCTCGGATACACATGTTTATGGCTTTATCTTATAGAACTCAAGGTTCCCGTGCTGGGAAAACAGGTTTTGCAGCTGTTTGAGCTAAGATTTCCAAGTTATTCACATAATGAAAACCTATACTTTGTTTCGGTCGAGTTCCCCATTCAAATGCATGTAACAGTGAGAAACGCACTGTCTTGGCGAAATTAAGCGTTGTTGTACAACTTCATAGAAATAGCTGTAACTTTTGATAGAAGACTCAGACAAACATGTTTATGGCCTTATATTATAGAACTCAAGGTCCCCGTGCTGGGAAAACAGGTTTTGCAGCTGTTTGAGCTAAGATTTCCAAGTTATTCACATAATGAAAACCTATACTTTGTTTCGGTCGAGTTCCCCATTCAAATGCATGTAACAGTGAGAAACGCACTGTCTTGGCGAAAGAAAGCGTTTTTGTACAACTTCATATGAATAGCTGTAACTTTTGATAGAAGACTCGGATACACATGTTTATGGCTTTATCTTATAGAACTCAAGGTTCCCGTGCTGGGCAAACAGGTTTTGCAGCTGTTTGAGCTAAGATTTCCAAGTTATTCACATAATGAAAACCTATACTTTGTTTCGGTCGAGTTCCCCATTCAAATGCATGTAACAGTGAGAAACGCACTGTCTTGGCGAAAGAAAGCGTTTTTGTACAACTTCATAGAAATAGCTGTAACTTTTGATAGAAGACTCAGACAAACATGTTTATGTCCTTATATTATAGAACTCAAGGTCTCCGTGCTGGGAAAACAGGTTTTGCAGCTGTTTGAGCTAAGATTTCCAAGTTATTCACATAATGAAAACCTATACTTTGTTTCGGTCGAGTTCCCCATTCAAATGCATGTAACAGTGAGAAACGCACTGTCTTGGCGAAAGAAAGCGTTTTTGTACAACTTCATATGAATAGCTGTAACTTTTGATAGAAGACTCGGATACACATGTTTATGGCTTTATCTTATAGAACTCAAGGTTCCCGTGCTGGGCAAACAGGTTTTGCAGCTGTTTGAGCTAAGATTTCCAAGTTATTCACATAATGAAAACCTATACTTTGTTTCGGTCGAGTTCCCCATTCAAATGCATGTAACAGTGAGAAACGCACTGTCTTGGCGAAAGAAAGCGTTTTTGTACAACTTCATATGAATAGCTGTAACTTTTGATAGAAGACTCGGATACACATGTTTATGGCTTTATCTTATAGAACTCAAGGTTCCCGTGCTGGGAAAACAGGTTTTGCAGCTGTTTGAGCTGAGATTTCCAAGTTATTCACATAATGAAAACCTGTACTTTGTTTCGGTCGAGTTCCCCATTCAAATGCATGTAACAGTGAGAAACGCACTGTCTTGGCGAAAGAAAGCGTTTTTGTACAACTTCATATGAATAGCTGTAACTTTTGATAGAAGACTCGGATACACATGTTTATGGCTTTATCTTATAGAACTCAAGGTTCCCGTGCTGGGCAAACAGGTTTTGCAGCTGTTTGAGCTAAGATTTCCAAGTTATTCACATAATGAAAACCTATACTTTGTTTCGGTCGAGTTCCCCATTCAATTGCATGTAACAGTGAGAAACGCACTGTCTTGGCGAAAGAAAGCGTTTTTGTACAACTTCATAGAAATAGCTGTAACTTTTGATAGAAGACTCAGACAAACATGTTTATGGCCTTATATTATAGAACTCAAGGTCTCCGTGCTGGGAAAACAGGTTTTGCAGCTGTTTGAGCTAAGATTTCCAAGTTATTCACATAATGAAAACCTATACTTTGTTTCGGTCGAGTTCCCCATTCAAATGCATGTAACAGTGAGAAACGCACTGTCTTGGCGAAAGAAAGCGTTTTGTACAACTTCATAGAAATAGCTGTAACTTTTGATAGAAGACTCAGACAAACATGTTTATGGCCTTATATTATAGAACTCAAGGTCCCCGTGCTGGGAAAACAGGTTTTGCAGCTGTTTGAGCTAAGATTTCCAAATTATTCACATAATGAAAACCTATACTTTGTTTCGGTCGAGTTCCCCATTCAAATGCATGTAACAGTGAGAAACGCACTGTCTTGGCGAAAGAAAGCGTTTTTGTACAACTTCATATGAATAGCTGTAACTTTTGATAGAAGCCTCGGATACACATGTTTATGGCTTTATCTTATAGAACTCAAGGTTCCCGTGCTGGGAAAACAGGTTTTGCAGCTGTTTGAGCTAAGATTTCCAAGTTATTCACATAATGAAAACCTATACTTTGTTTCGGTCGAGTTCCCCATTCAAATGCATGTAACAGTGAGAAACGCACTGTCTTGGCGAAAGAAAGCGTTTTTGTACAACTTCATATGAATAGCTGTAACTTTTGATAGAAGACTCGGATACACATGTTTATGGCTTTATCTTATAGAACTCAAGGTTCCCGTGCTGGGCAAACAGGTTTTGCAGCTGTTTGAGCTAAGATTTCCAAGTTATTCACATAATGAAAACCTATACTTTGTTTCGGTCGAGTTCCCCATTCAATTGCATGTAACAGTGAGAAACGCACTGTCTTGGCGAAAGAAAGCGTTTTTGTACAACTTCATAGAAATAGCTGTAACTTTTGATAGAAGACTCAGACAAACATGTTTATGGCCTTATATTATAGAACTCAAGGTCTCCGTGCTGGGAAAACAGGTTTTGCAGCTGTTTGAGCTAAGATTTCCAAGTTATTCACATAATGAAAACCTATACTTTGTTTCGGTCGAGTTCCCCATTCAAATGCATGTAACAGTGAGAAACGCACTGTCTTGGCGAAAGAAAGCGTTTTGTACAACTTCATAGAAATAGCTGTAACTTTTGATAGAAGACTCAGACAAACATGTTTATGGCCTTATATTATAGAACTCAAGGTCCCCGTGCTGGGAAAACAGGTTTTGCAGCTGTTTGAGCTAAGATTTCCAAATTATTCACATAATGAAAACCTATACTTTGTTTCGGTCGAGTTCCCCATTCAAATGCATGTAACAGTGAGAAACGCACTGTCTTGGCGAAAGAAAGCGTTTTTGTACAACTTCATATGAATAGCTGTAACTTTTGATAGAAGACTCGGATACACATGTTTATGGCTTTATCTTATAGAACTCAAGGTTCCCGTGCTGGGCAAACAGGTTTTGCAGCTGTTTGAGCTAAGATTTCCAAGTTATTCACATAATGAAAACCTATACTTTGTTTCGGTCGAGTTCCCCATTCAATTGCATGTAACAGTGAGAAACGCACTGTCTTGGCGAAAGAAAGCGTTTTGTACAACTTCATAGAAATAGCTGTAACTTTTGATAGAAGACTCAGACAAACATGTTTATGGCCTTATATTATAGAACTCAAGGTCCCCGTGCTGGGAAAACAGGTTTTGCAGCTGTTTGAGCTAAGATTTCCAAATTATTCACATAATGAAAACCTATACTTTGTTTCGGTCGAGTTCCCCATTCAAATGCATGTAACAGTGAGAAACGCACTGTCTTGGCGAAAGAAAGCGTTTTTGTACAACTTCATATGAATAGCTGTAACTTTTGATAGAAGACTCGGATACACATGTTTATGGCTTTATCTTATAGAACTCAAGGTTCCCGTGCTGGGCAAACAGGTTTTGCAGCTGTTTGAGCTAAGATTTCCAAGTTATTCACATAATGAAAACCTATACTTTGTTTCGGTCGAGTTCCCCATTCAATTGCATGTAACAGTGAGAAACGCACTGTCTTGGCGAAAGAAAGCGTTTTTGTACAACTTCATAGAAATAGCTGTAACTTTTGATAGAAGACTCAGACAAACATGTTTATGGCCTTATATTATAGAACTCAAGGTCCCCGTGCTGGGAAAACAGGTTTTGCAGCTGTTTGAGCTAAGATTTCCAAATTATTCACATAATGAAAACCTATACTTTGTTTCGGTCGAGTTCCCCATTCAAATGCATGTAACAGTGAGAAACGCACTGTCTTGGCGAAAGAAAGCGTTTTTGTACAACTTCATATGAATAGCTGTAACTTTTGATAGAAGCCTCGGATACACATGTTTATGGCTTTATCTTATAGAACTCAAGGTTCCCGTGCTGGGAAAACAGGTTTTGCAGCTGTTTGAGCTAAGATTTCCAAGTTATTCACATAATGAAAACCTATACTTTGTTTCGGTCGAGTTCCCCATTCAAATGCATGTAACAGTGAGAAACGCACTGTCTTGGCGAAAGAAAGCGTTTTTGTACAACTTCATATGAATAGCTGTAACTTTTGATAGAAGACTCGGATACACATGTTTATGGCTTTATCTTATAGAACTCAAGGTTCCCGTGCTGGGCAAACAGGTTTTGCAGCTGTTTGAGCTAAGATTTCCAAGTTATTCACATAATGAAAACCTATACTTTGTTTCGGTCGAGTTCCCCATTCAAATGCATGTAACAGTGAGAAACGCACTGTCTTGGCGAAAGAAAGCGTTTTTGTACAACTTCATATGAATAGCTGTAACTTTTGATAGAAGCCTCGGATACACATGTTTATGGCCTTATATTATAGAACTCAAGGTTCCCGTGCTGGGAAAACAGGTTTTGCAGCTGTTTGAGCTAAGATTTCCAAGTTATTCACATAATGAAAACCTATACTTTGTTTCGGTCGAGTTCCCCATTCAAATGCATGTAACAGTGAGAAACGCACTGTCTTGGCGAAAGAAAGCGTTTTTGTACAACTTCATATGAATAGCTGTAACTTTTGATAGAAGACTCGGATACACATGTTTATGGCTTTATCTTATAGAACTCAAGGTTCCCGTGCTGGGAAAACAGGTTTTGCAGCTGTTTGAGCTAAGATTTCCAAGTTATTCACATAATGAAAACCTGTACTTTGTTTCGGTCGAGTTCCCCATTCAAATGCATGTAACAGTGAGAAACGCACTGTCTTGGCGAAAGAAAGCGTTTTTGTACAACTTCATATGAATAGCTGTAACTTTTGATAGAAGACTCGGATACACATGTTTATGGCTTTATCTTATAGAACTCAAGGTTCCCGTGCTGGGAAAACAGGTTTTGCAGCTGTTTGAGCTAAGATTTCCAAGTTATTCACATAATGAAAACCTATACTTTGTTTCGGTCGAGTTCCCCATTCAAATGCATGTAACAGTGAGAAACGCACTGTCTTGGCGAAAGAAAGCGTTTTTGTACAACTTCATATGAATAGCTGTAACTTTTGATAGAAGCCTCGGATACACATGTTTATGGCCTTATATTATAGAACTCAAGGTTCCCGTGCTGGGAAAACAGGTTTTGCAGCTGTTTGAGCTAAGATTTCCAAGTTATTCACATAATGAAAACCTATACTTTGTTTCGGTCGAGTTCCCCATTCAAATGCATGTAACAGTGAGAAACGCACTGTCTTGGCGAAAGAAAGCGTTTTTGTACAACTTCATATGAATAGCTGTAACTTTTGATAGAAGACTCGGATACACATGTTTATGGCTTTATCTTATAGAACTCAAGGTTCCCGTGCTGGGAAAACAGGTTTTGCAGCTGTTTGAGCTAAGATTTCCAAGTTATTCACATAATGAAAACCTGTACTTTGTTTCGGTCGAGTTCCCCATTCAAATGCATGTAACAGTGAGAAACGCACTGTCTTGGCGAAAGAAAGCGTTTTTGTACAACTTCATATGAATAGCTGTAACTTTTGATAGAAGACTCGGATACACATGTTTATGGCTTTATCTTATAGAACTCAAGGTTCCCGTGCTGGGCAAACAGGTTTTGCAGCTGTTTGAGCTAAGATTTCCAAGTTATTCACATAATGAAAACCTATACTTTGTTTCGGTCGAGTTCCCCATTCAATTGCATGTAACAGTGAGAAACGCACTGTCTTGGCGAAAGAAAGCGTTTTTGTACAACTTCATAGAAATAGCTGTAACTTTTGATAGAAGACTCAGACAAACATGTTTATGGCCTTATATTATAGAACTCAAGGTCTCCGTGCTGGGAAAACAGGTTTTGCAGCTGTTTGAGCTAAGATTTCCAAGTTATTCACATAATGAAAACCTATACTTTGTTTCGGTCGAGTTCCCCATTCAAATGCATGTAACAGTGAGAAACGCACTGTCTTGGCGAAAGAAAGCGTTTTGTACAACTTCATAGAAATAGCTGTAACTTTTGATAGAAGACTCAGACAAACATGTTTATGGCCTTATATTATAGAACTCAAGGTCCCCGTGCTGGGAAAACAGGTTTTGCAGCTGTTTGAGCTAAGATTTCCAAATTATTCACATAATGAAAACCTATACTTTGTTTCGGTCGAGTTCCCCATTCAAATGCATGTAACAGTGAGAAACGCACTGTCTTGGCGAAAGAAAGCGTTTTTGTACAACTTCATATGAATAGCTGTAACTTTTGATAGAAGCCTCGGATACACATGTTTATGGCTTTATCTTATAGAACTCAAGGTTCCCGTGCTGGGAAAACAGGTTTTGCAGCTGTTTGAGCTAAGATTTCCAAGTTATTCACATAATGAAAACCTATACTTTGTTTCGGTCGAGTTCCCCATTCAAATGCATGTAACAGTGAGAAACGCACTGTCTTGGCGAAAGAAAGCGTTTTTGTACAACTTCATATGAATAGCTGTAACTTTTGATAGAAGACTCGGATACACATGTTTATGGCTTTATCTTATAGAACTCAAGGTTCCCGTGCTGGGCAAACAGGTTTTGCAGCTGTTTGAGCTAAGATTTCCAAGTTATTCACATAATGAAAACCTATACTTTGTTTCGGTCGAGTTCCCCATTCAATTGCATGTAACAGTGAGAAACGCACTGTCTTGGCGAAAGAAAGCGTTTTTGTACAACTTCATAGAAATAGCTGTAACTTTTGATAGAAGACTCAGACAAACATGTTTATGGCCTTATATTATAGAACTCAAGGTCTCCGTGCTGGGAAAACAGGTTTTGCAGCTGTTTGAGCTAAGATTTCCAAGTTATTCACATAATGAAAACCTATACTTTGTTTCGGTCGAGTTCCCCATTCAAATGCATGTAACAGTGAGAAACGCACTGTCTTGGCGAAAGAAAGCGTTTTGTACAACTTCATAGAAATAGCTGTAACTTTTGATAGAAGACTCAGACAAACATGTTTATGGCCTTATATTATAGAACTCAAGGTCCCCGTGCTGGGAAAACAGGTTTTGCAGCTGTTTGAGCTAAGATTTCCAAATTATTCACATAATGAAAACCTATACTTTGTTTCGGTCGAGTTCCCCATTCAAATGCATGTAACAGTGAGAAACGCACTGTCTTGGCGAAAGAAAGCGTTTTTGTACAACTTCATATGAATAGCTGTAACTTTTGATAGAAGACTCGGATACACATGTTTATGGCTTTATCTTATAGAACTCAAGGTTCCCGTGCTGGGAAAACAGGTTTTGCAGCTGTTTGAGCTAAGATTTCCAAGTTATTCACATAATGAAAACCTGTACTTTGTTTCGGTCGAGTTCCCCATTCAAATGCATGTAACAGTGAGAAACGCAGTCTTGGCGAAAGAAAGCGTTTTTGTACAACTTCATATGAATAGCTGTAACTTTTGATAGAAGACTCGGATACACATGTTTATGGCTTTATCTTATAGAACTCAAGGTTCCCGTGCTGGGCAAACAGGTTTTGCAGCTGTTTGAGCTAAGATTTCCAAGTTATTCACATAATGAAAACCTATACTTTGTTTCGGTCGAGTTCCCCATTCAATTGCATGTAACAGTGAGAAACGCACTGTCTTGGCGAAAGAAAGCGTTTTTGTACAACTTCATAGAAATAGCTGTAACTTTTGATAGAAGACTCAGACAAACATGTTTATGGCCTTATATTATAGAACTCAAGGTCTCCGTGCTGGGAAAACAGGTTTTGCAGCTGTTTGAGCTAAGATTTCCAAGTTATTCACATAATGAAAACCTATACTTTGTTTCGGTCGAGTTCCCCATTCAAATGCATGTAACAGTGAGAAACGCACTGTCTTGGCGAAAGAAAGCGTTTTGTACAACTTCATAGAAATAGCTGTAACTTTTGATAGAAGACTCAGACAAACATGTTTATGGCCTTATATTATAGAACTCAAGGTCCCCGTGCTGGGAAAACAGGTTTTGCAGCTGTTTGAGCTAAGATTTCCAAATTATTCACATAATGAAAACCTATACTTTGTTTCGGTCGAGTTCCCCATTCAAATGCATGTAACAGTGAGAAACGCACTGTCTTGGCGAAAGAAAGCGTTTTTGTACAACTTCATATGAATAGCTGTAACTTTTGATAGAAGCCTCGGATACACATGTTTATGGCTTTATCTTATAGAACTCAAGGTTCCCGTGCTGGGAAAACAGGTTTTGCAGCTGTTTGAGCTAAGATTTCCAAGTTATTCACATAATGAAAACCTATACTTTGTTTCGGTCGAGTTCCCCATTCAAATGCATGTAACAGTGAGAAACGCACTGTCTTGGCGAAAGAAAGCGTTTTTGTACAACTTCATATGAATAGCTGTAACTTTTGATAGAAGACTCGGATACACATGTTTATGGCTTTATCTTATAGAACTCAAGGTTCCCGTGCTGGGCAAACAGGTTTTGCAGCTGTTTGAGCTAAGATTTCCAAGTTATTCACATAATGAAAACCTATACTTTGTTTCGGTCGAGTTCCCCATTCAATTGCATGTAACAGTGAGAAACGCACTGTCTTGGCGAAAGAAAGCGTTTTTGTACAACTTCATAGAAATAGCTGTAACTTTTGATAGAAGACTCAGACAAACATGTTTATGGCCTTATATTATAGAACTCAAGGTCTCCGTGCTGGGAAAACAGGTTTTGCAGCTGTTTGAGCTAAGATTTCCAAGTTATTCACATAATGAAAACCTATACTTTGTTTCGGTCGAGTTCCCCATTCAAATGCATGTAACAGTGAGAAACGCACTGTCTTGGCGAAAGAAAGCGTTTTGTACAACTTCATAGAAATAGCTGTAACTTTTGATAGAAGACTCAGACAAACATGTTTATGGCCTTATATTATAGAACTCAAGGTCCCCGTGCTGGGAAAACAGGTTTTGCAGCTGTTTGAGCTAAGATTTCCAAATTATTCACATAATGAAAACCTATACTTTGTTTCGGTCGAGTTCCCCATTCAAATGCATGTAACAGTGAGAAACGCACTGTCTTGGCGAAAGAAAGCGTTTTTGTACAACTTCATATGAATAGCTGTAACTTTTGATAGAAGACTCGGATACACATGTTTATGGCTTTATCTTATAGAACTCAAGGTTCCCGTGCTGGGCAAACAGGTTTTGCAGCTGTTTGAGCTAAGATTTCCAAGTTATTCACATAATGAAAACCTATACTTTGTTTCGGTCGAGTTCCCCATTCAAATGCATGTAACAGTGAGAAACGCACTGTCTTGGCGAAAGAAAGCGTTTTGTACAACTTCATAGAAATAGCTGTAACTTTTGATAGAAGACTCAGACAAACATGTTTATGGCCTTATATTATAGAACTCAAGGTCCCCGTGCTGGGAAAACAGGTTTTGCAGCTGTTTGAGCTAAGATTTCCAAATTATTCACATAATGAAAACCTATACTTTGTTTCGGTCGAGTTCCCCATTCAAATGCATGTAACAGTGAGAAACGCACTGTCTTGGCGAAAGAAAGCGTTTTTGTACAACTTCATATGAATAGCTGTAACTTTTGATAGAAGACTCGGATACACATGTTTATGGCTTTATCTTATAGAACTCAAGGTTCCCGTGCTGGGCAAACAGGTTTTGCAGCTGTTTGAGCTAAGATTTCCAAGTTATTCACATAATGAAAACCTATACTTTGTTTCGGTCGAGTTCCCCATTCAATTGCATGTAACAGTGAGAAACGCACTGTCTTGGCGAAAGAAAGCGTTTTTGTACAACTTCATAGAAATAGCTGTAACTTTTGATAGAAGACTCAGACAAACATGTTTATGGCCTTATATTATAGAACTCAAGGTCTCCGTGCTGGGAAAACAGGTTTTGCAGCTGTTTGAGCTAAGATTTCCAAGTTATTCACATAATGAAAACCTATACTTTGTTTCGGTCGAGTTCCCCATTCAAATGCATGTAACAGTGAGAAACGCACTGTCTTGGCGAAAGAAAGCGTTTTGTACAACTTCATAGAAATAGCTGTAACTTTTGATAGAAGACTCAGACAAACATGTTTATGGCCTTATATTATAGAACTCAAGGTCCCCGTGCTGGGAAAACAGGTTTTGCAGCTGTTTGAGCTAAGATTTCCAAATTATTCACATAATGAAAACCTATACTTTGTTTCGGTCGAGTTCCCCATTCAAATGCATGTAACAGTGAGAAACGCACTGTCTTGGCGAAAGAAAGCGTTTTTGTACAACTTCATATGAATAGCTGTAACTTTTGATAGAAGCCTCGGATACACATGTTTATGGCTTTATCTTATAGAACTCAAGGTTCCCGTGCTGGGAAAACAGGTTTTGCAGCTGTTTGAGCTAAGATTTCCAAGTTATTCACATAATGAAAACCTATACTTTGTTTCGGTCGAGTTCCCCATTCAAATGCATGTAACAGTGAGAAACGCACTGTCTTGGCGAAAGAAAGCGTTTTTGTACAACTTCATATGAATAGCTGTAACTTTTGATAGAAGACTCGGATACACATGTTTATGGCTTTATCTTATAGAACTCAAGGTTCCCGTGCTGGGCAAACAGGTTTTGCAGCTGTTTGAGCTAAGATTTCCAAGTTATTCACATAATGAAAACCTATACTTTGTTTCGGTCGAGTTCCCCATTCAAATGCATGTAACAGTGAGAAACGCACTGTCTTGGCGAAAGAAAGCGTTTTTGTACAACTTCATATGAATAGCTGTAACTTTTGATAGAAGCCTCGGATACACATGTTTATGGCCTTATATTATAGAACTCAAGGTTCCCGTGCTGGGAAAACAGGTTTTGCAGCTGTTTGAGCTAAGATTTCCAAGTTATTCACATAATGAAAACCTATACTTTGTTTCGGTCGAGTTCCCCATTCAAATGCATGTAACAGTGAGAAACGCACTGTCTTGGCGAAAGAAAGCGTTTTTGTACAACTTCATATGAATAGCTGTAACTTTTGATAGAAGACTCGGATACACATGTTTATGGCTTTATCTTATAGAACTCAAGGTTCCCGTGCTGGGAAAACAGGTTTTGCAGCTGTTTGAGCTAAGATTTCCAAGTTATTCACATAATGAAAACCTGTACTTTGTTTCGGTCGAGTTCCCCATTCAAATGCATGTAACAGTGAGAAACGCACTGTCTTGGCGAAAGAAAGCGTTTTTGTACAACTTCATATGAATAGCTGTAACTTTTGATAGAAGACTCGGATACACATGTTTATGGCTTTATCTTATAGAACTCAAGGTTCCCGTGCTGGGAAAACAGGTTTTGCAGCTGTTTGAGCTAAGATTTCCAAGTTATTCACATAATGAAAACCTATACTTTGTTTCGGTCGAGTTCCCCATTCAAATGCATGTAACAGTGAGAAACGCACTGTCTTGGCGAAAGAAAGCGTTTTTGTACAACTTCATATGAATAGCTGTAACTTTTGATAGAAGCCTCGGATACACATGTTTATGGCCTTATATTATAGAACTCAAGGTTCCCGTGCTGGGAAAACAGGTTTTGCAGCTGTTTGAGCTAAGATTTCCAAGTTATTCACATAATGAAAACCTATACTTTGTTTCGGTCGAGTTCCCCATTCAAATGCATGTAACAGTGAGAAACGCACTGTCTTGGCGAAAGAAAGCGTTTTTGTACAACTTCATATGAATAGCTGTAACTTTTGATAGAAGACTCGGATACACATGTTTATGGCTTTATCTTATAGAACTCAAGGTTCCCGTGCTGGGAAAACAGGTTTTGCAGCTGTTTGAGCTAAGATTTCCAAGTTATTCACATAATGAAAACCTGTACTTTGTTTCGGTCGAGTTCCCCATTCAAATGCATGTAACAGTGAGAAACGCACTGTCTTGGCGAAAGAAAGCGTTTTTGTACAACTTCATATGAATAGCTGTAACTTTTGATAGAAGACTCGGATACACATGTTTATGGCTTTATCTTATAGAACTCAAGGTTCCCGTGCTGGGAAAACAGGTTTTGCAGCTGTTTGAGCTAAGATTTCCAAGTTATTCACATAATGAAAACCTATACTTTGTTTCGGTCGAGTTCCCCATTCAAATGCATGTAACAGTGAGAAACGCACTGTCTTGGCGAAAGAAAGCGTTTTTGTACAACTTCATATGAATAGCTGTAACTTTTGATAGAAGCCTCGGATACACATGTTTATGGCCTTATATTATAGAACTCAAGGTTCCCGTGCTGGGAAAACAGGTTTTGCAGCTGTTTGAGCTAAGATTTCCAAGTTATTCACATAATGAAAACCTATACTTTGTTTCGGTCGAGTTCCCCATTCAAATGCATGTAACAGTGAGAAACGCACTGTCTTGGCGAAAGAAAGCGTTTTTGTACAACTTCATATGAATAGCTGTAACTTTTGATAGAAGACTCGGATACACATGTTTATGGCTTTATCTTATAGAACTCAAGGTTCCCGTGCTGGGAAAACAGGTTTTGCAGCTGTTTGAGCTAAGATTTCCAAGTTATTCACATAATGAAAACCTGTACTTTGTTTCGGTCGAGTTCCCCATTCAAATGCATGTAACAGTGAGAAACGCACTGTCTTGGCGAAAGAAAGCGTTTTTGTACAACTTCATATGAATAGCTGTAACTTTTGATAGAAGACTCGGATACACATGTTTATGGCTTTATCTTATAGAACTCAAGGTTCCCGTGCTGGGAAAACAGGTTTTGCAGCTGTTTGAGCTAAGATTTCCAAGTTATTCACATAATGAAAACCTATACTTTGTTTCGGTCGAGTTCCCCATTCAAATGCATGTAACAGTGAGAAACGCACTGTCTTGGCGAAAGAAAGCGTTTTTGTACAACTTCATAGAAATAGCTGTAACTTTTGATAGAAGACTCAGACAAACATGTTTATGGCCTTATATTATAGAACTCAAGGTCTCCGTGCTGGGAAAACAGGTTTTGCAGCTGTTTGAGCTAAGATTTCCAAGTTATTCACATAATGAAAACCTATACTTTGTTTCGGTCGAGTTCCCCATTCAAATGCATGTAACAGTGAGAAACGCACTGTCTTGGCGAAAGAAAGCGTTTTTGTACAACTTCATATGAATAGCTGTAACTTTTGATAGAAGCCTCGGATACACATGTTTATGGCTTTATCTTATAGAACTCAAGGTTCCCGTGCTGGGAAAACAGGTTTTGCAGCTGTTTGAGCTAAGATTTCCAAGTTATTCACATAATGAAAACCTATACTTTGTTTCGGTCGAGTTCCCCATTCAAATGCATGTAACAGTGAGAAACGCACTGTCTTGGCGAAAGAAAGCGTTTTTGTACAACTTCATATGAATAGCTGTAACTTTTGATAGAAGACTCGGATACACATGTTTATGGCTTTATCTTATAGAACTCAAGGTTCCCGTGCTGGGCAAACAGGTTTTGCAGCTGTTTGAGCTAAGATTTCCAAGTTATTCACATAATGAAAACCTATACTTTGTTTCGGTCGAGTTCCCCATTCAATTGCATGTAACAGTGAGAAACGCACTGTCTTGGCGAAAGAAAGCGTTTTTGTACAACTTCATAGAAATAGCTGTAACTTTTGATAGAAGACTCAGACAAACATGTTTATGGCCTTATATTATAGAACTCAAGGTCTCCGTGCTGGGAAAACAGGTTTTGCAGCTGTTTGAGCTAAGATTTCCAAGTTATTCACATAATGAAAACCTATACTTTGTTTCGGTCGAGTTCCCCATTCAAATGCATGTAACAGTGAGAAACGCACTGTCTTGGCGAAAGAAAGCGTTTTGTACAACTTCATAGAAATAGCTGTAACTTTTGATAGAAGACTCAGACAAACATGTTTATGGCCTTATATTATAGAACTCAAGGTCCCCGTGCTGGGAAAACAGGTTTTGCAGCTGTTTGAGCTAAGATTTCCAAATTATTCACATAATGAAAACCTATACTTTGTTTCGGTCGAGTTCCCCATTCAAATGCATGTAACAGTGAGAAACGCACTGTCTTGGCGAAAGAAAGCGTTTTTGTACAACTTCATATGAATAGCTGTAACTTTTGATAGAAGACTCGGATACACATGTTTATGGCTTTATCTTATAGAACTCAAGGTTCCCGTGCTGGGCAAACAGGTTTTGCAGCTGTTTGAGCTAAGATTTCCAAGTTATTCACATAATGAAAACCTATACTTTGTTTCGGTCGAGTTCCCCATTCAAATGCATGTAACAGTGAGAAACGCACTGTCTTGGCGAAAGAAAGCGTTTTTGTACAACTTCATATGAATAGCTGTAACTTTTGATAGAAGCCTCGGATACACATGTTTATGGCTTTATCTTATAGAACTCAAGGTTCCCGTGCTGGGAAAACAGGTTTTGCAGCTGTTTGAGCTAAGATTTCCAAGTTATTCACATAATGAAAACCTATACTTTGTTTCGGTCGAGTTCCCCATTCAAATGCATGTAACAGTGAGAAACGCACTGTCTTGGCGAAATTAAGCGTTGTTGTACAACTTCATAGAAATAGCTGTAACTTTTGATAGAAGACTCAGACAAACATGTTTATGGCCTTATATTATAGAACTCAAGGTCCCCGTGCTGGGAAAACAGGTTTTGCAGCTGTTTGAGCTAAGATTTCCAAGTTATTCACATAATGAAAACCTATACTTTGTTTCGGTCGAGTTCCCCATTCAAATGCATGTAACAGTGAGAAACGCACTGTCTTGGCGAAAGAAAGCGTTTTTGTACAACTTCATATGAATAGCTGTAACTTTTGATAGAAGACTCGGATACACATGTTTATGGCTTTATCTTATAGAACTCAAGGTTCCCGTGCTGGGCAAACAGGTTTTGCAGCTGTTTGAGCTAAGATTTCCAAGTTATTCACATAATGAAAACCTATACTTTGTTTCGGTCGAGTTCCCCATTCAAATGCATGTAACAGTGAGAAACGCACTGTCTTGGCGAAAGAAAGCGTTTTTGTACAACTTCATAGAAATAGCTGTAACTTTTGATAGAAGACTCAGACAAACATGTTTATGTCCTTATATTATAGAACTCAAGGTCTCCGTGCTGGGAAAACAGGTTTTGCAGCTGTTTGAGCTAAGATTTCCAAGTTATTCACATAATGAAAACCTATACTTTGTTTCGGTCGAGTTCCCCATTCAAATGCATGTAACAGTGAGAAACGCACTGTCTTGGCGAAAGAAAGCGTTTTGTACAACTTCATAGAAATAGCTGTAACTTTTGATAGAAGACTCAGACAAACATGTTTATGGCCTTATATTATAGAACTCAAGGTCCCCGTGCTGGGAAAACAGGTTTTGCAGCTGTTTGAGCTAAGATTTCCAAATTATTCACATAATGAAAACCTATACTTTGTTTCGGTCGAGTTCCCCATTCAAATGCATGTAACAGTGAGAAACGCACTGTCTTGGCGAAAGAAAGCGTTTTTGTACAACTTCATATGAATAGCTGTAACTTTTGATAGAAGACTCGGATACACATGTTTATGGCTTTATCTTATAGAACTCAAGGTTCCCGTGCTGGGCAAACAGGTTTTGCAGCTGTTTGAGCTAAGATTTCCAAGTTATTCACATAATGAAAACCTATACTTTGTTTCGGTCGAGTTCCCCATTCAAATGCATGTAACAGTGAGAAACGCACTGTCTTGGCGAAAGAAAGCGTTTTGTACAACTTCATAGAAATAGCTGTAACTTTTGATAGAAGACTCAGACAAACATGTTTATGGCCTTATATTATAGAACTCAAGGTCCCCGTGCTGGGAAAACAGGTTTTGCAGCTGTTTGAGCTAAGATTTCCAAATTATTCACATAATGAAAACCTATACTTTGTTTCGGTCGAGTTCCCCATTCAAATGCATGTAACAGTGAGAAACGCACTGTCTTGGCGAAAGAAAGCGTTTTTGTACAACTTCATATGAATAGCTGTAACTTTTGATAGAAGACTCGGATACACATGTTTATGGCTTTATCTTATAGAACTCAAGGTTCCCGTGCTGGGCAAACAGGTTTTGCAGCTGTTTGAGCTAAGATTTCCAAGTTATTCACATAATGAAAACCTATACTTTGTTTCGGTCGAGTTCCCCATTCAATTGCATGTAACAGTGAGAAACGCACTGTCTTGGCGAAAGAAAGCGTTTTTGTACAACTTCATAGAAATAGCTGTAACTTTTGATAGAAGACTCAGACAAACATGTTTATGGCCTTATATTATAGAACTCAAGGTCTCCGTGCTGGGAAAACAGGTTTTGCAGCTGTTTGAGCTAAGATTTCCAAGTTATTCACATAATGAAAACCTATACTTTGTTTCGGTCGAGTTCCCCATTCAAATGCATGTAACAGTGAGAAACGCACTGTCTTGGCGAAAGAAAGCGTTTTGTACAACTTCATAGAAATAGCTGTAACTTTTGATAGAAGACTCAGACAAACATGTTTATGGCCTTATATTATAGAACTCAAGGTCCCCGTGCTGGGAAAACAGGTTTTGCAGCTGTTTGAGCTAAGATTTCCAAATTATTCACATAATGAAAACCTATACTTTGTTTCGGTCGAGTTCCCCATTCAAATGCATGTAACAGTGAGAAACGCACTGTCTTGGCGAAAGAAAGCGTTTTTGTACAACTTCATATGAATAGCTGTAACTTTTGATAGAAGCCTCGGATACACATGTTTATGGCTTTATCTTATAGAACTCAAGGTTCCCGTGCTGGGAAAACAGGTTTTGCAGCTGTTTGAGCTAAGATTTCCAAGTTATTCACATAATGAAAACCTATACTTTGTTTCGGTCGAGTTCCCCATTCAAATGCATGTAACAGTGAGAAACGCACTGTCTTGGCGAAAGAAAGCGTTTTTGTACAACTTCATATGAATAGCTGTAACTTTTGATAGAAGACTCGGATACACATGTTTATGGCTTTATCTTATAGAACTCAAGGTTCCCGTGCTGGGCAAACAGGTTTTGCAGCTGTTTGAGCTAAGATTTCCAAGTTATTCACATAATGAAAACCTATACTTTGTTTCGGTCGAGTTCCCCATTCAAATGCATGTAACAGTGAGAAACGCACTGTCTTGGCGAAAGAAAGCGTTTTTGTACAACTTCATATGAATAGCTGTAACTTTTGATAGAAGCCTCGGATACACATGTTTATGGCCTTATATTATAGAACTCAAGGTTCCCGTGCTGGGAAAACAGGTTTTGCAGCTGTTTGAGCTAAGATTTCCAAGTTATTCACATAATGAAAACCTATACTTTGTTTCGGTCGAGTTCCCCATTCAAATGCATGTAACAGTGAGAAACGCACTGTCTTGGCGAAAGAAAGCGTTTTTGTACAACTTCATATGAATAGCTGTAACTTTTGATAGAAGACTCGGATACACATGTTTATGGCTTTATCTTATAGAACTCAAGGTTCCCGTGCTGGGAAAACAGGTTTTGCAGCTGTTTGAGCTAAGATTTCCAAGTTATTCACATAATGAAAACCTGTACTTTGTTTCGGTCGAGTTCCCCATTCAAATGCATGTAACAGTGAGAAACGCACTGTCTTGGCGAAAGAAAGCGTTTTTGTACAACTTCATATGAATAGCTGTAACTTTTGATAGAAGACTCGGATACACATGTTTATGGCTTTATCTTATAGAACTCAAGGTTCCCGTGCTGGGAAAACAGGTTTTGCAGCTGTTTGAGCTAAGATTTCCAAGTTATTCACATAATGAAAACCTATACTTTGTTTCGGTCGAGTTCCCCATTCAAATGCATGTAACAGTGAGAAACGCACTGTCTTGGCGAAAGAAAGCGTTTTTGTACAACTTCATATGAATAGCTGTAACTTTTGATAGAAGCCTCGGATACACATGTTTATGGCCTTATATTATAGAACTCAAGGTTCCCGTGCTGGGAAAACAGGTTTTGCAGCTGTTTGAGCTAAGATTTCCAAGTTATTCACATAATGAAAACCTATACTTTGTTTCGGTCGAGTTCCCCATTCAAATGCATGTAACAGTGAGAAACGCACTGTCTTGGCGAAAGAAAGCGTTTTTGTACAACTTCATATGAATAGCTGTAACTTTTGATAGAAGACTCGGATACACATGTTTATGGCTTTATCTTATAGAACTCAAGGTTCCCGTGCTGGGAAAACAGGTTTTGCAGCTGTTTGAGCTAAGATTTCCAAGTTATTCACATAATGAAAACCTGTACTTTGTTTCGGTCGAGTTCCCCATTCAAATGCATGTAACAGTGAGAAACGCACTGTCTTGGCGAAAGAAAGCGTTTTTGTACAACTTCATATGAATAGCTGTAACTTTTGATAGAAGACTCGGATACACATGTTTATGGCCTTATATTATAGAACTCAAGGTCTCCGTGCTGGGAAAACAGGTTTTGCAGCTGTTTGAGCTAAGATTTCCAAGTTATTCACATAATGAAAACCTATACTTTGTTTCGGTCGAGTTCCCCATTCAAATGCATGTAACAGTGAGAAACGCACTGTCTTGGCGAAAGAAAGCGTTTTTGTACAACTTCATAGAAATAGCTGTAACTTTTGATAGAAGACTCAGACAAACATGTTTATGTCCTTATATTATAGAACTCAAGGTCTCCGTGCTGGGAAAACAGGTTTTGCAGCTGTTTGAGCTAAGATTTCCAAGTTATTCACATAATGAAAACCTATACTTTGTTTCGGTCGAGTTCCCCATTCAAATGCATGTAACAGTGAGAAACGCACTGTCTTGGCGAAAGAAAGCGTTTTGTACAACTTCATAGAAATAGCTGTAACTTTTGATAGAAGACTCAGACAAACATGTTTATGGCCTTATATTATAGAACTCAAGGTCCCCGTGCTGGGAAAACAGGTTTTGCAGCTGTTTGAGCTAAGATTTCCAAATTATTCACATAATGAAAACCTATACTTTGTTTCGGTCGAGTTCCCCATTCAAATGCATGTAACAGTGAGAAACGCACTGTCTTGGCGAAAGAAAGCGTTTTTGTACAACTTCATATGAATAGCTGTAACTTTTGATAGAAGACTCGGATACACATGTTTATGGCTTTATCTTATAGAACTCAAGGTTCCCGTGCTGGGCAAACAGGTTTTGCAGCTGTTTGAGCTAAGATTTCCAAGTTATTCACATAATGAAAACCTATACTTTGTTTCGGTCGAGTTCCCCATTCAAATGCATGTAACAGTGAGAAACGCACTGTCTTGGCGAAAGAAAGCGTTTTGTACAACTTCATAGAAATAGCTGTAACTTTTGATAGAAGACTCAGACAAACATGTTTATGGCCTTATATTATAGAACTCAAGGTCCCCGTGCTGGGAAAACAGGTTTTGCAGCTGTTTGAGCTAAGATTTCCAAATTATTCACATAATGAAAACCTATACTTTGTTTCGGTCGAGTTCCCCATTCAAATGCATGTAACAGTGAGAAACGCACTGTCTTGGCGAAAGAAAGCGTTTTTGTACAACTTCATATGAATAGCTGTAACTTTTGATAGAAGACTCGGATACACATGTTTATGGCTTTATCTTATAGAACTCAAGGTTCCCGTGCTGGGCAAACAGGTTTTGCAGCTGTTTGAGCTAAGATTTCCAAGTTATTCACATAATGAAAACCTATACTTTGTTTCGGTCGAGTTCCCCATTCAATTGCATGTAACAGTGAGAAACGCACTGTCTTGGCGAAAGAAAGCGTTTTTGTACAACTTCATAGAAATAGCTGTAACTTTTGATAGAAGACTCAGACAAACATGTTTATGGCCTTATATTATAGAACTCAAGGTCTCCGTGCTGGGAAAACAGGTTTTGCAGCTGTTTGAGCTAAGATTTCCAAGTTATTCACATAATGAAAACCTATACTTTGTTTCGGTCGAGTTCCCCATTCAAATGCATGTAACAGTGAGAAACGCACTGTCTTGGCGAAAGAAAGCGTTTTGTACAACTTCATAGAAATAGCTGTAACTTTTGATAGAAGACTCAGACAAACATGTTTATGGCCTTATATTATAGAACTCAAGGTCCCCGTGCTGGGAAAACAGGTTTTGCAGCTGTTTGAGCTAAGATTTCCAAATTATTCACATAATGAAAACCTATACTTTGTTTCGGTCGAGTTCCCCATTCAAATGCATGTAACAGTGAGAAACGCACTGTCTTGGCGAAAGAAAGCGTTTTTGTACAACTTCATATGAATAGCTGTAACTTTTGATAGAAGCCTCGGATACACATGTTTATGGCTTTATCTTATAGAACTCAAGGTTCCCGTGCTGGGAAAACAGGTTTTGCAGCTGTTTGAGCTAAGATTTCCAAGTTATTCACATAATGAAAACCTATACTTTGTTTCGGTCGAGTTCCCCATTCAAATGCATGTAACAGTGAGAAACGCACTGTCTTGGCGAAAGAAAGCGTTTTTGTACAACTTCATATGAATAGCTGTAACTTTTGATAGAAGACTCGGATACACATGTTTATGGCTTTATCTTATAGAACTCAAGGTTCCCGTGCTGGGCAAACAGGTTTTGCAGCTGTTTGAGCTAAGATTTCCAAGTTATTCACATAATGAAAACCTATACTTTGTTTCGGTCGAGTTCCCCATTCAAATGCATGTAACAGTGAGAAACGCACTGTCTTGGCGAAAGAAAGCGTTTTTGTACAACTTCATATGAATAGCTGTAACTTTTGATAGAAGCCTCGGATACACATGTTTATGGCCTTATATTATAGAACTCAAGGTTCCCGTGCTGGGAAAACAGGTTTTGCAGCTGTTTGAGCTAAGATTTCCAAGTTATTCACATAATGAAAACCTATACTTTGTTTCGGTCGAGTTCCCCATTCAAATGCATGTAACAGTGAGAAACGCACTGTCTTGGCGAAAGAAAGCGTTTTTGTACAACTTCATATGAATAGCTGTAACTTTTGATAGAAGACTCGGATACACATGTTTATGGCTTTATCTTATAGAACTCAAGGTTCCCGTGCTGGGAAAACAGGTTTTGCAGCTGTTTGAGCTAAGATTTCCAAGTTATTCACATAATGAAAACCTGTACTTTGTTTCGGTCGAGTTCCCCATTCAAATGCATGTAACAGTGAGAAACGCACTGTCTTGGCGAAAGAAAGCGTTTTTGTACAACTTCATATGAATAGCTGTAACTTTTGATAGAAGACTCGGATACACATGTTTATGGCTTTATCTTATAGAACTCAAGGTTCCCGTGCTGGGAAAACAGGTTTTGCAGCTGTTTGAGCTAAGATTTCCAAGTTATTCACATAATGAAAACCTATACTTTGTTTCGGTCGAGTTCCCCATTCAAATGCATGTAACAGTGAGAAACGCACTGTCTTGGCGAAAGAAAGCGTTTTTGTACAACTTCATATGAATAGCTGTAACTTTTGATAGAAGCCTCGGATACACATGTTTATGGCCTTATATTATAGAACTCAAGGTTCCCGTGCTGGGAAAACAGGTTTTGCAGCTGTTTGAGCTAAGATTTCCAAGTTATTCACATAATGAAAACCTATACTTTGTTTCGGTCGAGTTCCCCATTCAAATGCATGTAACAGTGAGAAACGCACTGTCTTGGCGAAAGAAAGCGTTTTTGTACAACTTCATATGAATAGCTGTAACTTTTGATAGAAGACTCGGATACACATGTTTATGGCTTTATCTTATAGAACTCAAGGTTCCCGTGCTGGGAAAACAGGTTTTGCAGCTGTTTGAGCTAAGATTTCCAAGTTATTCACATAATGAAAACCTGTACTTTGTTTCGGTCGAGTTCCCCATTCAAATGCATGTAACAGTGAGAAACGCACTGTCTTGGCGAAAGAAAGCGTTTTTGTACAACTTCATATGAATAGCTGTAACTTTTGATAGAAGACTCGGATACACATGTTTATGGCTTTATCTTATAGAACTCAAGGTTCCCGTGCTGGGAAAACAGGTTTTGCAGCTGTTTGAGCTAAGATTTCCAAGTTATTCACATAATGAAAACCTATACTTTGTTTCGGTCGAGTTCCCCATTCAAATGCATGTAACAGTGAGAAACGCACTGTCTTGGCGAAAGAAAGCGTTTTTGTACAACTTCATAGAAATAGCTGTAACTTTTGATAGAAGACTCAGACAAACATGTTTATGGCCTTATATTATAGAACTCAAGGTCTCCGTGCTGGGAAAACAGGTTTTGCAGCTGTTTGAGCTAAGATTTCCAAGTTATTCACATAATGAAAACCTATACTTTGTTTCGGTCGAGTTCCCCATTCAAATGCATGTAACAGTGAGAAACGCACTGTCTTGGCGAAAGAAAGCGTTTTTGTACAACTTCATAGAAATAGCTGTAACTTTTGATAGAAGACTCAGACAAACATGTTTATGGCCTTATATTATAGAACTCAAGGTCTCCGTGCTGGGAAAACAGGTTTTGCAGCTGTTTGAGCTAAGATTTCCAAGTTATTCACATAATGAAAACCTATACTTTGTTTCGGTCGAGTTCCCCATTCAAATGCATGTAACAGTGAGAAACGCACTGTCTTGGCGAAAGAAAGCGTTTTTGTACAACTTCATATGAATAGCTGTAACTTTTGATAGAAGCCTCGGATACACATGTTTATGGCTTTATCTTATAGAACTCAAGGTTCCCGTGCTGGGAAAACAGGTTTTGCAGCTGTTTGAGCTAAGATTTCCAAGTTATTCACATAATGAAAACCTATACTTTGTTTCGGTCGAGTTCCCCATTCAAATGCATGTAACAGTGAGAAACGCACTGTCTTGGCGAAAGAAAGCGTTTTTGTACAACTTCATATGAATAGCTGTAACTTTTGATAGAAGACTCGGATACACATGTTTATGGCTTTATCTTATAGAACTCAAGGTTCCCGTGCTGGGCAAACAGGTTTTGCAGCTGTTTGAGCTAAGATTTCCAAGTTATTCACATAATGAAAACCTATACTTTGTTTCGGTCGAGTTCCCCATTCAATTGCATGTAACAGTGAGAAACGCACTGTCTTGGCGAAAGAAAGCGTTTTTGTACAACTTCATAGAAATAGCTGTAACTTTTGATAGAAGACTCAGACAAACATGTTTATGGCCTTATATTATAGAACTCAAGGTCTCCGTGCTGGGAAAACAGGTTTTGCAGCTGTTTGAGCTAAGATTTCCAAGTTATTCACATAATGAAAACCTATACTTTGTTTCGGTCGAGTTCCCCATTCAAATGCATGTAACAGTGAGAAACGCACTGTCTTGGCGAAAGAAAGCGTTTTGTACAACTTCATAGAAATAGCTGTAACTTTTGATAGAAGACTCAGACAAACATGTTTATGGCCTTATATTATAGAACTCAAGGTCCCCGTGCTGGGAAAACAGGTTTTGCAGCTGTTTGAGCTAAGATTTCCAAATTATTCACATAATGAAAACCTATACTTTGTTTCGGTCGAGTTCCCCATTCAAATGCATGTAACAGTGAGAAACGCACTGTCTTGGCGAAAGAAAGCGTTTTTGTACAACTTCATATGAATAGCTGTAACTTTTGATAGAAGACTCGGATACACATGTTTATGGCTTTATCTTATAGAACTCAAGGTTCCCGTGCTGGGCAAACAGGTTTTGCAGCTGTTTGAGCTAAGATTTCCAAGTTATTCACATAATGAAAACCTATACTTTGTTTCGGTCGAGTTCCCCATTCAAATGCATGTAACAGTGAGAAACGCACTGTCTTGGCGAAAGAAAGCGTTTTTGTACAACTTCATATGAATAGCTGTAACTTTTGATAGAAGCCTCGGATACACATGTTTATGGCTTTATCTTATAGAACTCAAGGTTCCCGTGCTGGGAAAACAGGTTTTGCAGCTGTTTGAGCTAAGATTTCCAAGTTATTCACATAATGAAAACCTATACTTTGTTTCGGTCGAGTTCCCCATTCAAATGCATGTAACAGTGAGAAACGCACTGTCTTGGCGAAATTAAGCGTTGTTGTACAACTTCATAGAAATAGCTGTAACTTTTGATAGAAGACTCAGACAAACATGTTTATGGCCTTATATTATAGAACTCAAGGTCCCCGTGCTGGGAAAACAGGTTTTGCAGCTGTTTGAGCTAAGATTTCCAAGTTATTCACATAATGAAAACCTATACTTTGTTTCGGTCGAGTTCCCCATTCAAATGCATGTAACAGTGAGAAACGCACTGTCTTGGCGAAAGAAAGCGTTTTTGTACAACTTCATATGAATAGCTGTAACTTTTGATAGAAGACTCGGATACACATGTTTATGGCTTTATCTTATAGAACTCAAGGTTCCCGTGCTGGGCAAACAGGTTTTGCAGCTGTTTGAGCTAAGATTTCCAAGTTATTCACATAATGAAAACCTATACTTTGTTTCGGTCGAGTTCCCCATTCAAATGCATGTAACAGTGAGAAACGCACTGTCTTGGCGAAAGAAAGCGTTTTTGTACAACTTCATAGAAATAGCTGTAACTTTTGATAGAAGACTCAGACAAACATGTTTATGTCCTTATATTATAGAACTCAAGGTCTCCGTGCTGGGAAAACAGGTTTTGCAGCTGTTTGAGCTAAGATTTCCAAGTTATTCACATAATGAAAACCTATACTTTGTTTCGGTCGAGTTCCCCATTCAAATGCATGTAACAGTGAGAAACGCACTGTCTTGGCGAAAGAAAGCGTTTTTGTACAACTTCATATGAATAGCTGTAACTTTTGATAGAAGACTCGGATACACATGTTTATGGCTTTATCTTATAGAACTCAAGGTTCCCGTGCTGGGCAAACAGGTTTTGCAGCTGTTTGAGCTAAGATTTCCAAGTTATTCACATAATGAAAACCTATACTTTGTTTCGGTCGAGTTCCCCATTCAATTGCATGTAACAGTGAGAAACGCACTGTCTTGGCGAAAGAAAGCGTTTTTGTACAACTTCATAGAAATAGCTGTAACTTTTGATAGAAGACTCAGACAAACATGTTTATGGCCTTATATTATAGAACTCAAGGTCTCCGTGCTGGGAAAACAGGTTTTGCAGCTGTTTGAGCTAAGATTTCCAAGTTATTCACATAATGAAAACCTATACTTTGTTTCGGTCGAGTTCCCCATTCAAATGCATGTAACAGTGAGAAACGCACTGTCTTGGCGAAAGAAAGCGTTTTGTACAACTTCATAGAAATAGCTGTAACTTTTGATAGAAGACTCAGACAAACATGTTTATGGCCTTATATTATAGAACTCAAGGTCCCCGTGCTGGGAAAACAGGTTTTGCAGCTGTTTGAGCTAAGATTTCCAAATTATTCACATAATGAAAACCTATACTTTGTTTCGGTCGAGTTCCCCATTCAAATGCATGTAACAGTGAGAAACGCACTGTCTTGGCGAAAGAAAGCGTTTTTGTACAACTTCATATGAATAGCTGTAACTTTTGATAGAAGACTCGGATACACATGTTTATGGCTTTATCTTATAGAACTCAAGGTTCCCGTGCTGGGCAAACAGGTTTTGCAGCTGTTTGAGCTAAGATTTCCAAGTTATTCACATAATGAAAACCTATACTTTGTTTCGGTCGAGTTCCCCATTCAAATGCATGTAACAGTGAGAAACGCACTGTCTTGGCGAAAGAAAGCGTTTTTGTACAACTTCATATGAATAGCTGTAACTTTTGATAGAAGCCTCGGATACACATGTTTATGGCTTTATCTTATAGAACTCAAGGTTCCCGTGCTGGGAAAACAGGTTTTGCAGCTGTTTGAGCTAAGATTTCCAAGTTATTCACATAATGAAAACCTATACTTTGTTTCGGTCGAGTTCCCCATTCAAATGCATGTAACAGTGAGAAACGCACTGTCTTGGCGAAATTAAGCGTTGTTGTACAACTTCATAGAAATAGCTGTAACTTTTGATAGAAGACTCAGACAAACATGTTTATGGCCTTATATTATAGAACTCAAGGTCCCCGTGCTGGGAAAACAGGTTTTGCAGCTGTTTGAGCTAAGATTTCCAAGTTATTCACATAATGAAAACCTATACTTTGTTTCGGTCGAGTTCCCCATTCAAATGCATGTAACAGTGAGAAACGCACTGTCTTGGCGAAAGAAAGCGTTTTTGTACAACTTCATATGAATAGCTGTAACTTTTGATAGAAGACTCGGATACACATGTTTATGGCTTTATCTTATAGAACTCAAGGTTCCCGTGCTGGGCAAACAGGTTTTGCAGCTGTTTGAGCTAAGATTTCCAAGTTATTCACATAATGAAAACCTATACTTTGTTTCGGTCGAGTTCCCCATTCAAATGCATGTAACAGTGAGAAACGCACTGTCTTGGCGAAAGAAAGCGTTTTTGTACAACTTCATAGAAATAGCTGTAACTTTTGATAGAAGACTCAGACAAACATGTTTATGTCCTTATATTATAGAACTCAAGGTCTCCGTGCTGGGAAAACAGGTTTTGCAGCTGTTTGAGCTAAGATTTCCAAGTTATTCACATAATGAAAACCTATACTTTGTTTCGGTCGAGTTCCCCATTCAAATGCATGTAACAGTGAGAAACGCACTGTCTTGGCGAAAGAAAGCGTTTTTGTACAACTTCATATGAATAGCTGTAACTTTTGATAGAAGACTCGGATACACATGTTTATGGCTTTATCTTATAGAACTCAAGGTTCCCGTGCTGGGCAAACAGGTTTTGCAGCTGTTTGAGCTAAGATTTCCAAGTTATTCACATAATGAAAACCTATACTTTGTTTCGGTCGAGTTCCCCATTCAAATGCATGTAACAGTGAGAAACGCACTGTCTTGGCGAAAGAAAGCGTTTTTGTACAACTTCATATGAATAGCTGTAACTTTTGATAGAAGCCTCGGATACACATGTTTATGGCCTTATATTATAGAACTCAAGGTTCCCGTGCTGGGAAAACAGGTTTTGCAGCTGTTTGAGCTAAGATTTCCAAGTTATTCACATAATGAAAACCTATACTTTGTTTCGGTCGAGTTCCCCATTCAAATGCATGTAACAGTGAGAAACGCACTGTCTTGGCGAAAGAAAGCGTTTTTGTACAACTTCATATGAATAGCTGTAACTTTTGATAGAAGACTCGGATACACATGTTTATGGCTTTATCTTATAGAACTCAAGGTTCCCGTGCTGGGAAAACAGGTTTTGCAGCTGTTTGAGCTAAGATTTCCAAGTTATTCACATAATGAAAACCTGTACTTTGTTTCGGTCGAGTTCCCCATTCAAATGCATGTAACAGTGAGAAACGCACTGTCTTGGCGAAAGAAAGCGTTTTTGTACAACTTCATATGAATAGCTGTAACTTTTGATAGAAGACTCGGATACACATGTTTATGGCTTTATCTTATAGAACTCAAGGTTCCCGTGCTGGGCAAACAGGTTTTGCAGCTGTTTGAGCTAAGATTTCCAAGTTATTCACATAATGAAAACCTATACTTTGTTTCGGTCGAGTTCCCCATTCAAATGCATGTAACAGTGAGAAACGCACTGTCTTGGCGAAAGAAAGCGTTTTTGTACAACTTCATATGAATAGCTGTAACTTTTGATAGAAGCCTCGGATACACATGTTTATGGCCTTATATTATAGAACTCAAGGTTCCCGTGCTGGGAAAACAGGTTTTGCAGCTGTTTGAGCTAAGATTTCCAAGTTATTCACATAATGAAAACCTATACTTTGTTTCGGTCGAGTTCCCCATTCAAATGCATGTAACAGTGAGAAACGCACTGTCTTGGCGAAAGAAAGCGTTTTTGTACAACTTCATATGAATAGCTGTAACTTTTGATAGAAGACTCGGATACACATGTTTATGGCTTTATCTTATAGAACTCAAGGTTCCCGTGCTGGGAAAACAGGTTTTGCAGCTGTTTGAGCTAAGATTTCCAAGTTATTCACATAATGAAAACCTGTACTTTGTTTCGGTCGAGTTCCCCATTCAAATGCATGTAACAGTGAGAAACGCACTGTCTTGGCGAAAGAAAGCGTTTTTGTACAACTTCATATGAATAGCTGTAACTTTTGATAGAAGACTCGGATACACATGTTTATGGCTTTATCTTATAGAACTCAAGGTTCCCGTGCTGGGAAAACAGGTTTTGCAGCTGTTTGAGCTAAGATTTCCAAGTTATTCACATAATGAAAACCTATACTTTGTTTCGGTCGAGTTCCCCATTCAAATGCATGTAACAGTGAGAAACGCACTGTCTTGGCGAAAGAAAGCGTTTTTGTACAACTTCATATGAATAGCTGTAACTTTTGATAGAAGCCTCGGATACACATGTTTATGGCCTTATATTATAGAACTCAAGGTTCCCGTGCTGGGAAAACAGGTTTTGCAGCTGTTTGAGCTAAGATTTCCAAGTTATTCACATAATGAAAACCTATACTTTGTTTCGGTCGAGTTCCCCATTCAAATGCATGTAACAGTGAGAAACGCACTGTCTTGGCGAAAGAAAGCGTTTTTGTACAACTTCATATGAATAGCTGTAACTTTTGATAGAAGACTCGGATACACATGTTTATGGCTTTATCTTATAGAACTCAAGGTTCCCGTGCTGGGAAAACAGGTTTTGCAGCTGTTTGAGCTAAGATTTCCAAGTTATTCACATAATGAAAACCTGTACTTTGTTTCGGTCGAGTTCCCCATTCAAATGCATGTAACAGTGAGAAACGCACTGTCTTGGCGAAAGAAAGCGTTTTTGTACAACTTCATATGAATAGCTGTAACTTTTGATAGAAGACTCGGATACACATGTTTATGGCTTTATCTTATAGAACTCAAGGTTCCCGTGCTGGGAAAACAGGTTTTGCAGCTGTTTGAGCTAAGATTTCCAAGTTATTCACATAATGAAAACCTATACTTTGTTTCGGTCGAGTTCCCCATTCAAATGCATGTAACAGTGAGAAACGCACTGTCTTGGCGAAAGAAAGCGTTTTTGTACAACTTCATAGAAATAGCTGTAACTTTTGATAGAAGACTCAGACAAACATGTTTATGGCCTTATATTATAGAACTCAAGGTCTCCGTGCTGGGAAAACAGGTTTTGCAGCTGTTTGAGCTAAGATTTCCAAGTTATTCACATAATGAAAACCTATACTTTGTTTCGGTCGAGTTCCCCATTCAAATGCATGTAACAGTGAGAAACGCACTGTCTTGGCGAAAGAAAGCGTTTTTGTACAACTTCATAGAAATAGCTGTAACTTTTGATAGAAGACTCAGACAAACATGTTTATGGCCTTATATTATAGAACTCAAGGTCTCCGTGCTGGGAAAACAGGTTTTGCAGCTGTTTGAGCTAAGATTTCCAAGTTATTCACATAATGAAAACCTATACTTTGTTTCGGTCGAGTTCCCCATTCAAATGCATGTAACAGTGAGAAACGCACTGTCTTGGCGAAAGAAAGCGTTTTTGTACAACTTCATATGAATAGCTGTAACTTTTGATAGAAGCCTCGGATACACATGTTTATGGCTTTATCTTATAGAACTCAAGGTTCCCGTGCTGGGAAAACAGGTTTTGCAGCTGTTTGAGCTAAGATTTCCAAGTTATTCACATAATGAAAACCTATACTTTGTTTCGGTCGAGTTCCCCATTCAAATGCATGTAACAGTGAGAAACGCACTGTCTTGGCGAAAGAAAGCGTTTTTGTACAACTTCATATGAATAGCTGTAACTTTTGATAGAAGACTCGGATACACATGTTTATGGCTTTATCTTATAGAACTCAAGGTTCCCGTGCTGGGCAAACAGGTTTTGCAGCTGTTTGAGCTAAGATTTCCAAGTTATTCACATAATGAAAACCTATACTTTGTTTCGGTCGAGTTCCCCATTCAATTGCATGTAACAGTGAGAAACGCACTGTCTTGGCGAAAGAAAGCGTTTTTGTACAACTTCATAGAAATAGCTGTAACTTTTGATAGAAGACTCAGACAAACATGTTTATGGCCTTATATTATAGAACTCAAGGTCCCCGTGCTGGGAAAACAGGTTTTGCAGCTGTTTGAGCTAAGATTTCCAAGTTATTCACATAATGAAAACCTATACTTTGTTTCGGTCGAGTTCCCCATTCAAATGCATGTAACAGTGAGAAACGCACTGTCTTGGCGAAAGAAAGCGTTTTGTACAACTTCATAGAAATAGCTGTAACTTTTGATAGAAGACTCAGACAAACATGTTTATGGCCTTATATTATAGAACTCAAGGTCCCCGTGCTGGGAAAACAGGTTTTGCAGCTGTTTGAGCTAAGATTTCCAAATTATTCACATAATGAAAACCTATACTTTGTTTCGGTCGAGTTCCCCATTCAAATGCATGTAACAGTGAGAAACGCACTGTCTTGGCGAAAGAAAGCGTTTTTGTACAACTTCATATGAATAGCTGTAACTTTTGATAGAAGACTCGGATACACATGTTTATGGCTTTATCTTATAGAACTCAAGGTTCCCGTGCTGGGCAAACAGGTTTTGCAGCTGTTTGAGCTAAGATTTCCAAGTTATTCACATAATGAAAACCTATACTTTGTTTCGGTCGAGTTCCCCATTCAAATGCATGTAACAGTGAGAAACGCACTGTCTTGGCGAAAGAAAGCGTTTTTGTACAACTTCATATGAATAGCTGTAACTTTTGATAGAAGCCTCGGATACACATGTTTATGGCTTTATCTTATAGAACTCAAGGTTCCCGTGCTGGGAAAACAGGTTTTGCAGCTGTTTGAGCTAAGATTTCCAAGTTATTCACATAATGAAAACCTATACTTTGTTTCGGTCGAGTTCCCCATTCAAATGCATGTAACAGTGAGAAACGCACTGTCTTGGCGAAATTAAGCGTTGTTGTACAACTTCATAGAAATAGCTGTAACTTTTGATAGAAGACTCAGACAAACATGTTTATGGCCTTATATTATAGAACTCAAGGTCCCCGTGCTGGGAAAACAGGTTTTGCAGCTGTTTGAGCTAAGATTTCCAAGTTATTCACATAATGAAAACCTATACTTTGTTTCGGTCGAGTTCCCCATTCAAATGCATGTAACAGTGAGAAACGCACTGTCTTGGCGAAAGAAAGCGTTTTTGTACAACTTCATATGAATAGCTGTAACTTTTGATAGAAGACTCGGATACACATGTTTATGGCTTTATCTTATAGAACTCAAGGTTCCCGTGCTGGGCAAACAGGTTTTGCAGCTGTTTGAGCTAAGATTTCCAAGTTATTCACATAATGAAAACCTATACTTTGTTTCGGTCGAGTTCCCCATTCAAATGCATGTAACAGTGAGAAACGCACTGTCTTGGCGAAAGAAAGCGTTTTTGTACAACTTCATAGAAATAGCTGTAACTTTTGATAGAAGACTCAGACAAACATGTTTATGTCCTTATATTATAGAACTCAAGGTCTCCGTGCTGGGAAAACAGGTTTTGCAGCTGTTTGAGCTAAGATTTCCAAGTTATTCACATAATGAAAACCTATACTTTGTTTCGGTCGAGTTCCCCATTCAAATGCATGTAACAGTGAGAAACGCACTGTCTTGGCGAAAGAAAGCGTTTTTGTACAACTTCATATGAATAGCTGTAACTTTTGATAGAAGACTCGGATACACATGTTTATGGCTTTATCTTATAGAACTCAAGGTTCCCGTGCTGGGCAAACAGGTTTTGCAGCTGTTTGAGCTAAGATTTCCAAGTTATTCACATAATGAAAACCTATACTTTGTTTCGGTCGAGTTCCCCATTCAAATGCATGTAACAGTGAGAAACGCACTGTCTTGGCGAAAGAAAGCGTTTTTGTACAACTTCATATGAATAGCTGTAACTTTTGATAGAAGCCTCGGATACACATGTTTATGGCCTTATATTATAGAACTCAAGGTTCCCGTGCTGGGAAAACAGGTTTTGCAGCTGTTTGAGCTAAGATTTCCAAGTTATTCACATAATGAAAACCTATACTTTGTTTCGGTCGAGTTCCCCATTCAAATGCATGTAACAGTGAGAAACGCACTGTCTTGGCGAAAGAAAGCGTTTTTGTACAACTTCATATGAATAGCTGTAACTTTTGATAGAAGACTCGGATACACATGTTTATGGCTTTATCTTATAGAACTCAAGGTTCCCGTGCTGGGAAAACAGGTTTTGCAGCTGTTTGAGCTAAGATTTCCAAGTTATTCACATAATGAAAACCTGTACTTTGTTTCGGTCGAGTTCCCCATTCAAATGCATGTAACAGTGAGAAACGCACTGTCTTGGCGAAAGAAAGCGTTTTTGTACAACTTCATATGAATAGCTGTAACTTTTGATAGAAGACTCGGATACACATGTTTATGGCTTTATCTTATAGAACTCAAGGTTCCCGTGCTGGGCAAACAGGTTTTGCAGCTGTTTGAGCTAAGATTTCCAAGTTATTCACATAATGAAAACCTATACTTTGTTTCGGTCGAGTTCCCCATTCAATTGCATGTAACAGTGAGAAACGCACTGTCTTGGCGAAAGAAAGCGTTTTTGTACAACTTCATAGAAATAGCTGTAACTTTTGATAGAAGACTCAGACAAACATGTTTATGGCCTTATATTATAGAACTCAAGGTCTCCGTGCTGGGAAAACAGGTTTTGCAGCTGTTTGAGCTAAGATTTCCAAGTTATTCACATAATGAAAACCTATACTTTGTTTCGGTCGAGTTCCCCATTCAAATGCATGTAACAGTGAGAAACGCACTGTCTTGGCGAAAGAAAGCGTTTTGTACAACTTCATAGAAATAGCTGTAACTTTTGATAGAAGACTCAGACAAACATGTTTATGGCCTTATATTATAGAACTCAAGGTCCCCGTGCTGGGAAAACAGGTTTTGCAGCTGTTTGAGCTAAGATTTCCAAATTATTCACATAATGAAAACCTATACTTTGTTTCGGTCGAGTTCCCCATTCAAATGCATGTAACAGTGAGAAACGCACTGTCTTGGCGAAAGAAAGCGTTTTTGTACAACTTCATATGAATAGCTGTAACTTTTGATAGAAGCCTCGGATACACATGTTTATGGCTTTATCTTATAGAACTCAAGGTTCCCGTGCTGGGAAAAAAGGTTTTGCAGCTGTTTGAGCTAAGATTTCCAAGTTATTCACATAATGAAAACCTATACTTTGTTTCGGTCGAGTTCCCCATTCAAATGCATGTAACAGTGAGAAACGCACTGTCTTGGCGAAAGAAAGCGTTTTTGTACAACTTCATATGAATAGCTGTAACTTTTGATAGAAGCCTCGGATACACATGTTTATGGCTTTATCTTATAGAACTCAAGGTTCCCGTGCTGGGAAAACAGGTTTTGCAGCTGTTTGAGCTAAGATTTCCAAGTTATTCACATAATGAAAACCTATACTTTGTTTCGGTCGAGTTCCCCATTCAAATGCATGTAACAGTGAGAAACGCACTGTCTTGGCGAAAGAAAGCGTTTTTGTACAACTTCATATGAATAGCTGTAACTTTTGATAGAAGACTCGGATACACATGTTTATGGCTTTATCTTATAGAACTCAAGGTTCCCGTGCTGGGCAAACAGGTTTTGCAGCTGTTTGAGCTAAGATTTCCAAGTTATTCACATAATGAAAACCTATACTTTGTTTCGGTCGAGTTCCCCATTCAAATGCATGTAACAGTGAGAAACGCACTGTCTTGGCGAAAGAAAGCGTTTTTGTACAACTTCATATGAATAGCTGTAACTTTTGATAGAAGCCTCGGATACACATGTTTATGGCCTTATATTATAGAACTCAAGGTTCCCGTGCTGGGAAAACAGGTTTTGCAGCTGTTTGAGCTAAGATTTCCAAGTTATTCACATAATGAAAACCTATACTTTGTTTCGGTCGAGTTCCCCATTCAAATGCATGTAACAGTGAGAAACGCACTGTCTTGGCGAAAGAAAGCGTTTTTGTACAACTTCATATGAATAGCTGTAACTTTTGATAGAAGACTCGGATACACATGTTTATGGCTTTATCTTATAGAACTCAAGGTTCCCGTGCTGGGAAAACAGGTTTTGCAGCTGTTTGAGCTAAGATTTCCAAGTTATTCACATAATGAAAACCTGTACTTTGTTTCGGTCGAGTTCCCCATTCAAATGCATGTAACAGTGAGAAACGCACTGTCTTGGCGAAAGAAAGCGTTTTTGTACAACTTCATATGAATAGCTGTAACTTTTGATAGAAGACTCGGATACACATGTTTATGGCTTTATCTTATAGAACTCAAGGTTCCCGTGCTGGGCAAACAGGTTTTGCAGCTGTTTGAGCTAAGATTTCCAAGTTATTCACATAATGAAAACCTATACTTTGTTTCGGTCGAGTTCCCCATTCAATTGCATGTAACAGTGAGAAACGCACTGTCTTGGCGAAAGAAAGCGTTTTTGTACAACTTCATAGAAATAGCTGTAACTTTTGATAGAAGACTCAGACAAACATGTTTATGGCCTTATATTATAGAACTCAAGGTCTCCGTGCTGGGAAAACAGGTTTTGCAGCTGTTTGAGCTAAGATTTCCAAGTTATTCACATAATGAAAACCTATACTTTGTTTCGGTCGAGTTCCCCATTCAAATGCATGTAACAGTGAGAAACGCACTGTCTTGGCGAAAGAAAGCGTTTTTGTACAACTTCATATGAATAGCTGTAACTTTTGATAGAAGACTCGGATACACATGTTTATGGCTTTATCTTATAGAACTCAAGGTTCCCGTGCTGGGCAAACAGGTTTTGCAGCTGTTTGAGCTAAGATTTCCAAGTTATTCACATAATGAAAACCTATACTTTGTTTCGGTCGAGTTCCCCATTCAATTGCATGTAACAGTGAGAAACGCACTGTCTTGGCGAAAGAAAGCGTTTTTGTACAACTTCATAGAAATAGCTGTAACTTTTGATAGAAGACTCAGACAAACATGTTTATGGCCTTATATTATAGAACTCAAGGTCTCCGTGCTGGGAAAACAGGTTTTGCAGCTGTTTGAGCTAAGATTTCCAAGTTATTCACATAATGAAAACCTATACTTTGTTTCGGTCGAGTTCCCCATTCAAATGCATGTAACAGTGAGAAACGCACTGTCTTGGCGAAAGAAAGCGTTTTGTACAACTTCATAGAAATAGCTGTAACTTTTGATAGAAGACTCAGACAAACATGTTTATGGCCTTATATTATAGAACTCAAGGTCCCCGTGCTGGGAAAACAGGTTTTGCAGCTGTTTGAGCTAAGATTTCCAAATTATTCACATAATGAAAACCTATACTTTGTTTCGGTCGAGTTCCCCATTCAAATGCATGTAACAGTGAGAAACGCACTGTCTTGGCGAAAGAAAGCGTTTTTGTACAACTTTATATGAATAGCTGTAACTTTTGATAGAAGACTCGGATACACATGTTTATGGCTTTATCTTATAGAACTCAAGGTTCCCGTGCTGGGCAAACAGGTTTTGCAGCTGTTTGAGCTAAGATTTCCAAGTTATTCACATAATGAAAACCTATACTTTGTTTCGGTCGAGTTCCCCATTCAAATGCATGTAACAGTGAGAAACGCACTGTCTTGGCGAAAGAAAGCGTTTTGTACAACTTCATAGAAATAGCTGTAACTTTTGATAGAAGACTCAGACAAACATGTTTATGGCCTTATATTATAGAACTCAAGGTCCCCGTGCTGGGAAAACAGGTTTTGCAGCTGTTTGAGCTAAGATTTCCAAATTATTCACATAATGAAAACCTATACTTTGTTTCGGTCGAGTTCCCCATTCAAATGCATGTAACAGTGAGAAACGCACTGTCTTGGCGAAAGAAAGCGTTTTTGTACAACTTCATATGAATAGCTGTAACTTTTGATAGAAGACTCGGATACACATGTTTATGGCTTTATCTTATAGAACTCAAGGTTCCCGTGCTGGGCAAACAGGTTTTGCAGCTGTTTGAGCTAAGATTTCCAAGTTATTCACATAATGAAAACCTATACTTTGTTTCGGTCGAGTTCCCCATTCAAATGCATGTAACAGTGAGAAACGCACTGTCTTGGCGAAAGAAAGCGTTTTGTACAACTTCATAGAAATAGCTGTAACTTTTGATAGAAGACTCAGACAAACATGTTTATGGCCTTATATTATAGAACTCAAGGTCCCCGTGCTGGGAAAACAGGTTTTGCAGCTGTTTGAGCTAAGATTTCCAAATTATTCACATAATGAAAACCTATACTTTGTTTCGGTCGAGTTCCCCATTCAAATGCATGTAACAGTGAGAAACGCACTGTCTTGGCGAAAGAAAGCGTTTTTGTACAACTTCATATGAATAGCTGTAACTTTTGATAGAAGCCTCGGATACACATGTTTATGGCTTTATCTTATAGAACTCAAGGTTCCCGTGCTGGGAAAACAGGTTTTGCAGCTGTTTGAGCTAAGATTTCCAAGTTATTCACATAATGAAAACCTATACTTTGTTTCGGTCGAGTTCCCCATTCAAATGCATGTAACAGTGAGAAACGCACTGTCTTGGCGAAAGAAAGCGTTTTTGTACAACTTCATATGAATAGCTGTAACTTTTGATAGAAGACTCGGATACACATGTTTATGGCTTTATCTTATAGAACTCAAGGTTCCCGTGCTGGGCAAACAGGTTTTGCAGCTGTTTGAGCTAAGATTTCCAAGTTATTCACATAATGAAAACCTATACTTTGTTTCGGTCGAGTTCCCCATTCAAATGCATGTAACAGTGAGAAACGCACTGTCTTGGCGAAAGAAAGCGTTTTTGTACAACTTCATATGAATAGCTGTAACTTTTGATAGAAGCCTCGGATACACATGTTTATGGCCTTATATTATAGAACTCAAGGTTCCCGTGCTGGGAAAACAGGTTTTGCAGCTGTTTGAGCTAAGATTTCCAAGTTATTCACATAATGAAAACCTATACTTTGTTTCGGTCGAGTTCCCCATTCAAATGCATGTAACAGTGAGAAACGCACTGTCTTGGCGAAAGAAAGCGTTTTTGTACAACTTCATATGAATAGCTGTAACTTTTGATAGAAGACTCGGATACACATGTTTATGGCTTTATCTTATAGAACTCAAGGTTCCCGTGCTGGGAAAACAGGTTTTGCAGCTGTTTGAGCTAAGATTTCCAAGTTATTCACATAATGAAAACCTGTACTTTGTTTCGGTCGAGTTCCCCATTCAAATGCATGTAACAGTGAGAAACGCACTGTCTTGGCGAAAGAAAGCGTTTTTGTACAACTTCATATGAATAGCTGTAACTTTTGATAGAAGACTCGGATACACATGTTTATGGCTTTATCTTATAGAACTCAAGGTTCCCGTGCTGGGCAAACAGGTTTTGCAGCTGTTTGAGCTAAGATTTCCAAGTTATTCACATAATGAAAACCTATACTTTGTTTCGGTCGAGTTCCCCATTCAATTGCATGTAACAGTGAGAAACGCACTGTCTTGGCGAAAGAAAGCGTTTTTGTACAACTTCATAGAAATAGCTGTAACTTTTGATAGAAGACTCAGACAAACATGTTTATGGCCTTATATTATAGAACTCAAGGTCTCCGTGCTGGGAAAACAGGTTTTGCAGCTGTTTGAGCTAAGATTTCCAAGTTATTCACATAATGAAAACCTATACTTTGTTTCGGTCGAGTTCCCCATTCAAATGCATGTAACAGTGAGAAACGCACTGTCTTGGCGAAAGAAAGCGTTTTGTACAACTTCATAGAAATAGCTGTAACTTTTGATAGAAGACTCAGACAAACATGTTTATGGCCTTATATTATAGAACTCAAGGTCCCCGTGCTGGGAAAACAGGTTTTGCAGCTGTTTGAGCTAAGATTTCCAAATTATTCACATAATGAAAACCTATACTTTGTTTCGGTCGAGTTCCCCATTCAAATGCATGTAACAGTGAGAAACGCACTGTCTTGGCGAAAGAAAGCGTTTTTGTACAACTTCATATGAATAGCTGTAACTTTTGATAGAAGCCTCGGATACACATGTTTATGGCTTTATCTTATAGAACTCAAGGTTCCCGTGCTGGGAAAACAGGTTTTGCAGCTGTTTGAGCTAAGATTTCCAAGTTATTCACATAATGAAAACCTATACTTTGTTTCGGTCGAGTTCCCCATTCAAATGCATGTAACAGTGAGAAACGCACTGTCTTGGCGAAAGAAAGCGTTTTTGTACAACTTCATATGAATAGCTGTAACTTTTGATAGAAGACTCGGATACACATGTTTATGGCTTTATCTTATAGAACTCAAGGTTCCCGTGCTGGGCAAACAGGTTTTGCAGCTGTTTGAGCTAAGATTTCCAAGTTATTCACATAATGAAAACCTATACTTTGTTTCGGTCGAGTTCCCCATTCAATTGCATGTAACAGTGAGAAACGCACTGTCTTGGCGAAAGAAAGCATTTTTGTACAACTTCATAGAAATAGCTGTAACTTTTGATAGAAGACTCAGACAAACATGTTTATGGCCTTATATTATAGAACTCAAGGTCTCCGTGCTGGGAAAACAGGTTTTGCAGCTGTTTGAGCTAAGATTTCCAAGTTATTCACATAATGAAAACCTATACTTTGTTTCGGTCGAGTTCCCCATTCAAATGCATGTAACAGTGAGAAACGCACTGTCTTGGCGAAAGAAAGCGTTTTTGTACAACTTCATAGAAATAGCTGTAACTTTTGATAGAAGACTCAGACAAACATGTTTATGGCCTTATATTATAGAACTCAAGGTCCCCGTGCTGGGAAAACAGGTTTTGCAGCTGTTTGAGCTAAGATTTCCAAATTATTCACATAATGAAAACCTATACTTTGTTTCGGTCGAGTTCCCCATTCAAATGCATGTAACAGTGAGAAACGCACTGTCTTGGCGAAAGAAAGCGTTTTTGTACAACTTCATATGAATAGCTGTAACTTTTGATAGAAGACTCGGATACACATGTTTATGGCTTTATCTTATAGAACTCAAGGTTCCCGTGCTGGGCAAACAGGTTTTGCAGCTGTTTGAGCTAAGATTTCCAAGTTATTCACATAATGAAAACCTATACTTTGTTTCGGTCGAGTTCCCCATTCAAATGCATGTAACAGTGAGAAACGCACTGTCTTGGCGAAAGAAAGCGTTTTGTACAACTTCATAGAAATAGCTGTAACTTTTGATAGAAGACTCAGACAAACATGTTTATGGCCTTATATTATAGAACTCAAGGTCCCCGTGCTGGGAAAACAGGTTTTGCAGCTGTTTGAGCTAAGATTTCCAAATTATTCACATAATGAAAACCTATACTTTGTTTCGGTCGAGTTCCCCATTCAAATGCATGTAACAGTGAGAAACGCACTGTCTTGGCGAAAGAAAGCGTTTTTGTACAACTTCATATGAATAGCTGTAACTTTTGATAGAAGACTCGGATACACATGTTTATGGCTTTATCTTATAGAACTCAAGGTTCCCGTGCTGGGCAAACAGGTTTTGCAGCTGTTTGAGCTAAGATTTCCAAGTTATTCACATAATGAAAACCTATACTTTGTTTCGGTCGAGTTCCCCATTCAAATGCATGTAACAGTGAGAAACGCACTGTCTTGGCGAAAGAAAGCGTTTTTGTACAACTTCATAGAAATAGCTGTAACTTTTGATAGAAGACTCAGACAAACATGTTTATGGCCTTATATTATAGAACTCAAGGTCTCCGTGCTGGGAAAACAGGTTTTGCAGCTGTTTGAGCTAAGATTTCCAAGTTATTCACATAATGAAAACCTATACTTTGTTTCGGTCGAGTTCCCCATTCAAATGCATGTAACAGTGAGAAACGCACTGTCTTGGCGAAAGAAAGCGTTTTGTACAACTTCATAGAAATAGCTGTAACTTTTGATAGAAGACTCAGACAAACATGTTTATGGCCTTATATTATAGAACTCAAGGTCCCCGTGCTGGGAAAACAGGTTTTGCAGCTGTTTGAGCTAAGATTTCCAAATTATTCACATAATGAAAACCTATACTTTGTTTCGGTCGAGTTCCCCATTCAAATGCATGTAACAGTGAGAAACGCACTGTCTTGGCGAAAGAAAGCGTTTTTGTACAACTTCATATGAATAGCTGTAACTTTTGATAGAAGCCTCGGATACACATGTTTATGGCTTTATCTTATAGAACTCAAGGTTCCCGTGCTGGGAAAACAGGTTTTGCAGCTGTTTGAGCTAAGATTTCCAAGTTATTCACATAATGAAAACCTATACTTTGTTTCGGTCGAGTTCCCCATTCAAATGCATGTAACAGTGAGAAACGCACTGTCTTGGCGAAAGAAAGCGTTTTTGTACAACTTCATATGAATAGCTGTAACTTTTGATAGAAGACTCGGATACACATGTTTATGGCTTTATCTTATAGAACTCAAGGTTCCCGTGCTGGGCAAACAGGTTTTGCAGCTGTTTGAGCTAAGATTTCCAAGTTATTCACATAATGAAAACCTATACTTTGTTTCGGTCGAGTTCCCCATTCAAATGCATGTAACAGTGAGAAACGCACTGTCTTGGCGAAAGAAAGCGTTTTTGTACAACTTCATATGAATAGCTGTAACTTTTGATAGAAGCCTCGGATACACATGTTTATGGCCTTATATTATAGAACTCAAGGTTCCCGTGCTGGGAAAACAGGTTTTGCAGCTGTTTGAGCTAAGATTTCCAAGTTATTCACATAATGAAAACCTATACTTTGTTTCGGTCGAGTTCCCCATTCAAATGCATGTAACAGTGAGAAACGCACTGTCTTGGCGAAAGAAAGCGTTTTTGTACAACTTCATATGAATAGCTGTAACTTTTGATAGAAGACTCGGATACACATGTTTATGGCTTTATCTTATAGAACTCAAGGTTCCCGTGCTGGGAAAACAGGTTTTGCAGCTGTTTGAGCTAAGATTTCCAAGTTATTCACATAATGAAAACCTGTACTTTGTTTCGGTCGAGTTCCCCATTCAAATGCATGTAACAGTGAGAAACGCACTGTCTTGGCGAAAGAAAGCGTTTTTGTACAACTTCATATGAATAGCTGTAACTTTTGATAGAAGACTCGGATACACATGTTTATGGCTTTATCTTATAGAACTCAAGGTTCCCGTGCTGGGCAAACAGGTTTTGCAGCTGTTTGAGCTAAGATTTCCAAGTTATTCACATAATGAAAACCTATACTTTGTTTCGGTCGAGTTCCCCATTCAATTGCATGTAACAGTGAGAAACGCACTGTCTTGGCGAAAGAAAGCGTTTTTGTACAACTTCATAGAAATAGCTGTAACTTTTGATAGAAGACTCAGACAAACATGTTTATGGCCTTATATTATAGAACTCAAGGTCTCCGTGCTGGGAAAACAGGTTTTGCAGCTGTTTGAGCTAAGATTTCCAAGTTATTCACATAATGAAAACCTATACTTTGTTTCGGTCGAGTTCCCCATTCAAATGCATGTAACAGTGAGAAACGCACTGTCTTGGCGAAAGAAAGCGTTTTTGTACAACTTCATATGAATAGCTGTAACTTTTGATAGAAGACTCGGATACACATGTTTATGGCTTTATCTTATAGAACTCAAGGTTCCCGTGCTGGGCAAACAGGTTTTGCAGCTGTTTGAGCTAAGATTTCCAAGTTATTCACATAATGAAAACCTATACTTTGTTTCGGTCGAGTTCCCCATTCAATTGCATGTAACAGTGAGAAACGCACTGTCTTGGCGAAAGAAAGCGTTTTTGTACAACTTCATAGAAATAGCTGTAACTTTTGATAGAAGACTCAGACAAACATGTTTATGGCCTTATATTATAGAACTCAAGGTCTCCGTGCTGGGAAAACAGGTTTTGCAGCTGTTTGAGCTAAGATTTCCAAGTTATTCACATAATGAAAACCTATACTTTGTTTCGGTCGAGTTCCCCATTCAAATGCATGTAACAGTGAGAAACGCACTGTCTTGGCGAAAGAAAGCGTTTTGTACAACTTCATAGAAATAGCTGTAACTTTTGATAGAAGACTCAGACAAACATGTTTATGGCCTTATATTATAGAACTCAAGGTCCCCGTGCTGGGAAAACAGGTTTTGCAGCTGTTTGAGCTAAGATTTCCAAATTATTCACATAATGAAAACCTATACTTTGTTTCGGTCGAGTTCCCCATTCAAATGCATGTAACAGTGAGAAACGCACTGTCTTGGCGAAAGAAAGCGTTTTTGTACAACTTCATATGAATAGCTGTAACTTTTGATAGAAGACTCGGATACACATGTTTATGGCTTTATCTTATAGAACTCAAGGTTCCCGTGCTGGGCAAACAGGTTTTGCAGCTGTTTGAGCTAAGATTTCCAAGTTATTCACATAATGAAAACCTATACTTTGTTTCGGTCGAGTTCCCCATTCAAATGCATGTAACAGTGAGAAACGCACTGTCTTGGCGAAAGAAAGCGTTTTTGTACAACTTCATAGAAATAGCTGTAACTTTTGATAGAAGACTCAGACAAACATGTTTATGGCCTTATATTATAGAACTCAAGGTCTCCGTGCTGGGAAAACAGGTTTTGCAGCTGTTTGAGCTAAGATTTCCAAGTTATTCACATAATGAAAACCTATACTTTGTTTCGGTCGAGTTCCCCATTCAAATGCATGTAACAGTGAGAAACGCACTGTCTTGGCGAAAGAAAGCGTTTTGTACAACTTCATAGAAATAGCTGTAACTTTTGATAGAAGACTCAGACAAACATGTTTATGGCCTTATATTATAGAACTCAAGGTCCCCGTGCTGGGAAAACAGGTTTTGCAGCTGTTTGAGCTAAGATTTCCAAATTATTCACATAATGAAAACCTATACTTTGTTTCGGTCGAGTTCCCCATTCAAATGCATGTAACAGTGAGAAACGCACTGTCTTGGCGAAAGAAAGCGTTTTTGTACAACTTCATATGAATAGCTGTAACTTTTGATAGAAGACTCGGATACACATGTTTATGGCTTTATCTTATAGAACTCAAGGTTCCCGTGCTGGGCAAACAGGTTTTGCAGCTGTTTGAGCTAAGATTTCCAAGTTATTCACATAATGAAAACCTATACTTTGTTTCGGTCGAGTTCCCCATTCAAATGCATGTAACAGTGAGAAACGCACTGTCTTGGCGAAAGAAAGCGTTTTTGTACAACTTCATATGAATAGCTGTAACTTTTGATAGAAGCCTCGGATACACATGTTTATGGCCTTATATTATAGAACTCAAGGTTCCCGTGCTGGGAAAACAGGTTTTGCAGCTGTTTGAGCTAAGATTTCCAAGTTATTCACATAATGAAAACCTATACTTTGTTTCGGTCGAGTTCCCCATTCAAATGCATGTAACAGTGAGAAACGCACTGTCTTGGCGAAAGAAAGCGTTTTTGTACAACTTCATATGAATAGCTGTAACTTTTGATAGAAGACTCGGATACACATGTTTATGGCTTTATCTTATAGAACTCAAGGTTCCCGTGCTGGGCAAACAGGTTTTGCAGCTGTTTGAGCTAAGATTTCCAAGTTATTCACATAATGAAAACCTATACTTTGTTTCGGTCGAGTTCCCCATTCAATTGCATGTAACAGTGAGAAACGCACTGTCTTGGCGAAAGAAAGCGTTTTTGTACAACTTCATAGAAATAGCTGTAACTTTTGATAGAAGACTCAGACAAACATGTTTATGGCCTTATATTATAGAACTCAAGGTCTCCGTGCTGGGAAAACAGGTTTTGCAGCTGTTTGAGCTAAGATTTCCAAGTTATTCACATAATGAAAACCTATACTTTGTTTCGGTCGAGTTCCCCATTCAAATGCATGTAACAGTGAGAAACGCACTGTCTTGGCGAAAGAAAGCGTTTTTGTACAACTTCATATGAATAGCTGTAACTTTTGATAGAAGACTCGGATACACATGTTTATGGCTTTATCTTATAGAACTCAAGGTTCCCGTGCTGGGCAAACAGGTTTTGCAGCTGTTTGAGCTAAGATTTCCAAGTTATTCACATAATGAAAACCTATACTTTGTTTCGGTCGAGTTCCCCATTCAATTGCATGTAACAGTGAGAAACGCACTGTCTTGGCGAAAGAAAGCGTTTTTGTACAACTTCATAGAAATAGCTGTAACTTTTGATAGAAGACTCAGACAAACATGTTTATGGCCTTATATTATAGAACTCAAGGTCTCCGTGCTGGGAAAACAGGTTTTGCAGCTGTTTGAGCTAAGATTTCCAAGTTATTCACATAATGAAAACCTATACTTTGTTTCGGTCGAGTTCCCCATTCAAATGCATGTAACAGTGAGAAACGCACTGTCTTGGCGAAAGAAAGCGTTTTGTACAACTTCATAGAAATAGCTGTAACTTTTGATAGAAGACTCAGACAAACATGTTTATGGCCTTATATTATAGAACTCAAGGTCCCCGTGCTGGGAAAACAGGTTTTGCAGCTGTTTGAGCTAAGATTTCCAAATTATTCACATAATGAAAACCTATACTTTGTTTCGGTCGAGTTCCCCATTCAAATGCATGTAACAGTGAGAAACGCACTGTCTTGGCGAAAGAAAGCGTTTTTGTACAACTTTATATGAATAGCTGTAACTTTTGATAGAAGACTCGGATACACATGTTTATGGCTTTATCTTATAGAACTCAAGGTTCCCGTGCTGGGCAAACAGGTTTTGCAGCTGTTTGAGCTAAGATTTCCAAGTTATTCACATAATGAAAACCTATACTTTGTTTCGGTCGAGTTCCCCATTCAAATGCATGTAACAGTGAGAAACGCACTGTCTTGGCGAAAGAAAGCGTTTTGTACAACTTCATAGAAATAGCTGTAACTTTTGATAGAAGACTCAGACAAACATGTTTATGGCCTTATATTATAGAACTCAAGGTCCCCGTGCTGGGAAAACAGGTTTTGCAGCTGTTTGAGCTAAGATTTCCAAATTATTCACATAATGAAAACCTATACTTTGTTTCGGTCGAGTTCCCCATTCAAATGCATGTAACAGTGAGAAACGCACTGTCTTGGCGAAAGAAAGCGTTTTTGTACAACTTCATATGAATAGCTGTAACTTTTGATAGAAGACTCGGATACACATGTTTATGGCTTTATCTTATAGAACTCAAGGTTCCCGTGCTGGGCAAACAGGTTTTGCAGCTGTTTGAGCTAAGATTTCCAAGTTATTCACATAATGAAAACCTATACTTTGTTTCGGTCGAGTTCCCCATTCAATTGCATGTAACAGTGAGAAACGCACTGTCTTGGCGAAAGAAAGCGTTTTTGTACAACTTCATAGAAATAGCTGTAACTTTTGATAGAAGACTCAGACAAACATGTTTATGGCCTTATATTATAGAACTCAAGGTCTCCGTGCTGGGAAAACAGGTTTTGCAGCTGTTTGAGCTAAGATTTCCAAGTTATTCACATAATGAAAACCTATACTTTGTTTCGGTCGAGTTCCCCATTCAAATGCATGTAACAGTGAGAAACGCACTGTCTTGGCGAAAGAAAGCGTTTTGTACAACTTCATAGAAATAGCTGTAACTTTTGATAGAAGACTCAGACAAACATGTTTATGGCCTTATATTATAGAACTCAAGGTCCCCGTGCTGGGAAAACAGGTTTTGCAGCTGTTTGAGCTAAGATTTCCAAATTATTCACATAATGAAAACCTATACTTTGTTTCGGTCGAGTTCCCCATTCAAATGCATGTAACAGTGAGAAACGCACTGTCTTGGCGAAAGAAAGCGTTTTTGTACAACTTCATATGAATAGCTGTAACTTTTGATAGAAGCCTCGGATACACATGTTTATGGCTTTATCTTATAGAACTCAAGGTTCCCGTGCTGGGAAAACAGGTTTTGCAGCTGTTTGAGCTAAGATTTCCAAGTTATTCACATAATGAAAACCTATACTTTGTTTCGGTCGAGTTCCCCATTCAAATGCATGTAACAGTGAGAAACGCACTGTCTTGGCGAAAGAAAGCGTTTTTGTACAACTTCATATGAATAGCTGTAACTTTTGATAGAAGACTCGGATACACATGTTTATGGCTTTATCTTATAGAACTCAAGGTTCCCGTGCTGGGCAAACAGGTTTTGCAGCTGTTTGAGCTAAGATTTCCAAGTTATTCACATAATGAAAACCTATACTTTGTTTCGGTCGAGTTCCCCATTCAAATGCATGTAACAGTGAGAAACGCACTGTCTTGGCGAAAGAAAGCGTTTTTGTACAACTTCATATGAATAGCTGTAACTTTTGATAGAAGCCTCGGATACACATGTTTATGGCCTTATATTATAGAACTCAAGGTTCCCGTGCTGGGAAAACAGGTTTTGCAGCTGTTTGAGCTAAGATTTCCAAGTTATTCACATAATGAAAACCTATACTTTGTTTCGGTCGAGTTCCCCATTCAAATGCATGTAACAGTGAGAAACGCACTGTCTTGGCGAAAGAAAGCGTTTTTGTACAACTTCATATGAATAGCTGTAACTTTTGATAGAAGACTCGGATACACATGTTTATGGCTTTATCTTATAGAACTCAAGGTTCCCGTGCTGGGAAAACAGGTTTTGCAGCTGTTTGAGCTAAGATTTCCAAGTTATTCACATAATGAAAACCTGTACTTTGTTTCGGTCGAGTTCCCCATTCAAATGCATGTAACAGTGAGAAACGCACTGTCTTGGCGAAAGAAAGCGTTTTTGTACAACTTCATATGAATAGCTGTAACTTTTGATAGAAGACTCGGATACACATGTTTATGGCTTTATCTTATAGAACTCAAGGTTCCCGTGCTGGGCAAACAGGTTTTGCAGCTGTTTGAGCTAAGATTTCCAAGTTATTCACATAATGAAAACCTATACTTTGTTTCGGTCGAGTTCCCCATTCAATTGCATGTAACAGTGAGAAACGCACTGTCTTGGCGAAAGAAAGCGTTTTTGTACAACTTCATAGAAATAGCTGTAACTTTTGATAGAAGACTCAGACAAACATGTTTATGGCCTTATATTATAGAACTCAAGGTCTCCGTGCTGGGAAAACAGGTTTTGCAGCTGTTTGAGCTAAGATTTCCAAGTTATTCACATAATGAAAACCTATACTTTGTTTCGGTCGAGTTCCCCATTCAAATGCATGTAACAGTGAGAAACGCACTGTCTTGGCGAAAGAAAGCGTTTTGTACAACTTCATAGAAATAGCTGTAACTTTTGATAGAAGACTCAGACAAACATGTTTATGGCCTTATATTATAGAACTCAAGGTCCCCGTGCTGGGAAAACAGGTTTTGCAGCTGTTTGAGCTAAGATTTCCAAATTATTCACATAATGAAAACCTATACTTTGTTTCGGTCGAGTTCCCCATTCAAATGCATGTAACAGTGAGAAACGCACTGTCTTGGCGAAAGAAAGCGTTTTTGTACAACTTCATATGAATAGCTGTAACTTTTGATAGAAGCCTCGGATACACATGTTTATGGCTTTATCTTATAGAACTCAAGGTTCCCGTGCTGGGAAAACAGGTTTTGCAGCTGTTTGAGCTAAGATTTCCAAGTTATTCACATAATGAAAACCTATACTTTGTTTCGGTCGAGTTCCCCATTCAAATGCATGTAACAGTGAGAAACGCACTGTCTTGGCGAAAGAAAGCGTTTTTGTACAACTTCATATGAATAGCTGTAACTTTTGATAGAAGACTCGGATACACATGTTTATGGCTTTATCTTATAGAACTCAAGGTTCCCGTGCTGGGCAAACAGGTTTTGCAGCTGTTTGAGCTAAGATTTCCAAGTTATTCACATAATGAAAACCTATACTTTGTTTCGGTCGAGTTCCCCATTCAATTGCATGTAACAGTGAGAAACGCACTGTCTTGGCGAAAGAAAGCATTTTTGTACAACTTCATAGAAATAGCTGTAACTTTTGATAGAAGACTCAGACAAACATGTTTATGGCCTTATATTATAGAACTCAAGGTCTCCGGGCTGGGAAAACAGGTTTTGCAGCTGTTTGAGCTAAGATTTCCAAGTTATTCACATAATGAAAACCTATACTTTGTTTCGGTCGAGTTCCCCATTCAAATGCATGTAACAGTGAGAAACGCACTGTCTTGGCGAAAGAAAGCGTTTTTGTACAACTTCATAGAAATAGCTGTAACTTTTGATAGAAGACTCAGACAAACATGTTTATGGCCTTATATTATAGAACTCAAGGTCCCCGTGCTGGGAAAACAGGTTTTGCAGCTGTTTGAGCTAAGATTTCCAAATTATTCACATAATGAAAACCTATACTTTGTTTCGGTCGAGTTCCCCATTCAAATGCATGTAACAGTGAGAAACGCACTGTCTTGGCGAAAGAAAGCGTTTTTGTACAACTTCATATGAATAGCTGTAACTTTTGATAGAAGACTCGGATACACATGTTTATGGCTTTATCTTATAGAACTCAAGGTTCCCGTGCTGGGCAAACAGGTTTTGCAGCTGTTTGAGCTAAGATTTCCAAGTTATTCACATAATGAAAACCTATACTTTGTTTCGGTCGAGTTCCCCATTCAAATGCATGTAACAGTGAGAAACGCACTGTCTTGGCGAAAGAAAGCGTTTTGTACAACTTCATAGAAATAGCTGTAACTTTTGATAGAAGACTCAGACAAACATGTTTATGGCCTTATATTATAGAACTCAAGGTCCCCGTGCTGGGAAAACAGGTTTTGCAGCTGTTTGAGCTAAGATTTCCAAATTATTCACATAATGAAAACCTATACTTTGTTTCGGTCGAGTTCCCCATTCAAATGCATGTAACAGTGAGAAACGCACTGTCTTGGCGAAAGAAAGCGTTTTTGTACAACTTCATATGAATAGCTGTAACTTTTGATAGAAGACTCGGATACACATGTTTATGGCTTTATCTTATAGAACTCAAGGTTCCCGTGCTGGGCAAACAGGTTTTGCAGCTGTTTGAGCTAAGATTTCCAAGTTATTCACATAATGAAAACCTATACTTTGTTTCGGTCGAGTTCCCCATTCAATTGCATGTAACAGTGAGAAACGCACTGTCTTGGCGAAAGAAAGCGTTTTTGTACAACTTCATAGAAATAGCTGTAACTTTTGATAGAAGACTCAGACAAACATGTTTATGGCCTTATATTATAGAACTCAAGGTCTCCGTGCTGGGAAAACAGGTTTTGCAGCTGTTTGAGCTAAGATTTCCAAGTTATTCACATAATGAAAACCTATACTTTGTTTCGGTCGAGTTCCCCATTCAAATGCATGTAACAGTGAGAAACGCACTGTCTTGGCGAAAGAAAGCGTTTTGTACAACTTCATAGAAATAGCTGTAACTTTTGATAGAAGACTCAGACAAACATGTTTATGGCCTTATATTATAGAACTCAAGGTCCCCGTGCTGGGAAAACAGGTTTTGCAGCTGTTTGAGCTAAGATTTCCAAATTATTCACATAATGAAAACCTATACTTTGTTTCGGTCGAGTTCCCCATTCAAATGCATGTAACAGTGAGAAACGCACTGTCTTGGCGAAAGAAAGCGTTTTTGTACAACTTCATATGAATAGCTGTAACTTTTGATAGAAGCCTCGGATACACATGTTTATGGCTTTATCTTATAGAACTCAAGGTTCCCGTGCTGGGAAAACAGGTTTTGCAGCTGTTTGAGCTAAGATTTCCAAGTTATTCACATAATGAAAACCTATACTTTGTTTCGGTCGAGTTCCCCATTCAAATGCATGTAACAGTGAGAAACGCACTGTCTTGGCGAAAGAAAGCGTTTTTGTACAACTTCATATGAATAGCTGTAACTTTTGATAGAAGACTCGGATACACATGTTTATGGCTTTATCTTATAGAACTCAAGGTTCCCGTGCTGGGCAAACAGGTTTTGCAGCTGTTTGAGCTAAGATTTCCAAGTTATTCACATAATGAAAACCTATACTTTGTTTCGGTCGAGTTCCCCATTCAATTGCATGTAACAGTGAGAAACGCACTGTCTTGGCGAAAGAAAGCGTTTTTGTACAACTTCATAGAAATAGCTGTAACTTTTGATAGAAGACTCAGACAAACATGTTTATGGCCTTATATTATAGAACTCAAGGTCTCCGTGCTGGGAAAACAGGTTTTGCAGCTGTTTGAGCTAAGATTTCCAAGTTATTCACATAATGAAAACCTATACTTTGTTTCGGTCGAGTTCCCCATTCAAATGCATGTAACAGTGAGAAACGCACTGTCTTGGCGAAAGAAAGCGTTTTTGTACAACTTCATATGAATAGCTGTAACTTTTGATAGAAGCCTCGGATACACATGTTTATGGCTTTATCTTATAGAACTCAAGGTTCCCGTGCTGGGAAAACAGGTTTTGCAGCTGTTTGAGCTAAGATTTCCAAGTTATTCACATAATGAAAACCTATACTTTGTTTCGGTCGAGTTCCCCATTCAAATGCATGTAACAGTGAGAAACGCACTGTCTTGGCGAAAGAAAGCGTTTTTGTACAACTTCATATGAATAGCTGTAACTTTTGATAGAAGACTCGGATACACATGTTTATGGCTTTATCTTATAGAACTCAAGGTTCCCGTGCTGGGCAAACAGGTTTTGCAGCTGTTTGAGCTAAGATTTCCAAGTTATTCACATAATGAAAACCTATACTTTGTTTCGGTCGAGTTCCCCATTCAAATGCATGTAACAGTGAGAAACGCACTGTCTTGGCGAAAGAAAGCGTTTTTGTACAACTTCATATGAATAGCTGTAACTTTTGATAGAAGCCTCGGATACACATGTTTATGGCCTTATATTATAGAACTCAAGGTTCCCGTGCTGGGAAAACAGGTTTTGCAGCTGTTTGAGCTAATATTTCCAAGTTATTCACATAATGAAAACCTATACTTTGTTTCGGTCGAGTTCCCCATTCAAATGCATGTAACAGTGAGAAACGCACTGTCTTGGCGAAAGAAAGCGTTTTTGTACAACTTCATATGAATAGCTGTAACTTTTGATAGAAGCCTCGGATACACATGTTTATGGCTTTATCTTATAGAACTCAAGGTTCCCGTGCTGGGAAAACAGGTTTTGCAGCTGTTTGAGCTAAGATTTCCAAGTTATTCACATAATGAAAACCTATACTTTGTTTCGGTCGAGTTCCCCATTCAAATGCATGTAACAGTGAGAAACGCACTGTCTTGGCGAAATTAAGCGTTGTTGTACAACTTCATAGAAATAGCTGTAACTTTTGATAGAAGACTCAGACAAACATGTTTATGGCCTTATATTATAGAACTCAAGGTCCCCGTGCTGGGAAAACAGGTTTTGCAGCTGTTTGAGCTAAGATTTCCAAGTTATTCACATAATGAAAACCTATACTTTGTTTCGGTCGAGTTCCCCATTCAAATGCATGTAACAGTGAGAAACGCACTGTCTTGGCGAAAGAAAGCGTTTTTGTACAACTTCATATGAATAGCTGTAACTTTTGATAGAAGCCTCGGATACACATGTTTATGGCTTTATCTTATAGAACTCAAGGTTCCCGTGCTGGGAAAACAGGTTTTGCAGCTGTTTGAGCTAAGATTTCCAAGTTATTCACATAATGAAAACCTATACTTTGTTTCGGTCGAGTTCCCCATTCAAATGCATGTAACAGTGAGAAACGCACTGTCTTGGCGAAATTAAGCGTTGTTGTACAACTTCATAGAAATAGCTGTAACTTTTGATAGAAGACTCAGACAAACATGTTTATGGCCTTATATTATAGAACTCAAGGTCCCCGTGCTGGGAAAACAGGTTTTGCAGCTGTTTGAGCTAAGATTTCCAAGTTATTCACATAATGAAAACCTATACTTTGTTTCGGTCGAGTTCCCCATTCAAATGCATGTAACAGTGAGAAACGCACTGTCTTGGCGAAAGAAAGCGTTTTTGTACAACTTCATATGAATAGCTGTAACTTTTGATAGAAGACTCGGATACACATGTTTATGGCTTTATCTTATAGAACTCAAGGTTCCCGTGCTGGGCAAACAGGTTTTGCAGCTGTTTGAGCTAAGATTTCCAAGTTATTCACATAATGAAAACCTATACTTTGTTTCGGTCGAGTTCCCCATTCAAATGCATGTAACAGTGAGAAACGCACTGTCTTGGCGAAAGAAAGCGTTTTTGTACAACTTCATAGAAATAGCTGTAACTTTTGATAGAAGACTCAGACAAACATGTTTATGTCCTTATATTATAGAACTCAAGGTCTCCGTGCTGGGAAAACAGGTTTTGCAGCTGTTTGAGCTAAGATTTCCAAGTTATTCACATAATGAAAACCTATACTTTGTTTCGGTCGAGTTCCCCATTCAAATGCATGTAACAGTGAGAAACGCACTGTCTTGGCGAAAGAAAGCGTTTTTGTACAACTTCATATGAATAGCTGTAACTTTTGATAGAAGACTCGGATACACATGTTTATGGCTTTATCTTATAGAACTCAAGGTTCCCGTGCTGGGCAAACAGGTTTTGCAGCTGTTTGAGCTAAGATTTCCAAGTTATTCACATAATGAAAACCTATACTTTGTTTCGGTCGAGTTCCCCATTCAAATGCATGTAACAGTGAGAAACGCACTGTCTTGGCGAAAGAAAGCGTTTTTGTACAACTTCATATGAATAGCTGTAACTTTTGATAGAAGACTCGGATACACATGTTTATGGCTTTATCTTATAGAACTCAAGGTTCCCGTGCTGGGAAAACAGGTTTTGCAGCTGTTTGAGCTAAGATTTCCAAGTTATTCACATAATGAAAACCTATACTTTGTTTCGGTCGAGTTCCCCATTCAAATGCATGTAACAGTGAGAAACGCACTGTCTTGGCGAAAGAAAGCGTTTTTGTACAACTTCATAGAAATAGCTGTAACTTTTGATAGAAGACTCAGACAAACATGTTTATGTCCTTATATTATAGAACTCAAGGTCTCCGTGCTGGGAAAACAGGTTTTGCAGCTGTTTGAGCTAAGATTTCCAAGTTATTCACATAATGAAAACCTATACTTTGTTTCGGTCGAGTTCCCCATTCAAATGCATGTAACAGTGAGAAACGCACTGTCTTGGCGAAAGAAAGCGTTTTTGTACAACTTCATATGAATAGCTGTAACTTTTGATAGAAGCCTCGGATACACATGTTTATGGTCTTATATTATAGAACTCAAGGTTCCCGTGCTGGGAAAACAGGTTTTGCAGCTGTTTGAGCTAAGATTTCCAAGTTATTCACATAATGAAAACCTATACTTTGTTTCGGTCGAGTTCCCCATTCAAATGCATGTAACAGTGAGAAACGCACTGTCTTGGCGAAAGAAAGCGTTTTTGTACAACTTCATATGAATAGCTGTAACTTTTGATAGAAGACTCGGATACACATGTTTATGGCTTTATCTTATAGAACTCAAGGTTCCCGTGCTGGGAAAACAGGTTTTGCAGCTGTTTGAGCTAAGATTTCCAAGTTATTCACATAATGAAAACCTGTACTTTGTTTCGGTCGAGTTCCCCATTCAAATGCATGTAACAGTGAGAAACGCACTGTCTTGGCGAAAGAAAGCGTTTTTGTACAACTTCATATGAATAGCTGTAACTTTTGATAGAAGACTCGGATACACATGTTTATGGCTTTATCTTATAGAACTCAAGGTTCCCGTGCTGGGAAAACAGGTTTTGCAGCTGTTTGAGCTAAGATTTCCAAGTTATTCACATAATGAAAACCTATACTTTGTTTCGGTCGAGTTCCCCATTCAAATGCATGTAACAGTGAGAAACGCACTGTCTTGGCGAAAGAAAGCGTTTTTGTACAACTTCATAGAAATAGCTGTAACTTTTGATAGAAGACTCAGACAAACATGTTTATGGCCTTATATTATAGAACTCAAGGTCTCCGTGCTGGGAAAACAGGTTTTGCAGCTGTTTGAGCTAAGATTTCCAAGTTATTCACATAATGAAAACCTATACTTTGTTTCGGTCGAGTTCCCCATTCAAATGCATGTAACAGTGAGAAACGCACTGTCTTGGCGAAAGAAAGCGTTTTTGTACAACTTCATATGAATAGCTGTAACTTTTGATAGAAGCCTCGGATACACATGTTTATGGCTTTATCTTATAGAACTCAAGGTTCCCGTGCTGGGAAAACAGGTTTTGCAGCTGTTTGAGCTAAGATTTCCAAGTTATTCACATAATGAAAACCTGTACTTTGTTTCGGTCGAGTTCCCCATTCAAATGCATGTAACAGTGAGAAACGCACTGTCTTGGCGAAAGAAAGCGTTTTTGTACAACTTCATATGAATAGCTGTAACTTTTGATAGAAGACTCGGATACACATGTTTATGGCTTTATCTTATAGAACTCAAGGTTCCCGTGCTGGGCAAACAGGTTTTGCAGCTGTTTGAGCTAAGATTTCCAAGTTATTCACATAATGAAAACCTATACTTTGTTTCGGTCGAGTTCCCCATTCAAATGCATGTAACAGTGAGAAACGCACTGTCTTGGCGAAAGAAAGCGTTTTTGTACAACTTCATATGAATAGCTGTAACTTTTGATAGAAGCCTCGGATACACATGTTTATGGTCTTATATTATAGAACTCAAGGTTCCCGTGCTGGGAAAACAGGTTTTGCAGCTGTTTGAGCTAAGATTTCCAAGTTATTCACATAATGAAAACCTATACTTTGTTTCGGTCGAGTTCCCCATTCAAATGCATGTAACAGTGAGAAACGCACTGTCTTGGCGAAAGAAAGCGTTTTTGTACAACTTCATATGAATAGCTGTAACTTTTGATAGAAGACTCGGATACACATGTTTATGGCTTTATCTTATAGAACTCAAGGTTCCCGTGCTGGGAAAACAGGTTTTGCAGCTGTTTGAGCTAAGATTTCCAAGTTATTCACATAATGAAAACCTGTACTTTGTTTCGGTCGAGTTCCCCATTCAAATGCATGTAACAGTGAGAAACGCACTGTCTTGGCGAAAGAAAGCGTTTTTGTACAACTTCATATGAATAGCTGTAACTTTTGATAGAAGACTCGGATACACATGTTTATGGCTTTATCTTATAGAACTCAAGGTTCCCGTGCTGGGAAAACAGGTTTTGCAGCTGTTTGAGCTAAGATTTCCAAGTTATTCACATAATGAAAACCTATACTTTGTTTCGGTCGAGTTCCCCATTCAAATGCATGTAACAGTGAGAAACGCACTGTCTTGGCGAAAGAAAGCGTTTTTGTACAACTTCATAGAAATAGCTGTAACTTTTGATAGAAGACTCAGACAAACATGTTTATGGCCTTATATTATAGAACTCAAGGTCTCCGTGCTGGGAAAACAGGTTTTGCAGCTGTTTGAGCTAAGATTTCCAAGTTATTCACATAATGAAAACCTATACTTTGTTTCGGTCGAGTTCCCCATTCAAATGCATGTAACAGTGAGAAACGCACTGTCTTGGCGAAAGAAAGCGTTTTTGTACAACTTCATAGAAATAGCTGTAACTTTTGATAGAAGACTCAGACAAACATGTTTATGGCCTTATATTATAGAACTCAAGGTCTCCGTGCTGGGAAAACAGGTTTTGCAGCTGTTTGAGCTAAGATTTCCAAGTTATTCACATAATGAAAACCTGTACTTTGTTTCGGTCGAGTTCCCCATTCAAATGCATGTAACAGTGAGAAACGCACTGTCTTGGCGAAAGAAAGCGTTTTTGTACAACTTCATATGAATAGCTGTAACTTTTGATAGAAGACTCGGATACACATGTTTATGGCTTTATCTTATAGAACTCAAGGTTCCCGTGCTGGGAAAACAGGTTTTGCAGCTGTTTGAGCTAAGATTTCCAAGTTATTCACATAATGAAAACCTATACTTTGTTTCGGTCGAGTTCCCCATTCAAATGCATGTAACAGTGAGAAACGCACTGTCTTGGCGAAAGAAAGCGTTTTTGTACAACTTCATATGAATAGCTGTAACTTTTGATAGAAGACTCGGATACACATGTTTATGGCTTTATCTTATAGAACTCAAGGTTCCCGTGCTGGGCAAACAGGTTTTGCAGCTGTTTGAGCTAAGATTTCCAAGTTATTCACATAATGAAAACCTATACTTTGTTTCGGTCGAGTTCCCCATTCAAATGCATGTAACAGTGAGAAACGCACTGTCTTGGCGAAAGAAAGCGTTTTTGTACAACTTCATATGAATAGCTGTAACTTTTGATAGAAGCCTCGGATACACATGTTTATGGCCTTATATTATAGAACTCAAGGTTCCCGTGCTGGGAAAACAGGTTTTGCAGCTGTTTGAGCTAAGATTTCCAAGTTATTCACATAATGAAAACCTATACTTTGTTTCGGTCGAGTTCCCCATTCAAATGCATGTAACAGTGAGAAACGCACTGTCTTGGCGAAAGAAAGCGTTTTTGTACAACTTCATATGAATAGCTGTAACTTTTGATAGAAGACTCGGATACACATGTTTATGGCTTTATCTTATAGAACTCAAGGTTCCCGTGCTGGGAAAACAGGTTTTGCAGCTGTTTGAGCTAAGATTTCCAAGTTATTCACATAATGAAAACCTATACTTTGTTTCGGTCGAGTTCCCCATTCAAATGCATGTAACAGTGAGAAACGCACTGTCTTGGCGAAAGAAAGCGTTTTTGTACAACTTCATATAAATAGCTGTAACTTTTGATAGAAGACTCAGACAAACATGTTTATGGCCTTATATTATAGAACTCAAGGTCTCCGTGCTGGGAAAACAGGTTTTGCAGCTGTTTGAGCTAAGATTTCCAAGTTATTCACATAATGAAAACCTATACTTTGTTTCGGTCGAGTTCCCCATTCAAATGCATGTAACAGTGAGAAACGCACTGTCTTGGCGAAAGAAAGCGTTTTTGTACAACTTCATATGAATAGCTGTAACTTTTGATAGAAGACTCGGATACACATGTTTATGGCTTTATCTTATAGAACTCAAGGTTCCCGTGCTGGGCAAACAGGTTTTGCAGCTGTTTGAGCTAAGATTTCCAAGTCATTCACATAATGAAAACATATACTTTGTTTCGGTGGAGTTCCCCATTCAAATGCATGTAACAGTGAGAAACGCACTGTCTTGGCGAAAGAAAGCGTTTTTGTACAACTTCATATGAATAGCTGTAACTTTTGATAGAAGACTCAGACAAACATGTTTATGTCCTTATATTATAGAACTCAAGGTCTCCGTGCTGGGAAAACAGGTTTTGCAGCTGTTTGAGCTAAGATTTCCAAGTTATTCACATAATGAAAACCTATACTTTGTTTCGGTCGAGTTCCCCATTCAAATGCATGTAACAGTGAGAAACGCACTGTCTTGGCGAAAGAAAGCGTTTTTGTACAACTTCATATGAATAGCTGTAACTTTTGATAGAAGACTCGGATACACATGTTTATGGCTTTATCTTATAGAACTCAAGGTTCCCGTGCTGGGAAAACAGGTTTTGCAGCTGTTTGAGCTAAGATTTCCAAGTTATTCACATAATGAAAACCTATACTTTGTTTCGGTCGAGTTCCCCATTCAAATGCATGTAACAGTGAGAAACGCACTGTCTTGGCGAAAGAAAGCGTTTTTGTACAACTTCATAGAAATAGCTGTAACTTTTGATAGAAGACTCAGACAAACATGTTTATGGCCTTATATTATAGAACTCAAGGTCTCCGTGCTGGGAAAACAGGTTTTGCAGCTGTTTGAGCTAAGATTTCCAAGTTATTCACATAATGAAAACCTATACTTTGTTTCGGTCGAGTTCCCCATTCAAATGCATGTAACAGTGAGAAACGCACTGTCTTGGCGAAAGAAAGCGTTTTTGTACAACTTCATATGAATAGCTGTAACTTTTGATAGAAGACTCGGATACACATGTTTATGGCTTTATCTTATAGAACTCAAGGTTCCCGTGCTGGGCAAACAGGTTTTGCAGCTGTTTGAGCTAAGATTTCCAAGTTATTCACATAATGAAAACCTATACTTTGTTTCGGTCGAGTTCCCCATTCAAATGCATGTAACAGTGAGAAACGCACTGTCTTGGCGAAAGAAAGCGTTTTTGTACAACTTCATATAAATAGCTGTAACTTTTGATAGAAGACTCAGACAAACATGTTTATGGCTTTAACTTATAGAACTCAAGGTCCCCGTGCTGGGAAAACAGGTTTTGCAGCTGTTTGAGCTAAGATTTCCAAGTTATTCACATAATGAAAACCTATACTTTGTTTCGGTCGAGTTCCCCATTCAAATGCATGTAACAGTGAGAAACGCACTGTCTTGGCGAAAGAAAGCGTTTTTGTACAACTTCATATGAATAGCTGTAACTTTTGATAGAAGACTCGGATACACATGTTTATGGCTTTATCTTATAGAACTCAAGGTTCCCGTGCTGGGAAAACAGGTTTTGCAGCTGTTTGAGCTAAGATTTCCAAGTTATTCACATAATGAAAACCTATACTTTGTTTCGGTCGAGTTCCCCATTCAAATGCATGTAACAGTGAGAAACGCACTGTCTTGGCGAAAGAAAGCGTTTTTGTACAACTTCATATAAATAGCTGTAACTTTTGATAGAAGACTCAGACAAACATGTTTATGGCCTTATATTATAGAACTCAAGGTCTCCGTGCTGGGAAAACAGGTTTTGCAGCTGTTTGAGCTAAGATTTCCAAGTTATTCACATAATGAAAACCTATACTTTGTTTCGGTCGAGTTCCCCATTCAAATGCATGTAACAGTGAGAAACGCACTGTCTTGGCGAAAGAAAGCGTTTTTGTACAACTTCATATGAATAGCTGTAACTTTTGATAGAAGACTCGGATACACATGTTTATGGCTTTATCTTATAGAACTCAAGGTTCCCGTGCTGGGCAAACAGGTTTTGCAGCTGTTTGAGCTAAAATTTCCAAGTCATTCACATAATGAAAACATATACTTTGTTTCGGTGGAGTTCCCCATTCAAATGCATGTAACAGTGAGAAACGCACTGTCTTGGCGAAAGAAAGCGTTTTTGTACAACTTCATATGAATAGCTGTAACTTTTGATAGAAGACTCAGACAAACATGTTTATGTCCTTATATTATAGAACTCAAGGTCTCCGTGCTGGGAAAACAGGTTTTGCAGCTGTTTGAGCTAAGATTTCCAAGTTATTCACATAATGAAAACCTATACTTTGTTTCGGTCGAGTTCCCCATTCAAATGCATGTAACAGTGAGAAACGCACTGTCTTGGCGAAAGAAAGCGTTTTTGTACAACTTCATATGAATAGCTGTAACTTTTGATAGAAGACTCGGATACACATGTTTATGGCTTTATCTTATAGAACTCAAGGTTCCCGTGCTGGGAAAACAGGTTTTGCAGCTGTTTGAGCTAAGATTTCCAAGTTATTCACATAATGAAAACCTATACTTTGTTTCGGTCGAGTTCCCCATTCAAATGCATGTAACAGTGAGAAACGCACTGTCTTGGCGAAAGAAAGCGTTTTTGTACAACTTCATAGAAATAGCTGTAACTTTTGATAGAAGACTCAGACAAACATGTTTATGGCCTTATATTATAGAACTCAAGGTCTCCGTGCTGGGAAAACAGGTTTTGCAGCTGTTTGAGCTAAGATTTCCAAGTTATTCACATAATGAAAACCTATACTTTGTTTCGGTCGAGTTCCCCATTCAAATGCATGTAACAGTGAGAAACGCACTGTCTTGGCGAAAGAAAGCGTTTTTGTACAACTTCATATGAATAGCTGTAACTTTTGATAGAAGACTCGGATACACATGTTTATGGCTTTATCTTATAGAACTCAAGGTTCCCGTGCTGGGCAAACAGGTTTTGCAGCTGTTTGAGCTAAGATTTCCAAGTTATTCACATAATGAAAACCTATACTTTGTTTCGGTCGAGTTCCCCATTCAAATGCATGTAACAGTGAGAAACGCACTGTCTTGGCGAAAGAAAGCGTTTTTGTACAACTTCATAGAAATAGCTGTAACTTTTGATAGAAGACTCAGACAAACATGTTTATGGCCTTATATTATAGAACTCAAGGTCTCCGTGCTGGGAAAACAGGTTTTGCAGCTGTTTGAGCTAAGATTTCCAAGTTATTCACATAATGAAAACCTATACTTTGTTTCGGTCGAGTTCCCCATTCAAATGCATGTAACAGTGAGAAACGCACTGTCTTGGCGAAAGAAAGCGTTTTTGTACAACTTCATATGAATAGCTGTAACTTTTGATAGAAGACTCGGATACACATGTTTATGGCTTTATCTTATAGAACTCAAGGTTCCCGTGCTGGGCAAACAGGTTTTGCAGCTGTTTGAGCTAAGATTTCCAAGTTATTCACATAATGAAAACCTATACTTTGTTTCGGTCGAGTTCCCCATTCAAATGCATGTAACAGTGAGAAACGCACTGTCTTGGCGAAAGAAAGCGTTTTTGTACAACTTCATATAAATAGCTGTAACTTTTGATAGAAGACTCAGACAAACATGTTTATGGCTTTAACTTATAGAACTCAAGGTCCCCGTGCTGGGAAAACAGGTTTTGCAGCTGTTTGAGCTAAGATTTCCAAGTTATTCACATAATGAAAACCTATACTTTGTTTCGGTCGAGTTCCCCATTCAAATGCATGTAACAGTGAGAAACGCACTGTCTTGGCGAAAGAAAGCGTTTTTGTACAACTTCATAGAAATAGCTGTAACTTTTGATAGAAGACTCGGATACACATGTTTATGGCTTTATCTTATAGAACTCAAGGTTCCCGTGCTGGGAAAACAGGTTTTGCAGCTGTTTGAGCTAAAATTTCCAAGTTATTCACATAATGAAAACATATACTTTGTTTCGGTCGAGTTCCCCATTCAAATGCATGTAACAGTGAGAAACGCACTGTCTTGGCGAAAGAAAGCGTTTTTGTACAACTTCATATGAATAGCTGTAACTTTTGATAGAAGACTCGGATACACATGTTTATGGCTTTATCTTATAGAACTCAAGGTTCCCGTGCTGGGAAAACAGGTTTTGCAGCTGTTTGAGCTAAGATTTCCAAGTTATTCACATAATGAAAACCTATACTTTGTTTCGGTCGAGTTCCCCATTCAAATGCATGTAACAGTGAGAAACGCACTGTCTTGGCGAAAGAAAGCGTTTTTGTACAACTTCATAGAAATAGCTGTAACTTTTGATAGAAGACTCAGACAAACATGTTTATGGCCTTATATTATAGAACTCAAGGTCTCCGTGCTGGGAAAACAGGTTTTGCAGCTGTTTGAGCTAAGATTTCCAAGTTATTCACATAATGAAAACCTATACTTTGTTTCGGTCGAGTTCCCCATTCAAATGCATGTAACAGTGAGAAACGCACTGTCTTGGCGAAAGAAAGCGTTTTTGTACAACTTCATATGAATAGCTGTAACTTTTGATAGAAGACTCGGATACACATGTTTATGGCTTTATCTTATAGAACTCAAGGTTCCCGTGCTGGGCAAACAGGTTTTGCAGCTGTTTGAGCTAAGATTTCCAAGTTATTCACATAATGAAAACCTATACTTTGTTTCGGTCGAGTTCCCCATTCAAATGCATGTAACAGTGAGAAACGCACTGTCTTGGCGAAAGAAAGCGTTTTTGTACAACTTCATAGAAATAGCTGTAACTTTTGATAGAAGACTCAGACAAACATGTTTATGGCCTTATATTATAGAACTCAAGGTCTCCGTGCTGGGAAAACAGGTTTTGCAGCTGTTTGAGCTAAGATTTCCAAGTTATTCACATAATGAAAACCTATACTTTGTTTCGGTCGAGTTCCCCATTCAAATGCATGTAACAGTGAGAAACGCACTGTCTTGGCGAAAGAAAGCGTTTTTGTACAACTTCATATGAATAGCTGTAACTTTTGATAGAAGACTCGGATACACATGTTTATGGCTTTATCTTATAGAACTCAAGGTTCCCGTGCTGGGCAAACAGGTTTTGCAGCTGTTTGAGCTAAGATTTCCAAGTTATTCACATAATGAAAACCTATACTTTGTTTCGGTCGAGTTCCCCATTCAAATGCATGTAACAGTGAGAAACGCACTGTCTTGGCGAAAGAAAGCGTTTTTGTACAACTTCATATAAATAGCTGTAACTTTTGATAGAAGACTCAGACAAACATGTTTATGGCTTTAACTTATAGAACTCAAGGTCCCCGTGCTGGGAAAACAGGTTTTGCAGCTGTTTGAGCTAAGATTTCCAAGTTATTCACATAATGAAAACCTATACTTTGTTTCGGTCGAGTTCCCCATTCAAATGCATGTAACAGTGAGAAACGCACTGTCTTGGCGAAAGAAAGCGTTTTTGTACAACTTCATATGAATAGCTGTAACTTTTGATAGAAGACTCGGATACACATGTTTATGGCTTTATCTTATAGAACTCAAGGTTCCCGTGCTGGGAAAACAGGTTTTGCAGCTGTTTGAGCTAAGATTTCCAAGTTATTCACATAATGAAAACCTATACTTTGTTTCGGTCGAGTTCCCCATTCAAATGCATGTAACAGTGAGAAACGCACTGTCTTGGCGAAAGAAAGCGTTTTTGTACAACTTCATAGAAATAGCTGTAACTTTTGATAGAAGACTCAGACAAACATGTTTATGGCCTTATATTATAGAACTCAAGGTCTCCGTGCTGGGAAAACAGGTTTTGCAGCTGTTTGAGCTAAGATTTCCAAGTTATTCACATAATGAAAACCTATACTTTGTTTCGGTCGAGTTCCCCATTCAAATGCATGTAACAGTGAGAAACGCACTGTCTTGGCGAAAGAAAGCGTTTTTGTACAACTTCATATGAATAGCTGTAACTTTTGATAGAAGACTCGGATACACATGTTTATGGCTTTATCTTATAGAACTCAAGGTTCCCGTGCTGGGCAAACAGGTTTTGCAGCTGTTTGAGCTAAGATTTCCAAGTTATTCACATAATGAAAACCTATACTTTGTTTCGGTCGAGTTCCCCATTCAAATGCATGTAACAGTGAGAAACGCACTGTCTTGGCGAAAGAAAGCGTTTTTGTACAACTTCATAGAAATAGCTGTAACTTTTGATAGAAGACTCAGACAAACATGTTTATGGCTTTATCTTATAGAATTTAAGGTCTCCGTGCTGGGAAAACAGGTTTTGCAGCTGTTTGAGCTAAGATTTCCAAGTTATTCACATAATGAAAACCTATACTTTGTTTCGGTCGAGTTCCCCATTCAAATGCATGTAACAGTGAGAAACGCACTGTCTTGGCGAAAGAAAGCGTTTTTGTACAACTTCATAGAAATAGCTGTAACTTTTGATAGAAGACTCGGATACACATGTTTATGGCTTTATCTTATAGAACTCAAGGTTCCCGTGCTGGGAAAACAGGTTTTGCAGCTGTTTGAGCTAAGATTTCCAAGTTATTCACATAATGAAAACCTATACTTTGTTTCGGTCGAGATCCCCATTCAAATGCATGTAACAGTGAGAAACGCACTGTCTTGGCGAAAGAAAGCGTTTTTGTACAACTTCATAGAAATAGCTGTAACTTTTGATAGAAGACTCGGATACACATGTTTATGGCTTTATCTTATAGAACTCAAGGTTCCCGTGCTGGGAAAACAGGTTTTGCAGCTGTTTGAGCTAAGATTTCCAAGTTATTCACATAATGAAAACCTATACTTTGTTTCGGTCGAGATCCCCATTCAAATGCATGTAACAGTGAGAAACGCACTGTCTTGGCGAAAGAAAGCGTTTTTGTACAACTTCATAGAAATAGCTGTAACTTTTGATAGAAGACTCGGATACACATGTTTATGGCTTTATCTTATAGAACTCAAGGTTCCCGTGCTGGGAAAACAGGTTTTGCAGCTGTTTGAGCTAAGATTTCCAAGTTATTCACATAATGAAAACCTATACTTTGTTTCGGTCGAGTTCCCCATTCAAATGCATGTAACAGTGAGAAACGCACTGTCTTGGCGAAAGAAAGCGTTTTTGTACAACTTCATAGAAATAGCTGTAACTTTTGATAGAAGACTCAGACAAACATGTTTATGGCCTTATATTATAGAACTCAAGGTCTCCGTGCTGGGAAAACAGGTTTTGCAGCTGTTTGAGCTAAGATTTCCAAGTTATTCACATAATGAAAACCTATACTTTGTTTCGGTCGAGTTCCCCATTCAAATGCATGTAACAGTGAGAAACGCACTGTCTTGGCGAAAGAAAGCGTTTTTGTACAACTTCATATGAATAGCTGTAACTTTTGATAGAAGACTCGGATACACATGTTTATGGCTTTATCTTATAGAACTCAAGGTTCCCGTGCTGGGCAAACAGGTTTTGCAGCTGTTTGAGCTAAGATTTCCAAGTTATTCACATAATGAAAACCTATACTTTGTTTCGGTCGAGATCCCCATTCAAATGCATGTAACAGTGAGAAACGCACTGTCTTGGCGAAAGAAAGCGTTTTTGTACAACTTCATAGAAATAGCTGTAACTTTTGATAGAAGACTCGGATACACATGTTTATGGCTTTATCTTATAGAACTCAAGGTTCCCGTGCTGGGAAAACAGGTTTTGCAGCTGTTTGAGCTAAGATTTCCAAGTTATTCACATAATGAAAACCTATACTTTGTTTCGGTCGAGATCCCCATTCAAATGCATGTAACAGTGAGAAACGCACTGTCTTGGCGAAAGAAAGCGTTTTTGTACAACTTCATAGAAATAGCTGTAACTTTTGATAGAAGACTCGGATACACATGTTTATGGCTTTATCTTATAGAACTCAAGGTTCCCGTGCAGGGAAAACAGGTTTTGCAGCTGTTTGAGCTAAGATTTCCAAGTTATTCACATAATGAAAACCTATACTTTGTTTCGGTCGAGTTCCCCATTCAAATGCATGTAACAGTGAGAAACGCACTGTCTTGGCGAAAGAAAGCGTTTTTGTACAACTTCATAGAAATAGCTGTAACTTTTGATAGAAGACTCGGATACACATGTTTATGGCTTTATCTTATAGAACTCAAGGTTCCCGTGCTGGGAAAACAGGTTTTGCAGCTGTTTGAGCTAAGATTTCCAAGTTATTCACATAATGAAAACCTATACTTTGTTTCGGTCGAGTTCCCCATTCAAATGCATGTAACAGTGAGAAACGCACTGTCTTGGCGAAAGAAAGCGTTTTTGTACAACTTCATAGAAATAGCTGTAACTTTTGATAGAAGACTCGGATACACATGTTTATGGCTTTATCTTATAGAACTCAAGGTTCCCGTGCTGGGAAAACAGGTTTTGCAGCTGTTTGAGCTAAGATTTCCAAGTTATTCACATAATGAAAACCTATACTTTGTTTCGGTCGAGTTCCCCATTCAAATGCATGTAACAGTGAGAAACGCACTGTCTTGGCGAAAGAAAGCGTTTTTGTACAACTTCATAGAAATAGCTGTAACTTTTGATAGAAGACTCGGATACACATGTTTATGGCTTTATCTTATAGAACTCAAGGTTCCCGTGCTGGGAAAACAGGTTTTGCAGCTGTTTGAGCTAAGATTTCCAAGTTATTCACATAATGAAAACCTATACTTTGTTTCGGTCGAGTTCCCCATTCAAATGCATGTAACAGTGAGAAACGCACTGTCTTGGCGAAAGAAAGCGTTTTTGTACAACTTCATAGAAATAGCTGTAACTTTTGATAGAAGACTCGGATACACATGTTTATGGCTTTATCTTATAGAACTCAAGGTTCCCGTGCTGGGAAAACAGGTTTTGCAGCTGTTTGAGCTAAGATTTCCAAGTTATTCACATAATGAAAACCTATACTTTGTTTCGGTCGAGATCCCCATTCAAATGCATGTAACAGTGAGAAACGCACTGTCTTGGCGAAAGAAAGCGTTTTTGTACAACTTCATAGAAATAGCTGTAACTTTTGATAGAAGACTCGGATACACATGTTTATGGCTTTATCTTATAGAACTCAAGGTTCCCGTGCAGGGAAAACAGGTTTTGCAGCTGTTTGAGCTAAGATTTCCAAGTTATTCACATAATGAAAACCTATACTTTGTTTCGGTCGAGTTCCCCATTCAAATGCATGTAACAGTGAGAAACGCACTGTCTTGGCGAAAGAAAGCGTTTTTGTACAACTTCATATGAATAGCTGTAACTTTTGATAGAAGACTCGGATACACATGTTTATGGCTTTATCTTATAGAACTCAAGGTTCCCGTGCTGGGCAAACAGGTTTTGCAGCTGTTTGAGCTAAGATTTCCAAGTTATTCACATAATGAAAACCTATACTTTGTTTCGGTCGAGTTCCCCATTCAAATGCATGTAACAGTGAGAAACGCACTGTCTTGGCGAAAGAAAGCGTTTTTGTACAACTTCATAGAAATAGCTGTAACTTTTGATAGAAGACTCGGATACACATGTTTATGGCTTTATCTTATAGAACTCAAGGTCCCCGTGCTGGGAAAACAGGTTTTGCAGCTGTTTGAGCTAAGATGTCCAAGTTATTCACATAATGAAAACCTATACTTTGTTTCGGTCGAGTTCCCCATTCAAATGCATGTAACAGTGAGAAACGCACTGTCTTGGCGAAAGAAAGCGTTTTTGTACAACTTCATATGAATAGCTGTAACTTTTGATAGAAGACTCGGATACACATGTTTATGGCTTTATCTTATAGAACTCAAGGTTCCCGTGCTGGGAAAACAGGTTTTGCAGCTGTTTGAGCTAAGATTTCCAAGTTATTCACATAATGAAAACCTATACTTTGTTTCGGTCGAGTTCCCCATTCAAATGCATGTAACAGTGAGAAACGCACTGTCTTGGCGAAAGAAAGCGTTTTTGTACAACTTCATAGAAATAGCTGTAACTTTTGATAGAAGACTCAGACAAACATGTTTATGGCCTTATATTATAGAACTCAAGGTCTCCGTGCTGGGAAAACAGGTTTTGCAGCTGTTTGAGCTAAGATTTCCAAGTTATTCACATAATGAAAACCTATACTTTGTTTCGGTCGAGTTCCCCATTCAAATGCATGTAACAGTGAGAAACGCACTGTCTTGGCGAAAGAAAGCGTTTTTGTACAACTTCATATGAATAGCTGTAACTTTTGATAGAAGACTCGGATACACATGTTTATGGCTTTATCTTATAGAACTCAAGGTTCCCGTGCTGGGCAAACAGGTTTTGCAGCTGTTTGAGCTAAGATTTCCAAGTTATTCACATAATGAAAACCTATACTTTGTTTCGGTCGAGTTCCCCATTCAAATGCATGTAACAGTGAGAAACGCACTGTCTTGGCGAAAGAAAGCGTTTTTGTACAACTTCATAGAAATAGCTGTAACTTTTGATAGAAGACTCAGACAAACATGTTTATGGCTTTATCTTATAGAATTTAAGGTCTCCGTGCTGGGAAAACAGGTTTTGCAGCTGTTTGAGCTAAGATTTCCAAGTTATTCACATAATGAAAACCTATACTTTGTTTCGGTCGAGTTCCCCATTCAAATGCATGTAACAGTGAGAAACGCACTGTCTTGGCGAAAGAAAGCGTTTTTGTACAACTTCATAGAAATAGCTGTAACTTTTGATAGAAGACTCGGATACACATGTTTATGGCTTTATCTTATAGAACTCAAGGTTCCCGTGCTGGGAAAACAGGTTTTGCAGCTGTTTGAGCTAAGATTTCCAAGTTATTCACATAATGAAAACCTATACTTTGTTTCGGTCGAGATCCCCATTCAAATGCATGTAACAGTGAGAAACGCACTGTCTTGGCGAAAGAAAGCGTTTTTGTACAACTTCATAGAAATAGCTGTAACTTTTGATAGAAGACTCGGATACACATGTTTATGGCTTTATCTTATAGAACTCAAGGTTCCCGTGCTGGGAAAACAGGTTTTGCAGCTGTTTGAGCTAAGATTTCCAAGTTATTCACATAATGAAAACCTATACTTTGTTTCGGTCGAGATCCCCATTCAAATGCATGTAACAGTGAGAAACGCACTGTCTTGGCGAAAGAAAGCGTTTTTGTACAACTTCATAGAAATAGCTGTAACTTTTGATAGAAGACTCGGATACACATGTTTATGGCTTTATCTTATAGAACTCAAGGTTCCCGTGCTGGGAAAACAGGTTTTGCAGCTGTTTGAGCTAAGATTTCCAAGTTATTCACATAATGAAAACCTATACTTTGTTTCGGTCGAGTTCCCCATTCAAATGCATGTAACAGTGAGAAACGCACTGTCTTGGCGAAAGAAAGCGTTTTTGTACAACTTCATAGAAATAGCTGTAACTTTTGATAGAAGACTCAGACAAACATGTTTATGGCCTTATATTATAGAACTCAAGGTCTCCGTGCTGGGAAAACAGGTTTTGCAGCTGTTTGAGCTAAGATTTCCAAGTTATTCACATAATGAAAACCTATACTTTGTTTCGGTCGAGTTCCCCATTCAAATGCATGTAACAGTGAGAAACGCACTGTCTTGGCGAAAGAAAGCGTTTTTGTACAACTTCATATGAATAGCTGTAACTTTTGATAGAAGACTCGGATACACATGTTTATGGCTTTATCTTATAGAACTCAAGGTTCCCGTGCTGGGCAAACAGGTTTTGCAGCTGTTTGAGCTAAGATTTCCAAGTTATTCACATAATGAAAACCTATACTTTGTTTCGGTCGAGATCCCCATTCAAATGCATGTAACAGTGAGAAACGCACTGTCTTGGCGAAAGAAAGCGTTTTTGTACAACTTCATAGAAATAGCTGTAACTTTTGATAGAAGACTCGGATACACATGTTTATGGCTTTATCTTATAGAACTCAAGGTTCCCGTGCTGGGAAAACAGGTTTTGCAGCTGTTTGAGCTAAGATTTCCAAGTTATTCACATAATGAAAACCTATACTTTGTTTCGGTCGAGATCCCCATTCAAATGCATGTAACAGTGAGAAACGCACTGTCTTGGCGAAAGAAAGCGTTTTTGTACAACTTCATAGAAATAGCTGTAACTTTTGATAGAAGACTCGGATACACATGTTTATGGCTTTATCTTATAGAACTCAAGGTTCCCGTGCAGGGAAAACAGGTTTTGCAGCTGTTTGAGCTAAGATTTCCAAGTTATTCACATAATGAAAACCTATACTTTGTTTCGGTCGAGTTCCCCATTCAAATGCATGTAACAGTGAGAAACGCACTGTCTTGGCGAAAGAAAGCGTTTTTGTACAACTTCATAGAAATAGCTGTAACTTTTGATAGAAGACTCGGATACACATGTTTATGGCTTTATCTTATAGAACTCAAGGTTCCCGTGCTGGGAAAACAGGTTTTGCAGCTGTTTGAGCTAAGATTTCCAAGTTATTCACATAATGAAAACCTATACTTTGTTTCGGTCGAGTTCCCCATTCAAATGCATGTAACAGTGAGAAACGCACTGTCTTGGCGAAAGAAAGCGTTTTTGTACAACTTCATAGAAATAGCTGTAACTTTTGATAGAAGACTCGGATACACATGTTTATGGCTTTATCTTATAGAACTCAAGGTTCCCGTGCTGGGAAAACAGGTTTTGCAGCTGTTTGAGCTAAGATTTCCAAGTTATTCACATAATGAAAACCTATACTTTGTTTCGGTCGAGTTCCCCATTCAAATGCATGTAACAGTGAGAAACGCACTGTCTTGGCGAAAGAAAGCGTTTTTGTACAACTTCATAGAAATAGCTGTAACTTTTGATAGAAGACTCGGATACACATGTTTATGGCTTTATCTTATAGAACTCAAGGTTCCCGTGCTGGGAAAACAGGTTTTGCAGCTGTTTGAGCTAAGATTTCCAAGTTATTCACATAATGAAAACCTATACTTTGTTTCGGTCGAGTTCCCCATTCAAATGCATGTAACAGTGAGAAACGCACTGTCTTGGCGAAAGAAAGCGTTTTTGTACAACTTCATAGAAATAGCTGTAACTTTTGATAGAAGACTCGGATACACATGTTTATGGCTTTATCTTATAGAACTCAAGGTTCCCGTGCTGGGAAAACAGGTTTTGCAGCTGTTTGAGCTAAGATTTCCAAGTTATTCACATAATGAAAACCTATACTTTGTTTCGGTCGAGATCCCCATTCAAATGCATGTAACAGTGAGAAACGCACTGTCTTGGCGAAAGAAAGCGTTTTTGTACAACTTCATAGAAATAGCTGTAACTTTTGATAGAAGACTCGGATACACATGTTTATGGCTTTATCTTATAGAACTCAAGGTTCCCGTGCAGGGAAAACAGGTTTTGCAGCTGTTTGAGCTAAGATTTCCAAGTTATTCACATAATGAAAACCTATACTTTGTTTCGGTCGAGTTCCCCATTCAAATGCATGTAACAGTGAGAAACGCACTGTCTTGGCGAAAGAAAGCGTTTTTGTACAACTTCATAGAAATAGCTGTAACTTTTGATAGAAGACTCGGATACACATGTTTATGGCTTTATCTTATAGAACTCAAGGTTCCCGTGCTGGGAAAACAGGTTTTGCAGCTGTTTGAGCTAAGATTTCCAAGTTATTCACATAATGAAAACCTATACTTTGTTTCGGTCGAGTTCCCCATTCAAATGCATGTAACAGTGAGAAACGCACTGTCTTGGCGAAAGAAAGCGTTTTTGTACAACTTCATAGAAATAGCTGTAACTTTTGATAGAAGACTCGGATACACATGTTTATGGCTTTATCTTATAGAACTCAAGGTTCCCGTGCTGGGAAAACAGGTTTTGCAGCTGTTTGAGCTAAGATTTCCAAGTTATTCACATAATGAAAACCTATACTTTGTTTCGGTCGAGTTCCCCATTCAAATGCATGTAACAGTGAGAAACGCACTGTCTTGGCGAAAGAAAGCGTTTTTGTACAACTTCATAGAAATAGCTGTAACTTTTGATAGAAGACTCGGATACACATGTTTATGGCTTTATCTTATAGAACTCAAGGTTCCCGTGCTGGGAAAACAGGTTTTGCAGCTGTTTGAGCTAAGATTTCCAAGTTATTCACATAATGAAAACCTATACTTTGTTTCGGTCGAGTTCCCCATTCAAATGCATGTAACAGTGAGAAACGCACTGTCTTGGCGAAAGAAAGCGTTTTTGTACAACTTCATAGAAATAGCTGTAACTTTTGATAGAAGACTCGGATACACATGTTTATGGCTTTATCTTATAGAACTCAAGGTTCCCGTGCTGGGAAAACAGGTTTTGCAGCTGTTTGAGCTAAGATTTCCAAGTTATTCACATAATGAAAACCTATACTTTGTTTCGGTCGAGTTCCCCATTCAAATGCATGTAACAGTGAGAAACGCACTGTCTTGGCGAAAGAAAGCGTTTTTGTACAACTTCATAGAAATAGCTGTAACTTTTGATAGAAGACTCGGATACACATGTTTATGGCTTTATCTTATAGAACTCAAGGTTCCCGTGCTGGGAAAACAGGTTTTGCAGCTGTTTGAGCTAAGATTTCCAAGTTATTCACATAATGAAAACCTATACTTTGTTTCGGTCGAGATCCCCATTCAAATGCATGTAACAGTGAGAAACGCACTGTCTTGGCGAAAGAAAGCGTTTTTGTACAACTTCATAGAAATAGCTGTAACTTTTGATAGAAGACTCGGATACACATGTTTATGGCTTTATCTTATAGAACTCAAGGTCTCCGTGCTGGGAAAACAGGTTTTGCAGCTGTTTGAGCTAAGATTTCCAAGTTATTCACATAATGAAAACCTATACTTTGTTTCGGTCGAGATCCCCATTCAAATGCATGTAACAGTGAGAAACGCACTGTCTTGGCGAAAGAAAGCGTTTTTGTACAACTTCATAGAAATAGCTGTAACTTTTGATAGAAGACTCGGATACACATGTTTATGGCTTTATCTTATAGAACTCAAGGTTCCCGTGCTGGGAAAACAGGTTTTGCAGCTGTTTGAGCTAAGATTTCCAAGTTATTCACATAATGAAAACCTATACTTTGTTTCGGTCGAGTTCCCCATTCAAATGCATGTAACAGTGAGAAACGCACTGTCTTGGCGAAAGAAAGCGTTTTTGTACAACTTCATAGAAATAGCTGTAACTTTTGATAGAAGACTCGGATACACATGTTTATGGCTTTATCTTATAGAACTCAAGGTTCCCGTGCTGGGAAAACAGGTTTTGCAGCTGTTTGAGCTAAGATTTCCAAGTTATTCACATAATGAAAACCTATACTTTGTTTCGGTCGAGTTCCCCATTCAAATGCATGTAACAGTGAGAAACGCACTGTCTTGGCGAAAGAAAGCGTTTTTGTACAACTTCATAGAAATAGCTGTAACTTTTGATAGAAGACTCGGATACACATGTTTATGGCTTTATCTTATAGAACTCAAGGTTCCCGTGCTGGGAAAACAGGTTTTGCAGCTGTTTGAGCTAAGATTTCCAAGTTATTCACATAATGAAAACCTATACTTTGTTTCGGTCGAGTTCCCCATTCAAATGCATGTAACAGTGAGAAACGCACTGTCTTGGCGAAAGAAAGCGTTTTTGTACAACTTCATATGAATAGCTGTAACTTTTGATAGAAGACTCGGATACACATGTTTATGGCTTTATCTTATAGAACTCAAGGTTCCCGTGCTGGGAAAACAGGTTTTGCAGCTGTTTGAGCTAAGATTTCCAAGTTATTCACATAATGAAAACCTATACTTTGTTTCGGTCGAGTTCCCCATTCAAATGCATGTAACAGTGAGAAACGCACTGTCTTGGCGAAAGAAAGCGTTTTTGTACAACTTCATAGAAATAGCTGTAACTTTTGATAGAAGACTCAGACAAACATGTTTATGGCCTTATATTATAGAACTCAAGGTCTCCGTGCTGGGAAAACAGGTTTTGCAGCTGTTTGAGCTAAGATTTCCAAGTTATTCACATAATGAAAACCTATACTTTGTTTCGGTCGAGTTCCCCATTCAAATGCATGTAACAGTGAGAAACGCACTGTCTTGGCGAAAGAAAGCGTTTTTGTACAACTTCATATGAATAGCTGTAACTTTTGATAGAAGACTCGGATACACATGTTTATGGCTTTATCTTATAGAACTCAAGGTTCCCGTGCTGGGCAAACAGGTTTTGCAGCTGTTTGAGCTAAGATTTCCAAGTTATTCACATAATGAAAACCTATACTTTGTTTCGGTCGAGTTCCCCATTCAAATGCATGTAACAGTGAGAAACGCACTGTCTTGGCGAAAGAAAGCGTTTTTGTACAACTTCATATAAATAGCTGTAACTTTTGATAGAAGACTCAGACAAACATGTTTATGGCTTTAACTTATAGAACTCAAGGTCCCCGTGCTGGGAAAACAGGTTTTGCAGCTGTTTGAGCTAAGATTTCCAAGTTATTCACATAATGAAAACCTATACTTTGTTTCGGTCGAGTTCCCCATTCAAATGCATGTAACAGTGAGAAACGCACTGTCTTGGCGAAAGAAAGCGTTTTTGTACAACTTCATATGAATAGCTGTAACTTTTGATAGAAGACTCGGATACACATGTTTATGGCTTTATCTTATAGAACTCAAGGTCTCCGTGCTGGGAAAACAGGTTTTGCAGCTGTTTGAGCTAAGATTTCCAAGTTATTCACATAATGAAAACCTATACTTTGTTTCGGTCGAGTTCCCCATTCAAATGCATGTAACAGTGAGAAACGCACTGTCTTGGCGAAAGAAAGCGTTTTTGTACAACTTCATATGAATAGCTGTAACTTTTGATAGAAGACTCGGATACACATGTTTATGGCTTTATCTTATAGAACTCAAGGTTCCCGTGCTGGGCAAACAGGTTTTGCAGCTGTTTGAGCTAAAATTTCCAAGTCATTCACATAATGAAAACATATACTTTGTTTCGGTGGAGTTCCCCATTCAAATGCATGTAACAGTGAGAAACGCACTGTCTTGGCGAAAGAAAGCGTTTTTGTACAACTTCATATGAATAGCTGTAACTTTTGATAGAAGACTCAGACAAACATGTTTATGTCCTTATATTATAGAACTCAAGGTCTCCGTGCTGGGAAAACAGGTTTTGCAGCTGTTTGAGCTAAGATTTCCAAGTTATTCACATAATGAAAACCTATACTTTGTTTCGGTCGAGTTCCCCATTCAAATGCATGTAACAGTGAGAAACGCACTGTCTTGGCGAAAGAAAGCGTTTTTGTACAACTTCATATGAATAGCTGTAACTTTTGATAGAAGACTCGGATACACATGTTTATGGCTTTATCTTATAGAACTCAAGGTTCCCGTGCTGGGAAAACAGGTTTTGCAGCTGTTTGAGCTAAGATTTCCAAGTTATTCACATAATGAAAACCTATACTTTGTTTCGGTCGAGTTCCCCATTCAAATGCATGTAACAGTGAGAAACGCACTGTCTTGGCGAAAGAAAGCGTTTTTGTACAACTTCATAGAAATAGCTGTAACTTTTGATAGAAGACTCAGACAAACATGTTTATGGCCTTATATTATAGAACTCAAGGTCTCCGTGCTGGGAAAACAGGTTTTGCAGCTGTTTGAGCTAAGATTTCCAAGTTATTCACATAATGAAAACCTATACTTTGTTTCGGTCGAGTTCCCCATTCAAATGCATGTAACAGTGAGAAACGCACTGTCTTGGCGAAAGAAAGCGTTTTTGTACAACTTCATATGAATAGCTGTAACTTTTGATAGAAGACTCGGATACACATGTTTATGGCTTTATCTTATAGAACTCAAGGTTCCCGTGCTGGGAAAACAGGTTTTGCAGCTGTTTGAGCTAAAATTTCCAAGTTATTCACATAATGAAAACATATACTTTGTTTCGGTCGAGTTCCCCATTCAAATGCATGTAACAGTGAGAAACGCACTGTCTTGGCGAAAGAAAGCGTTTTTGTACAACTTCATATGAATAGCTGTAACTTTTGATAGAAGACTCGGATACACATGTTTATGGCTTTATCTTATAGAACTCAAGGTCCCCGTGCTGGGAAAACAGGTTTTGCAGCTGTTTGAGCTAAGATTTCCAAGTTATTCACATAATGAAAACCTATACTTTGTTTCGGTCGAGTTCCCCATTCAAATGCATGTAACAGTGAGAAACGCACTGTCTTGGCGAAAGAAAGCGTTTTTGTACAACTTCATAGAAATAGCTGTAACTTTTGATAGAAGACTCAGACAAACATGTTTATGGCCTTATATTATAGAACTCAAGGTCTCCGTGCTGGGAAAACAGGTTTTGCAGCTGTTTGAGCTAAGATTTCCAAGTTATTCACATAATGAAAACCTATACTTTGTTTCGGTCGAGTTCCCCATTCAAATGCATGTAACAGTGAGAAACGCACTGTCTTGGCGAAAGAAAGCGTTTTTGTACAACTTCATATGAATAGCTGTAACTTTTGATAGAAGACTCGGATACACATGTTTATGGCTTTATCTTATAGAACTCAAGGTTCCCGTGCTGGGAAAACAGGTTTTGCAGCTGTTTGAGCTAAGATTTCCAAGTTATTCACATAATGAAAACCTATACTTTGTTTCGGTCGAGTTCCCCATTCAAATGCATGTAACAGTGAGAAACGCACTGTCTTGGCGAAAGAAAGCGTTTTTGTACAACTTCATAGAAATAGCTGTAACTTTTGATAGAAGACTCAGACAAACATGTTTATGGCCTTATATTATAGAACTCAAGGTCTCCGTGCTGGGAAAACAGGTTTTGCAGCTGTTTGAGCTAAGATTTCCAAGTTATTCACATAATGAAAACCTATACTTTGTTTCGGTCGAGTTCCCCATTCAAATGCATGTAACAGTGAGAAACGCACTGTCTTGGCGAAAGAAAGCGTTTTTGTACAACTTCATATGAATAGCTGTAACTTTTGATAGAAGACTCGGATACACATGTTTATGGCTTTATCTTATAGAACTCAAGGTTCCCGTGCTGGGCAAACAGGTTTTGCAGCTGTTTGAGCTAAGATTTCCAAGTTATTCACATAATGAAAACCTATACTTTGTTTCGGTCGAGTTCCCCATTCAAATGCATGTAACAGTGAGAAACGCACTGTCTTGGCGAAAGAAAGCGTTTTTGTACAACTTCATAGAAATAGCTGTAACTTTTGATAGAAGACTCAGACAAACATGTTTATGGCTTTAACTTATAGAACTCAAGGTCCCCGTGCTGGGAAAACAGGTTTTGCAGCTGTTTGAGCTAAGATTTCCAAGTTATTCACATAATGAAAACCTATACTTTGTTTCGGTCGAGTTCCCCATTCAAATGCATGTAACAGTGAGAAACGCACTGTCTTGGCGAAAGAAAGCGTTTTTGTACAACTTCATATGAATAGCTGTAACTTTTGATAGAAGACTCGGATACACATGTTTATGGCTTTATCTTATAGAACTCAAGGTTCCCGTGCTGGGAAAACAGGTTTTGCAGCTGTTTGAGCTAAGATTTCCAAGTTATTCACATAATGAAAACCTATACTTTGTTTCGGTCGAGTTCCCCATTCAAATGCATGTAACAGTGAGAAACGCACTGTCTTGGCGAAAGAAAGCGTTTTTGTACAACTTCATATAAATAGCTGTAACTTTTGATAGAAGACTCAGACAAACATGTTTATGGCCTTATATTATAGAACTCAAGGTCTCCGTGCTGGGAAAACAGGTTTTGCAGCTGTTTGAGCTAAGATTTCCAAGTTATTCACATAATGAAAACCTATACTTTGTTTCGGTCGAGTTCCCCATTCAAATGCATGTAACAGTGAGAAACGCACTGTCTTGGCGAAAGAAAGCGTTTTTGTACAACTTCATATGAATAGCTGTAACTTTTGATAGAAGACTCGGATACACATGTTTATGGCTTTATCTTATAGAACTCAAGGTTCCCGTGCTGGGCAAACAGGTTTTGCAGCTGTTTGAGCTAAAATTTCCAAGTCATTCACATAATGAAAACATATACTTTGTTTCGGTGGAGTTCCCCATTCAAATGCATGTAACAGTGAGAAACGCACTGTCTTGGCGAAAGAAAGCGTTTTTGTACAACTTCATATGAATAGCTGTAACTTTTGATAGAAGACTCGGATACACATGTTTATGGCTTTATCTTATAGAACTCAAGGTTCCCGTGCTGGGAAAACAGGTTTTGCAGCTGTTTGAGCTAAGATTTCCAAGTTATTCACATAATGAAAACCTATACTTTGTTTCGGTCGAGTTCCCCATTCAAATGCATGTAACAGTGAGAAACGCACTGTCTTGGCGAAAGAAAGCGTTTTTGTACAACTTCATAGAAATAGCTGTAACTTTTGATAGAAGACTCAGACAAACATGTTTATGGCCTTATATTATAGAACTCAAGGTCTCCGTGCTGGGAAAACAGGTTTTGCAGCTGTTTGAGCTAAGATTTCCAAGTTATTCACATAATGAAAACCTATACTTTGTTTCGGTCGAGTTCCCCATTCAAATGCATGTAACAGTGAGAAACGCACTGTCTTGGCGAAAGAAAGCGTTTTTGTACAACTTCATATGAATAGCTGTAACTTTTGATAGAAGACTCGGATACACATGTTTATGGCTTTATCTTATAGAACTCAAGGTTCCCGTGCTGGGAAAACAGGTTTTGCAGCTGTTTGAGCTAAAATTTCCAAGTTATTCACATAATGAAAACATATACTTTGTTTCGGTCGAGTTCCCCATTCAAATGCATGTAACAGTGAGAAACGCACTGTCTTGGCGAAAGAAAGCGTTTTTGTACAACTTCATATGAATAGCTGTAACTTTTGATAGAAGACTCGGATACACATGTTTATGGCTTTATCTTATAGAACTCAAGGTTCCCGTGCTGGGAAAACAGGTTTTGCAGCTGTTTGAGCTAAGATTTCCAAGTTATTCACATAATGAAAACCTATACTTTGTTTCGGTCGAGTTCCCCATTCAAATGCATGTAACAGTGAGAAACGCACTGTCTTGGCGAAAGAAAGCGTTTTTGTACAACTTCATAGAAATAGCTGTAACTTTTGATAGAAGACTCAGACAAACATGTTTATGGCCTTATATTATAGAACTCAAGGTCTCCGTGCTGGGAAAACAGGTTTTGCAGCTGTTTGAGCTAAGATTTCCAAGTTATTCACATAATGAAAACCTATACTTTGTTTCGGTCGAGTTCCCCATTCAAATGCATGTAACAGTGAGAAACGCACTGTCTTGGCGAAAGAAAGCGTTTTTGTACAACTTCATATGAATAGCTGTAACTTTTGATAGAAGACTCGGATACACATGTTTATGGCTTTATCTTATAGAACTCAAGGTTCCCGTGCTGGGCAAACAGGTTTTGCAGCTGTTTGAGCTAAGATTTCCAAGTTATTCACATAATGAAAACCTATACTTTGTTTCGGTCGAGTTCCCCATTCAAATGCATGTAACAGTGAGAAACGCACTGTCTTGGCGAAAGAAAGCGTTTTTGTACAACTTCATAGAAATAGCTGTAACTTTTGATAGAAGACTCAGACAAACATGTTTATGGCCTTATATTATAGAACTCAAGGTCTCCGTGCTGGGAAAACAGGTTTTGCAGCTGTTTGAGCTAAGATTTCCAAGTTATTCACATAATGAAAACCTATACTTTGTTTCGGTCGAGTTCCCCATTCAAATGCATGTAACAGTGAGAAACGCACTGTCTTGGCGAAAGAAAGCGTTTTTGTACAACTTCATATGAATAGCTGTAACTTTTGATAGAAGACTCGGATACACATGTTTATGGCTTTATCTTATAGAACTCAAGGTTCCCGTGCTGGGCAAACAGGTTTTGCAGCTGTTTGAGCTAAGATTTCCAAGTTATTCACATAATGAAAACCTATACTTTGTTTCGGTCGAGTTCCCCATTCAAATGCATGTAACAGTGAGAAACGCACTGTCTTGGCGAAAGAAAGCGTTTTTGTACAACTTCATATAAATAGCTGTAACTTTTGATAGAAGACTCAGACAAACATGTTTATGGCTTTAACTTATAGAACTCAAGGTCCCCGTGCTGGGAAAACAGGTTTTGCAGCTGTTTGAGCTAAGATTTCCAAGTTATTCACATAATGAAAACCTATACTTTGTTTCGGTCGAGTTCCCCATTCAAATGCATGTAACAGTGAGAAACGCACTGTCTTGGCGAAAGAAAGCGTTTTTGTACAACTTCATATGAATAGCTGTAACTTTTGATAGAAGACTCGGATACACATGTTTATGGCTTTATCTTATAGAACTCAAGGTTCCCGTGCTGGGAAAACAGGTTTTGCAGCTGTTTGAGCTAAGATTTCCAAGTTATTCACATAATGAAAACCTATACTTTGTTTCGGTCGAGTTCCCCATTCAAATGCATGTAACAGTGAGAAACGCACTGTCTTGGCGAAAGAAAGCGTTTTTGTACAACTTCATAGAAATAGCTGTAACTTTTGATAGAAGACTCAGACAAACATGTTTATGGCCTTATATTATAGAACTCAAGGTCTCCGTGCTGGGAAAACAGGTTTTGCAGCTGTTTGAGCTAAGATTTCCAAGTTATTCACATAATGAAAACCTATACTTTGTTTCGGTCGAGTTCCCCATTCAAATGCATGTAACAGTGAGAAACGCACTGTCTTGGCGAAAGAAAGCGTTTTTGTACAACTTCATATGAATAGCTGTAACTTTTGATAGAAGACTCGGATACACATGTTTATGGCTTTATCTTATAGAACTCAAGGTTCCCGTGCTGGGCAAACAGGTTTTGCAGCTGTTTGAGCTAAGATTTCCAAGTTATTCACATAATGAAAACCTATACTTTGTTTCGGTCGAGTTCCCCATTCAAATGCATGTAACAGTGAGAAACGCACTGTCTTGGCGAAAGAAAGCGTTTTTGTACAACTTCATAGAAATAGCTGTAACTTTTGATAGAAGACTCAGACAAACATGTTTATGGCTTTATCTTATAGAACTCAAGGTTCCCGTGCTGGGAAAACAGGTTTTGCAGCTGTTTGAGCTAAGATTTCCAAGTTATTCACATAATGAAAACCTATACTTTGTTTCGGTCGAGTTCCCCATTCAAATGCATGTAACAGTGAGAAACGCACTGTCTTGGCGAAAGAAAGCGTTTTTGTACAACTTCATATGAATAGCTGTAACTTTTGATAGAAGACTCGGATACACATGTTTATGGCTTTATCTTATAGAACTCAAGGTTCCCGTGCTGGGAAAACAGGTTTTGCAGCTGTTTGAGCTAAGATTTCCAAGTTATTCACATAATGAAAACCTATACTTTGTTTCGGTCGAGTTCCCCATTCAAATGCATGTAACAGTGAGAAACGCACTGTCTTGGCGAAAGAAAGCGTTTTTGTACAACTTCATAGAAATAGCTGTAACTTTTGATAGAAGACTCAGACAAACATGTTTATGGCCTTATATTATAGAACTCAAGGTCTCCGTGCTGGGAAAACAGGTTTTGCAGCTGTTTGAGCTAAGATTTCCAAGTTATTCACATAATGAAAACCTATACTTTGTTTCGGTCGAGATCCCCATTCAAATGCATGTAACAGTGAGAAACGCACTGTCTTGGCGAAAGAAAGCGTTTTTGTACAACTTCATAGAAATAGCTGTAACTTTTGATAGAAGACTCGGATACACATGTTTATGGCTTTATCTTATAGAACTCAAGGTTCCCGTGCTGGGAAAACAGGTTTTGCAGCTGTTTGAGCTAAGATTTCCAAGTTATTCACATAATGAAAACCTATACTTTGTTTCGGTCGAGATCCCCATTCAAATGCATGTAACAGTGAGAAACGCACTGTCTTGGCGAAAGAAAGCGTTTTTGTACAACTTCATAGAAATAGCTGTAACTTTTGATAGAAGACTCGGATACACATGTTTATGGCTTTATCTTATAGAACTCAAGGTTCCCGTGCTGGGAAAACAGGTTTTGCAGCTGTTTGAGCTAAGATTTCCAAGTTATTCACATAATGAAAACCTATACTTTGTTTCGGTCGAGTTCCCCATTCAAATGCATGTAACAGTGAGAAACGCACTGTCTTGGCGAAAGAAAGCGTTTTTGTACAACTTCATAGAAATAGCTGTAACTTTTGATAGAAGACTCAGACAAACATGTTTATGGCCTTATATTATAGAACTCAAGGTCTCCGTGCTGGGAAAACAGGTTTTGCAGCTGTTTGAGCTAAGATTTCCAAGTTATTCACATAATGAAAACCTATACTTTGTTTCGGTCGAGTTCCCCATTCAAATGCATGTAACAGTGAGAAACGCACTGTCTTGGCGAAAGAAAGCGTTTTTGTACAACTTCATATGAATAGCTGTAACTTTTGATAGAAGACTCGGATACACATGTTTATGGCTTTATCTTATAGAACTCAAGGTTCCCGTGCTGGGCAAACAGGTTTTGCAGCTGTTTGAGCTAAGATTTCCAAGTTATTCACATAATGAAAACCTATACTTTGTTTCGGTCGAGATCCCCATTCAAATGCATGTAACAGTGAGAAACGCACTGTCTTGGCGAAAGAAAGCGTTTTTGTACAACTTCATAGAAATAGCTGTAACTTTTGATAGAAGACTCGGATACACATGTTTATGGCTTTATCTTATAGAACTCAAGGTTCCCGTGCTGGGAAAACAGGTTTTGCAGCTGTTTGAGCTAAGATTTCCAAGTTATTCACATAATGAAAACCTATACTTTGTTTCGGTCGAGATCCCCATTCAAATGCATGTAACAGTGAGAAACGCACTGTCTTGGCGAAAGAAAGCGTTTTTGTACAACTTCATAGAAATAGCTGTAACTTTTGATAGAAGACTCGGATACACATGTTTATGGCTTTATCTTATAGAACTCAAGGTTCCCGTGCAGGGAAAACAGGTTTTGCAGCTGTTTGAGCTAAGATTTCCAAGTTATTCACATAATGAAAACCTATACTTTGTTTCGGTCGAGTTCCCCATTCAAATGCATGTAACAGTGAGAAACGCACTGTCTTGGCGAAAGAAAGCGTTTTTGTACAACTTCATAGAAATAGCTGTAACTTTTGATAGAAGACTCGGATACACATGTTTATGGCTTTATCTTATAGAACTCAAGGTTCCCGTGCTGGGAAAACAGGTTTTGCAGCTGTTTGAGCTAAGATTTCCAAGTTATTCACATAATGAAAACCTATACTTTGTTTCGGTCGAGTTCCCCATTCAAATGCATGTAACAGTGAGAAACGCACTGTCTTGGCGAAAGAAAGCGTTTTTGTACAACTTCATAGAAATAGCTGTAACTTTTGATAGAAGACTCGGATACACATGTTTATGGCTTTATCTTATAGAACTCAAGGTTCCCGTGCTGGGAAAACAGGTTTTGCAGCTGTTTGAGCTAAGATTTCCAAGTTATTCACATAATGAAAACCTATACTTTGTTTCGGTCGAGATCCCCATTCAAATGCATGTAACAGTGAGAAACGCACTGTCTTGGCGAAAGAAAGCGTTTTTGTACAACTTCATAGAAATAGCTGTAACTTTTGATAGAAGACTCGGATACACATGTTTATGGCTTTATCTTATAGAACTCAAGGTTCCCGTGCTGGGAAAACAGGTTTTGCAGCTGTTTGAGCTAAGATTTCCAAGTTATTCACATAATGAAAACCTATACTTTGTTTCGGTCGAGATCCCCATTCAAATGCATGTAACAGTGAGAAACGCACTGTCTTGGCGAAAGAAAGCGTTTTTGTACAACTTCATAGAAATAGCTGTAACTTTTGATAGAAGACTCGGATACACATGTTTATGGCTTTATCTTATAGAACTCAAGGTTCCCGTGCTGGGAAAACAGGTTTTGCAGCTGTTTGAGCTAAGATTTCCAAGTTATTCACATAATGAAAACCTATACTTTGTTTCGGTCGAGTTCCCCATTCAAATGCATGTAACAGTGAGAAACGCACTGTCTTGGCGAAAGAAAGCGTTTTTGTACAACTTCATAGAAATAGCTGTAACTTTTGATAGAAGACTCAGACAAACATGTTTATGGCCTTATATTATAGAACTCAAGGTCTCCGTGCTGGGAAAACAGGTTTTGCAGCTGTTTGAGCTAAGATTTCCAAGTTATTCACATAATGAAAACCTATACTTTGTTTCGGTCGAGTTCCCCATTCAAATGCATGTAACAGTGAGAAACGCACTGTCTTGGCGAAAGAAAGCGTTTTTGTACAACTTCATATGAATAGCTGTAACTTTTGATAGAAGACTCGGATACACATGTTTATGGCTTTATCTTATAGAACTCAAGGTTCCCGTGCTGGGCAAACAGGTTTTGCAGCTGTTTGAGCTAAGATTTCCAAGTTATTCACATAATGAAAACCTATACTTTGTTTCGGTCGAGATCCCCATTCAAATGCATGTAACAGTGAGAAACGCACTGTCTTGGCGAAAGAAAGCGTTTTTGTACAACTTCATAGAAATAGCTGTAACTTTTGATAGAAGACTCGGATACACATGTTTATGGCTTTATCTTATAGAACTCAAGGTTCCCGTGCTGGGAAAACAGGTTTTGCAGCTGTTTGAGCTAAGATTTCCAAGTTATTCACATAATGAAAACCTATACTTTGTTTCGGTCGAGATCCCCATTCAAATGCATGTAACAGTGAGAAACGCACTGTCTTGGCGAAAGAAAGCGTTTTTGTACAACTTCATAGAAATAGCTGTAACTTTTGATAGAAGACTCGGATACACATGTTTATGGCTTTATCTTATAGAACTCAAGGTTCCCGTGCAGGGAAAACAGGTTTTGCAGCTGTTTGAGCTAAGATTTCCAAGTTATTCACATAATGAAAACCTATACTTTGTTTCGGTCGAGTTCCCCATTCAAATGCATGTAACAGTGAGAAACGCACTGTCTTGGCGAAAGAAAGCGTTTTTGTACAACTTCATAGAAATAGCTGTAACTTTTGATAGAAGACTCGGATACACATGTTTATGGCTTTATCTTATAGAACTCAAGGTTCCCGTGCTGGGAAAACAGGTTTTGCAGCTGTTTGAGCTAAGATTTCCAAGTTATTCACATAATGAAAACCTATACTTTGTTTCGGTCGAGTTCCCCATTCAAATGCATGTAACAGTGAGAAACGCACTGTCTTGGCGAAAGAAAGCGTTTTTGTACAACTTCATAGAAATAGCTGTAACTTTTGATAGAAGACTCGGATACACATGTTTATGGCTTTATCTTATAGAACTCAAGGTTCCCGTGCTGGGAAAACAGGTTTTGCAGCTGTTTGAGCTAAGATTTCCAAGTTATTCACATAATGAAAACCTATACTTTGTTTCGGTCGAGTTCCCCATTCAAATGCATGTAACAGTGAGAAACGCACTGTCTTGGCGAAAGAAAGCGTTTTTGTACAACTTCATAGAAATAGCTGTAACTTTTGATAGAAGACTCGGATACACATGTTTATGGCTTTATCTTATAGAACTCAAGGTTCCCGTGCTGGGAAAACAGGTTTTGCAGCTGTTTGAGCTAAGATTTCCAAGTTATTCACATAATGAAAACCTATACTTTGTTTCGGTCGAGTTCCCCATTCAAATGCATGTAACAGTGAGAAACGCACTGTCTTGGCGAAAGAAAGCGTTTTTGTACAACTTCATAGAAATAGCTGTAACTTTTGATAGAAGACTCGGATACACATGTTTATGGCTTTATCTTATAGAACTCAAGGTTCCCGTGCTGGGAAAACAGGTTTTGCAGCTGTTTGAGCTAAGATTTCCAAGTTATTCACATAATGAAAACCTATACTTTGTTTCGGTCGAGATCCCCATTCAAATGCATGTAACAGTGAGAAACGCACTGTCTTGGCGAAAGAAAGCGTTTTTGTACAACTTCATAGAAATAGCTGTAACTTTTGATAGAAGACTCGGATACACATGTTTATGGCTTTATCTTATAGAACTCAAGGTTCCCGTGCAGGGAAAACAGGTTTTGCAGCTGTTTGAGCTAAGATTTCCAAGTTATTCACATAATGAAAACCTATACTTTGTTTCGGTCGAGTTCCCCATTCAAATGCATGTAACAGTGAGAAACGCACTGTCTTGGCGAAAGAAAGCGTTTTTGTACAACTTCATAGAAATAGCTGTAACTTTTGATAGAAGACTCGGATACACATGTTTATGGCTTTATCTTATAGAACTCAAGGTTCCCGTGCTGGGAAAACAGGTTTTGCAGCTGTTTGAGCTAAGATTTCCAAGTTATTCACATAATGAAAACCTATACTTTGTTTCGGTCGAGTTCCCCATTCAAATGCATGTAACAGTGAGAAACGCACTGTCTTGGCGAAAGAAAGCGTTTTTGTACAACTTCATAGAAATAGCTGTAACTTTTGATAGAAGACTCGGATACACATGTTTATGGCTTTATCTTATAGAACTCAAGGTTCCCGTGCTGGGAAAACAGGTTTTGCAGCTGTTTGAGCTAAGATTTCCAAGTTATTCACATAATGAAAACCTATACTTTGTTTCGGTCGAGTTCCCCATTCAAATGCATGTAACAGTGAGAAACGCACTGTCTTGGCGAAAGAAAGCGTTTTTGTACAACTTCATAGAAATAGCTGTAACTTTTGATAGAAGACTCGGATACACATGTTTATGGCTTTATCTTATAGAACTCAAGGTTCCCGTGCTGGGAAAACAGGTTTTGCAGCTGTTTGAGCTAAGATTTCCAAGTTATTCACATAATGAAAACCTATACTTTGTTTCGGTCGAGTTCCCCATTCAAATGCATGTAACAGTGAGAAACGCACTGTCTTGGCGAAAGAAAGCGTTTTTGTACAACTTCATAGAAATAGCTGTAACTTTTGATAGAAGACTCGGATACACATGTTTATGGCTTTATCTTATAGAACTCAAGGTTCCCGTGCTGGGAAAACAGGTTTTGCAGCTGTTTGAGCTAAGATTTCCAAGTTATTCACATAATGAAAACCTATACTTTGTTTCGGTCGAGATCCCCATTCAAATGCATGTAACAGTGAGAAACGCACTGTCTTGGCGAAAGAAAGCGTTTTTGTACAACTTCATAGAAATAGCTGTAACTTTTGATAGAAGACTCGGATACACATGTTTATAGCTTTATCTTATAGAACTCAAGGTCTCCGTGCTGGGAAAACAGGTTTTGCAGCTGTTTGAGCTAAGATTTCCAAGTTATTCACATAATGAAAACCTATACTTTGTTTCGGTCGAGATCCCCATTCAAATGCATGTAACAGTGAGAAACGCACTGTCTTGGCGAAAGAAAGCGTTTTTGTACAACTTCATAGAAATAGCTGTAACTTTTGATAGAAGACTCGGATACACATGTTTATGGCTTTATCTTATAGAACTCAAGGTTCCCGTGCTGGGAAAACAGGTTTTGCAGCTGTTTGAGCTAAGATTTCCAAGTTATTCACATAATGAAAACCTATACTTTGTTTCGGTCGAGTTCCCCATTCAAATGCATGTAACAGTGAGAAACGCACTGTCTTGGCGAAAGAAAGCGTTTTTGTACAACTTCATAGAAATAGCTGTAACTTTTGATAGAAGACTCGGATACACATCTTTATGGCTTTATCTTATAGAACTCAAGGTTCCCGTGCTGGGAAAACAGGTTTTGCAGCTGTTTGAGCTAAGATTTCCAAGTTATTCACATAATGAAAACCTATACTTTGTTTCGGTCGAGTTCCCCATTCAAATGCATGTAACAGTGAGAAACGCACTGTCTTGGCGAAAGAAAGCGTTTTTGTACAACTTCATAGAAATAGCTGTAACTTTTGATAGAAGACTCGGATACACATGTTTATGGCTTTATCTTATAGAACTCAAGGTTCCCGTGCTGGGAAAACAGGTTTTGCAGCTGTTTGAGCTAAGATTTCCAAGTTATTCACATAATGAAAACCTATACTTTGTTTCGGTCGAGTTCCCCATTCAAATGCATGTAACAGTGAGAAACGCACTGTCTTGGCGAAAGAAAGCGTTTTTGTACAACTTCATAGAAATAGCTGTAACTTTTGATAGAAGACTCGGATACACATGTTTATGGCTTTATCTTATAGAACTCAAGGTTCCCGTGCTGGGAAAACAGGTTTTGCAGCTGTTTGAGCTAAGATTTCCAAGTTATTCACATAATGAAAACCTATACTTTGTTTCGGTCGAGATCCCCATTCAAATGCATGTAACAGTGAGAAACGCACTGTCTTGGCGAAAGAAAGCGTTTTTGTACAACTTCATAGAAATAGCTGTAACTTTTGATAGAAGACTCGGATACACATGTTTATGGCTTTATCTTATAGAACTCAAGGTTCCCGTGCAGGGAAAACAGGTTTTGCAGCTGTTTGAGCTAAGATTTCCAAGTTATTCACATAATGAAAACCTATACTTTGTTTCGGTCGAGTTCCCCATTCAAATGCATGTAACAGTGAGAAACGCACTGTCTTGGCGAAAGAAAGCGTTTTTGTACAACTTCATAGAAATAGCTGTAACTTTTGATAGAAGACTCGGATACACATGTTTATGGCTTTATCTTATAGAACTCAAGGTTCCCGTGCTGGGAAAACAGGTTTTGCAGCTGTTTGAGCTAAGATTTCCAAGTTATTCACATAATGAAAACCTATACTTTGTTTCGGTCGAGTTCCCCATTCAAATGCATGTAACAGTGAGAAACGCACTGTCTTGGCGAAAGAAAGCGTTTTTGTACAACTTCATAGAAATAGCTGTAACTTTTGATAGAAGACTCGGATACACATGTTTATGGCTTTATCTTATAGAACTCAAGGTTCCCGTGCTGGGAAAACAGGTTTTGCAGCTGTTTGAGCTAAGATTTCCAAGTTATTCACATAATGAAAACCTATACTTTGTTTCGGTCGAGTTCCCCATTCAAATGCATGTAACAGTGAGAAACGCACTGTCTTGGCGAAAGAAAGCGTTTTTGTACAACTTCATAGAAATAGCTGTAACTTTTGATAGAAGACTCGGATACACATGTTTATGGCTTTATCTTATAGAACTCAAGGTTCCCGTGCTGGGAAAACAGGTTTTGCAGCTGTTTGAGCTAAGATTTCCAAGTTATTCACATAATGAAAACCTATACTTTGTTTCGGTCGAGTTCCCCATTCAAATGCATGTAACAGTGAGAAACGCACTGTCTTGGCGAAAGAAAGCGTTTTTGTACAACTTCATAGAAATAGCTGTAACTTTTGATAGAAGACTCGGATACACATGTTTATGGCTTTATCTTATAGAACTCAAGGTTCCCGTGCTGGGAAAACAGGTTTTGCAGCTGTTTGAGCTAAGATTTCCAAGTTATTCACATAATGAAAACCTATACTTTGTTTCGGTCGAGATCCCCATTCAAATGCATGTAACAGTGAGAAACGCACTGTCTTGGCGAAAGAAAGCGTTTTTGTACAACTTCATAGAAATAGCTGTAACTTTTGATAGAAGACTCGGATACACATGTTTATAGCTTTATCTTATAGAACTCAAGGTCTCCGTGCTGGGAAAACAGGTTTTGCAGCTGTTTGAGCTAAGATTTCCAAGTTATTCACATAATGAAAACCTATACTTTGTTTCGGTCGAGATCCCCATTCAAATGCATGTAACAGTGAGAAACGCACTGTCTTGGCGAAAGAAAGCGTTTTTGTACAACTTCATAGAAATAGCTGTAACTTTTGATAGAAGACTCGGATACACATGTTTATGGCTTTATCTTATAGAACTCAAGGTTCCCGTGCTGGGAAAACAGGTTTTGCAGCTGTTTGAGCTAAGATTTCCAAGTTATTCACATAATGAAAACCTATACTTTGTTTCGGTCGAGTTCCCCATTCAAATGCATGTAACAGTGAGAAACGCACTGTCTTGGCGAAAGAAAGCGTTTTTGTACAACTTCATAGAAATAGCTGTAACTTTTGATAGAAGACTCGGATACACATCTTTATGGCTTTATCTTATAGAACTCAAGGTTCCCGTGCTGGGAAAACAGGTTTTGCAGCTGTTTGAGCTAAGATTTCCAAGTTATTCACATAATGAAAACCTATACTTTGTTTCGGTCGAGTTCCCCATTCAAATGCATGTAACAGTGAGAAACGCACTGTCTTGGCGAAAGAAAGCGTTTTTGTACAACTTCATAGAAATAGCTGTAACTTTTGATAGAAGACTCGGATACACATGTTTATGGCTTTATCTTATAGAACTCAAGGTTCCCGTGCTGGGAAAACAGGTTTTGCAGCTGTTTGAGCTAAGATTTCCAAGTTATTCACATAATGAAAACCTATACTTTGTTTCGGTCGAGTTCCCCATTCAAATGCATGTAACAGTGAGAAACGCACTGTCTTGGCGAAAGAAAGCGTTTTTGTACAACTTCATATGAATAGCTGTAACTTTTGATAGAAGACTCGGATACACATGTTTATGGCTTTATCTTATAGAACTCAAGGTTCCCGTGCTGGGAAAACAGGTTTTGCAGCTGTTTGAGCTAAGATTTCCAAGTTATTCACATAATGAAAACCTATACTTTGTTTCGGTCGAGTTCCCCATTCAAATGCATGTAACAGTGAGAAACGCACTGTCTTGGCGAAAGAAAGCGTTTTTGTACAACTTCATAGAAATAGCTGTAACTTTTGATAGAAGACTCAGACAAACATGTTTATGGCCTTATATTATAGAACTCAAGGTCTCCGTGCTGGGAAAACAGGTTTTGCAGCTGTTTGAGCTAAGATTTCCAAGTTATTCACATAATGAAAACCTATACTTTGTTTCGGTCGAGTTCCCCATTCAAATGCATGTAACAGTGAGAAACGCACTGTCTTGGCGAAAGAAAGCGTTTTTGTACAACTTCATATGAATAGCTGTAACTTTTGATAGAAGACTCGGATACACATGTTTATGGCTTTATCTTATAGAACTCAAGGTTCCCGTGCTGGGCAAACAGGTTTTGCAGCTGTTTGAGCTAAGATTTCCAAGTTATTCACATAATGAAAACCTATACTTTGTTTCGGTCGAGTTCCCCATTCAAATGCATGTAACAGTGAGAAACGCACTGTCTTGGCGAAAGAAAGCGTTTTTGTACAACTTCATATAAATAGCTGTAACTTTTGATAGAAGACTCAGACAAACATGTTTATGGCTTTAACTTATAGAACTCAAGGTCCCCGTGCTGGGAAAACAGGTTTTGCAGCTGTTTGAGCTAAGATTTCCAAGTTATTCACATAATGAAAACCTATACTTTGTTTCGGTCGAGTTCCCCATTCAAATGCATGTAACAGTGAGAAACGCACTGTCTTGGCGAAAGAAAGCGTTTTTGTACAACTTCATATGAATAGCTGTAACTTTTGATAGAAGACTCGGATACACATGTTTATGGCTTTATCTTATAGAACTCAAGGTTCCCGTGCTGGGAAAACAGGTTTTGCAGCTGTTTGAGCTAAGATTTCCAAGTTATTCACATAATGAAAACCTATACTTTGTTTCGGTCGAGTTCCCCATTCAAATGCATGTAACAGTGAGAAACGCACTGTCTTGGCGAAAGAAAGCGTTTTTGTACAACTTCATATAAATAGCTGTAACTTTTGATAGAAGACTCAGACAAACATGTTTATGGCCTTATATTATAGAACTCAAGGTCTCCGTGCTGGGAAAACAGGTTTTGCAGCTGTTTGAGCTAAGATTTCCAAGTTATTCACATAATGAAAACCTATACTTTGTTTCGGTCGAGTTCCCCATTCAAATGCATGTAACAGTGAGAAACGCACTGTCTTGGCGAAAGAAAGCGTTTTTGTACAACTTCATATGAATAGCTGTAACTTTTGATAGAAGACTCGGATACACATGTTTATGGCTTTATCTTATAGAACTCAAGGTTCCCGTGCTGGGCAAACAGGTTTTGCAGCTGTTTGAGCTAAAATTTCCAAGTCATTCACATAATGAAAACATATACTTTGTTTCGGTCGAGTTCCCCATTCAAATGCATGTAACAGTGAGAAACGCACTGTCTTGGCGAAAGAAAGCGTTTTTGTACAACTTCATATGAATAGCTGTAACTTTTGATAGAAGACTCAGACAAACATGTTTATGTCCTTATATTATAGAACTCAAGGTCTCCGTGCTGGGAAAACAGGTTTTGCAGCTGTTTGAGCTAAGATTTCCAAGTTATTCACATAATGAAAACCTATACTTTGTTTCGGTCGAGTTCCCCATTCAAATGCATGTAACAGTGAGAAACGCACTGTCTTGGCGAAAGAAAGCGTTTTTGTACAACTTCATATGAATAGCTGTAACTTTTGATAGAAGACTCGGATACACATGTTTATGGCTTTATCTTATAGAACTCAAGGTTCCCGTGCTGGGAAAACAGGTTTTGCAGCTGTTTGAGCTAAGATTTCCAAGTTATTCACATAATGAAAACCTATACTTTGTTTCGGTCGAGTTCCCCATTCAAATGCATGTAACAGTGAGAAACGCACTGTCTTGGCGAAAGAAAGCGTTTTTGTACAACTTCATAGAAATAGCTGTAACTTTTGATAGAAGACTCAGACAAACATGTTTATGGCCTTATATTATAGAACTCAAGGTCTCCGTGCTGGGAAAACAGGTTTTGCAGCTGTTTGAGCTAAGATTTCCAAGTTATTCACATAATGAAAACCTATACTTTGTTTCGGTCGAGTTCCCCATTCAAATGCATGTAACAGTGAGAAACGCACTGTCTTGGCGAAAGAAAGCGTTTTTGTACAACTTCATATGAATAGCTGTAACTTTTGATAGAAGACTCGGATACACATGTTTATGGCTTTATCTTATAGAACTCAAGGTTCCCGTGCTGGGAAAACAGGTTTTGCAGCTGTTTGAGCTAAAATTTCCAAGTTATTCACATAATGAAAACATATACTTTGTTTCGGTCGAGTTCCCCATTCAAATGCATGTAACAGTGAGAAACGCACTGTCTTGGCGAAAGAAAGCGTTTTTGTACAACTTCATATGAATAGCTGTAACTTTTGATAGAAGACTCGGATACACATGTTTATGGCTTTATCTTATAGAACTCAAGGTCCCCGTGCTGGGAAAACAGGTTTTGCAGCTGTTTGAGCTAAGATTTCCAAGTTATTCACATAATGAAAACCTATACTTTGTTTCGGTCGAGTTCCCCATTCAAATGCATGTAACAGTGAGAAACGCACTGTCTTGGCGAAAGAAAGCGTTTTTGTACAACTTCATAGAAATAGCTGTAACTTTTGATAGAAGACTCAGACAAACATGTTTATGGCCTTATATTATAGAACTCAAGGTCTCCGTGCTGGGAAAACAGGTTTTGCAGCTGTTTGAGCTAAGATTTCCAAGTTATTCACATAATGAAAACCTATACTTTGTTTCGGTCGAGTTCCCCATTCAAATGCATGTAACAGTGAGAAACGCACTGTCTTGGCGAAAGAAAGCGTTTTTGTACAACTTCATATGAATAGCTGTAACTTTTGATAGAAGACTCGGATACACATGTTTATGGCTTTATCTTATAGAACTCAAGGTTCCCGTGCTGGGAAAACAGGTTTTGCAGCTGTTTGAGCTAAGATTTCCAAGTTATTCACATAATGAAAACCTATACTTTGTTTCGGTCGAGTTCCCCATTCAAATGCATGTAACAGTGAGAAACGCACTGTCTTGGCGAAAGAAAGCGTTTTTGTACAACTTCATAGAAATAGCTGTAACTTTTGATAGAAGACTCAGACAAACATGTTTATGGCCTTATATTATAGAACTCAAGGTCTCCGTGCTGGGAAAACAGGTTTTGCAGCTGTTTGAGCTAAGATTTCCAAGTTATTCACATAATGAAAACCTATACTTTGTTTCGGTCGAGTTCCCCATTCAAATGCATGTAACAGTGAGAAACGCACTGTCTTGGCGAAAGAAAGCGTTTTTGTACAACTTCATAGAAATAGCTGTAACTTTTGATAGAAGACTCAGACAAACATGTTTATGGCCTTATATTATAGAACTCAAGGTCTCCGTGCTGGGAAAACAGGTTTTGCAGCTGTTTGAGCTAAGATTTCCAAGTTATTCACATAATGAAAACCTATACTTTGTTTCGGTCGAGTTCCCCATTCAAATGCATGTAACAGTGAGAAACGCACTGTCTTGGCGAAAGAAAGCGTTTTTGTACAACTTCATATGAATAGCTGTAACTTTTGATAGAAGACTCGGATACACATGTTTATGGCTTTATCTTATAGAACTCAAGGTTCCCGTGCTGGGAAAACAGGTTTTGCAGCTGTTTGAGCTAAAATTTCCAAGTTATTCACATAATGAAAACATATACTTTGTTTCGGTCGAGTTCCCCATTCAAATGCATGTAACAGTGAGAAACGCACTGTCTTGGCGAAAGAAAGCGTTTTTGTACAACTTCATATGAATAGCTGTAACTTTTGATAGAAGACTCGGATACACATGTTTATGGCTTTATCTTATAGAACTCAAGGTCCCCGTGCTGGGAAAACAGGTTTTGCAGCTGTTTGAGCTAAGATTTCCAAGTTATTCACATAATGAAAACCTATACTTTGTTTCGGTCGAGTTCCCCATTCAAATGCATGTAACAGTGAGAAACGCACTGTCTTGGCGAAAGAAAGCGTTTTTGTACAACTTCATAGAAATAGCTGTAACTTTTGATAGAAGACTCAGACAAACATGTTTATGGCCTTATATTATAGAACTCAAGGTCTCCGTGCTGGGAAAACAGGTTTTGCAGCTGTTTGAGCTAAGATTTCCAAGTTATTCACATAATGAAAACCTATACTTTGTTTCGGTCGAGTTCCCCATTCAAATGCATGTAACAGTGAGAAACGCACTGTCTTGGCGAAAGAAAGCGTTTTTGTACAACTTCATATGAATAGCTGTAACTTTTGATAGAAGACTCGGATACACATGTTTATGGCTTTATCTTATAGAACTCAAGGTTCCCGTGCTGGGAAAACAGGTTTTGCAGCTGTTTGAGCTAAGATTTCCAAGTTATTCACATAATGAAAACCTATACTTTGTTTCGGTCGAGTTCCCCATTCAAATGCATGTAACAGTGAGAAACGCACTGTCTTGGCGAAAGAAAGCGTTTTTGTACAACTTCATAGAAATAGCTGTAACTTTTGATAGAAGACTCAGACAAACATGTTTATGGCCTTATATTATAGAACTCAAGGTCTCCGTGCTGGGAAAACAGGTTTTGCAGCTGTTTGAGCTAAGATTTCCAAGTTATTCACATAATGAAAACCTATACTTTGTTTCGGTCGAGTTCCCCATTCAAATGCATGTAACAGTGAGAAACGCACTGTCTTGGCGAAAGAAAGCGTTTTTGTACAACTTCATATGAATAGCTGTAACTTTTGATAGAAGACTCGGATACACATGTTTATGGCTTTATCTTATAGAACTCAAGGTTCCCGTGCTGGGCAAACAGGTTTTGCAGCTGTTTGAGCTAAGATTTCCAAGTTATTCACATAATGAAAACCTATACTTTGTTTCGGTCGAGTTCCCCATTCAAATGCATGTAACAGTGAGAAACGCACTGTCTTGGCGAAAGAAAGCGTTTTTGTACAACTTCATAGAAATAGCTGTAACTTTTGATAGAAGACTCAGACAAACATGTTTATGGCTTTAACTTATAGAACTCAAGGTCCCCGTGCTGGGAAAACAGGTTTTGCAGCTGTTTGAGCTAAGATTTCCAAGTTATTCACATAATGAAAACCTATACTTTGTTTCGGTCGAGTTCCCCATTCAAATGCATGTAACAGTGAGAAACGCACTGTCTTGGCGAAAGAAAGCGTTTTTGTACAACTTCATATGAATAGCTGTAACTTTTGATAGAAGACTCGGATACACATGTTTATGGCTTTATCTTATAGAACTCAAGGTTCCCGTGCTGGGAAAACAGGTTTTGCAGCTGTTTGAGCTAAGATTTCCAAGTTATTCACATAATGAAAACCTATACTTTGTTTCGGTCGAGTTCCCCATTCAAATGCATGTAACAGTGAGAAACGCACTGTCTTGGCGAAAGAAAGCGTTTTTGTACAACTTCATATAAATAGCTGTAACTTTTGATAGAAGACTCAGACAAACATGTTTATGGCCTTATATTATAGAACTCAAGGTCTCCGTGCTGGGAAAACAGGTTTTGCAGCTGTTTGAGCTAAGATTTCCAAGTTATTCACATAATGAAAACCTATACTTTGTTTCGGTCGAGTTCCCCATTCAAATGCATGTAACAGTGAGAAACGCACTGTCTTGGCGAAAGAAAGCGTTTTTGTACAACTTCATATGAATAGCTGTAACTTTTGATAGAAGACTCGGATACACATGTTTATGGCTTTATCTTATAGAACTCAAGGTTCCCGTGCTGGGCAAACAGGTTTTGCAGCTGTTTGAGCTAAAATTTCCAAGTCATTCACATAATGAAAACATATACTTTGTTTCGGTGGAGTTCCCCATTCAAATGCATGTAACAGTGAGAAACGCACTGTCTTGGCGAAAGAAAGCGTTTTTGTACAACTTCATATGAATAGCTGTAACTTTTGATAGAAGACTCGGATACACATGTTTATGGCTTTATCTTATAGAACTCAAGGTTCCCGTGCTGGGAAAACAGGTTTTGCAGCTGTTTGAGCTAAGATTTCCAAGTTATTCACATAATGAAAACCTATACTTTGTTTCGGTCGAGTTCCCCATTCAAATGCATGTAACAGTGAGAAACGCACTGTCTTGGCGAAAGAAAGCGTTTTTGTACAACTTCATAGAAATAGCTGTAACTTTTGATAGAAGACTCAGACAAACATGTTTATGGCCTTATATTATAGAACTCAAGGTCTCCGTGCTGGGAAAACAGGTTTTGCAGCTGTTTGAGCTAAGATTTCCAAGTTATTCACATAATGAAAACCTATACTTTGTTTCGGTCGAGTTCCCCATTCAAATGCATGTAACAGTGAGAAACGCACTGTCTTGGCGAAAGAAAGCGTTTTTGTACAACTTCATATGAATAGCTGTAACTTTTGATAGAAGACTCGGATACACATGTTTATGGCTTTATCTTATAGAACTCAAGGTTCCCGTGCTGGGAAAACAGGTTTTGCAGCTGTTTGAGCTAAAATTTCCAAGTTATTCACATAATGAAAACATATACTTTGTTTCGGTCGAGTTCCCCATTCAAATGCATGTAACAGTGAGAAACGCACTGTCTTGGCGAAAGAAAGCGTTTTTGTACAACTTCATATGAATAGCTGTAACTTTTGATAGAAGACTCGGATACACATGTTTATGGCTTTATCTTATAGAACTCAAGGTTCCCGTGCTGGGAAAACAGGTTTTGCAGCTGTTTGAGCTAAGATTTCCAAGTTATTCACATAATGAAAACCTATACTTTGTTTCGGTCGAGTTCCCCATTCAAATGCATGTAACAGTGAGAAACGCACTGTCTTGGCGAAAGAAAGCGTTTTTGTACAACTTCATAGAAATAGCTGTAACTTTTGATAGAAGACTCAGACAAACATGTTTATGGCCTTATATTATAGAACTCAAGGTCTCCGTGCTGGGAAAACAGGTTTTGCAGCTGTTTGAGCTAAGATTTCCAAGTTATTCACATAATGAAAACCTATACTTTGTTTCGGTCGAGTTCCCCATTCAAATGCATGTAACAGTGAGAAACGCACTGTCTTGGCGAAAGAAAGCGTTTTTGTACAACTTCATATGAATAGCTGTAACTTTTGATAGAAGACTCGGATACACATGTTTATGGCTTTATCTTATAGAACTCAAGGTTCCCGTGCTGGGCAAACAGGTTTTGCAGCTGTTTGAGCTAAGATTTCCAAGTTATTCACATAATGAAAACCTATACTTTGTTTCGGTCGAGTTCCCCATTCAAATGCATGTAACAGTGAGAAACGCACTGTCTTGGCGAAAGAAAGCGTTTTTGTACAACTTCATAGAAATAGCTGTAACTTTTGATAGAAGACTCAGACAAACATGTTTATGGCCTTATATTATAGAACTCAAGGTCTCCGTGCTGGGAAAACAGGTTTTGCAGCTGTTTGAGCTAAGATTTCCAAGTTATTCACATAATGAAAACCTATACTTTGTTTCGGTCGAGTTCCCCATTCAAATGCATGTAACAGTGAGAAACGCACTGTCTTGGCGAAAGAAAGCGTTTTTGTACAACTTCATATGAATAGCTGTAACTTTTGATAGAAGACTCGGATACACATGTTTATGGCTTTATCTTATAGAACTCAAGGTTCCCGTGCTGGGCAAACAGGTTTTGCAGCTGTTTGAGCTAAGATTTCCAAGTTATTCACATAATGAAAACTACTTTGTTTCGGTCGAGTTCCCCATTCAAATGCATGTAACAGTGAGAAACGCACTGTCTTGGCGAAAGAAAGCGTTTTTGTACAACTTCATATAAATAGCTGTAACTTTTGATAGAAGACTCAGACAAACATGTTTATGGCTTTAACTTATAGAACTCAAGGTCCCCGTGCTGGGAAAACAGGTTTTGCAGCTGTTTGAGCTAAGATTTCCAAGTTATTCACATAATGAAAACCTATACTTTGTTTCGGTCGAGTTCCCCATTCAAATGCATGTAACAGTGAGAAACGCACTGTCTTGGCGAAAGAAAGCGTTTTTGTACAACTTCATATGAATAGCTGTAACTTTTGATAGAAGACTCGGATACACATGTTTATGGCTTTATCTTATAGAACTCAAGGTTCCCGTGCTGGGAAAACAGGTTTTGCAGCTGTTTGAGCTAAGATTTCCAAGTTATTCACATAATGAAAACCTATACTTTGTTTCGGTCGAGTTCCCCATTCAAATGCATGTAACAGTGAGAAACGCACTGTCTTGGCGAAAGAAAGCGTTTTTGTACAACTTCATAGAAATAGCTGTAACTTTTGATAGAAGACTCAGACAAACATGTTTATGGCCTTATATTATAGAACTCAAGGTCTCCGTGCTGGGAAAACAGGTTTTGCAGCTGTTTGAGCTAAGATTTCCAAGTTATTCACATAATGAAAACCTATACTTTGTTTCGGTCGAGTTCCCCATTCAAATGCATGTAACAGTGAGAAACGCACTGTCTTGGCGAAAGAAAGCGTTTTTGTACAACTTCATATGAATAGCTGTAACTTTTGATAGAAGACTCGGATACACATGTTTATGGCTTTATCTTATAGAACTCAAGGTTCCCGTGCTGGGAAAACAGGTTTTGCAGCTGTTTGAGCTAAGATTTCCAAGTTATTCACATAATGAAAACCTATACTTTGTTTCGGTCGAGTTCCCCATTCAAATGCATGTAACAGTGAGAAACGCACTGTCTTGGCGAAAGAAAGCGTTTTTGTACAACTTCATAGAAATAGCTGTAACTTTTGATAGAAGACTCAGACAAACATGTTTATGGCTTTATCTTATAGAACTCAAGGTTCCCGTGCTGGGAAAACAGGTTTTGCAGCTGTTTGAGCTAAGATTTCCAAGTTATTCACATAATGAAAACCTATACTTTGTTTCGGTCGAGTTCCCCATTCAAATGCATGTAACAGTGAGAAACGCACTGTCTTGGCGAAAGAAAGCGTTTTTGTACAACTTCATATGAATAGCTGTAACTTTTGATAGAAGACTCGGATACACATGTTTATGGCTTTATCTTATAGAACTCAAGGTTCCCGTGCTGGGAAAACAGGTTTTGCAGCTGTTTGAGCTAAGATTTCCAAGTTATTCACATAATGAAAACCTATACTTTGTTTCGGTCGAGTTCCCCATTCAAATGCATGTAACAGTGAGAAACGCACTGTCTTGGCGAAAGAAAGCGTTTTTGTACAACTTCATAGAAATAGCTGTAACTTTTGATAGAAGACTCAGACAAACATGTTTATGGCCTTATATTATAGAACTCAAGGTCTCCGTGCTGGGAAAACAGGTTTTGCAGCTGTTTGAGCTAAGATTTCCAAGTTATTCACATAATGAAAACCTATACTTTGTTTCGGTCGAGATCCCCATTCAAATGCATGTAACAGTGAGAAACGCACTGTCTTGGCGAAAGAAAGCGTTTTTGTACAACTTCATAGAAATAGCTGTAACTTTTGATAGAAGACTCGGATACACATGTTTATGGCTTTATCTTATAGAACTCAAGGTTCCCGTGCTGGGAAAACAGGTTTTGCAGCTGTTTGAGCTAAGATTTCCAAGTTATTCACATAATGAAAACCTATACTTTGTTTCGGTCGAGATCCCCATTCAAATGCATGTAACAGTGAGAAACGCACTGTCTTGGCGAAAGAAAGCGTTTTTGTACAACTTCATAGAAATAGCTGTAACTTTTGATAGAAGACTCGGATACACATGTTTATGGCTTTATCTTATAGAACTCAAGGTTCCCGTGCTGGGAAAACAGGTTTTGCAGCTGTTTGAGCTAAGATTTCCAAGTTATTCACATAATGAAAACCTATACTTTGTTTCGGTCGAGTTCCCCATTCAAATGCATGTAACAGTGAGAAACGCACTGTCTTGGCGAAAGAAAGCGTTTTTGTACAACTTCATAGAAATAGCTGTAACTTTTGATAGAAGACTCAGACAAACATGTTTATGGCCTTATATTATAGAACTCAAGGTCTCCGTGCTGGGAAAACAGGTTTTGCAGCTGTTTGAGCTAAGATTTCCAAGTTATTCACATAATGAAAACCTATACTTTGTTTCGGTCGAGTTCCCCATTCAAATGCATGTAACAGTGAGAAACGCACTGTCTTGGCGAAAGAAAGCGTTTTTGTACAACTTCATATGAATAGCTGTAACTTTTGATAGAAGACTCGGATACACATGTTTATGGCTTTATCTTATAGAACTCAAGGTTCCCGTGCTGGGCAAACAGGTTTTGCAGCTGTTTGAGCTAAGATTTCCAAGTTATTCACATAATGAAAACCTATACTTTGTTTCGGTCGAGATCCCCATTCAAATGCATGTAACAGTGAGAAACGCACTGTCTTGGCGAAAGAAAGCGTTTTTGTACAACTTCATAGAAATAGCTGTAACTTTTGATAGAAGACTCGGATACACATGTTTATGGCTTTATCTTATAGAACTCAAGGTTCCCGTGCTGGGAAAACAGGTTTTGCAGCTGTTTGAGCTAAGATTTCCAAGTTATTCACATAATGAAAACCTATACTTTGTTTCGGTCGAGATCCCCATTCAAATGCATGTAACAGTGAGAAACGCACTGTCTTGGCGAAAGAAAGCGTTTTTGTACAACTTCATAGAAATAGCTGTAACTTTTGATAGAAGACTCGGATACACATGTTTATGGCTTTATCTTATAGAACTCAAGGTTCCCGTGCAGGGAAAACAGGTTTTGCAGCTGTTTGAGCTAAGATTTCCAAGTTATTCACATAATGAAAACCTATACTTTGTTTCGGTCGAGTTCCCCATTCAAATGCATGTAACAGTGAGAAACGCACTGTCTTGGCGAAAGAAAGCGTTTTTGTACAACTTCATAGAAATAGCTGTAACTTTTGATAGAAGACTCGGATACACATGTTTATGGCTTTATCTTATAGAACTCAAGGTTCCCGTGCTGGGAAAACAGGTTTTGCAGCTGTTTGAGCTAAGATTTCCAAGTTATTCACATAATGAAAACCTATACTTTGTTTCGGTCGAGTTCCCCATTCAAATGCATGTAACAGTGAGAAACGCACTGTCTTGGCGAAAGAAAGCGTTTTTGTACAACTTCATAGAAATAGCTGTAACTTTTGATAGAAGACTCGGATACACATGTTTATGGCTTTATCTTATAGAACTCAAGGTTCCCGTGCTGGGAAAACAGGTTTTGCAGCTGTTTGAGCTAAGATTTCCAAGTTATTCACATAATGAAAACCTATACTTTGTTTCGGTCGAGATCCCCATTCAAATGCATGTAACAGTGAGAAACGCACTGTCTTGGCGAAAGAAAGCGTTTTTGTACAACTTCATAGAAATAGCTGTAACTTTTGATAGAAGACTCGGATACACATGTTTATGGCTTTATCTTATAGAACTCAAGGTTCCCGTGCTGGGAAAACAGGTTTTGCAGCTGTTTGAGCTAAGATTTCCAAGTTATTCACATAATGAAAACCTATACTTTGTTTCGGTCGAGATCCCCATTCAAATGCATGTAACAGTGAGAAACGCACTGTCTTGGCGAAAGAAAGCGTTTTTGTACAACTTCATAGAAATAGCTGTAACTTTTGATAGAAGACTCGGATACACATGTTTATGGCTTTATCTTATAGAACTCAAGGTTCCCGTGCTGGGAAAACAGGTTTTGCAGCTGTTTGAGCTAAGATTTCCAAGTTATTCACATAATGAAAACCTATACTTTGTTTCGGTCGAGTTCCCCATTCAAATGCATGTAACAGTGAGAAACGCACTGTCTTGGCGAAAGAAAGCGTTTTTGTACAACTTCATAGAAATAGCTGTAACTTTTGATAGAAGACTCAGACAAACATGTTTATGGCCTTATATTATAGAACTCAAGGTCTCCGTGCTGGGAAAACAGGTTTTGCAGCTGTTTGAGCTAAGATTTCCAAGTTATTCACATAATGAAAACCTATACTTTGTTTCGGTCGAGTTCCCCATTCAAATGCATGTAACAGTGAGAAACGCACTGTCTTGGCGAAAGAAAGCGTTTTTGTACAACTTCATATGAATACCTGTAACTTTTGATAGAAGACTCGGATACACATGTTTATGGCTTTATCTTATAGAACTCAAGGTTCCCGTGCTGGGCAAACAGGTTTTGCAGCTGTTTGAGCTAAGATTTCCAAGTTATTCACATAATGAAAACCTATACTTTGTTTCGGTCGAGATCCCCATTCAAATGCATGTAACAGTGAGAAACGCACTGTCTTGGCGAAAGAAAGCGTTTTTGTACAACTTCATAGAAATAGCTGTAACTTTTGATAGAAGACTCGGATACACATGTTTATGGCTTTATCTTATAGAACTCAAGGTTCCCGTGCTGGGAAAACAGGTTTTGCAGCTGTTTGAGCTAAGATTTCCAAGTTATTCACATAATGAAAACCTATACTTTGTTTCGGTCGAGATCCCCATTCAAATGCATGTAACAGTGAGAAACGCACTGTCTTGGCGAAAGAAAGCGTTTTTGTACAACTTCATAGAAATAGCTGTAACTTTTGATAGAAGACTCAGACAAACATGTTTATGGCCTTATATTATAGAACTCAAGGTCTCCGTGCTGGGAAAACAGGTTTTGCAGCTGTTTGAGCTAAGATTTCCAAGTTATTCACATAATGAAAACCTATACTTTGTTTCGGTCGAGTTCCCCATTCAAATGCATGTAACAGTGAGAAACGCACTGTCTTGGCGAAAGAAAGCGTTTTTGTACAACTTCATATGAATACCTGTAACTTTTGATAGAAGACTCGGATACACATGTTTATGGCTTTATCTTATAGAACTCAAGGTTCCCGTGCTGGGCAAACAGGTTTTGCAGCTGTTTGAGCTAAGATTTCCAAGTTATTCACATAATGAAAACCTATACTTTGTTTCGGTCGAGATCCCCATTCAAATGCATGTAACAGTGAGAAACGCACTGTCTTGGCGAAAGAAAGCGTTTTTGTACAACTTCATAGAAATAGCTGTAACTTTTGATAGAAGACTCGGATACACATGTTTATGGCTTTATCTTATAGAACTCAAGGTTCCCGTGCTGGGAAAACAGGTTTTGCAGCTGTTTGAGCTAAGATTTCCAAGTTATTCACATAATGAAAACCTATACTTTGTTTCGGTCGAGTTCCCCATTCAAATGCATGTAACAGTGAGAAACGCACTGTCTTGGCGAAAGAAAGCGTTTTTGTACAACTTCATAGAAATAGCTGTAACTTTTGATAGAAGACTCGGATACACATGTTTATGGCTTTATCTTATAGAACTCAAGGTTCCCGTGCTGGGAAAACAGGTTTTGCAGCTGTTTGAGCTAAGATTTCCAAGTTATTCACATAATGAAAACCTATACTTTGTTTCGGTCGAGTTCCCCATTCAAATGCATGTAACAGTGAGAAACGCACTGTCTTGGCGAAAGAAAGCGTTTTTGTACAACTTCATAGAAATAGCTGTAACTTTTGATAGAAGACTCGGATACACATGTTTATGGCTTTATCTTATAGAACTCAAGGTTCCCGTGCTGGGAAAACAGGTTTTGCAGCTGTTTGAGCTAAGATTTCCAAGTTATTCACATAATGAAAACCTATACTTTGTTTCGGTCGAGTTCCCCATTCAAATGCATGTAACAGTGAGAAACGCACTGTCTTGGCGAAAGAAAGCGTTTTTGTACAACTTCATAGAAATAGCTGTAACTTTTGATAGAAGACTCGGATACACATGTTTATGGCTTTATCTTATAGAACTCAAGGTTCCCGTGCTGGGAAAACAGGTTTTGCAGCTGTTTGAGCTAAGATTTCCAAGTTATTCACATAATGAAAACCTATACTTTGTTTCGGTCGAGATCCCCATTCAAATGCATGTAACAGTGAGAAACGCACTGTCTTGGCGAAAGAAAGCGTTTTTGTACAACTTCATAGAAATAGCTGTAACTTTTGATAGAAGACTCGGATACACATGTTTATGGCTTTATCTTATAGAACTCAAGGTTCCCGTGCAGGGAAAACAGGTTTTGCAGCTGTTTGAGCTAAGATTTCCAAGTTATTCACATAATGAAAACCTATACTTTGTTTCGGTCGAGTTCCCCATTCAAATGCATGTAACAGTGAGAAACGCACTGTCTTGGCGAAAGAAAGCGTTTTTGTACAACTTCATAGAAATAGCTGTAACTTTTGATAGAAGACTCGGATACACATGTTTATGGCTTTATCTTATAGAACTCAAGGTTCCCGTGCTGGGAAAACAGGTTTTGCAGCTGTTTGAGCTAAGATTTCCAAGTTATTCACATAATGAAAACCTATACTTTGTTTCGGTCGAGTTCCCCATTCAAATGCATGTAACAGTGAGAAACGCACTGTCTTGGCGAAAGAAAGCGTTTTTGTACAACTTCATAGAAATAGCTGTAACTTTTGATAGAAGACTCGGATACACATGTTTATGGCTTTATCTTATAGAACTCAAGGTTCCCGTGCTGGGAAAACAGGTTTTGCAGCTGTTTGAGCTAAGATTTCCAAGTTATTCACATAATGAAAACCTATACTTTGTTTCGGTCGAGTTCCCCATTCAAATGCATGTAACAGTGAGAAACGCACTGTCTTGGCGAAAGAAAGCGTTTTTGTACAACTTCATAGAAATAGCTGTAACTTTTGATAGAAGACTCGGATACACATGTTTATGGCTTTATCTTATAGAACTCAAGGTTCCCGTGCTGGGAAAACAGGTTTTGCAGCTGTTTGAGCTAAGATTTCCAAGTTATTCACATAATGAAAACCTATACTTTGTTTCGGTCGAGTTCCCCATTCAAATGCATGTAACAGTGAGAAACGCACTGTCTTGGCGAAAGAAAGCGTTTTTGTACAACTTCATAGAAATAGCTGTAACTTTTGATAGAAGACTCGGATACACATGTTTATGGCTTTATCTTATAGAACTCAAGGTTCCCGTGCTGGGAAAACAGGTTTTGCAGCTGTTTGAGCTAAGATTTCCAAGTTATTCACATAATGAAAACCTATACTTTGTTTCGGTCGAGATCCCCATTCAAATGCATGTAACAGTGAGAAACGCACTGTCTTGGCGAAAGAAAGCGTTTTTGTACAACTTCATAGAAATAGCTGTAACTTTTGATAGAAGACTCGGATACACATGTTTATAGCTTTATCTTATAGAACTCAAGGTCTCCGTGCTGGGAAAACAGGTTTTGCAGCTGTTTGAGCTAAGATTTCCAAGTTATTCACATAATGAAAACCTATACTTTGTTTCGGTCGAGATCCCCATTCAAATGCATGTAACAGTGAGAAACGCACTGTCTTGGCGAAAGAAAGCGTTTTTGTACAACTTCATAGAAATAGCTGTAACTTTTGATAGAAGACTCGGATACACATGTTTATGGCTTTATCTTATAGAACTCAAGGTTCCCGTGCTGGGAAAACAGGTTTTGCAGCTGTTTGAGCTAAGATTTCCAAGTTATTCACATAATGAAAACCTATACTTTGTTTCGGTCGAGTTCCCCATTCAAATGCATGTAACAGTGAGAAACGCACTGTCTTGGCGAAAGAAAGCGTTTTTGTACAACTTCATAGAAATAGCTGTAACTTTTGATAGAAGACTCGGATACACATCTTTATGGCTTTATCTTATAGAACTCAAGGTTCCCGTGCTGGGAAAACAGGTTTTGCAGCTGTTTGAGCTAAGATTTCCAAGTTATTCACATAATGAAAACCTATACTTTGTTTCGGTCGAGTTCCCCATTCAAATGCATGTAACAGTGAGAAACGCACTGTCTTGGCGAAAGAAAGCGTTTTTGTACAACTTCATAGAAATAGCTGTAACTTTTGATAGAAGACTCGGATACACATGTTTATGGCTTTATCTTATAGAACTCAAGGTTCCCGTGCTGGGAAAACAGGTTTTGCAGCTGTTTGAGCTAAGATTTCCAAGTTATTCACATAATGAAAACCTATACTTTGTTTCGGTCGAGTTCCCCATTCAAATGCATGTAACAGTGAGAAACGCACTGTCTTGGCGAAAGAAAGCGTTTTTGTACAACTTCATATGAATAGCTGTAACTTTTGATAGAAGACTCGGATACACATGTTTATGGCTTTATCTTATAGAACTCAAGGTTCCCGTGCTGGGAAAACAGGTTTTGCAGCTGTTTGAGCTAAGATTTCCAAGTTATTCACATAATGAAAACCTATACTTTGTTTCGGTCGAGTTCCCCATTCAAATGCATGTAACAGTGAGAAACGCACTGTCTTGGCGAAAGAAAGCGTTTTTGTACAACTTCATAGAAATAGCTGTAACTTTTGATAGAAGACTCAGACAAACATGTTTATGGCCTTATATTATAGAACTCAAGGTCTCCGTGCTGGGAAAACAGGTTTTGCAGCTGTTTGAGCTAAGATTTCCAAGTTATTCACATAATGAAAACCTATACTTTGTTTCGGTCGAGTTCCCCATTCAAATGCATGTAACAGTGAGAAACGCACTGTCTTGGCGAAAGAAAGCGTTTTTGTACAACTTCATATGAATAGCTGTAACTTTTGATAGAAGACTCGGATACACATGTTTATGGCTTTATCTTATAGAACTCAAGGTTCCCGTGCTGGGCAAACAGGTTTTGCAGCTGTTTGAGCTAAGATTTCCAAGTTATTCACATAATGAAAACCTATACTTTGTTTCGGTCGAGTTCCCCATTCAAATGCATGTAACAGTGAGAAACGCACTGTCTTGGCGAAAGAAAGCGTTTTTGTACAACTTCATATGAATAGCTGTAACTTTTGATAGAAGACTCGGATACACATGTTTATGGCTTTATCTTATAGAACTCAAGGTTCCCGTGCTGGGCAAACAGGTTTTGCAGCTGTTTGAGCTAAAATTTCCAAGTCATTCACATAATGAAAACATATACTTTGTTTCGGTCGAGTTCCCCATTCAAATGCATGTAACAGTGAGAAACGCACTGTCTTGGCGAAAGAAAGCGTTTTTGTACAACTTCATATGAATAGCTGTAACTTTTGATAGAAGACTCAGACAAACATGTTTATGTCCTTATATTATAGAACTCAAGGTCTCCGTGCTGGGAAAACAGGTTTTGCAGCTGTTTGAGCTAAGATTTCCAAGTTATTCACATAATGAAAACCTATACTTTGTTTCGGTCGAGTTCCCCATTCAAATGCATGTAACAGTGAGAAACGCACTGTCTTGGCGAAAGAAAGCGTTTTTGTACAACTTCATATGAATAGCTGTAACTTTTGATAGAAGACTCGGATACACATGTTTATGGCTTTATCTTATAGAACTCAAGGTTCCCGTGCTGGGAAAACAGGTTTTGCAGCTGTTTGAGCTAAGATTTCCAAGTTATTCACATAATGAAAACCTATACTTTGTTTCGGTCGAGTTCCCCATTCAAATGCATGTAACAGTGAGAAACGCACTGTCTTGGCGAAAGAAAGCGTTTTTGTACAACTTCATAGAAATAGCTGTAACTTTTGATAGAAGACTCAGACAAACATGTTTATGGCCTTATATTATAGAACTCAAGGTCTCCGTGCTGGGAAAACAGGTTTTGCAGCTGTTTGAGCTAAGATTTCCAAGTTATTCACATAATGAAAACCTATACTTTGTTTCGGTCGAGTTCCCCATTCAAATGCATGTAACAGTGAGAAACGCACTGTCTTGGCGAAAGAAAGCGTTTTTGTACAACTTCATATGAATAGCTGTAACTTTTGATAGAAGACTCGGATACACATGTTTATGGCTTTATCTTATAGAACTCAAGGTTCCCGTGCTGGGAAAACAGGTTTTGCAGCTGTTTGAGCTAAAATTTCCAAGTTATTCACATAATGAAAACATATACTTTGTTTCGGTCGAGTTCCCCATTCAAATGCATGTAACAGTGAGAAACGCACTGTCTTGGCGAAAGAAAGCGTTTTTGTACAACTTCATATGAATAGCTGTAACTTTTGATAGAAGACTCGGATACACATGTTTATGGCTTTATCTTATAGAACTCAAGGTCCCCGTGCTGGGAAAACAGGTTTTGCAGCTGTTTGAGCTAAGATTTCCAAGTTATTCACATAATGAAAACCTATACTTTGTTTCGGTCGAGTTCCCCATTCAAATGCATGTAACAGTGAGAAACGCACTGTCTTGGCGAAAGAAAGCGTTTTTGTACAACTTCATAGAAATAGCTGTAACTTTTGATAGAAGACTCAGACAAACATGTTTATGGCCTTATATTATAGAACTCAAGGTCTCCGTGCTGGGAAAACAGGTTTTGCAGCTGTTTGAGCTAAGATTTCCAAGTTATTCACATAATGAAAACCTATACTTTGTTTCGGTCGAGTTCCCCATTCAAATGCATGTAACAGTGAGAAACGCACTGTCTTGGCGAAAGAAAGCGTTTTTGTACAACTTCATATGAATAGCTGTAACTTTTGATAGAAGACTCGGATACACATGTTTATGGCTTTATCTTATAGAACTCAAGGTTCCCGTGCTGGGAAAACAGGTTTTGCAGCTGTTTGAGCTAAGATTTCCAAGTTATTCACATAATGAAAACCTATACTTTGTTTCGGTCGAGTTCCCCATTCAAATGCATGTAACAGTGAGAAACGCACTGTCTTGGCGAAAGAAAGCGTTTTTGTACAACTTCATAGAAATAGCTGTAACTTTTGATAGAAGACTCAGACAAACATGTTTATGGCCTTATATTATAGAACTCAAGGTCTCCGTGCTGGGAAAACAGGTTTTGCAGCTGTTTGAGCTAAGATTTCCAAGTTATTCACATAATGAAAACCTATACTTTGTTTCGGTCGAGTTCCCCATTCAAATGCATGTAACAGTGAGAAACGCACTGTCTTGGCGAAAGAAAGCGTTTTTGTACAACTTCATATGAATAGCTGTAACTTTTGATAGAAGACTCGGATACACATGTTTATGGCTTTATCTTATAGAACTCAAGGTTCCCGTGCTGGGCAAACAGGTTTTGCAGCTGTTTGAGCTAAGATTTCCAAGTTATTCACATAATGAAAACCTATACTTTGTTTCGGTCGAGTTCCCCATTCAAATGCATGTAACAGTGAGAAACGCACTGTCTTGGCGAAAGAAAGCGTTTTTGTACAACTTCATATAAATAGCTGTAACTTTTGATAGAAGACTCAGACAAACATGTTTATGGCTTTAACTTATAGAACTCAAGGTCCCCGTGCTGGGAAAACAGGTTTTGCAGCTGTTTGAGCTAAGATTTCCAAGTTATTCACATAATGAAAACCTATACTTTGTTTCGGTCGAGTTCCCCATTCAAATGCATGTAACAGTGAGAAACGCACTGTCTTGGCGAAAGAAAGCGTTTTTGTACAACTTCATATGAATAGCTGTAACTTTTGATAGAAGACTCGGATACACATGTTTATGGCTTTATCTTATAGAACTCAAGGTCCCCGTGCTGGGAAAACAGGTTTTGCAGCTGTTTGAGCTAAGATTTCCAAGTTATTCACATAATGAAAACCTATACTTTGTTTCGGTCGAGTTCCCCATTCAAATGCATGTAACAGTGAGAAACGCACTGTCTTGGCGAAAGAAAGCGTTTTTGTACAACTTCATAGAAATAGCTGTAACTTTTGATAGAAGACTCAGACAAACATGTTTATGGCCTTATATTATAGAACTCAAGGTCTCCGTGCTGGGAAAACAGGTTTTGCAGCTGTTTGAGCTAAGATTTCCAAGTTATTCACATAATGAAAACCTATACTTTGTTTCGGTCGAGTTCCCCATTCAAATGCATGTAACAGTGAGAAACGCACTGTCTTGGCGAAAGAAAGCGTTTTTGTACAACTTCATATGAATAGCTGTAACTTTTGATAGAAGACTCGGATACACATGTTTATGGCTTTATCTTATAGAACTCAAGGTTCCCGTGCTGGGAAAACAGGTTTTGCAGCTGTTTGAGCTAAGATTTCCAAGTTATTCACATAATGAAAACCTATACTTTGTTTCGGTCGAGTTCCCCATTCAAATGCATGTAACAGTGAGAAACGCACTGTCTTGGCGAAAGAAAGCGTTTTTGTACAACTTCATAGAAATAGCTGTAACTTTTGATAGAAGACTCAGACAAACATGTTTATGGCCTTATATTATAGAACTCAAGGTCTCCGTGCTGGGAAAACAGGTTTTGCAGCTGTTTGAGCTAAGATTTCCAAGTTATTCACATAATGAAAACCTATACTTTGTTTCGGTCGAGTTCCCCATTCAAATGCATGTAACAGTGAGAAACGCACTGTCTTGGCGAAAGAAAGCGTTTTTGTACAACTTCATATGAATAGCTGTAACTTTTGATAGAAGACTCGGATACACATGTTTATGGCTTTATCTTATAGAACTCAAGGTTCCCGTGCTGGGCAAACAGGTTTTGCAGCTGTTTGAGCTAAGATTTCCAAGTTATTCACATAATGAAAACCTATACTTTGTTTCGGTCGAGTTCCCCATTCAAATGCATGTAACAGTGAGAAACGCACTGTCTTGGCGAAAGAAAGCGTTTTTGTACAACTTCATATAAATAGCTGTAACTTTTGATAGAAGACTCAGACAAACATGTTTATGGCTTTAACTTATAGAACTCAAGGTCCCCGTGCTGGGAAAACAGGTTTTGCAGCTGTTTGAGCTAAGATTTCCAAGTTATTCACATAATGAAAACCTATACTTTGTTTCGGTCGAGTTCCCCATTCAAATGCATGTAACAGTGAGAAACGCACTGTCTTGGCGAAAGAAAGCGTTTTTGTACAACTTCATATGAATAGCTGTAACTTTTGATAGAAGACTCGGATACACATGTTTATGGCTTTATCTTATAGAACTCAAGGTTCCCGTGCTGGGAAAACAGGTTTTGCAGCTGTTTGAGCTAAGATTTCCAAGTTATTCACATAATGAAAACCTATACTTTGTTTCGGTCGAGTTCCCCATTCAAATGCATGTAACAGTGAGAAACGCACTGTCTTGGCGAAAGAAAGCGTTTTTGTACAACTTCATAGAAATAGCTGTAACTTTTGATAGAAGACTCAGACAAACATGTTTATGGCCTTATATTATAGAACTCAAGGTCTCCGTGCTGGGAAAACAGGTTTTGCAGCTGTTTGAGCTAAGATTTCCAAGTTATTCACATAATGAAAACCTATACTTTGTTTCGGTCGAGTTCCCCATTCAAATGCATGTAACAGTGAGAAACGCACTGTCTTGGCGAAAGAAAGCGTTTTTGTACAACTTCATATGAATAGCTGTAACTTTTGATAGAAGACTCGGATACACATGTTTATGGCTTTATCTTATAGAACTCAAGGTTCCCGTGCTGGGCAAACAGGTTTTGCAGCTGTTTGAGCTAAGATTTCCAAGTTATTCACATAATGAAAACCTATACTTTGTTTCGGTCGAGTTCCCCATTCAAATGCATGTAACAGTGAGAAACGCACTGTCTTGGCGAAAGAAAGCGTTTTTGTACAACTTCATAGAAATAGCTGTAACTTTTGATAGAAGACTCAGACAAACATGTTTATGGCTTTATCTTATAGAATTTAAGGTCTCCGTGCTGGGAAAACAGGTTTTGCAGCTGTTTGAGCTAAGATTTCCAAGTTATTCACATAATGAAAACCTATACTTTGTTTCGGTCGAGTTCCCCATTCAAATGCATGTAACAGTGAGAAACGCACTGTCTTGGCGAAAGAAAGCGTTTTTGTACAACTTCATAGAAATAGCTGTAACTTTTGATAGAAGACTCGGATACACATGTTTATGGCTTTATCTTATAGAACTCAAGGTTCCCGTGCTGGGAAAACAGGTTTTGCAGCTGTTTGAGCTAAGATTTCCAAGTTATTCACATAATGAAAACCTATACTTTGTTTCGGTCGAGATCCCCATTCAAATGCATGTAACAGTGAGAAACGCACTGTCTTGGCGAAAGAAAGCGTTTTTGTACAACTTCATAGAAATAGCTGTAACTTTTGATAGAAGACTCGGATACACATGTTTATGGCTTTATCTTATAGAACTCAAGGTTCCCGTGCTGGGAAAACAGGTTTTGCAGCTGTTTGAGCTAAGATTTCCAAGTTATTCACATAATGAAAACCTATACTTTGTTTCGGTCGAGATCCCCATTCAAATGCATGTAACAGTGAGAAACGCACTGTCTTGGCGAAAGAAAGCGTTTTTGTACAACTTCATAGAAATAGCTGTAACTTTTGATAGAAGACTCGGATACACATGTTTATGGCTTTATCTTATAGAACTCAAGGTTCCCGTGCTGGGAAAACAGGTTTTGCAGCTGTTTGAGCTAAGATTTCCAAGTTATTCACATAATGAAAACCTATACTTTGTTTCGGTCGAGTTCCCCATTCAAATGCATGTAACAGTGAGAAACGCACTGTCTTGGCGAAAGAAAGCGTTTTTGTACAACTTCATAGAAATAGCTGTAACTTTTGATAGAAGACTCAGACAAACATGTTTATGGCCTTATATTATAGAACTCAAGGTCTCCGTGCTGGGAAAACAGGTTTTGCAGCTGTTTGAGCTAAGATTTCCAAGTTATTCACATAATGAAAACCTATACTTTGTTTCGGTCGAGTTCCCCATTCAAATGCATGTAACAGTGAGAAACGCACTGTCTTGGCGAAAGAAAGCGTTTTTGTACAACTTCATATGAATAGCTGTAACTTTTGATAGAAGACTCGGATACACATGTTTATGGCTTTATCTTATAGAACTCAAGGTTCCCGTGCTGGGCAAACAGGTTTTGCAGCTGTTTGAGCTAAGATTTCCAAGTTATTCACATAATGAAAACCTATACTTTGTTTCGGTCGAGATCCCCATTCAAATGCATGTAACAGTGAGAAACGCACTGTCTTGGCGAAAGAAAGCGTTTTTGTACAACTTCATAGAAATAGCTGTAACTTTTGATAGAAGACTCGGATACACATGTTTATGGCTTTATCTTATAGAACTCAAGGTTCCCGTGCTGGGAAAACAGGTTTTGCAGCTGTTTGAGCTAAGATTTCCAAGTTATTCACATAATGAAAACCTATACTTTGTTTCGGTCGAGATCCCCATTCAAATGCATGTAACAGTGAGAAACGCACTGTCTTGGCGAAAGAAAGCGTTTTTGTACAACTTCATAGAAATAGCTGTAACTTTTGATAGAAGACTCGGATACACATGTTTATGGCTTTATCTTATAGAACTCAAGGTTCCCGTGCAGGGAAAACAGGTTTTGCAGCTGTTTGAGCTAAGATTTCCAAGTTATTCACATAATGAAAACCTATACTTTGTTTCGGTCGAGTTCCCCATTCAAATGCATGTAACAGTGAGAAACGCACTGTCTTGGCGAAAGAAAGCGTTTTTGTACAACTTCATAGAAATAGCTGTAACTTTTGATAGAAGACTCGGATACACATGTTTATGGCTTTATCTTATAGAACTCAAGGTTCCCGTGCTGGGAAAACAGGTTTTGCAGCTGTTTGAGCTAAGATTTCCAAGTTATTCACATAATGAAAACCTATACTTTGTTTCGGTCGAGTTCCCCATTCAAATGCATGTAACAGTGAGAAACGCACTGTCTTGGCGAAAGAAAGCGTTTTTGTACAACTTCATAGAAATAGCTGTAACTTTTGATAGAAGACTCGGATACACATGTTTATGGCTTTATCTTATAGAACTCAAGGTTCCCGTGCTGGGAAAACAGGTTTTGCAGCTGTTTGAGCTAAGATTTCCAAGTTATTCACATAATGAAAACCTATACTTTGTTTCGGTCGAGTTCCCCATTCAAATGCATGTAACAGTGAGAAACGCACTGTCTTGGCGAAAGAAAGCGTTTTTGTACAACTTCATAGAAATAGCTGTAACTTTTGATAGAAGACTCGGATACACATGTTTATGGCTTTATCTTATAGAACTCAAGGTTCCCGTGCTGGGAAAACAGGTTTTGCAGCTGTTTGAGCTAAGATTTCCAAGTTATTCACATAATGAAAACCTATACTTTGTTTCGGTCGAGTTCCCCATTCAAATGCATGTAACAGTGAGAAACGCACTGTCTTGGCGAAAGAAAGCGTTTTTGTACAACTTCATAGAAATAGCTGTAACTTTTGATAGAAGACTCGGATACACATGTTTATGGCTTTATCTTATAGAACTCAAGGTTCCCGTGCTGGGAAAACAGGTTTTGCAGCTGTTTGAGCTAAGATTTCCAAGTTATTCACATAATGAAAACCTATACTTTGTTTCGGTCGAGATCCCCATTCAAATGCATGTAACAGTGAGAAACGCACTGTCTTGGCGAAAGAAAGCGTTTTTGTACAACTTCATAGAAATAGCTGTAACTTTTGATAGAAGACTCGGATACACATGTTTATGGCTTTATCTTATAGAACTCAAGGTTCCCGTGCAGGGAAAACAGGTTTTGCAGCTGTTTGAGCTAAGATTTCCAAGTTATTCACATAATGAAAACCTATACTTTGTTTCGGTCGAGTTCCCCATTCAAATGCATGTAACAGTGAGAAACGCACTGTCTTGGCGAAAGAAAGCGTTTTTGTACAACTTCATAGAAATAGCTGTAACTTTTGATAGAAGACTCGGATACACATGTTTATGGCTTTATCTTATAGAACTCAAGGTTCCCGTGCTGGGAAAACAGGTTTTGCAGCTGTTTGAGCTAAGATTTCCAAGTTATTCACATAATGAAAACCTATACTTTGTTTCGGTCGAGTTCCCCATTCAAATGCATGTAACAGTGAGAAACGCACTGTCTTGGCGAAAGAAAGCGTTTTTGTACAACTTCATAGAAATAGCTGTAACTTTTGATAGAAGACTCGGATACACATGTTTATGGCTTTATCTTATAGAACTCAAGGTTCCCGTGCTGGGAAAACAGGTTTTGCAGCTGTTTGAGCTAAGATTTCCAAGTTATTCACATAATGAAAACCTATACTTTGTTTCGGTCGAGTTCCCCATTCAAATGCATGTAACAGTGAGAAACGCACTGTCTTGGCGAAAGAAAGCGTTTTTGTACAACTTCATAGAAATAGCTGTAACTTTTGATAGAAGACTCGGATACACATGTTTATGGCTTTATCTTATAGAACTCAAGGTTCCCGTGCTGGGAAAACAGGTTTTGCAGCTGTTTGAGCTAAGATTTCCAAGTTATTCACATAATGAAAACCTATACTTTGTTTCGGTCGAGTTCCCCATTCAAATGCATGTAACAGTGAGAAACGCACTGTCTTGGCGAAAGAAAGCGTTTTTGTACAACTTCATAGAAATAGCTGTAACTTTTGATAGAAGACTCGGATACACATGTTTATGGCTTTATCTTATAGAACTCAAGGTTCCCGTGCTGGGAAAACAGGTTTTGCAGCTGTTTGAGCTAAGATTTCCAAGTTATTCACATAATGAAAACCTATACTTTGTTTCGGTCGAGTTCCCCATTCAAATGCATGTAACAGTGAGAAACGCACTGTCTTGGCGAAAGAAAGCGTTTTTGTACAACTTCATAGAAATAGCTGTAACTTTTGATAGAAGACTCGGATACACATGTTTATGGCTTTATCTTATAGAACTCAAGGTTCCCGTGCTGGGAAAACAGGTTTTGCAGCTGTTTGAGCTAAGATTTCCAAGTTATTCACATAATGAAAACCTATACTTTGTTTCGGTCGAGTTCCCCATTCAAATGCATGTAACAGTGAGAAACGCACTGTCTTGGCGAAAGAAAGCGTTTTTGTACAACTTCATAGAAATAGCTGTAACTTTTGATAGAAGACTCGGATACACATGTTTATGGCTTTATCTTATAGAACTCAAGGTTCCCGTGCTGGGAAAACAGGTTTTGCAGCTGTTTGAGCTAAGATTTCCAAGTTATTCACATAATGAAAACCTATACTTTGTTTCGGTCGAGATCCCCATTCAAATGCATGTAACAGTGAGAAACGCACTGTCTTGGCGAAAGAAAGCGTTTTTGTACAACTTCATAGAAATAGCTGTAACTTTTGATAGAAGACTCGGATACACATGTTTATGGCTTTATCTTATAGAACTCAAGGTCTCCGTGCTGGGAAAACAGGTTTTGCAGCTGTTTGAGCTAAGATTTCCAAGTTATTCACATAATGAAAACCTATACTTTGTTTCGGTCGAGATCCCCATTCAAATGCATGTAACAGTGAGAAACGCACTGTCTTGGCGAAAGAAAGCGTTTTTGTACAACTTCATAGAAATAGCTGTAACTTTTGATAGAAGACTCGGATACACATGTTTATGGCTTTATCTTATAGAACTCAAGGTTCCCGTGCTGGGAAAACAGGTTTTGCAGCTGTTTGAGCTAAGATTTCCAAGTTATTCACATAATGAAAACCTATACTTTGTTTCGGTCGAGATCCCCATTCAAATGCATGTAACAGTGAGAAACGCACTGTCTTGGCGAAAGAAAGCGTTTTTGTACAACTTCATAGAAATAGCTGTAACTTTTGATAGAAGACTCGGATACACATGTTTATGGCTTTATCTTATAGAACTCAAGGTCTCCGTGCTGGGAAAACAGGTTTTGCAGCTGTTTGAGCTAAGATTTCCAAGTTATTCACATAATGAAAACCTATACTTTGTTTCGGTCGAGATCCCCATTCAAATGCATGTAACAGTGAGAAACGCACTGTCTTGGCGAAAGAAAGCGTTTTTGTACAACTTCATAGAAATAGCTGTAACTTTTGATAGAAGACTCGGATACACATGTTTATGGCTTTATCTTATAGAACTCAAGGTTCCCGTGCTGGGAAAACAGGTTTTGCAGCTGTTTGAGCTAAGATTTCCAAGTTATTCACATAATGAAAACCTATACTTTGTTTCGGTCGAGTTCCCCATTCAAATGCATGTAACAGTGAGAAACGCACTGTCTTGGCGAAAGAAAGCGTTTTTGTACAACTTCATAGAAATAGCTGTAACTTTTGATAGAAGACTCGGATACACATCTTTATGGCTTTATCTTATAGAACTCAAGGTTCCCGTGCTGGGAAAACAGGTTTTGCAGCTGTTTGAGCTAAGATTTCCAAGTTATTCACATAATGAAAACCTATACTTTGTTTCGGTCGAGTTCCCCATTCAAATGCATGTAACAGTGAGAAACGCACTGTCTTGGCGAAAGAAAGCGTTTTTGTACAACTTCATAGAAATAGCTGTAACTTTTGATAGAAGACTCGGATACACATGTTTATGGCTTTATCTTATAGAACTCAAGGTTCCCGTGCTGGGAAAACAGGTTTTGCAGCTGTTTGAGCTAAGATTTCCAAGTTATTCACATAATGAAAACCTATACTTTGTTTCGGTCGAGTTCCCCATTCAAATGCATGTAACAGTGAGAAACGCACTGTCTTGGCGAAAGAAAGCGTTTTTGTACAACTTCATAGAAATAGCTGTAACTTTTGATAGAAGACTCGGATACACATGTTTATGGCTTTATCTTATAGAACTCAAGGTTCCCGTGCTGGGAAAACAGGTTTTGCAGCTGTTTGAGCTAAGATTTCCAAGTTATTCACATAATGAAAACCTATACTTTGTTTCGGTCGAGTTCCCCATTCAAATGCATGTAACAGTGAGAAACGCACTGTCTTGGCGAAAGAAAGCGTTTTTGTACAACTTCATAGAAATAGCTGTAACTTTTGATAGAAGACTCGGATACACATGTTTATGGCTTTATCTTATAGAACTCAAGGTTCCCGTGCTGGGAAAACAGGTTTTGCAGCTGTTTGAGCTAAGATTTCCAAGTTATTCACATAATGAAAACCTATACTTTGTTTCGGTCGAGTTCCCCATTCAAATGCATGTAACAGTGAGAAACGCACTGTCTTGGCGAAAGAAAGCGTTTTTGTACAACTTCATAGAAATAGCTGTAACTTTTGATAGAAGACTCGGATACACATGTTTATGGCTTTATCTTATAGAACTCAAGGTTCCCGTGCTGGGAAAACAGGTTTTGCAGCTGTTTGAGCTAAGATTTCCAAGTTATTCACATAATGAAAACCTATACTTTGTTTCGGTCGAGATCCCCATTCAAATGCATGTAACAGTGAGAAACGCACTGTCTTGGCGAAAGAAAGCGTTTTTGTACAACTTCATAGAAATAGCTGTAACTTTTGATAGAAGACTCGGATACACATGTTTATGGCTTTATCTTATAGAACTCAAGGTTCCCGTGCAGGGAAAACAGGTTTTGCAGCTGTTTGAGCTAAGATTTCCAAGTTATTCACATAATGAAAACCTATACTTTGTTTCGGTCGAGTTCCCCATTCAAATGCATGTAACAGTGAGAAACGCACTGTCTTGGCGAAAGAAAGCGTTTTTGTACAACTTCATAGAAATAGCTGTAACTTTTGATAGAAGACTCGGATACACATGTTTATGGCTTTATCTTATAGAACTCAAGGTTCCCGTGCTGGGAAAACAGGTTTTGCAGCTGTTTGAGCTAAGATTTCCAAGTTATTCACATAATGAAAACCTATACTTTGTTTCGGTCGAGTTCCCCATTCAAATGCATGTAACAGTGAGAAACGCACTGTCTTGGCGAAAGAAAGCGTTTTTGTACAACTTCATAGAAATAGCTGTAACTTTTGATAGAAGACTCGGATACACATCTTTATGGCTTTATCTTATAGAACTCAAGGTTCCCGTGCTGGGAAAACAGGTTTTGCAGCTGTTTGAGCTAAGATTTCCAAGTTATTCACATAATGAAAACCTATACTTTGTTTCGGTCGAGTTCCCCATTCAAATGCATGTAACAGTGAGAAACGCACTGTCTTGGCGAAAGAAAGCGTTTTTGTACAACTTCATAGAAATAGCTGTAACTTTTGATAGAAGACTCGGATACACATGTTTATGGCTTTATCTTATAGAACTCAAGGTTCCCGTGCTGGGAAAACAGGTTTTGCAGCTGTTTGAGCTAAGATTTCCAAGTTATTCACATAATGAAAACCTATACTTTGTTTCGGTCGAGATCCCCATTCAAATGCATGTAACAGTGAGAAACGCACTGTCTTGGCGAAAGAAAGCGTTTTTGTACAACTTCATAGAAATAGCTGTAACTTTTGATAGAAGACTCGGATACACATGTTTATGGCTTTATCTTATAGAACTCAAGGTTCCCGTGCTGGGAAAACAGGTTTTGCAGCTGTTTGAGCTAAGATTTCCAAGTTATTCACATAATGAAAACCTATACTTTGTTTCGGTCGAGATCCCCATTCAAATGCATGTAACAGTGAGAAACGCACTGTCTTGGCGAAAGAAAGCGTTTTTGTACAACTTCATAGAAATAGCTGTAACTTTTGATAGAAGACTCGGATACACATGTTTATGGCTTTATCTTATAGAACTCAAGGTTCCCGTGCTGGGAAAACAGGTTTTGCAGCTGTTTGAGCTAAGATTTCCAAGTTATTCACATAATGAAAACCTATACTTTGTTTCGGTCGAGATCCCCATTCAAATGCATGTAACAGTGAGAAACGCACTGTCTTGGCGAAAGAAAGCGTTTTTGTACAACTTCATAGAAATAGCTGTAACTTTTGATAGAAGACTCGGATACACATGTTTATGGCTTTATCTTATAGAACTCAAGGTTCCCGTGCTGGGAAAACAGGTTTTGCAGCTGTTTGAGCTAAGATTTCCAAGTTATTCACATAATGAAAACCTATACTTTGTTTCGGTCGAGATCCCCATTCAAATGCATGTAACAGTGAGAAACGCACTGTCTTGGCGAAAGAAAGCGTTTTTGTACAACTTCATAGAAATAGCTGTAACTTTTGATAGAAGACTCGGATACACATGTTTATGGCTTTATCTTATAGAACTCAAGGTTCCCGTGCTGGGAAAACAGGTTTTGCAGCTGTTTGAGCTAAGATTTCCAAGTTATTCACATAATGAAAACCTATACTTTGTTTCGGTCGAGATCCCCATTCAAATGCATGTAACAGTGAGAAACGCACTGTCTTGGCGAAAGAAAGCGTTTTTGTACAACTTCATAGAAATAGCTGTAACTTTTGATAGAAGACTCGGATACACATGTTTATGGCTTTATCTTATAGAACTCAAGGTCTCCGTGCTGGGAAAACAGGTTTTGCAGCTGTTTGAGCTAAGATTTCCAAGTTATTCACATAATGAAAACCTATACTTTGTTTCGGTCGAGATCCCCATTCAAATGCATGTAACAGTGAGAAACGCACTGTCTTGGCGAAAGAAAGCGTTTTTGTACAACTTCATAGAAATAGCTGTAACTTTTGATAGAAGACTCGGATACACATGTTTATGGCTTTATCTTATAGAACTCAAGGTTCCCGTGCTGGGAAAACAGGTTTTGCAGCTGTTTGAGCTAAGATTTCCAAGTTATTCACATAATGAAAACCTATACTTTGTTTCGGTCGAGTTCCCCATTCAAATGCATGTAACAGTGAGAAACGCACTGTCTTGGCGAAAGAAAGCGTTTTTGTACAACTTCATAGAAATAGCTGTAACTTTTGATAGAAGACTCGGATACACATGTTTATGGCTTTATCTTATAGAACTCAAGGTTCCCGTGCTGGGAAAACAGGTTTTGCAGCTGTTTGAGCTAAGATTTCCAAGTTATTCACATAATGAAAACCTATACTTTGTTTCGGTCGAGTTCCCCATTCAAATGCATGTAACAGTGAGAAACGCACTGTCTTGGCGAAAGAAAGCGTTTTTGTACAACTTCATAGAAATAGCTGTAACTTTTGATAGAAGACTCGGATACACATGTTTATGGCTTTATCTTATAGAACTCAAGGTTCCCGTGCTGGGAAAACAGGTTTTGCAGCTGTTTGAGCTAAGATTTCCAAGTTATTCACATAATGAAAACCTATACTTTGTTTCGGTCGAGTTCCCCATTCAAATGCATGTAACAGTGAGAAACGCACTGTCTTGGCGAAAGAAAGCGTTTTTGTACAACTTCATAGAAATAGCTGTAACTTTTGATAGAAGACTCGGATACACATGTTTATGGCTTTATCTTATAGAACTCAAGGTTCCCGTGCTGGGAAAACAGGTTTTGCAGCTGTTTGAGCTAAGATTTCCAAGTTATTCACATAATGAAAACCTATACTTTGTTTCGGTCGAGTTCCCCATTCAAATGCATGTAACAGTGAGAAACGCACTGTCTTGGCGAAAGAAAGCGTTTTTGTACAACTTCATAGAAATAGCTGTAACTTTTGATAGAAGACTCGGATACACATGTTTATGGCTTTATCTTATAGAACTCAAGGTTCCCGTGCTGGGAAAACAGGTTTTGCAGCTGTTTGAGCTAAGATTTCCAAGTTATTCACATAATGAAAACCTATACTTTGTTTCGGTCGAGTTCCCCATTCAAATGCATGTAACAGTGAGAAACGCACTGTCTTGGCGAAAGAAAGCGTTTTTGTACAACTTCATAGAAATAGCTGTAACTTTTGATAGAAGACTCGGATACACATGTTTATGGCTTTATCTTATAGAACTCAAGGTTCCCGTGCTGGGAAAACAGGTTTTGCAGCTGTTTGAGCTAAGATTTCCAAGTTATTCACATAATGAAAACCTATACTTTGTTTCGGTCGAGTTCCCCATTCAAATGCATGTAACAGTGAGAAACGCACTGTCTTGGCGAAAGAAAGCGTTTTTGTACAACTTCATAGAAATAGCTGTAACTTTTGATAGAAGACTCGGATACACATGTTTATGGCTTTATCTTATAGAACTCAAGGTTCCCGTGCTGGGAAAACAGGTTTTGCAGCTGTTTGAGCTAAGATTTCCAAGTTATTCACATAATGAAAACCTATACTTTGTTTCGGTCGAGTTCCCCATTCAAATGCATGTAACAGTGAGAAACGCACTGTCTTGGCGAAAGAAAGCGTTTTTGTACAACTTCATAGAAATAGCTGTAACTTTTGATAGAAGACTCGGATACACATGTTTATGGCTTTATCTTATAGAACTCAAGGTTCCCGTGCTGGGAAAACAGGTTTTGCAGCTGTTTGAGCTAAGATTTCCAAGTTATTCACATAATGAAAACCTATACTTTGTTTCGGTCGAGTTCCCCATTCAAATGCATGTAACAGTGAGAAACGCACTGTCTTGGCGAAAGAAAGCGTTTTTGTACAACTTCATAGAAATAGCTGTAACTTTTGATAGAAGACTCGGATACACATGTTTATGGCTTTATCTTATAGAACTCAAGGTTCCCGTGCTGGGAAAACAGGTTTTGCAGCTGTTTGAGCTAAGATTTCCAAGTTATTCACATAATGAAAACCTATACTTTGTTTCGGTCGAGTTCCCCATTCAAATGCATGTAACAGTGAGAAACGCACTGTCTTGGCGAAAGAAAGCGTTTTTGTACAACTTCATAGAAATAGCTGTAACTTTTGATAGAAGACTCGGATACACATGTTTATGGCTTTATCTTATAGAACTCAAGGTTCCCGTGCTGGGAAAACAGGTTTTGCAGCTGTTTGAGCTAAGATTTCCAAGTTATTCACATAATGAAAACCTATACTTTGTTTCGGTCGAGATCCCCATTCAAATGCATGTAACAGTGAGAAACGCACTGTCTTGGCGAAAGAAAGCGTTTTTGTACAACTTCATAGAAATAGCTGTAACTTTTGATAGAAGACTCGGATACACATGTTTATGGCTTTATCTTATAGAACTCAAGGTTCCCGTGCTGGGAAAACAGGTTTTGCAGCTGTTTGAGCTAAGATTTCCAAGTTATTCACATAATGAAAACCTATACTTTGTTTCGGTCGAGATCCCCATTCAAATGCATGTAACAGTGAGAAACGCACTGTCTTGGCGAAAGAAAGCGTTTTTGTACAACTTCATAGAAATAGCTGTAACTTTTGATAGAAGACTCGGATACACATGTTTATGGCTTTATCTTATAGAACTCAAGGTTCCCGTGCTGGGAAAACAGGTTTTGCAGCTGTTTGAGCTAAGATTTCCAAGTTATTCACATAATGAAAACCTATACTTTGTTTCGGTCGAGATCCCCATTCAAATGCATGTAACAGTGAGAAACGCACTGTCTTGGCGAAAGAAAGCGTTTTTGTACAACTTCATAGAAATAGCTGTAACTTTTGATAGAAGACTCGGATACACATGTTTATGGCTTTATCTTATAGAACTCAAGGTTCCCGTGCTGGGCAAACAGGTTTTGCAGCTGTTTGAGCTAAGATTTCCAAGTTATTCACATAATGAAAACCTATACTTTGTTTCGGTCGAGTTCCCCATTCAAATGCATGTAACAGTGAGAAACGCACTGTCTTGGCGAAAGAAAGCGTTTTTGTACAACTTCATAGAAATAGCTGTAACTTTTGATAGAAGACTCGGATACACATGTTTATGGCTTTATCTTATAGAACTCAAGGTCTCCGTGCTGGGAAAACAGGTTTTGCAGCTGTTTGAGCTAAGATTTCCAAGTTATTCACATAATGAAAACCTATACTTTGTTTCGGTCGAGTTCCCCATTCAAATGCATGTAACAGTGAGAAACGCACTGTCTTGGCGAAAGAAAGCGTTTTTGTACAACTTCATAGAAATAGCTGTAACTTTTGATAGAAGACTCGGATACACATGTTTATGGCTTTATCTTATAGAACTCAAGGTTCCCGTGCTGGGAAAACAGGTTTTGCAGCTGTTTGAGCTAAGATTTCCAAGTTATTCACATAATGAAAACCTATACTTTGTTTCGGTCGAGTTCCCCATTCAAATGCATGTAACAGTGAGAAACGCACTGTCTTGGCGAAAGAAAGCGTTTTTGTACAACTTCATAGAAATAGCTGTAACTTTTGATAGAAGACTCGGATACACATCTTTATGGCTTTATCTTATAGAACTCAAGGTTCCCGTGCTGGGAAAACAGGTTTTGCAGCTGTTTGAGCTAAGATTTCCAAGTTATTCACATAATGAAAACCTATACTTTGTTTCGGTCGAGTTCCCCATTCAAATGCATGTAACAGTGAGAAACGCACTGTCTTGGCGAAAGAAAGCGTTTTTGTACAACTTCATATGAATAGCTGTAACTTTTGATAGAAGACTCGGATACACATCTTTATGGCTTTATCTTATAGAACTCAAGGTTCCCGTGCTGGGAAAACAGGTTTTGCAGCTGTTTGAGCTAAGATTTCCAAGTTATTCACATAATGAAAACCTATACTTTGTTTCGGTCGAGTTCCCCATTCAAATGCATGTAACAGTGAGAAACGCACTGTCTTGGCGAAAGAAAGCGTTTTTGTACAACTTCATAGAAATAGCTGTAACTTTTGATAGAAGACTCGGATACACATGTTTATGGCTTTATCTTATAGAACTCAAGGTTCCCGTGCTGGGAAAACAGGTTTTGCAGCTGTTTGAGCTAAGATTTCCAAGTTATTCACATAATGAAAACCTATACTTTGTTTCGGTCGAGTTCCCCATTCAAATGCATGTAACAGTGAGAAACGCACTGTCTTGGCGAAAGAAAGCGTTTTTGTACAACTTCATAGAAATAGCTGTAACTTTTGATAGAAGACTCGGATACACATGTTTATGGCTTTATCTTATAGAACTCAAGGTTCCCGTGCTGGGAAAACAGGTTTTGCAGCTGTTTGAGCTAAGATTTCCAAGTTATTCACATAATGAAAACCTATACTTTGTTTCGGTCGAGTTCCCCATTCAAATGCATGTAACAGTGAGAAACGCACTGTCTTGGCGAAAGAAAGCGTTTTTGTACAACTTCATAGAAATAGCTGTAACTTTTGATAGAAGACTCGGATACACATCTTTATGGCTTTATCTTATAGAACTCAAGGTTCCCGTGCTGGGAAAACAGGTTTTGCAGCTGTTTGAGCTAAGATTTCCAAGTTATTCACATAATGAAAACCTATACTTTGTTTCGGTCGAGTTCCCCATTCAAATGCATGTAACAGTGAGAAACGCACTGTCTTGGCGAAAGAAAGCGTTTTTGTACAACTTCATAGAAATAGCTGTAACTTTTGATAGAAGACTCGGATACACATCTTTATGGCTTTATCTTATAGAACTCAAGGTTCCCGTGCTGGGAAAACAGGTTTTGCAGCTGTTTGAGCTAAGATTTCCAAGTTATTCACATAATGAAAACCTATACTTTGTTTCGGTCGAGTTCCCCATTCAAATGCATGTAACAGTGAGAAACGCACTGTCTTGGCGAAAGAAAGCGTTTTTGTACAACTTCATAGAAATAGCTGTAACTTTTGATAGAAGACTCGGATACACATCTTTATGGCTTTATCTTATAGAACTCAAGGTTCCCGTGCTGGGAAAACAGGTTTTGCAGCTGTTTGAGCTAAGATTTCCAAGTTATTCACATAATGAAAACCTATACTTTGTTTCGGTCGAGTTCCCCATTCAAATGCATGTAACAGTGAGAAACGCACTGTCTTGGCGAAAGAAAGCGTTTTTGTACAACTTCATAGAAATAGCTGTAACTTTTGATAGAAGACTCGGATTCACATCTTTATGGCTTTATCTTATAGAACTCAAGGTTCCCGTGCTGGGAAAACAGGTTTTGCAGCTGTTTGAGCTAAGATTTCCAAGTTATTCACATAATGAAAACCTATACTTTGTTTCGGTCGAGATCCCCATTCAAATGCATGTAACAGTGAGAAACGCACTGTCTTGGCGAAAGAAAGCGTTTTTGTACAACTTCATAGAAATAGCTGTAACTTTTGATAGAAGACTCGGATACACATGTTTATGGCTTTATCTTATAGAACTCAAGGTTCCCGTGCTGGGAAAACAGGTTTTGCAGCTGTTTGAGCTAAGATTTCCAAGTTATTCACATAATGAAAACCTATACTTTGTTTCGGTCGAGTTCCCCATTCAAATGCATGTAACAGTGAGAAACGCACTGTCTTGGCGAAAGAAAGCGTTTTTGTACAACTTCATAGAAATAGCTGTAACTTTTGATAGAAGACTCGGATACACATGTTTATGGCTTTATCTTATAGAACTCAAGGTTCCCGTGCTGGGAAAACAGGTTTTGCAGCTGTTTGAGCTAAGATTTCCAAGTTATTCACATAATGAAAACCTATACTTTGTTTCGGTCGAGTTCCCCATTCAAATGCATGTAACAGTGAGAAACGCACTGTCTTGGCGAAAGAAAGCGTTTTTGTACAACTTCATAGAAATAGCTGTAACTTTTGATAGAAGACTCGGATACACATCTTTATGGCTTTATCTTATAGAACTCAAGGTTCCCGTGCTGGGAAAACAGGTTTTGCAGCTGTTTGAGCTAAGATTTCCAAGTTATTCACATAATGAAAACCTATACTTTGTTTCGGTCGAGATCCCCATTCAAATGCATGTAACAGTGAGAAACGCACTGTCTTGGCGAAAGAAAGCGTTTTTGTACAACTTCATAGAAATAGCTGTAACTTTTGATAGAAGACTCGGATACACATGTTTATGGCTTTATCTTATAGAACTCAAGGTTCCCGTGCTGGGAAAACAGGTTTTGCAGCTGTTTGAGCTAAGATTTCCAAGTTATTCACATAATGAAAACCTATACTTTGTTTCGGTCGAGTTCCCCATTCAAATGCATGTAACAGTGAGAAACGCACTGTCTTGGCGAAAGAAAGCGTTTTTGTACAACTTCATAGAAATAGCTGTAACTTTTGATAGAAGACTCGGATACACATCTTTATGGCTTTATCTTATAGAACTCAAGGTTCCCGTGCTGGGAAAACAGGTTTTGCAGCTGTTTGAGCTAAGATTTCCAAGTTATTCACATAATGAAAACCTATACTTTGTTTCGGTCGAGTTCCCCATTCAAATGCATGTAACAGTGAGAAACGCACTGTCTTGGCGAAAGAAAGCGTTTTTGTACAACTTCATAGAAATAGCTGTAACTTTTGATAGAAGACTCGGATACACATGTTTATGGCTTTATCTTATAGAACTCAAGGTTCCCGTGCTGGGAAAACAGGTTTTGCAGCTGTTTGAGCTAAGATTTCCAAGTTATTCACATAATGAAAACCTATACTTTGTTTCGGTCGAGTTCCCCATTCAAATGCATGTAACAGTGAGAAACGCACTGTCTTGGCGAAAGAAAGCGTTTTTGTACAACTTCATAGAAATAGCTGTAACTTTTGATAGAAGACTCGGATACACATCTTTATGGCTTTATCTTATAGAACTCAAGGTTCCCGTGCTGGGAAAACAGGTTTTGCAGCTGTTTGAGCTAAGATTTCCAAGTTATTCACATAATGAAAACCTATACTTTGTTTCGGTCGAGATCCCCATTCAAATGCATGTAACAGTGAGAAACGCACTGTCTTGGCGAAAGAAAGCGTTTTTGTACAACTTCATAGAAATAGCTGTAACTTTTGATAGAAGACTCGGATACACATGTTTATGGCTTTATCTTATAGAACTCAAGGTTCCCGTGCTGGGAAAACAGGTTTTGCAGCTGTTTGAGCTAAGATTTCCAAGTTATTCACATAATGAAAACCTATACTTTGTTTCGGTCGAGTTCCCCATTCAAATGCATGTAACAGTGAGAAACGCACTGTCTTGGCGAAAGAAAGCGTTTTTGTACAACTTCATAGAAATAGCTGTAACTTTTGATAGAAGACTCGGATACACATCTTTATGGCTTTATCTTATAGAACTCAAGGTTCCCGTGCTGGGAAAACAGGTTTTGCAGCTGTTTGAGCTAAGATTTCCAAGTTATTCACATAATGAAAACCTATACTTTGTTTCGGTCGAGTTCCCCATTCAAATGCATGTAACAGTGAGAAACGCACTGTCTTGGCGAAAGAAAGCGTTTTTGTACAACTTCATAGAAATAGCTGTAACTTTTGATAGAAGACTCGGATACACATGTTTATGGCTTTATCTTATAGAACTCAAGGTTCCCGTGCTGGGAAAACAGGTTTTGCAGCTGTTTGAGCTAAGATTTCCAAGTTATTCACATAATGAAAACCTATACTTTGTTTCGGTCGAGTTCCCCATTCAATTGCATGTAACAGTGAGAAACGCACTGTCTTGGCGAAAGAAAGCGTTTTTGTACAACTTCATATGAATAGCTGTAACTTTTGATAGAAGACTCGGATACACATGTTTATGGCTTTATCTTATAGAACTCAAGGTTCCCGTGCTGGGAAAACAGGTTTTGCAGCTGTTTGAGCTAAAATTTCCAAGTTATTCACATAATGAAAACATATACTTTGTTTCGGTCGAGTTCCCCATTCAAATGCATGTAACAGTGAGAAACGCACTGTCTTGGCGAAAGAAAGCGTTTTTGTACAACTTCATATGAATAGCTGTAACTTTTGATAGAAGACTCGGATACACATGTTTATGGCTTTATCTTATAGAACTCAAGGTCCCCGTGCTGGGAAAACAGGTTTTGCAGCTGTTTGAGCTAAGATTTCCAAGTTATTCACATAATGAAAACCTATACTTTGTTTCGGTCGAGTTCCCCATTCAAATGCATGTAACAGTGAGAAACGCACTGTCTTGGCGAAAGAAAGCGTTTTTGTACAACTTCATAGAAATAGCTGTAACTTTTGATAGAAGACTCAGACAAACATGTTTATGGCCTTATATTATAGAACTCAAGGTCTCCGTGCTGGGAAAACAGGTTTTGCAGCTGTTTGAGCTAAGATTTCCAAGTTATTCACATAATGAAAACCTATACTTTGTTTCGGTCGAGTTCCCCATTCAAATGCATGTAACAGTGAGAAACGCACTGTCTTGGCGAAAGAAAGCGTTTTTGTACAACTTCATATGAATAGCTGTAACTTTTGATAGAAGACTCGGATACACATGTTTATGGCTTTATCTTATAGAACTCAAGGTTCCCGTGCTGGGCAAACAGGTTTTGCAGCTGTTTGAGCTAAGATTTCCAAGTTATTCACATAATGAAAACCTATACTTTGTTTCGGTCGAGTTCCCCATTCAAATGCATGTAACAGTGAGAAACGCACTGTCTTGGCGAAAGAAAGCGTTTTTGTACAACTTCATATAAATAGCTGTAACTTTTGATAGAAGACTCAGACAAACATGTTTATGGCTTTAACTTATAGAACTCAAGGTCCCCGTGCTGGGAAAACAGGTTTTGCAGCTGTTTGAGCTAAGATTTCCAAGTTATTCACATAATGAAAACCTATACTTTGTTTCGGTCGAGTTCCCCATTCAAATGCATGTAACAGTGAGAAACGCACTGTCTTGGCGAAAGAAAGCGTTTTTGTACAACTTCATATGAATAGCTGTAACTTTTGATAGAAGACTCGGATACACATGTTTATGGCTTTATCTTATAGAACTCAAGGTTCCCGTGCTGGGAAAACAGGTTTTGCAGCTGTTTGAGCTAAGATTTCCAAGTTATTCACATAATGAAAACCTATACTTTGTTTCGGTCGAGTTCCCCATTCAAATGCATGTAACAGTGAGAAACGCACTGTCTTGGCGAAAGAAAGCGTTTTTGTACAACTTCATAGAAATAGCTGTAACTTTTGATAGAAGACTCAGACAAACATGTTTATGGCCTTATATTATAGAACTCAAGGTCTCCGTGCTGGGAAAACAGGTTTTGCAGCTGTTTGAGCTAAGATTTCCAAGTTATTCACATAATGAAAACCTATACTTTGTTTCGGTCGAGTTCCCCATTCAAATGCATGTAACAGTGAGAAACGCACTGTCTTGGCGAAAGAAAGCGTTTTTGTACAACTTCATATGAATAGCTGTAACTTTTGATAGAAGACTCGGATACACATGTTTATGGCTTTATCTTATAGAACTCAAGGTTCCCGTGCTGGGCAAACAGGTTTTGCAGCTGTTTGAGCTAAGATTTCCAAGTTATTCACATAATGAAAACCTATACTTTGTTTCGGTCGAGATCCCCATTCAAATGCATGTAACAGTGAGAAACGCACTGTCTTGGCGAAAGAAAGCGTTTTTGTACAACTTCATAGAAATAGCTGTAACTTTTGATAGAAGACTCGGATACACATGTTTATGGCTTTATCTTATAGAACTCAAGGTTCCCGTGCTGGGAAAACAGGTTTTGCAGCTGTTTGAGCTAAGATTTCCAAGTTATTCACATAATGAAAACCTATACTTTGTTTCGGTCGAGATCCCCATTCAAATGCATGTAACAGTGAGAAACGCACTGTCTTGGCGAAAGAAAGCGTTTTTGTACAACTTCATAGAAATAGCTGTAACTTTTGATAGAAGACTCGGATACACATGTTTATGGCTTTATCTTATAGAACTCAACGTCTCCGTGCTGGGAAAACAGGTTTTGCAGCTGTTTGAGCTAAGATTTCCAAGTTATTCACATAATGAAAACCTATACTTTGTTTCGGTCGAGTTCCCCATTCAAATGCATGTAACAGTGAGAAACGCACTGTCTTGGCGAAAGAAAGCGTTTTTGTACAACTTCATAGAAATAGCTGTAACTTTTGATAGAAGACTCGGATACACATGTTTATGGCTTTATCTTATAGAACTCAAGGTCTCCGTGCTGGGAAAACAGGTTTTGCAGCTGTTTGAGCTAAGATTTCCAAGTTATTCACATAATGAAAACCTATACTTTGTTTCGGTCGAGATCCCCATTCAAATGCATGTAACAGTGAGAAACGCACTGTCTTGGCGAAAGAAAGCGTTTTTGTACAACTTCATATGAATAGCTGTAACTTTTGATAGAAGACTCGGATACACATGTTTATGGCTTTATCTTATAGAACTCAAGGTTCCCGTGCTGGGCAAACAGGTTTTGCAGCTGTTTGAGCTAAGATTTCCAAGTTATTCACATAATGAAAACCTATACTTTGTTTCGGTCGAGATCCCCATTCAAATGCATGTAACAGTGAGAAACGCACTGTCTTGGCGAAAGAAAGCGTTTTTGTACAACTTCATAGAAATAGCTGTAACTTTTGATAGAAGACTCGGATACACATGTTTATGGCTTTATCTTATAGAACTCAAGGTTCCCGTGCTGGGAAAACAGGTTTTGCAGCTGTTTGAGCTAAGATTTCCAAGTTATTCACATAATGAAAACCTATACTTTGTTTCGGTCGAGATCCCCATTCAAATGCATGTAACAGTGAGAAACGCACTGTCTTGGCGAAAGAAAGCGTTTTTGTACAACTTCATAGAAATAGCTGTAACTTTTGATAGAAGACTCGGATACACATGTTTATGGCTTTATCTTATAGAACTCAAGGTTCCCGTGCAGGGAAAACAGGTTTTGCAGCTGTTTGAGCTAAGATTTCCAAGTTATTCACATAATGAAAACCTATACTTTGTTTCGGTCGAGATCCCCATTCAAATGCATGTAACAGTGAGAAACGCACTGTCTTGGCGAAAGAAAGCGTTTTTGTACAACTTCATAGAAATAGCTGTAACTTTTGATAGAAGACTCGGATACACATGTTTATGGCTTTATCTTATAGAACTCAAGGTTCCCGTGCTGGGAAAACAGGTTTTGCAGCTGTTTGAGCTAAGATTTCCAAGTTATTCACATAATGAAAACCTATACTTTGTTTCGGTCGAGATCCCCATTCAAATGCATGTAACAGTGAGAAACGCACTGTCTTGGCGAAAGAAAGCGTTTTTGTACAACTTCATAGAAATAGCTGTAACTTTTGATAGAAGACTCGGATACACATGTTTATGGCTTTATCTTATAGAACTCAAGGTTCCCGTGCAGGGAAAACAGGTTTTGCAGCTGTTTGAGCTAAGATTTCCAAGTTATTCACATAATGAAAACCTATACTTTGTTTCGGTCGAGTTCCCCATTCAAATGCATGTAACAGTGAGAAACGCACTGTCTTGGCGAAAGAAAGCGTTTTTGTACAACTTCATAGAAATAGCTGTAACTTTTGATAGAAGACTCGGATACACATGTTTATGGCTTTATCTTATAGAACTCAAGGTTCCCGTGCTGGGAAAACAGGTTTTGCAGCTGTTTGAGCTAAGATTTCCAAGTTATTCACATAATGAAAACCTATACTTTGTTTCGGTCGAGTTCCCCATTCAAATGCATGTAACAGTGAGAAACGCACTGTCTTGGCGAAAGAAAGCGTTTTTGTACAACTTCATAGAAATAGCTGTAACTTTTGATAGAAGACTCGGATACACATGTTTATGGCTTTATCTTATAGAACTCAAGGTTCCCGTGCTGGGAAAACAGGTTTTGCAGCTGTTTGAGCTAAGATTTCCAAGTTATTCACATAATGAAAACCTATACTTTGTTTCGGTCGAGTTCCCCATTCAAATGCATGTAACAGTGAGAAACGCACTGTCTTGGCGAAAGAAAGCGTTTTTGTACAACTTCATAGAAATAGCTGTAACTTTTGATAGAAGACTCGGATACACATGTTTATGGCTTTATATTATAGAACTCAAGGTTCCCGTGCTGGGAAAACAGGTTTTGCAGCTGTTTGAGCTAAGATTTCCAAGTTATTCACATAATGAAAACCTATACTTTGTTTCGGTCGAGTTCCCCATTCAAATGCATGTAACAGTGAGAAACGCACTGTCTTGGCGAAAGAAAGCGTTTTTGTACAACTTCATAGAAATAGCTGTAACTTTTGATAGAAGACTCGGATACACATGTTTATGGCTTTATCTTATAGAACTCAAGGTTCCCGTGCTGGGAAAACAGGTTTTGCAGCTGTTTGAGCTAAGATTTCCAAGTTATTCACATAATGAAAACCTATACTTTGTTTCGGTCGAGATCCCCATTCAAATGCATGTAACAGTGAGAAACGCACTGTCTTGGCGAAAGAAAGCGTTTTTGTACAACTTCATAGAAATAGCTGTAACTTTTGATAGAAGACTCGGATACACATGTTTATGGCTTTATCTTATAGAACTCAAGGTTCCCGTGCAGGGAAAACAGGTTTTGCAGCTGTTTGAGCTAAGATTTCCAAGTTATTCACATAATGAAAACCTATACTTTGTTTCGGTCGAGATCCCCATTCAAATGCATGTAACAGTGAGAAACGCACTGTCTTGGCGAAAGAAAGCGTTTTTGTACAACTTCATAGAAATAGCTGTAACTTTTGATAGAAGACTCGGATACACATGTTTATGGCTTTATCTTATAGAACTCAAGGTTCCCGTGCTGGGAAAACAGGTTTTGCAGCTGTTTGAGCTAAGATTTCCAAGTTATTCACATAATGAAAACCTATACTTTGTTTCGGTCGAGATCCCCATTCAAATGCATGTAACAGTGAGAAACGCACTGTCTTGGCGAAAGAAAGCGTTTTTGTACAACTTCATAGAAATAGCTGTAACTTTTGATAGAAGACTCGGATACACATGTTTATGGCTTTATCTTATAGAACTCAAGGTTCCCGTGCTGGGAAAACAGGTTTTGCAGCTGTTTGAGCTAAGATTTCCAAGTTATTCACATAATGAAAACCTATACTTTGTTTCGGTCGAGTTCCCCATTCAAATGCATGTAACAGTGAGAAACGCACTGTCTTGGCGAAAGAAAGCGTTTTTGTACAACTTCATAGAAATAGCTGTAACTTTTGATAGAAGACTCGGATACACATGTTTATGGCTTTATCTTATAGAACTCAAGGTTCCCGTGCTGGGAAAACAGGTTTTGCAGCTGTTTGAGCTAAGATTTCCAAGTTATTCACATAATGAAAACCTATACTTTGTTTCGGTCGAGTTCCCCATTCAAATGCATGTAACAGTGAGAAACGCACTGTCTTGGCGAAAGAAAGCGTTTTTGTACAACTTCATAGAAATAGCTGTAACTTTTGATAGAAGACTCGGATACACATGTTTATGGCTTTATCTTATAGAACTCAAGGTTCCCGTGCTGGGAAAACAGGTTTTGCAGCTGTTTGAGCTAAGATTTCCAAGTTATTCACATAATGAAAACCTATACTTTGTTTCGGTCGAGTTCCCCATTCAAATGCATGTAACAGTGAGAAACGCACTGTCTTGGCGAAAGAAAGCGTTTTTGTACAACTTCATAGAAATAGCTGTAACTTTTGATAGAAGACTCGGATACACATGTTTATGGCTTTATCTTATAGAACTCAAGGTTCCCGTGCTGGGAAAACAGGTTTTGCAGCTGTTTGAGCTAAGATTTCCAAGTTATTCACATAATGAAAACCTATACTTTGTTTCGGTCGAGTTCCCCATTCAAATGCATGTAACAGTGAGAAACGCACTGTCTTGGCGAAAGAAAGCGTTTTTGTACAACTTCATAGAAATAGCTGTAACTTTTGATAGAAGACTCGGATACACATGTTTATGGCTTTATCTTATAGAACTCAAGGTTCCCGTGCTGGGAAAACAGGTTTTGCAGCTGTTTGAGCTAAGATTTCCAAGTTATTCACATAATGAAAACCTATACTTTGTTTCGGTCGAGATCCCCATTCAAATGCATGTAACAGTGAGAAACGCACTGTCTTGGCGAAAGAAAGCGTTTTTGTACAACTTCATAGAAATAGCTGTAACTTTTGATAGAAGACTCGGATACACATGTTTATGGCTTTATCTTATAGAACTCAAGGTCTCCGTGCTGGGAAAACAGGTTTTGCAGCTGTTTGAGCTAAGATTTCCAAGTTATTCACATAATGAAAACCTATACTTTGTTTCGGTCGAGTTCCCCATTCAAATGCATGTAACAGTGAGAAACGCACTGTCTTGGCGAAAGAAAGCGTTTTTGTACAACTTCATAGAAATAGCTGTAACTTTTGATAGAAGACTCAGACAAACATGTTTATGGCCTTATATTATAGAACTCAAGGTCTCCGTGCTGGGAAAACAGGTTTTGCAGCTGTTTGAGCTAAGATTTCCAAGTTATTCACATAATGAAAACCTATACTTTGTTTCGGTCGAGTTCCCCATTCAAATGCATGTAACAGTGAGAAACGCACTGTCTTGGCGAAAGAAAGCGTTTTTGTACAACTTCATAGAAATAGCTGTAACTTTTGATAGAAGACTCGGATACACATCTTTATGGCTTTATCTTATAGAACTCAAGGTTCCCGTGCTGGGAAAACAGGTTTTGCAGCTGTTTGAGCTAAGATTTCCAAGTTATTCACATAATGAAAACCTATACTTTGTTTCGGTCGAGTTCCCCATTCAAATGCATGTAACAGTGAGAAACGCACTGTCTTGGCGAAAGAAAGCGTTTTTGTACAACTTCATAGAAATAGCTGTAACTTTTGATAGAAGACTCGGATACACATCTTTATGGCTTTATCTTATAGAACTCAAGGTTCCCGTGCTGGGAAAACAGGTTTTGCAGCTGTTTGAGCTAAGATTTCCAAGTTATTCACATAATGAAAACCTATACTTTGTTTCGGTCGAGATCCCCATTCAAATGCATGTAACAGTGAGAAACGCACTGTCTTGGCGAAAGAAAGCGTTTTTGTACAACTTCATAGAAATAGCTGTAACTTTTGATAGAAGACTCGGATACACATGTTTATGGCTTTATCTTATAGAACTCAAGGTTCCCGTGCTGGGAAAACAGGTTTTGCAGCTGTTTGAGCTAAGATTTCCAAGTTATTCACATAATGAAAACCTATACTTTGTTTCGGTCGAGTTCCCCATTCAAATGCATGTAACAGTGAGAAACGCACTGTCTTGGCGAAAGAAAGCGTTTTTGTACAACTTCATAGAAATAGCTGTAACTTTTGATAGAAGACTCGGATACACATGTTTATGGCTTTATCTTATAGAACTCAAGGTTCCCGTGCTGGGAAAACAGGTTTTGCAGCTGTTTGAGCTAAGATTTCCAAGTTATTCACATAATGAAAACCTATACTTTGTTTCGGTCGAGTTCCCCATTCAAATGCATGTAACAGTGAGAAACGCACTGTCTTGGCGAAAGAAAGCGTTTTTGTACAACTTCATAGAAATAGCTGTAACTTTTGATAGAAGACTCGGATACACATGTTTATGGCTTTATCTTATAGAACTCAAGGTTCCCGTGCTGGGAAAACAGGTTTTGCAGCTGTTTGAGCTAAGATTTCCAAGTTATTCACATAATGAAAACCTATACTTTGTTTCGGTCGAGTTCCCCATTCAAATGCATGTAACAGTGAGAAACGCACTGTCTTGGCGAAAGAAAGCGTTTTTGTACAACTTCATAGAAATAGCTGTAACTTTTGATAGAAGACTCGGATACACATGTTTATGGCTTTATCTTATAGAACTCAAGGTTCCCGTGCTGGGAAAACAGGTTTTGCAGCTGTTTGAGCTAAGATTTCCAAGTTATTCACATAATGAAAACCTATACTTTGTTTCGGTCGAGATCCCCATTCAAATGCATGTAACAGTGAGAAACGCACTGTCTTGGCGAAAGAAAGCGTTTTTGTACAACTTCATAGAAATAGCTGTAACTTTTGATAGAAGACTCGGATACACATGTTTATGGCTTTATCTTATAGAACTCAAGGTCTCCGTGCTGGGAAAACAGGTTTTGCAGCTGTTTGAGCTAAGATTTCCAAGTTATTCACATAATGAAAACCTATACTTTGTTTCGGTCGAGATCCCCATTCAAATGCATGTAACAGTGAGAAACGCACTGTCTTGGCGAAAGAAAGCGTTTTTGTACAACTTCATAGAAATAGCTGTAACTTTTGATAGAAGACTCGGATACACATGTTTATGGCTTTATCTTATAGAACTCAAGGTTCCCGTGCTGGGAAAACAGGTTTTGCAGCTGTTTGAGCTAAGATTTCCAAGTTATTCACATAATGAAAACCTATACTTTGTTTCGGTCGAGTTCCCCATTCAAATGCATGTAACAGTGAGAAACGCACTGTCTTGGCGAAAGAAAGCGTTTTTGTACAACTTCATAGAAATAGCTGTAACTTTTGATAGAAGACTCGGATACACATGTTTATGGCTTTATCTTATAGAACTCAAGGTTCCCGTGCTGGGAAAACAGGTTTTGCAGCTGTTTGAGCTAAGATTTCCAAGTTATTCACATAATGAAAACCTATACTTTGTTTCGGTCGAGTTCCCCATTCAAATGCATGTAACAGTGAGAAACGCACTGTCTTGGCGAAAGAAAGCGTTTTTGTACAACTTCATAGAAATAGCTGTAACTTTTGATAGAAGACTCGGATACACATCTTTATGGCTTTATCTTATAGAACTCAAGGTTCCCGTGCTGGGAAAACAGGTTTTGCAGCTGTTTGAGCTAAGATTTCCAAGTTATTCACATAATGAAAACCTATACTTTGTTTCGGTCGAGATCCCCATTCAAATGCATGTAACAGTGAGAAACGCACTGTCTTGGCGAAAGAAAGCGTTTTTGTACAACTTCATAGAAATAGCTGTAACTTTTGATAGAAGACTCGGATACACATGTTTATGGCTTTATCTTATAGAACTCAAGGTTCCCGTGCTGGGAAAACAGGTTTTGCAGCTGTTTGAGCTAAGATTTCCAAGTTATTCACATAATGAAAACCTATACTTTGTTTCGGTCGAGTTCCCCATTCAAATGCATGTAACAGTGAGAAACGCACTGTCTTGGCGAAAGAAAGCGTTTTTGTACAACTTCATAGAAATAGCTGTAACTTTTGATAGAAGACTCGGATACACATGTTTATGGCTTTATCTTATAGAACTCAAGGTTCCCGTGCTGGGAAAACAGGTTTTGCAGCTGTTTGAGCTAAGATTTCCAAGTTATTCACATAATGAAAACCTATACTTTGTTTCGGTCGAGTTCCCCATTCAAATGCATGTAACAGTGAGAAACGCACTGTCTTGGCGAAAGAAAGCGTTTTTGTACAACTTCATAGAAATAGCTGTAACTTTTGATAGAAGACTCGGATACACATGTTTATGGCTTTATCTTATAGAACTCAAGGTTCCCGTGCTGGGAAAACAGGTTTTGCAGCTGTTTGAGCTAAGATTTCCAAGTTATTCACATAATGAAAACCTATACTTTGTTTCGGTCGAGTTCCCCATTCAAATGCATGTAACAGTGAGAAACGCACTGTCTTGGCGAAAGAAAGCGTTTTTGTACAACTTCATAGAAATAGCTGTAACTTTTGATAGAAGACTCGGATACACATGTTTATGGCTTTATCTTATAGAACTCAAGGTTCCCGTGCTGGGAAAACAGGTTTTGCAGCTGTTTGAGCTAAGATTTCCAAGTTATTCACATAATGAAAACCTATACTTTGTTTCGGTCGAGTTCCCCATTCAAATGCATGTAACAGTGAGAAACGCACTGTCTTGGCGAAAGAAAGCGTTTTTGTACAACTTCATAGAAATAGCTGTAACTTTTGATAGAAGACTCGGATACACATGTTTATGGCTTTATCTTATAGAACTCAAGGTTCCCGTGCTGGGAAAACAGGTTTTGCAGCTGTTTGAGCTAAGATTTCCAAGTTATTCACATAATGAAAACCTATACTTTGTTTCGGTCGAGTTCCCCATTCAAATGCATGTAACAGTGAGAAACGCACTGTCTTGGCGAAAGAAAGCGTTTTTGTACAACTTCATAGAAATAGCTGTAACTTTTGATAGAAGACTCGGATACACATGTTTATGGCTTTATCTTATAGAACTCAAGGTTCCCGTGCTGGGAAAACAGGTTTTGCAGCTGTTTGAGCTAAGATTTCCAAGTTATTCACATAATGAAAACCTATACTTTGTTTCGGTCGAGATCCCCATTCAAATGCATGTAACAGTGAGAAACGCACTGTCTTGGCGAAAGAAAGCGTTTTTGTACAACTTCATAGAAATAGCTGTAACTTTTGATAGAAGACTCGGATACACATGTTTATGGCTTTATCTTATAGAACTCAAGGTCTCCGTGCTGGGAAAACAGGTTTTGCAGCTGTTTGAGCTAAGATTTCCAAGTTATTCACATAATGAAAACCTATACTTTGTTTCGGTCGAGTTCCCCATTCAAATGCATGTAACAGTGAGAAACGCACTGTCTTGGCGAAAGAAAGCGTTTTTGTACAACTTCATAGAAATAGCTGTAACTTTTGATAGAAGACTCAGACAAACATGTTTATGGCCTTATATTATAGAACTCAAGGTCTCCGTGCTGGGAAAACAGGTTTTGCAGCTGTTTGAGCTAAGATTTCCAAGTTATTCACATAATGAAAACCTATACTTTGTTTCGGTCGAGTTCCCCATTCAAATGCATGTAACAGTGAGAAACGCACTGTCTTGGCGAAAGAAAGCGTTTTTGTACAACTTCATATGAATAGCTGTAACTTTTGATAGAAGACTCGGATACACATGTTTATGGCTTTATCTTATAGAACTCAAGGTTCCCGTGCTGGGCAAACAGGTTTTGCAGCTGTTTGAGCTAAGATTTCCAAGTTATTCACATAATGAAAACCTATACTTTGTTTCGGTCGAGATCCCCATTCAAATGCATGTAACAGTGAGAAACGCACTGTCTTGGCGAAAGAAAGCGTTTTTGTACAACTTCATAGAAATAGCTGTAACTTTTGATAGAAGACTCGGATACACATGTTTATGGCTTTATCTTATAGAACTCAAGGTTCCCGTGCTGGGAAAACAGGTTTTGCAGCTGTTTGAGCTAAGATTTCCAAGTTATTCACATAATGAAAACCTATACTTTGTTTCGGTCGAGATCCCCATTCAAATGCATGTAACAGTGAGAAACGCACTGTCTTGGCGAAAGAAAGCGTTTTTGTACAACTTCATAGAAATAGCTGTAACTTTTGATAGAAGACTCGGATACACATGTTTATGGCTTTATCTTATAGAACTCAACGTCTCCGTGCTGGGAAAACAGGTTTTGCAGCTGTTTGAGCTAAGATTTCCAAGTTATTCACATAATGAAAACCTATACTTTGTTTCGGTCGAGTTCCCCATTCAAATGCATGTAACAGTGAGAAACGCACTGTCTTGGCGAAAGAAAGCGTTTTTGTACAACTTCATAGAAATAGCTGTAACTTTTGATAGAAGACTCGGATACACATGTTTATGGCTTTATCTTATAGAACTCAAGGTCTCCGTGCTGGGAAAACAGGTTTTGCAGCTGTTTGAGCTAAGATTTCCAAGTTATTCACATAATGAAAACCTATACTTTGTTTCGGTCGAGATCCCCATTCAAATGCATGTAACAGTGAGAAACGCACTGTCTTGGCGAAAGAAAGCGTTTTTGTACAACTTCATATGAATAGCTGTAACTTTTGATAGAAGACTCGGATACACATGTTTATGGCTTTATCTTATAGAACTCAAGGTTCCCGTGCTGGGCAAACAGGTTTTGCAGCTGTTTGAGCTAAGATTTCCAAGTTATTCACATAATGAAAACCTATACTTTGTTTCGGTCGAGATCCCCATTCAAATGCATGTAACAGTGAGAAACGCACTGTCTTGGCGAAAGAAAGCGTTTTTGTACAACTTCATAGAAATAGCTGTAACTTTTGATAGAAGACTCGGATACACATGTTTATGGCTTTATCTTATAGAACTCAAGGTTCCCGTGCTGGGAAAACAGGTTTTGCAGCTGTTTGAGCTAAGATTTCCAAGTTATTCACATAATGAAAACCTATACTTTGTTTCGGTCGAGATCCCCATTCAAATGCATGTAACAGTGAGAAACGCACTGTCTTGGCGAAAGAAAGCGTTTTTGTACAACTTCATAGAAATAGCTGTAACTTTTGATAGAAGACTCGGATACACATGTTTATGGCTTTATCTTATAGAACTCAAGGTTCCCGTGCAGGGAAAACAGGTTTTGCAGCTGTTTGAGCTAAGATTTCCAAGTTATTCACATAATGAAAACCTATACTTTGTTTCGGTCGAGATCCCCATTCAAATGCATGTAACAGTGAGAAACGCACTGTCTTGGCGAAAGAAAGCGTTTTTGTACAACTTCATAGAAATAGCTGTAACTTTTGATAGAAGACTCGGATACACATGTTTATGGCTTTATCTTATAGAACTCAAGGTTCCCGTGCTGGGAAAACAGGTTTTGCAGCTGTTTGAGCTAAGATTTCCAAGTTATTCACATAATGAAAACCTATACTTTGTTTCGGTCGAGATCCCCATTCAAATGCATGTAACAGTGAGAAACGCACTGTCTTGGCGAAAGAAAGCGTTTTTGTACAACTTCATAGAAATAGCTGTAACTTTTGATAGAAGACTCGGATACACATGTTTATGGCTTTATCTTATAGAACTCAAGGTTCCCGTGCAGGGAAAACAGGTTTTGCAGCTGTTTGAGCTAAGATTTCCAAGTTATTCACATAATGAAAACCTATACTTTGTTTCGGTCGAGTTCCCCATTCAAATGCATGTAACAGTGAGAAACGCACTGTCTTGGCGAAAGAAAGCGTTTTTGTACAACTTCATAGAAATAGCTGTAACTTTTGATAGAAGACTCGGATACACATGTTTATGGCTTTATCTTATAGAACTCAAGGTTCCCGTGCTGGGAAAACAGGTTTTGCAGCTGTTTGAGCTAAGATTTCCAAGTTATTCACATAATGAAAACCTATACTTTGTTTCGGTCGAGTTCCCCATTCAAATGCATGTAACAGTGAGAAACGCACTGTCTTGGCGAAAGAAAGCGTTTTTGTACAACTTCATAGAAATAGCTGTAACTTTTGATAGAAGACTCGGATACACATGTTTATGGCTTTATCTTATAGAACTCAAGGTTCCCGTGCTGGGAAAACAGGTTTTGCAGCTGTTTGAGCTAAGATTTCCAAGTTATTCACATAATGAAAACCTATACTTTGTTTCGGTCGAGTTCCCCATTCAAATGCATGTAACAGTGAGAAACGCACTGTCTTGGCGAAAGAAAGCGTTTTTGTACAACTTCATAGAAATAGCTGTAACTTTTGATAGAAGACTCGGATACACATGTTTATGGCTTTATATTATAGAACTCAAGGTTCCCGTGCTGGGAAAACAGGTTTTGCAGCTGTTTGAGCTAAGATTTCCAAGTTATTCACATAATGAAAACCTATACTTTGTTTCGGTCGAGTTCCCCATTCAAATGCATGTAACAGTGAGAAACGCACTGTCTTGGCGAAAGAAAGCGTTTTTGTACAACTTCATAGAAATAGCTGTAACTTTTGATAGAAGACTCGGATACACATGTTTATGGCTTTATCTTATAGAACTCAAGGTTCCCGTGCTGGGAAAACAGGTTTTGCAGCTGTTTGAGCTAAGATTTCCAAGTTATTCACATAATGAAAACCTATACTTTGTTTCGGTCGAGATCCCCATTCAAATGCATGTAACAGTGAGAAACGCACTGTCTTGGCGAAAGAAAGCGTTTTTGTACAACTTCATAGAAATAGCTGTAACTTTTGATAGAAGACTCGGATACACATGTTTATGGCTTTATCTTATAGAACTCAAGGTTCCCGTGCAGGGAAAACAGGTTTTGCAGCTGTTTGAGCTAAGATTTCCAAGTTATTCACATAATGAAAACCTATACTTTGTTTCGGTCGAGATCCCCATTCAAATGCATGTAACAGTGAGAAACGCACTGTCTTGGCGAAAGAAAGCGTTTTTGTACAACTTCATAGAAATAGCTGTAACTTTTGATAGAAGACTCGGATACACATGTTTATGGCTTTATCTTATAGAACTCAAGGTTCCCGTGCTGGGAAAACAGGTTTTGCAGCTGTTTGAGCTAAGATTTCCAAGTTATTCACATAATGAAAACCTATACTTTGTTTCGGTCGAGATCCCCATTCAAATGCATGTAACAGTGAGAAACGCACTGTCTTGGCGAAAGAAAGCGTTTTTGTACAACTTCATAGAAATAGCTGTAACTTTTGATAGAAGACTCGGATACACATGTTTATGGCTTTATCTTATAGAACTCAAGGTTCCCGTGCTGGGAAAACAGGTTTTGCAGCTGTTTGAGCTAAGATTTCCAAGTTATTCACATAATGAAAACCTATACTTTGTTTCGGTCGAGTTCCCCATTCAAATGCATGTAACAGTGAGAAACGCACTGTCTTGGCGAAAGAAAGCGTTTTTGTACAACTTCATAGAAATAGCTGTAACTTTTGATAGAAGACTCGGATACACATGTTTATGGCTTTATCTTATAGAACTCAAGGTTCCCGTGCTGGGAAAACAGGTTTTGCAGCTGTTTGAGCTAAGATTTCCAAGTTATTCACATAATGAAAACCTATACTTTGTTTCGGTCGAGTTCCCCATTCAAATGCATGTAACAGTGAGAAACGCACTGTCTTGGCGAAAGAAAGCGTTTTTGTACAACTTCATAGAAATAGCTGTAACTTTTGATAGAAGACTCGGATACACATGTTTATGGCTTTATCTTATAGAACTCAAGGTTCCCGTGCTGGGAAAACAGGTTTTGCAGCTGTTTGAGCTAAGATTTCCAAGTTATTCACATAATGAAAACCTATACTTTGTTTCGGTCGAGTTCCCCATTCAAATGCATGTAACAGTGAGAAACGCACTGTCTTGGCGAAAGAAAGCGTTTTTGTACAACTTCATAGAAATAGCTGTAACTTTTGATAGAAGACTCGGATACACATGTTTATGGCTTTATCTTATAGAACTCAAGGTTCCCGTGCTGGGAAAACAGGTTTTGCAGCTGTTTGAGCTAAGATTTCCAAGTTATTCACATAATGAAAACCTATACTTTGTTTCGGTCGAGTTCCCCATTCAAATGCATGTAACAGTGAGAAACGCACTGTCTTGGCGAAAGAAAGCGTTTTTGTACAACTTCATAGAAATAGCTGTAACTTTTGATAGAAGACTCGGATACACATGTTTATGGCTTTATCTTATAGAACTCAAGGTTCCCGTGCTGGGAAAACAGGTTTTGCAGCTGTTTGAGCTAAGATTTCCAAGTTATTCACATAATGAAAACCTATACTTTGTTTCGGTCGAGATCCCCATTCAAATGCATGTAACAGTGAGAAACGCACTGTCTTGGCGAAAGAAAGCGTTTTTGTACAACTTCATAGAAATAGCTGTAACTTTTGATAGAAGACTCGGATACACATGTTTATGGCTTTATCTTATAGAACTCAAGGTCTCCGTGCTGGGAAAACAGGTTTTGCAGCTGTTTGAGCTAAGATTTCCAAGTTATTCACATAATGAAAACCTATACTTTGTTTCGGTCGAGTTCCCCATTCAAATGCATGTAACAGTGAGAAACGCACTGTCTTGGCGAAAGAAAGCGTTTTTGTACAACTTCATAGAAATAGCTGTAACTTTTGATAGAAGACTCAGACAAACATGTTTATGGCCTTATATTATAGAACTCAAGGTCTCCGTGCTGGGAAAACAGGTTTTGCAGCTGTTTGAGCTAAGATTTCCAAGTTATTCACATAATGAAAACCTATACTTTGTTTCGGTCGAGTTCCCCATTCAAATGCATGTAACAGTGAGAAACGCACTGTCTTGGCGAAAGAAAGCGTTTTTGTACAACTTCATAGAAATAGCTGTAACTTTTGATAGAAGACTCGGATACACATCTTTATGGCTTTATCTTATAGAACTCAAGGTTCCCGTGCTGGGAAAACAGGTTTTGCAGCTGTTTGAGCTAAGATTTCCAAGTTATTCACATAATGAAAACCTATACTTTGTTTCGGTCGAGTTCCCCATTCAAATGCATGTAACAGTGAGAAACGCACTGTCTTGGCGAAAGAAAGCGTTTTTGTACAACTTCATAGAAATAGCTGTAACTTTTGATAGAAGACTCGGATACACATCTTTATGGCTTTATCTTATAGAACTCAAGGTTCCCGTGCTGGGAAAACAGGTTTTGCAGCTGTTTGAGCTAAGATTTCCAAGTTATTCACATAATGAAAACCTATACTTTGTTTCGGTCGAGATCCCCATTCAAATGCATGTAACAGTGAGAAACGCACTGTCTTGGCGAAAGAAAGCGTTTTTGTACAACTTCATAGAAATAGCTGTAACTTTTGATAGAAGACTCGGATACACATGTTTATGGCTTTATCTTATAGAACTCAAGGTTCCCGTGCTGGGAAAACAGGTTTTGCAGCTGTTTGAGCTAAGATTTCCAAGTTATTCACATAATGAAAACCTATACTTTGTTTCGGTCGAGTTCCCCATTCAAATGCATGTAACAGTGAGAAACGCACTGTCTTGGCGAAAGAAAGCGTTTTTGTACAACTTCATAGAAATAGCTGTAACTTTTGATAGAAGACTCGGATACACATGTTTATGGCTTTATCTTATAGAACTCAAGGTTCCCGTGCTGGGAAAACAGGTTTTGCAGCTGTTTGAGCTAAGATTTCCAAGTTATTCACATAATGAAAACCTATACTTTGTTTCGGTCGAGTTCCCCATTCAAATGCATGTAACAGTGAGAAACGCACTGTCTTGGCGAAAGAAAGCGTTTTTGTACAACTTCATAGAAATAGCTGTAACTTTTGATAGAAGACTCGGATACACATGTTTATGGCTTTATCTTATAGAACTCAAGGTTCCCGTGCTGGGAAAACAGGTTTTGCAGCTGTTTGAGCTAAGATTTCCAAGTTATTCACATAATGAAAACCTATACTTTGTTTCGGTCGAGTTCCCCATTCAAATGCATGTAACAGTGAGAAACGCACTGTCTTGGCGAAAGAAAGCGTTTTTGTACAACTTCATAGAAATAGCTGTAACTTTTGATAGAAGACTCGGATACACATGTTTATGGCTTTATCTTATAGAACTCAAGGTTCCCGTGCTGGGAAAACAGGTTTTGCAGCTGTTTGAGCTAAGATTTCCAAGTTATTCACATAATGAAAACCTATACTTTGTTTCGGTCGAGATCCCCATTCAAATGCATGTAACAGTGAGAAACGCACTGTCTTGGCGAAAGAAAGCGTTTTTGTACAACTTCATAGAAATAGCTGTAACTTTTGATAGAAGACTCGGATACACATGTTTATGGCTTTATCTTATAGAACTCAAGGTCTCCGTGCTGGGAAAACAGGTTTTGCAGCTGTTTGAGCTAAGATTTCCAAGTTATTCACATAATGAAAACCTATACTTTGTTTCGGTCGAGATCCCCATTCAAATGCATGTAACAGTGAGAAACGCACTGTCTTGGCGAAAGAAAGCGTTTTTGTACAACTTCATAGAAATAGCTGTAACTTTTGATAGAAGACTCGGATACACATGTTTATGGCTTTATCTTATAGAACTCAAGGTTCCCGTGCTGGGAAAACAGGTTTTGCAGCTGTTTGAGCTAAGATTTCCAAGTTATTCACATAATGAAAACCTATACTTTGTTTCGGTCGAGTTCCCCATTCAAATGCATGTAACAGTGAGAAACGCACTGTCTTGGCGAAAGAAAGCGTTTTTGTACAACTTCATAGAAATAGCTGTAACTTTTGATAGAAGACTCGGATACACATGTTTATGGCTTTATCTTATAGAACTCAAGGTTCCCGTGCTGGGAAAACAGGTTTTGCAGCTGTTTGAGCTAAGATTTCCAAGTTATTCACATAATGAAAACCTATACTTTGTTTCGGTCGAGTTCCCCATTCAAATGCATGTAACAGTGAGAAACGCACTGTCTTGGCGAAAGAAAGCGTTTTTGTACAACTTCATAGAAATAGCTGTAACTTTTGATAGAAGACTCGGATACACATCTTTATGGCTTTATCTTATAGAACTCAAGGTTCCCGTGCTGGGAAAACAGGTTTTGCAGCTGTTTGAGCTAAGATTTCCAAGTTATTCACATAATGAAAACCTATACTTTGTTTCGGTCGAGATCCCCATTCAAATGCATGTAACAGTGAGAAACGCACTGTCTTGGCGAAAGAAAGCGTTTTTGTACAACTTCATAGAAATAGCTGTAACTTTTGATAGAAGACTCGGATACACATGTTTATGGCTTTATCTTATAGAACTCAAGGTTCCCGTGCTGGGAAAACAGGTTTTGCAGCTGTTTGAGCTAAGATTTCCAAGTTATTCACATAATGAAAACCTATACTTTGTTTCGGTCGAGTTCCCCATTCAAATGCATGTAACAGTGAGAAACGCACTGTCTTGGCGAAAGAAAGCGTTTTTGTACAACTTCATAGAAATAGCTGTAACTTTTGATAGAAGACTCGGATACACATGTTTATGGCTTTATCTTATAGAACTCAAGGTTCCCGTGCTGGGAAAACAGGTTTTGCAGCTGTTTGAGCTAAGATTTCCAAGTTATTCACATAATGAAAACCTATACTTTGTTTCGGTCGAGTTCCCCATTCAAATGCATGTAACAGTGAGAAACGCACTGTCTTGGCGAAAGAAAGCGTTTTTGTACAACTTCATAGAAATAGCTGTAACTTTTGATAGAAGACTCGGATACACATGTTTATGGCTTTATCTTATAGAACTCAAGGTTCCCGTGCTGGGAAAACAGGTTTTGCAGCTGTTTGAGCTAAGATTTCCAAGTTATTCACATAATGAAAACCTATACTTTGTTTCGGTCGAGTTCCCCATTCAAATGCATGTAACAGTGAGAAACGCACTGTCTTGGCGAAAGAAAGCGTTTTTGTACAACTTCATAGAAATAGCTGTAACTTTTGATAGAAGACTCGGATACACATGTTTATGGCTTTATCTTATAGAACTCAAGGTTCCCGTGCTGGGAAAACAGGTTTTGCAGCTGTTTGAGCTAAGATTTCCAAGTTATTCACATAATGAAAACCTATACTTTGTTTCGGTCGAGTTCCCCATTCAAATGCATGTAACAGTGAGAAACGCACTGTCTTGGCGAAAGAAAGCGTTTTTGTACAACTTCATAGAAATAGCTGTAACTTTTGATAGAAGACTCGGATACACATGTTTATGGCTTTATCTTATAGAACTCAAGGTTCCCGTGCTGGGAAAACAGGTTTTGCAGCTGTTTGAGCTAAGATTTCCAAGTTATTCACATAATGAAAACCTATACTTTGTTTCGGTCGAGTTCCCCATTCAAATGCATGTAACAGTGAGAAACGCACTGTCTTGGCGAAAGAAAGCGTTTTTGTACAACTTCATAGAAATAGCTGTAACTTTTGATAGAAGACTCGGATACACATGTTTATGGCTTTATCTTATAGAACTCAAGGTTCCCGTGCTGGGAAAACAGGTTTTGCAGCTGTTTGAGCTAAGATTTCCAAGTTATTCACATAATGAAAACCTATACTTTGTTTCGGTCGAGATCCCCATTCAAATGCATGTAACAGTGAGAAACGCACTGTCTTGGCGAAAGAAAGCGTTTTTGTACAACTTCATAGAAATAGCTGTAACTTTTGATAGAAGACTCGGATACACATGTTTATGGCTTTATCTTATAGAACTCAAGGTCTCCGTGCTGGGAAAACAGGTTTTGCAGCTGTTTGAGCTAAGATTTCCAAGTTATTCACATAATGAAAACCTATACTTTGTTTCGGTCGAGTTCCCCATTCAAATGCATGTAACAGTGAGAAACGCACTGTCTTGGCGAAAGAAAGCGTTTTTGTACAACTTCATAGAAATAGCTGTAACTTTTGATAGAAGACTCAGACAAACATGTTTATGGCCTTATATTATAGAACTCAAGGTCTCCGTGCTGGGAAAACAGGTTTTGCAGCTGTTTGAGCTAAGATTTCCAAGTTATTCACATAATGAAAACCTATACTTTGTTTCGGTCGAGTTCCCCATTCAAATGCATGTAACAGTGAGAAACGCACTGTCTTGGCGAAAGAAAGCGTTTTTGTACAACTTCATAGAAATAGCTGTAACTTTTGATAGAAGACTCGGATACACATCTTTATGGCTTTATCTTATAGAACTCAAGGTTCCCGTGCTGGGAAAACAGGTTTTGCAGCTGTTTGAGCTAAGATTTCCAAGTTATTCACATAATGAAAACCTATACTTTGTTTCGGTCGAGATCCCCATTCAAATGCATGTAACAGTGAGAAACGCACTGTCTTGGCGAAAGAAAGCGTTTTTGTACAACTTCATAGAAATAGCTGTAACTTTTGATAGAAGACTCGGATACACATGTTTATGGCTTTATCTTATAGAACTCAAGGTTCCCGTGCTGGGAAAACAGGTTTTGCAGCTGTTTGAGCTAAGATTTCCAAGTTATTCACATAATGAAAACCTATACTTTGTTTCGGTCGAGTTCCCCATTCAAATGCATGTAACAGTGAGAAACGCACTGTCTTGGCGAAAGAAAGCGTTTTTGTACAACTTCATAGAAATAGCTGTAACTTTTGATAGAAGACTCGGATACACATGTTTATGGCTTTATCTTATAGAACTCAAGGTTCCCGTGCTGGGAAAACAGGTTTTGCAGCTGTTTGAGCTAAGATTTCCAAGTTATTCACATAATGAAAACCTATACTTTGTTTCGGTCGAGATCCCCATTCAAATGCATGTAACAGTGAGAAACGCACTGTCTTGGCGAAAGAAAGCGTTTTTGTACAACTTCATAGAAATAGCTGTAACTTTTGATAGAAGACTCGGATACACATGTTTATGGCTTTATCTTATAGAACTCAAGGTCTCCGTGCTGGGAAAACAGGTTTTGCAGCTGTTTGAGCTAAGATTTCCAAGTTATTCACATAATGAAAACCTATACTTTGTTTCGGTCGAGTTCCCCATTCAAATGCATGTAACAGTGAGAAACGCACTGTCTTGGCGAAAGAAAGCGTTTTTGTACAACTTCATAGAAATAGCTGTAACTTTTGATAGAAGACTCAGACAAACATGTTTATGGCCTTATATTATAGAACTCAAGGTCTCCGTGCTGGGAAAACAGGTTTTGCAGCTGTTTGAGCTAAGATTTCCAAGTTATTCACATAATGAAAACCTATACTTTGTTTCGGTCGAGTTCCCCATTCAAATGCATGTAACAGTGAGAAACGCACTGTCTTGGCGAAAGAAAGCGTTTTTGTACAACTTCATAGAAATAGCTGTAACTTTTGATAGAAGACTCGGATACACATCTTTATGGCTTTATCTTATAGAACTCAAGGTTCCCGTGCTGGGAAAACAGGTTTTGCAGCTGTTTGAGCTAAGATTTCCAAGTTATTCACATAATGAAAACCTATACTTTGTTTCGGTCGAGATCCCCATTCAAATGCATGTAACAGTGAGAAACGCACTGTCTTGGCGAAAGAAAGCGTTTTTGTACAACTTCATAGAAATAGCTGTAACTTTTGATAGAAGACTCGGATACACATGTTTATGGCTTTATCTTATAGAACTCAAGGTTCCCGTGCTGGGAAAACAGGTTTTGCAGCTGTTTGAGCTAAGATTTCCAAGTTATTCACATAATGAAAACCTATACTTTGTTTCGGTCGAGTTCCCCATTCAAATGCATGTAACAGTGAGAAACGCACTGTCTTGGCGAAAGAAAGCGTTTTTGTACAACTTCATAGAAATAGCTGTAACTTTTGATAGAAGACTCGGATACACATGTTTATGGCTTTATCTTATAGAACTCAAGGTTCCCGTGCTGGGAAAACAGGTTTTGCAGCTGTTTGAGCTAAGATTTCCAAGTTATTCACATAATGAAAACCTATACTTTGTTTCGGTCGAGTTCCCCATTCAAATGCATGTAACAGTGAGAAACGCACTGTCTTGGCGAAAGAAAGCGTTTTTGTACAACTTCATAGAAATAGCTGTAACTTTTGATAGAAGACTCGGATACACATGTTTATGGCTTTATCTTATAGAACTCAAGGTTCCCGTGCTGGGAAAACAGGTTTTGCAGCTGTTTGAGCTAAGATTTCCAAGTTATTCACATAATGAAAACCTATACTTTGTTTCGGTCGAGTTCCCCATTCAAATGCATGTAACAGTGAGAAACGCACTGTCTTGGCGAAAGAAAGCGTTTTTGTACAACTTCATAGAAATAGCTGTAACTTTTGATAGAAGACTCGGATACACATGTTTATGGCTTTATCTTATAGAACTCAAGGTTCCCGTGCTGGGAAAACAGGTTTTGCAGCTGTTTGAGCTAAGATTTCCAAGTTATTCACATAATGAAAACCTATACTTTGTTTCGGTCGAGATCCCCATTCAAATGCATGTAACAGTGAGAAACGCACTGTCTTGGCGAAAGAAAGCGTTTTTGTACAACTTCATAGAAATAGCTGTAACTTTTGATAGAAGACTCGGATACACATGTTTATGGCTTTATCTTATAGAACTCAAGGTCTCCGTGCTGGGAAAACAGGTTTTGCAGCTGTTTGAGCTAAGATTTCCAAGTTATTCACATAATGAAAACCTATACTTTGTTTCGGTCGAGATCCCCATTCAAATGCATGTAACAGTGAGAAACGCACTGTCTTGGCGAAAGAAAGCGTTTTTGTACAACTTCATAGAAATAGCTGTAACTTTTGATAGAAGACTCGGATACACATGTTTATGGCTTTATCTTATAGAACTCAAGGTTCCCGTGCTGGGAAAACAGGTTTTGCAGCTGTTTGAGCTAAGATTTCCAAGTTATTCACATAATGAAAACCTATACTTTGTTTCGGTCGAGTTCCCCATTCAAATGCATGTAACAGTGAGAAACGCACTGTCTTGGCGAAAGAAAGCGTTTTTGTACAACTTCATAGAAATAGCTGTAACTTTTGATAGAAGACTCGGATACACATGTTTATGGCTTTATCTTATAGAACTCAAGGTTCCCGTGCTGGGAAAACAGGTTTTGCAGCTGTTTGAGCTAAGATTTCCAAGTTATTCACATAATGAAAACCTATACTTTGTTTCGGTCGAGTTCCCCATTCAAATGCATGTAACAGTGAGAAACGCACTGTCTTGGCGAAAGAAAGCGTTTTTGTACAACTTCATAGAAATAGCTGTAACTTTTGATAGAAGACTCGGATACACATCTTTATGGCTTTATCTTATAGAACTCAAGGTTCCCGTGCTGGGAAAACAGGTTTTGCAGCTGTTTGAGCTAAGATTTCCAAGTTATTCACATAATGAAAACCTATACTTTGTTTCGGTCGAGATCCCCATTCAAATGCATGTAACAGTGAGAAACGCACTGTCTTGGCGAAAGAAAGCGTTTTTGTACAACTTCATAGAAATAGCTGTAACTTTTGATAGAAGACTCGGATACACATGTTTATGGCTTTATCTTATAGAACTCAAGGTTCCCGTGCTGGGAAAACAGGTTTTGCAGCTGTTTGAGCTAAGATTTCCAAGTTATTCACATAATGAAAACCTATACTTTGTTTCGGTCGAGTTCCCCATTCAAATGCATGTAACAGTGAGAAACGCACTGTCTTGGCGAAAGAAAGCGTTTTTGTACAACTTCATAGAAATAGCTGTAACTTTTGATAGAAGACTCGGATACACATGTTTATGGCTTTATCTTATAGAACTCAAGGTTCCCGTGCTGGGAAAACAGGTTTTGCAGCTGTTTGAGCTAAGATTTCCAAGTTATTCACATAATGAAAACCTATACTTTGTTTCGGTCGAGTTCCCCATTCAAATGCATGTAACAGTGAGAAACGCACTGTCTTGGCGAAAGAAAGCGTTTTTGTACAACTTCATAGAAATAGCTGTAACTTTTGATAGAAGACTCGGATACACATGTTTATGGCTTTATCTTATAGAACTCAAGGTTCCCGTGCTGGGAAAACAGGTTTTGCAGCTGTTTGAGCTAAGATTTCCAAGTTATTCACATAATGAAAACCTATACTTTGTTTCGGTCGAGTTCCCCATTCAAATGCATGTAACAGTGAGAAACGCACTGTCTTGGCGAAAGAAAGCGTTTTTGTACAACTTCATAGAAATAGCTGTAACTTTTGATAGAAGACTCGGATACACATGTTTATGGCTTTATCTTATAGAACTCAAGGTTCCCGTGCTGGGAAAACAGGTTTTGCAGCTGTTTGAGCTAAGATTTCCAAGTTATTCACATAATGAAAACCTATACTTTGTTTCGGTCGAGTTCCCCATTCAAATGCATGTAACAGTGAGAAACGCACTGTCTTGGCGAAAGAAAGCGTTTTTGTACAACTTCATAGAAATAGCTGTAACTTTTGATAGAAGACTCGGATACACATGTTTATGGCTTTATCTTATAGAACTCAAGGTTCCCGTGCTGGGAAAACAGGTTTTGCAGCTGTTTGAGCTAAGATTTCCAAGTTATTCACATAATGAAAACCTATACTTTGTTTCGGTCGAGTTCCCCATTCAAATGCATGTAACAGTGAGAAACGCACTGTCTTGGCGAAAGAAAGCGTTTTTGTACAACTTCATAGAAATAGCTGTAACTTTTGATAGAAGACTCGGATACACATGTTTATGGCTTTATCTTATAGAACTCAAGGTCTCCGTGCTGGGAAAACAGGTTTTGCAGCTGTTTGAGCTAAGATTTCCAAGTTATTCACATAATGAAAACCTATACTTTGTTTCGGTCGAGATCCCCATTCAAATGCATGTAACAGTGAGAAACGCACTGTCTTGGCGAAAGAAAGCGTTTTTGTACAACTTCATATGAATAGCTGTAACTTTTGATAGAAGACTCGGATACACATGTTTATGGCTTTATCTTATAGAACTCAAGGTTCCCGTGCTGGGAAAACAGGTTTTGCAGCTGTTTGAGCTAAGATTTCCAAGTTATTCACATAATGAAAACCTATACTTTGTTTCGGTCGAGTTCCCCATTCAAATGCATGTAACAGTGAGAAACGCACTGTCTTGGCGAAAGAAAGCGTTTTTGTACAACTTCATAGAAATAGCTGTAACTTTTGATAGAAGACTCGGATACACATGTTTATGGCTTTATCTTATAGAACTCAAGGTTCCCGTGCTGGGAAAACAGGTTTTGCAGCTGTTTGAGCTAAGATTTCCAAGTTATTCACATAATGAAAACCTATACTTTGTTTCGGTCGAGTTCCCCATTCAAATGCATGTAACAGTGAGAAACGCACTGTCTTGGCGAAAGAAAGCGTTTTTGTACAACTTCATAGAAATAGCTGTAACTTTTGATAGAAGACTCGGATACACATGTTTATGGCTTTATCTTATAGAACTCAAGGTTCCCGTGCTGGGAAAACAGGTTTTGCAGCTGTTTGAGCTAAGATTTCCAAGTTATTCACATAATGAAAACCTATACTTTGTTTCGGTCGAGTTCCCCATTCAAATGCATGTAACAGTGAGAAACGCACTGTCTTGGCGAAAGAAAGCGTTTTTGTACAACTTCATAGAAATAGCTGTAACTTTTGATAGAAGACTCGGATACACATCTTTATGGCTTTATCTTATAGAACTCAAGGTTCCCGTGCTGGGAAAACAGGTTTTGCAGCTGTTTGAGCTAAGATTTCCAAGTTATTCACATAATGAAAACCTATACTTTGTTTCGGTCGAGATCCCCATTCAAATGCATGTAACAGTGAGAAACGCACTGTCTTGGCGAAAGAAAGCGTTTTTGTACAACTTCATAGAAATAGCTGTAACTTTTGATAGAAGACTCGGATACACATGTTTATGGCTTTATCTTATAGAACTCAAGGTTCCCGTGCTGGGAAAACAGGTTTTGCAGCTGTTTGAGCTAAGATTTCCAAGTTATTCACATAATGAAAACCTATACTTTGTTTCGGTCGAGTTCCCCATTCAAATGCATGTAACAGTGAGAAACGCACTGTCTTGGCGAAAGAAAGCGTTTTTGTACAACTTCATAGAAATAGCTGTAACTTTTGATAGAAGACTCGGATACACATGTTTATGGCTTTATCTTATAGAACTCAAGGTTCCCGTGCTGGGAAAACAGGTTTTGCAGCTGTTTGAGCTAAGATTTCCAAGTTATTCACATAATGAAAACCTATACTTTGTTTCGGTCGAGTTCCCCATTCAAATGCATGTAACAGTGAGAAACGCACTGTCTTGGCGAAAGAAAGCGTTTTTGTACAACTTCATAGAAATAGCTGTAACTTTTGATAGAAGACTCGGATACACATGTTTATGGCTTTATCTTATAGAACTCAAGGTTCCCGTGCTGGGAAAACAGGTTTTGCAGCTGTTTGAGCTAAGATTTCCAAGTTATTCACATAATGAAAACCTATACTTTGTTTCGGTCGAGTTCCCCATTCAAATGCATGTAACAGTGAGAAACGCACTGTCTTGGCGAAAGAAAGCGTTTTTGTACAACTTCATAGAAATAGCTGTAACTTTTGATAGAAGACTCGGATACACATGTTTATGGCTTTATCTTATAGAACTCAAGGTTCCCGTGCTGGGAAAACAGGTTTTGCAGCTGTTTGAGCTAAGATTTCCAAGTTATTCACATAATGAAAACCTATACTTTGTTTCGGTCGAGATCCCCATTCAAATGCATGTAACAGTGAGAAACGCACTGTCTTGGCGAAAGAAAGCGTTTTTGTACAACTTCATAGAAATAGCTGTAACTTTTGATAGAAGACTCGGATACACATGTTTATGGCTTTATCTTATAGAACTCAAGGTTCCCGTGCTGGGAAAACAGGTTTTGCAGCTGTTTGAGCTAAGATTTCCAAGTTATTCACATAATGAAAACCTATACTTTGTTTCGGTCGAGTTCCCCATTCAAATGCATGTAACAGTGAGAAACGCACTGTCTTGGCGAAAGAAAGCGTTTTTGTACAACTTCATAGAAATAGCTGTAACTTTTGATAGAAGACTCGGATACACATGTTTATGGCTTTATCTTATAGAACTCAAGGTTCCCGTGCTGGGAAAACAGGTTTTGCAGCTGTTTGAGCTAAGATTTCCAAGTTATTCACATAATGAAAACCTATACTTTGTTTCGGTCGAGTTCCCCATTCAAATGCATGTAACAGTGAGAAACGCACTGTCTTGGCGAAAGAAAGCGTTTTTGTACAACTTCATAGAAATAGCTGTAACTTTTGATAGAAGACTCGGATACACATCTTTATGGCTTTATCTTATAGAACTCAAGGTTCCCGTGCTGGGAAAACAGGTTTTGCAGCTGTTTGAGCTAAGATTTCCAAGTTATTCACATAATGAAAACCTATACTTTTTTTCGGTCGAGATCCCCATTCAAATGCATGTAACAGTGAGAAACGCACTGTCTTGGCGAAAGAAAGCGTTTTTGTACAACTTCATAGAAATAGCTGTAACTTTTGATAGAAGACTCGGATACACATGTTTATGGCTTTATCTTATAGAACTCAAGGTTCCCGTGCTGGGAAAACAGGTTTTGCAGCTGTTTGAGCTAAGATTTCCAAGTTATTCACATAATGAAAACCTATACTTTGTTTCGGTCGAGTTCCCCATTCAAATGCATGTAACAGTGAGAAACGCACTGTCTTGGCGAAAGAAAGCGTTTTTGTACAACTTCATAGAAATAGCTGTAACTTTTGATAGAAGACTCGGATACACATGTTTATGGCTTTATCTTATAGAACTCAAGGTTCCCGTGCTGGGAAAACAGGTTTTGCAGCTGTTTGAGCTAAGATTTCCAAGTTATTCACATAATGAAAACCTATACTTTGTTTCGGTCGAGTTCCCCATTCAAATGCATGTAACAGTGAGAAACGCACTGTCTTGGCGAAAGAAAGCGTTTTTGTACAACTTCATAGAAATAGCTGTAACTTTTGATAGAAGACTCGGATACACATGTTTATGGCTTTATCTTATAGAACTCAAGGTTCCCGTGCTGGGAAAACAGGTTTTGCAGCTGTTTGAGCTAAGATTTCCAAGTTATTCACATAATGAAAACCTATACTTTGTTTCGGTCGAGTTCCCCATTCAAATGCATGTAACAGTGAGAAACGCACTGTCTTGGCGAAAGAAAGCGTTTTTGTACAACTTCATAGAAATAGCTGTAACTTTTGATAGAAGACTCGGATACACATGTTTATGGCTTTATCTTATAGAACTCAAGGTTCCCGTGCTGGGAAAACAGGTTTTGCAGCTGTTTGAGCTAAGATTTCCAAGTTATTCACATAATGAAAACCTATACTTTGTTTCGGTCGAGTTCCCCATTCAAATGCATGTAACAGTGAGAAACGCACTGTCTTGGCGAAAGAAAGCGTTTTTGTACAACTTCATAGAAATAGCTGTAACTTTTGATAGAAGACTCGGATACACATCTTTATGGCTTTATCTTATAGAACTCAAGGTTCCCGTGCTGGGAAAACAGGTTTTGCAGCTGTTTGAGCTAAGATTTCCAAGTTATTCACATAATGAAAACCTATACTTTGTTTCGGTCGAGTTCCCCATTCAAATGCATGTAACAGTGAGAAACGCACTGTCTTGGCGAAAGAAAGCGTTTTTGTACAACTTCATAGAAATAGCTGTAACTTTTGATAGAAGACTCGGATACACATCTTTATGGCTTTATCTTATAGAACTCAAGGTTCCCGTGCTGGGAAAACAGGTTTTGCAGCTGTTTGAGCTAAGATTTCCAAGTTATTCACATAATGAAAACCTATACTTTGTTTCGGTCGAGATCCCCATTCAAATGCATGTAACAGTGAGAAACGCACTGTCTTGGCGAAAGAAAGCGTTTTTGTACAACTTCATATGAATAGCTGTAACTTTTGATAGAAGACTCGGATACACATGTTTATGGCTTTATCTTATAGAACTCAAGGTTCCCGTGCTGGGAAAACAGGTTTTGCAGCTGTTTGAGCTAAGATTTCCAAGTTATTCACATAATGAAAACCTATACTTTGTTTCGGTCGAGTTCCCCATTCAAATGCATGTAACAGTGAGAAACGCACTGTCTTGGCGAAAGAAAGCGTTTTTGTACAACTTCATAGAAATAGCTGTAACTTTTGATAGAAGACTCGGATACACATGTTTATGGCTTTATCTTATAGAACTCAAGGTTCCCGTGCTGGGAAAACAGGTTTTGCAGCTGTTTGAGCTAAGATTTCCAAGTTATTCACATAATGAAAACCTATACTTTGTTTCGGTCGAGTTCCCCATTCAAATGCATGTAACAGTGAGAAACGCACTGTCTTGGCGAAAGAAAGCGTTTTTGTACAACTTCATAGAAATAGCTGTAACTTTTGATAGAAGACTCGGATACACATCTTTATGGCTTTATCTTATAGAACTCAAGGTTCCCGTGCTGGGAAAACAGGTTTTGCAGCTGTTTGAGCTAAGATTTCCAAGTTATTCACATAATGAAAACCTATACTTTGTTTCGGTCGAGTTCCCCATTCAAATGCATGTAACAGTGAGAAACGCACTGTCTTGGCGAAAGAAAGCGTTTTTGTACAACTTCATAGAAATAGCTGTAACTTTTGATAGAAGACTCGGATACACATCTTTATGGCTTTATCTTATAGAACTCAAGGTCTCCGTGCTGGGAAAACAGGTTTTGCAGCTGTTTGAGCTAAGATTTCCAAGTTATTCACATAATGAAAACCTATACTTTGTTTCGGTCGAGATCCCCATTCAAATGCATGTAACAGTGAGAAACGCACTGTCTTGGCGAAAGAAAGCGTTTTTGTACAACTTCATAGAAATAGCTGTAACTTTTGATAGAAGACTCGGATACACATGTTTATGGCTTTATCTTATAGAACTCAAGGTTCCCGTGCTGGGAAAACAGGTTTTGCAGCTGTTTGAGCTAAGATTTCCAAGTTATTCACATAATGAAAACCTATACTTTGTTTCGGTCGAGTTCCCCATTCAAATGCATGTAACAGTGAGAAACGCACTGTCTTGGCGAAAGAAAGCATTTTTGTACAACTTCATAGAAATAGCTGTAACTTTTGATAGAAGACTCGGATACACATGTTTATGGCTTTATCTTATAGAACTCAAGGTTCCCGTGCTGGGAAAACAGGTTTTGCAGCTGTTTGAGCTAAGATTTCCAAGTTATTCACATAATGAAAACCTATACTTTGTTTCGGTCGAGTTCCCCATTCAAATGCATGTAACAGTGAGAAACGCACTGTCTTGGCGAAAGAAAGCGTTTTTGTACAACTTCATAGAAATAGCTGTAACTTTTGATAGAAGACTCGGATACACATGTTTATGGCTTTATCTTATAGAACTCAAGGTTCCCGTGCTGGGAAAACAGGTTTTGCAGCTGTTTGAGCTAAGATTTCCAAGTTATTCACATAATGAAAACCTATACTTTGTTTCGGTCGAGTTCCCCATTCAAATGCATGTAACAGTGAGAAACGCACTGTCTTGGCGAAAGAAAGCGTTTTTGTACAACTTCATAGAAATAGCTGTAACTTTTGATAGAAGACTCGGATACACATGTTTATGGCTTTATCTTATAGAACTCAAGGTTCCCGTGCTGGGAAAACAGGTTTTGCAGCTGTTTGAGCTAAGATTTCCAAGTTATTCACATAATGAAAACCTATACTTTGTTTCGGTCGAGTTCCCCATTCAAATGCATGTAACAGTGAGAAACGCACTGTCTTGGCGAAAGAAAGCGTTTTTGTACAACTTCATAGAAATAGCTGTAACTTTTGATAGAAGACTCGGATACACATGTTTATGGCTTTATCTTATAGAACTCAAGGTTCCCGTGCTGGGAAAACAGGTTTTGCAGCTGTTTGAGCTAAGATTTCCAAGTTATTCACATAATGAAAACCTATACTTTGTTTCGGTCGAGTTCCCCATTCAAATGCATGTAACAGTGAGAAACGCACTGTCTTGGCGAAAGAAAGCGTTTTTGTACAACTTCATAGAAATAGCTGTAACTTTTGATAGAAGACTCGGATACACATGTTTATGGCTTTATCTTATAGAACTCAAGGTTCCCGTGCTGGGAAAACAGGTTTTGCAGCTGTTTGAGCTAAGATTTCCAAGTTATTCACATAATGAAAACCTATACTTTGTTTCGGTCGAGTTCCCCATTCAAATGCATGTAACAGTGAGAAACGCACTGTCTTGGCGAAAGAAAGCGTTTTTGTACAACTTCATAGAAATAGCTGTAACTTTTGATAGAAGACTCGGATACACATCTTTATGGCTTTATCTTATAGAACTCAAGGTTCCCGTGCTGGGAAAACAGGTTTTGCAGCTGTTTGAGCTAAGATTTCCAAGTTATTCACATAATGAAAACCTATACTTTGTTTCGGTCGAGATCCCCATTCAAATGCATGTAACAGTGAGAAACGCACTGTCTTGGCGAAAGAAAGCGTTTTTGTACAACTTCATATGAATAGCTGTAACTTTTGATAGAAGACTCGGATACACATGTTTATGGCTTTATCTTATAGAACTCAAGGTTCCCGTGCTGGGAAAACAGGTTTTGCAGCTGTTTGAGCTAAGATTTCCAAGTTATTCACATAATGAAAACCTATACTTTGTTTCGGTCGAGTTCCCCATTCAAATGCATGTAACAGTGAGAAACGCACTGTCTTGGCGAAAGAAAGCGTTTTTGTACAACTTCATAGAAATAGCTGTAACTTTTGATAGAAGACTCGGATACACATGTTTATGGCTTTATCTTATAGAACTCAAGGTTCCCGTGCTGGGAAAACAGGTTTTGCAGCTGTTTGAGCTAAGATTTCCAAGTTATTCACATAATGAAAACCTATACTTTGTTTCGGTCGAGTTCCCCATTCAAATGCATGTAACAGTGAGAAACGCACTGTCTTGGCGAAAGAAAGCGTTTTTGTACAACTTCATAGAAATAGCTGTAACTTTTGATAGAAGACTCGGATACACATCTTTATGGCTTTATCTTATAGAACTCAAGGTTCCCGTGCTGGGAAAACAGGTTTTGCAGCTGTTTGAGCTAAGATTTCCAAGTTATTCACATAATGAAAACCTATACTTTGTTTCGGTCGAGTTCCCCATTCAAATGCATGTAACAGTGAGAAACGCACTGTCTTGGCGAAAGAAAGCGTTTTTGTACAACTTCATAGAAATAGCTGTAACTTTTGATAGAAGACTCGGATACACATGTTTATGGCTTTATCTTATAGAACTCAAGGTTCCCGTGCTGGGAAAACAGGTTTTGCAGCTGTTTGAGCTAAGATTTCCAAGTTATTCACATAATGAAAACCTATACTTTGTTTCGGTCGAGTTCCCCATTCAAATGCATGTAACAGTGAGAAACGCACTGTCTTGGCGAAAGAAAGCATTTTTGTACAACTTCATAGAAATAGCTGTAACTTTTGATAGAAGACTCGGATACACATGTTTATGGCTTTATCTTATAGAACTCAAGGTTCCCGTGCTGGGAAAACAGGTTTTGCAGCTGTTTGAGCTAAGATTTCCAAGTTATTCACATAATGAAAACCTATACTTTGTTTCGGTCGAGTTCCCCATTCAAATGCATGTAACAGTGAGAAACGCACTGTCTTGGCGAAAGAAAGCGTTTTTGTACAACTTCATAGAAATAGCTGTAACTTTTGATAGAAGACTCGGATACACATGTTTATGGCTTTATCTTATAGAACTCAAGGTTCCCGTGCTGGGAAAACAGGTTTTGCAGCTGTTTGAGCTAAGATTTCCAAGTTATTCACATAATGAAAACCTATACTTTGTTTCGGTCGAGTTCCCCATTCAAATGCATGTAACAGTGAGAAACGCACTGTCTTGGCGAAAGAAAGCGTTTTTGTACAACTTCATAGAAATAGCTGTAACTTTTGATAGAAGACTCGGATACACATCTTTATGGCTTTATCTTATAGAACTCAAGGTTCCCGTGCTGGGAAAACAGGTTTTGCAGCTGTTTGAGCTAAGATTTCCAAGTTATTCACATAATGAAAACCTATACTTTGTTTCGGTCGAGATCCCCATTCAAATGCATGTAACAGTGAGAAACGCACTGTCTTGGCGAAAGAAAGCGTTTTTGTACAACTTCATAGAAATAGCTGTAACTTTTGATAGAAGACTCGGATACACATGTTTATGGCTTTATCTTATAGAACTCAAGGTTCCCGTGCTGGGAAAACAGGTTTTGCAGCTGTTTGAGCTAAGATTTCCAAGTTATTCACATAATGAAAACCTATACTTTGTTTCGGTCGAGTTCCCCATTCAAATGCATGTAACAGTGAGAAACGCACTGTCTTGGCGAAAGAAAGCGTTTTTGTACAACTTCATAGAAATAGCTGTAACTTTTGATAGAAGACTCGGATACACATCTTTATGGCTTTATCTTATAGAACTCAAGGTTCCCGTGCTGGGAAAACAGGTTTTGCAGCTGTTTGAGCTAAGATTTCCAAGTTATTCACATAATGAAAACCTATACTTTGTTTCGGTCGAGTTCCCCATTCAAATGCATGTAACAGTGAGAAACGCACTGTCTTGGCGAAAGAAAGCGTTTTTGTACAACTTCATAGAAATAGCTGTAACTTTTGATAGAAGACTCGGATACACATGTTTATGGCTTTATCTTATAGAACTCAAGGTTCCCGTGCTGGGAAAACAGGTTTTGCAGCTGTTTGAGCTAAGATTTCCAAGTTATTCACATAATGAAAACCTATACTTTGTTTCGGTCGAGATCCCCATTCAAATGCATGTAACAGTGAGAAACGCACTGTCTTGGCGAAAGAAAGCGTTTTTGTACAACTTCATAGAAATAGCTGTAACTTTTGATAGAAGACTCGGATACACATGTTTATGGCTTTATCTTATAGAACTCAAGGTTCCCGTGCTGGGAAAACAGGTTTTGCAGCTGTTTGAGCTAAGATTTCCAAGTTATTCACATAATGAAAACCTATACTTTGTTTCGGTCGAGATCCCCATTCAAATGCATGTAACAGTGAGAAACGCACTGTCTTGGCGAAAGAAAGCGTTTTTGTACAACTTCATAGAAATAGCTGTAACTTTTGATAGAAGACTCGGATACACATGTTTATGGCTTTATCTTATAGAACTCAAGGTTCCCGTGCAGGGAAAACAGGTTTTGCAGCTGTTTGAGCTAAGATTTCCAAGTTATTCACATAATGAAAACCTATACTTTGTTTCGGTCGAGTTCCCCATTCAAATGCATGTAACAGTGAGAAACGCACTGTCTTGGCGAAAGAAAGCGTTTTTGTACAACTTCATAGAAATAGCTGTAACTTTTGATAGAAGACTCGGATACACATGTTTATGGCTTTATCTTATAGAACTCAAGGTTCCCGTGCTGGGAAAACAGGTTTTGCAGCTGTTTGAGCTAAGATTTCCAAGTTATTCACATAATGAAAACCTATACTTTGTTTCGGTCGAGTTCCCCATTCAAATGCATGTAACAGTGAGAAACGCACTGTCTTGGCGAAAGAAAGCATTTTTGTACAACTTCATAGAAATAGCTGTAACTTTTGATAGAAGACTCGGATACACATGTTTATGGCTTTATCTTATAGAACTCAAGGTTCCCGTGCTGGGAAAACAGGTTTTGCAGCTGTTTGAGCTAAGATTTCCAAGTTATTCACATAATGAAAACCTATACTTTGTTTCGGTCGAGTTCCCCATTCAAATGCATGTAACAGTGAGAAACGCACTGTCTTGGCGAAAGAAAGCGTTTTTGTACAACTTCATAGAAATAGCTGTAACTTTTGATAGAAGACTCGGATACACATGTTTATGGCTTTATCTTATAGAACTCAAGGTTCCCGTGCTGGGAAAACAGGTTTTGCAGCTGTTTGAGCTAAGATTTCCAAGTTATTCACATAATGAAAACCTATACTTTGTTTCGGTCGAGTTCCCCATTCAAATGCATGTAACAGTGAGAAACGCACTGTCTTGGCGAAAGAAAGCGTTTTTGTACAACTTCATAGAAATAGCTGTAACTTTTGATAGAAGACTCGGATACACATGTTTATGGCTTTATCTTATAGAACTCAAGGTTCCCGTGCTGGGAAAACAGGTTTTGCAGCTGTTTGAGCTAAGATTTCCAAGTTATTCACATAATGAAAACCTATACTTTGTTTCGGTCGAGTTCCCCATTCAAATGCATGTAACAGTGAGAAACGCACTGTCTTGGCGAAAGAAAGCGTTTTTGTACAACTTCATAGAAATAGCTGTAACTTTTGATAGAAGACTCGGATACACATGTTTATGGCTTTATCTTATAGAACTCAAGGTTCCCGTGCTGGGAAAACAGGTTTTGCAGCTGTTTGAGCTAAGATTTCCAAGTTATTCACATAATGAAAACCTATACTTTGTTTCGGTCGAGATCCCCATTCAAATGCATGTAACAGTGAGAAACGCACTGTCTTGGCGAAAGAAAGCGTTTTTGTACAACTTCATAGAAATAGCTGTAACTTTTGATAGAAGACTCGGATACACATCTTTATGGCTTTATCTTATAGAACTCAAGGTCTCCGTGCTGGGAAAACAGGTTTTGCAGCTGTTTGAGCTAAGATTTCCAAGTTATTCACATAATGAAAACCTATACTTTGTTTCGGTCGAGATCCCCATTCAAATGCATGTAACAGTGAGAAACGCACTGTCTTGGCGAAAGAAAGCGTTTTTGTACAACTTCATAGAAATAGCTGTAACTTTTGATAGAAGACTCGGATACACATGTTTATGGCTTTATCTTATAGAACTCAAGGTTCCCGTGCTGGGAAAACAGGTTTTGCAGCTGTTTGAGCTAAGATTTCCAAGTTATTCACATAATGAAAACCTATACTTTGTTTCGGTCGAGTTCCCCATTCAAATGCATGTAACAGTGAGAAACGCACTGTCTTGGCGAAAGAAAGCATTTTTGTACAACTTCATAGAAATAGCTGTAACTTTTGATAGAAGACTCGGATACACATGTTTATGGCTTTATCTTATAGAACTCAAGGTTCCCGTGCTGGGAAAACAGGTTTTGCAGCTGTTTGAGCTAAGATTTCCAAGTTATTCACATAATGAAAACCTATACTTTGTTTCGGTCGAGTTCCCCATTCAAATGCATGTAACAGTGAGAAACGCACTGTCTTGGCGAAAGAAAGCGTTTTTGTACAACTTCATAGAAATAGCTGTAACTTTTGATAGAAGACTCGGATACACATGTTTATGGCTTTATCTTATAGAACTCAAGGTTCCCGTGCTGGGAAAACAGGTTTTGCAGCTGTTTGAGCTAAGATTTCCAAGTTATTCACATAATGAAAACCTATACTTTGTTTCGGTCGAGTTCCCCATTCAAATGCATGTAACAGTGAGAAACGCACTGTCTTGGCGAAAGAAAGCGTTTTTGTACAACTTCATAGAAATAGCTGTAACTTTTGATAGAAGACTCAGACAAACATGTTTATGGCTTTATCTTATAGAACTCAAGGTTCCCGTGCTGGGAAAACAGGTTTTGCAGCTGTTTGAGCTAAGATTTCCAAGTTATTCACATAATGAAAACCTATACTTTGTTTCGGTCGAGTTCCCCATTCAAATGCATGTAACAGTGAGAAACGCACTGTCTTGGCGAAAGAAAGCGTTTTTGTACAACTTCATAGAAATAGCTGTAACTTTTGATAGAAGACTCGGATACACATCTTTATGGCTTTATCTTATAGAACTCAAGGTTCCCGTGCTGGGAAAACAGGTTTTGCAGCTGTTTGAGCTAAGATTTCCAAGTTATTCACATAATGAAAACCTATACTTTGTTTCGGTCGAGATCCCCATTCAAATGCATGTAACAGTGAGAAACGCACTGTCTTGGCGAAAGAAAGCGTTTTTGTACAACTTCATAGAAATAGCTGTAACTTTTGATAGAAGACTCGGATACACATGTTTATGGCTTTATCTTATAGAACTCAAGGTCTCCGTGCTGGGAAAACAGGTTTTGCAGCTGTTTGAGCTAAGATTTCCAAGTTATTCACATAATGAAAACCTATACTTTGTTTCGGTCGAGATCCCCATTCAAATGCATGTAACAGTGAGAAACGCACTGTCTTGGCGAAAGAAAGCGTTTTTGTACAACTTCATAGAAATAGCTGTAACTTTTGATAGAAGACTCGGATACACATGTTTATGGCTTTATCTTATAGAACTCAAGGTTCCCGTGCTGGGAAAACAGGTTTTGCAGCTGTTTGAGCTAAGATTTCCAAGTTATTCACATAATGAAAACCTATACTTTGTTTCGGTCGAGTTCCCCATTCAAATGCATGTAACAGTGAGAAACGCACTGTCTTGGCGAAAGAAAGCGTTTTTGTACAACTTCATAGAAATAGCTGTAACTTTTGATAGAAGACTCGGATACACATGTTTATGGCTTTATCTTATAGAACTCAAGGTTCCCGTGCTGGGAAAACAGGTTTTGCAGCTGTTTGAGCTAAGATTTCCAAGTTATTCACATAATGAAAACCTATACTTTGTTTCGGTCGAGTTCCCCATTCAAATGCATGTAACAGTGAGAAACGCACTGTCTTGGCGAAAGAAAGCGTTTTTGTACAACTTCATAGAAATAGCTGTAACTTTTGATAGAAGACTCGGATACACATCTTTATGGCTTTATCTTATAGAACTCAAGGTTCCCGTGCTGGGAAAACAGGTTTTGCAGCTGTTTGAGCTAAGATTTCCAAGTTATTCACATAATGAAAACCTATACTTTGTTTCGGTCGAGTTCCCCATTCAAATGCATGTAACAGTGAGAAACGCACTGTCTTGGCGAAAGAAAGCGTTTTTGTACAACTTCATAGAAATAGCTGTAACTTTTGATAGAAGACTCGGATACACATGTTTATGGCTTTATCTTATAGAACTCAAGGTTCCCGTGCTGGGAAAACAGGTTTTGCAGCTGTTTGAGCTAAGATTTCCAAGTTATTCACATAATGAAAACCTATACTTTGTTTCGGTCGAGATCCCCATTCAAATGCATGTAACAGTGAGAAACGCACTGTCTTGGCGAAAGAAAGCGTTTTTGTACAACTTCATAGAAATAGCTGTAACTTTTGATAGAAGACTCGGATACACATGTTTATGGCTTTATCTTATAGAACTCAAGGTTCCCGTGCTGGGAAAACAGGTTTTGCAGCTGTTTGAGCTAAGATTTCCAAGTTATTCACATAATGAAAACCTATACTTTGTTTCGGTCGAGTTCCCCATTCAAATGCATGTAACAGTGAGAAACGCACTGTCTTGGCGAAAGAAAGCGTTTTTGTACAACTTCATAGAAATAGCTGTAACTTTTGATAGAAGACTCGGATACACATGTTTATGGCTTTATCTTATAGAACTCAAGGTCTCCGTGCTGGGAAAACAGGTTTTGCAGCTGTTTGAGCTAAGATTTCCAAGTTATTCACATAATGAAAACCTATACTTTGTTTCGGTCGAGATCCCCATTCAAATGCATGTAACAGTGAGAAACGCACTGTCTTGGCGAAAGAAAGCGTTTTTGTACAACTTCATAGAAATAGCTGTAACTTTTGATAGAAGACTCGGATACACATGTTTATGGCTTTATCTTATAGAACTCAAGGTTCCCGTGCTGGGAAAACAGGTTTTGCAGCTGTTTGAGCTAAGATTTCCAAGTTATTCACATAATGAAAACCTATACTTTGTTTCGGTCGAGTTCCCCATTCAAATGCATGTAACAGTGAGAAACGCACTGTCTTGGCGAAAGAAAGCGTTTTTGTACAACTTCATAGAAATAGCTGTAACTTTTGATAGAAGACTCGGATACACATCTTTATGGCTTTATCTTATAGAACTCAAGGTTCCCGTGCTGGGAAAACAGGTTTTGCAGCTGTTTGAGCTAAGATTTCCAAGTTATTCACATAATGAAAACCTATACTTTGTTTCGGTCGAGTTCCCCATTCAAATGCATGTAACAGTGAGAAACGCACTGTCTTGGCGAAAGAAAGCGTTTTTGTACAACTTCATAGAAATAGCTGTAACTTTTGATAGAAGACTCGGATACACATGTTTATGGCTTTATCTTATAGAACTCAAGGTTCCCGTGCTGGGAAAACAGGTTTTGCAGCTGTTTGAGCTAAGATTTCCAAGTTATTCACATAATGAAAACCTATACTTTGTTTCGGTCGAGTTCCCCATTCAAATGCATGTAACAGTGAGAAACGCACTGTCTTGGCGAAAGAAAGCGTTTTTGTACAACTTCATAGAAATAGCTGTAACTTTTGATAGAAGACTCGGATACACATGTTTATGGCTTTATCTTATAGAACTCAAGGTTCCCGTGCTGGGAAAACAGGTTTTGCAGCTGTTTGAGCTAAGATTTCCAAGTTATTCACATAATGAAAACCTATACTTTGTTTCGGTCGAGATCCCCATTCAAATGCATGTAACAGTGAGAAACGCACTGTCTTGGCGAAAGAAAGCGTTTTTGTACAACTTCATAGAAATAGCTGTAACTTTTGATAGAAGACTCGGATACACATGTTTATGGCTTTATCTTATAGAACTCAAGGTTCCCGTGCTGGGAAAACAGGTTTTGCAGCTGTTTGAGCTAAGATTTCCAAGTTATTCACATAATGAAAACCTATACTTTGTTTCGGTCGAGATCCCCATTCAAATGCATGTAACAGTGAGAAACGCACTGTCTTGGCGAAAGAAAGCGTTTTTGTACAACTTCATAGAAATAGCTGTAACTTTTGATAGAAGACTCGGATACACATGTTTATGGCTTTATCTTATAGAACTCAAGGTTCCCGTGCAGGGAAAACAGGTTTTGCAGCTGTTTGAGCTAAGATTTCCAAGTTATTCACATAATGAAAACCTATACTTTGTTTCGGTCGAGTTCCCCATTCAAATGCATGTAACAGTGAGAAACGCACTGTCTTGGCGAAAGAAAGCGTTTTTGTACAACTTCATAGAAATAGCTGTAACTTTTGATAGAAGACTCGGATACACATGTTTATGGCTTTATCTTATAGAACTCAAGGTTCCCGTGCTGGGAAAACAGGTTTTGCAGCTGTTTGAGCTAAGATTTCCAAGTTATTCACATAATGAAAACCTATACTTTGTTTCGGTCGAGTTCCCCATTCAAATGCATGTAACAGTGAGAAACGCACTGTCTTGGCGAAAGAAAGCGTTTTTGTACAACTTCATAGAAATAGCTGTAACTTTTGATAGAAGACTCGGATACACATGTTTATGGCTTTATCTTATAGAACTCAAGGTTCCCGTGCTGGGAAAACAGGTTTTGCAGCTGTTTGAGCTAAGATTTCCAAGTTATTCACATAATGAAAACCTATACTTTGTTTCGGTCGAGTTCCCCATTCAAATGCATGTAACAGTGAGAAACGCACTGTCTTGGCGAAAGAAAGCGTTTTTGTACAACTTCATAGAAATAGCTGTAACTTTTGATAGAAGACTCGGATACACATGTTTATGGCTTTATCTTATAGAACTCAAGGTTCCCGTGCTGGGAAAACAGGTTTTGCAGCTGTTTGAGCTAAGATTTCCAAGTTATTCACATAATGAAAACCTATACTTTGTTTCGGTCGAGTTCCCCATTCAAATGCATGTAACAGTGAGAAACGCACTGTCTTGGCGAAAGAAAGCGTTTTTGTACAACTTCATAGAAATAGCTGTAACTTTTGATAGAAGACTCGGATACACATGTTTATGGCTTTATCTTATAGAACTCAAGGTTCCCGTGCTGGGAAAACAGGTTTTGCAGCTGTTTGAGCTAAGATTTCCAAGTTATTCACATAATGAAAACCTATACTTTGTTTCGGTCGAGTTCCCCATTCAAATGCATGTAACAGTGAGAAACGCACTGTCTTGGCGAAAGAAAGCGTTTTTGTACAACTTCATAGAAATAGCTGTAACTTTTGATAGAAGACTCGGATACACATGTTTATGGCTTTATCTTATAGAACTCAAGGTTCCCGTGCTGGGCAAACAGGTTTTGCAGCTGTTTGAGCTAAGATTTCCAAGTTATTCACATAATGAAAACCTATACTTTGTTTCGGTCGAGTTCCCCATTCAAATGCATGTAACAGTGAGAAACGCACTGTCTTGGCGAAAGAAAGCGTTTTTGTACAACTTCATAGAAATAGCTGTAACTTTTGATAGAAGACTCGGATACACATGTTTATGGCTTTATCTTATAGAACTCAAGGTCTCCGTGCTGGGAAAACAGGTTTTGCAGCTGTTTGAGCTAAGATTTCCAAGTTATTCACATAATGAAAACCTATACTTTGTTTCGGTCGAGTTCCCCATTCAAATGCATGTAACAGTGAGAAACGCACTGTCTTGGCGAAAGAAAGCGTTTTTGTACAACTTCATAGAAATAGCTGTAACTTTTGATAGAAGACTCGGATACACATGTTTATGGCTTTATCTTATAGAACTCAAGGTTCCCGTGCTGGGAAAACAGGTTTTGCAGCTGTTTGAGCTAAGATTTCCAAGTTATTCACATAATGAAAACCTATACTTTGTTTCGGTCGAGTTCCCCATTCAAATGCATGTAACAGTGAGAAACGCACTGTCTTGGCGAAAGAAAGCGTTTTTGTACAACTTCATAGAAATAGCTGTAACTTTTGATAGAAGACTCGGATACACATGTTTATGGCTTTATCTTATAGAACTCAAGGTTCCCGTGCTGGGAAAACAGGTTTTGCAGCTGTTTGAGCTAAGATTTCCAAGTTATTCACATAATGAAAACCTATACTTTGTTTCGGTCGAGTTCCCCATTCAAATGCATGTAACAGTGAGAAACGCACTGTCTTGGCGAAAGAAAGCGTTTTTGTACAACTTCATAGAAATAGCTGTAACTTTTGATAGAAGACTCGGATACACATGTTTATGGCTTTATCTTATAGAACTCAAGGTTCCCGTGCTGGGAAAACAGGTTTTGCAGCTGTTTGAGCTAAGATTTCCAAGTTATTCACATAATGAAAACCTATACTTTGTTTCGGTCGAGTTCCCCATTCAAATGCATGTAACAGTGAGAAACGCACTGTCTTGGCGAAAGAAAGCGTTTTTGTACAACTTCATAGAAATAGCTGTAACTTTTGATAGAAGACTCGGATACACATGTTTATGGCTTTATCTTATAGAACTCAAGGTTCCCGTGCTGGGAAAACAGGTTTTGCAGCTGTTTGAGCTAAGATTTCCAAGTTATTCACATAATGAAAACCTATACTTTGTTTCGGTCGAGTTCCCCATTCAAATGCATGTAACAGTGAGAAACGCACTGTCTTGGCGAAAGAAAGCGTTTTTGTACAACTTCATAGAAATAGCTGTAACTTTTGATAGAAGACTCGGATACACATGTTTATGGCTTTATCTTATAGAACTCAAGGTTCCCGTGCTGGGAAAACAGGTTTTGCAGCTGTTTGAGCTAAGATTTCCAAGTTATTCACATAATGAAAACCTATACTTTGTTTCGGTCGAGATCCCCATTCAAATGCATGTAACAGTGAGAAACGCACTGTCTTGGCGAAAGAAAGCGTTTTTGTACAACTTCATAGAAATAGCTGTAACTTTTGATAGAAGACTCGGATACACATGTTTATGGCTTTATCTTATAGAACTCAAGGTTCCCGTGCTGGGAAAACAGGTTTTGCAGCTGTTTGAGCTAAGATTTCCAAGTTATTCACATAATGAAAACCTATACTTTGTTTCGGTCGAGTTCCCCATTCAAATGCATGTAACAGTGAGAAACGCACTGTCTTGGCGAAAGAAAGCGTTTTTGTACAACTTCATAGAAATAGCTGTAACTTTTGATAGAAGACTCGGATACACATGTTTATGGCTTTATCTTATAGAACTCAAGGTTCCCGTGCTGGGAAAACAGGTTTTGCAGCTGTTTGAGCTAAGATTTCCAAGTTATTCACATAATGAAAACCTATACTTTGTTTCGGTCGAGATCCCCATTCAAATGCATGTAACAGTGAGAAACGCACTGTCTTGGCGAAAGAAAGCGTTTTTGTACAACTTCATAGAAATAGCTGTAACTTTTGATAGAAGACTCGGATACACATCTTTATGGCTTTATCTTATAGAACTCAAGGTTCCCGTGCTGGGAAAACAGGTTTTGCAGCTGTTTGAGCTAAGATTTCCAAGTTATTCACATAATGAAAACCTATACTTTGTTTCGGTCGAGATCCCCATTCAAATGCATGTAACAGTGAGAAACGCACTGTCTTGGCGAAAGAAAGCGTTTTTGTACAACTTCATAGAAATAGCTGTAACTTTTGATAGAAGACTCGGATACACATGTTTATGGCTTTATCTTATAGAACTCAAGGTTCCCGTGCTGGGAAAACAGGTTTTGCAGCTGTTTGAGCTAAGATTTCCAAGTTATTCACATAATGAAAACCTATACTTTGTTTCGGTCGGATCCCCATTCAAATGCATGTAACAGTGAGAAACGCACTGTCTTGGCGAAAGAAAGCGTTTTTGTACAACTTCATAGAAATAGCTGTAACTTTTGATAGAAGACTCGGATACACATGTTTATGGCTTTATCTTATAGAACTCAAGGTCTCCGTGCTGGGAAAACAGGTTTTGCAGCTGTTTGAGCTAAGATTTCCAAGTTATTCACATAATGAAAACCTATACTTTGTTTCGGTCGAGATCCCCATTCAAATGCATGTAACAGTGAGAAACGCACTGTCTTGGCGAAAGAAAGCGTTTTTGTACAACTTCATAGAAATAGCTGTAACTTTTGATAGAAGACTCAGACAAACATGTTTATGGCTTTATCTTATAGAACTCAAGGTTCCCGTGCTGGGAAAACAGGTTTTGCAGCTGTTTGAGCTAAGATTTCCAAGTTATTCACATAATGAAAACCTATACTTTGTTTCGGTCGAGTTCCCCATTCAAATGCATGTAACAGTGAGAAACGCACTGTCTTGGCGAAAGAAAGCGTTTTTGTACAACTTCATAGAAATAGCTGTAACTTTTGATAGAAGACTCGGATACACATGTTTATGGCTTTATCTTATAGAACTCAAGGTTCCCGTGCTGGGAAAACAGGTTTTGCAGCTGTTTGAGCTAAGATTTCCAAGTTATTCACATAATGAAAACCTATACTTTGTTTCGGTCGAGTTCCCCATTCAAATGCATGTAACAGTGAGAAACGCACTGTCTTGGCGAAAGAAAGCGTTTTTGTACAACTTCATAGAAATAGCTGTAACTTTTGATAGAAGACTCGGATACACATGTTTATGGCTTTATCTTATAGAACTCAAGGTTCCCGTGCTGGGAAAACAGGTTTTGCAGCTGTTTGAGCTAAGATTTCCAAGTTATTCACATAATGAAAACCTATACTTTGTTTCGGTCGAGTTCCCCATTCAAATGCATGTAACAGTGAGAAACGCACTGTCTTGGCGAAAGAAAGCGTTTTTGTACAACTTCATAGAAATAGCTGTAACTTTTGATAGAAGACTCGGATACACATGTTTATGGCTTTATCTTATAGAACTCAAGGTTCCCGTGCTGGGAAAACAGGTTTTGCAGCTGTTTGAGCTAAGATTTCCAAGTTATTCACATAATGAAAACCTATACTTTGTTTCGGTCGAGTTCCCCATTCAAATGCATGTAACAGTGAGAAACGCACTGTCTTGGCGAAAGAAAGCGTTTTTGTACAACTTCATAGAAATAGCTGTAACTTTTGATAGAAGACTCGGATACACATGTTTATGGCTTTATCTTATAGAACTCAAGGTTCCCGTTTTTGTACAACTTCATAGAAATAGCTGTAACTTTTGATAGAAGACTCGGATACACATGTTTATGGCTTTATCTTATAGAACTCAAGGTTCCCGTGCTGGGAAAACAGGTTTTGCAGCTGTTTGAGCTAAGATTTCCAAGTTATTCACATAATGAAAACCTATACTTTGTTTCGGTCGAGTTCCCCATTCAAATGCATGTAACAGTGAGAAACGCACTGTCTTGGCGAAAGAAAGCGTTTTTGTACAACTTCATAGAAATAGCTGTAACTTTTGATAGAAGACTCGGATACACATGTTTATGGCTTTATCTTATAGAACTCAAGGTTCCCGTGCTGGGAAAACAGGTTTTGCAGCTGTTTGAGCTAAGATTTCCAAGTTATTCACATAATGAAAACCTATACTTTGTTTCGGTCGAGTTCCCCATTCAAATGCATGTAACAGTGAGAAACGCACTGTCTTGGCGAAAGAAAGCGTTTTTGTACAACTTCATAGAAATAGCTGTAACTTTTGATAGAAGACTCGGATACACATGTTTATGGCTTTATCTTATAGAACTCAAGGTTCCCGTGCTGGGAAAACAGGTTTTGCAGCTGTTTGAGCTAAGATTTCCAAGTTATTCACATAATGAAAACCTATACTTTGTTTCGGTCGAGTTCCCCATTCAAATGCATGTAACAGTGAGAAACGCACTGTCTTGGCGAAAGAAAGCGTTTTTGTACAACTTCATAGAAATAGCTGTAACTTTTGATAGAAGACTCGGATACACATGTTTATGGCTTTATCTTATAGAACTCAAGGTTCCCGTGCTGGGAAAACAGGTTTTGCAGCTGTTTGAGCTAAGATTTCCAAGTTATTCACATAATGAAAACCTATACTTTGTTTCGGTCGAGTTCCCCATTCAAATGCATGTAACAGTGAGAAACGCACTGTCTTGGCGAAAGAAAGCGTTTTTGTACAACTTCATAGAAATAGCTGTAACTTTTGATAGAAGACTCGGATACACATGTTTATGGCTTTATCTTATAGAACTCAAGGTTCCCGTGCTGGGAAAACAGGTTTTGCAGCTGTTTGAGCTAAGATTTCCAAGTTATTCACATAATGAAAACCTATACTTTGTTTCGGTCGAGTTCCCCATTCAAATGCATGTAACAGTGAGAAACGCACTGTCTTGGCGAAAGAAAGCGTTTTTGTACAACTTCATAGAAATAGCTGTAACTTTTGATAGAAGACTCGGATACACATGTTTATGGCTTTATCTTATAGAACTCAAGGTTCCCGTGCTGGGAAAACAGGTTTTGCAGCTGTTTGAGCTAAGATTTCCAAGTTATTCACATAATGAAAACCTATACTTTGTTTCGGTCGAGTTCCCCATTCAAATGCATGTAACAGTGAGAAACGCACTGTCTTGGCGAAAGAAAGCGTTTTTGTACAACTTCATAGAAATAGCTGTAACTTTTGATAGAAGACTCGGATACACATGTTTATGGCTTTATCTTATAGAACTCAAGGTTCCCGTGCTGGGAAAACAGGTTTTGCAGTTGTTTGAGCTAAGATTTCCAAGTTATTCACATAATGAAAACCTATACTTTGTTTCGGTCGAGTTCCCCATTCAAATGCATGTAACAGTGAGAAACGCACTGTCTTGGCGAAAGAAAGCGTTTTTGTACAACTTCATAGAAATAGCTGTAACTTTTGATAGAAGACTCGGATACACATGTTTATGGCTTTATCTTATAGAACTCAAGGTTCCCGTGCTGGGAAAACAGGTTTTGCAGCTGTTGAGCTAAGATTTCCAAGTTATTCACATAATGAAAACCTATACTTTGTTTCGGTCGAGTTCCCCATTCAAATGCATGTAACAGTGAGAAACGCACTGTCTTGGCGAAAGAAAGCGTTTTTGTACAACTTCATAGAAATAGCTGTAACTTTTGATAGAAGACTCGGATACACATCTTTATGGCTTTATCTTATAGAACTCAAGGTTCCCGTGCTGGGAAAACAGGTTTTGCAGCTGTTTGAGCTAAGATTTCCAAGTTATTCACATAATGAAAACCTATACTTTGTTTCGGTCGAGTTCCCCATTCAAATGCATGTAACAGTGAGAAACGCACTGTCTTGGCGAAAGAAAGCGTTTTTGTACAACTTCATAGAAATAGCTGTAACTTTTGATAGAAGACTCGGATACACATCTTTATGGCTTTATCTTATAGAACTCAAGGTTCCCGTGCTGGGAAAACAGGTTTTGCAGCTGTTTGAGCTAAGATTTCCAAGTTATTCACATAATGAAAACCTATACTTTGTTTCGGTCGAGATCCCCATTCAAATGCATGTAACAGTGAGAAACGCACTGTCTTGGCGAAAGAAAGCGTTTTTGTACAACTTCATAGAAATAGCTGTAACTTTTGATAGAAGACTCGGATACACATGTTTATGGCTTTATCTTATAGAACTCAAGGTTCCCGTGCTGGGAAAACAGGTTTTGCAGCTGTTTGAGCTAAGATTTCCAAGTTATTCACATAATGAAAACCTATACTTTGTTTCGGTCGAGTTCCCCATTCAAATGCATGTAACAGTGAGAAACGCACTGTCTTGGCGAAAGAAAGCGTTTTTGTACAACTTCATAGAAATAGCTGTAACTTTTGATAGAAGACTCGGATACACATGTTTATGGCTTTATCTTATAGAACTCAAGGTTCCCGTGCTGGGAAAACAGGTTTTGCAGCTGTTTGAGCTAAGATTTCCAAGTTATTCACATAATGAAAACCTATACTTTGTTTCGGTCGAGTTCCCCATTCAAATGCATGTAACAGTGAGAAACGCACTGTCTTGGCGAAAGAAAGCGTTTTTGTACAACTTCATAGAAATAGCTGTAACTTTTGATAGAAGACTCGGATACACATGTTTATGGCTTTATCTTATAGAACTCAAGGTTCCCGTGCTGGGAAAACAGGTTTTGCAGCTGTTTGAGCTAAGATTTCCAAGTTATTCACATAATGAAAACCTATACTTTGTTTCGGTCGAGATCCCCATTCAAATGCATGTAACAGTGAGAAACGCACTGTCTTGGCGAAAGAAAGCGTTTTTGTACAACTTCATAGAAATAGCTGTAACTTTTGATAGAAGACTCGGATACACATCTTTATGGCTTTATCTTATAGAACTCAAGGTTCCCGTGCTGGGGAAAACAGGTTTTGCAGCTGTTTGAGCTAAGATTTCCAAGTTATTCACATAATGAAAACCTATACTTTGTTTCGGTCGAGATCCCCATTCAAATGCATGTAACAGTGAGAAACGCACTGTCTTGGCGAAAGAAAGCGTTTTTGTACAACTTCATAGAAATAGCTGTAACTTTTGATAGAAGACTCGGATACACATGTTTATGGCTTTATCTTATAGAACTCAAGGTTCCCGTGCTGGGAAAACAGGTTTTGCAGCTGTTTGAGCTAAGATTTCCAAGTTATTCACATAATGAAAACCTATACTTTGTTTCGGTCGAGATCCCCATTCAAATGCATGTAACAGTGAGAAACGCACTGTCTTGGCGAAAGAAAGCGTTTTTGTACAACTTCATAGAAATAGCTGTAACTTTTGATAGAAGACTCGGATACACATGTTTATGGCTTTATCTTATAGAACTCAAGGTTCCCGTGCTGGGAAAACAGGTTTTGCAGCTGTTTGAGCTAAGATTTCCAAGTTATTCACATAATGAAAACCTATACTTTGTTTCGGTCGAGATCCCCATTCAAATGCATGTAACAGTGAGAAACGCACTGTCTTGGCGAAAGAAAGCGTTTTTGTACAACTTCATAGAAATAGCTGTAACTTTTGATAGAAGACTCGGATACACATGTTTATGGCTTTATCTTATAGAACTCAAGGTTCCCGTGCTGGGCAAACAGGTTTTGCAGCTGTTTGAGCTAAGATTTCCAAGTTATTCACATAATGAAAACCTATACTTTGTTTCGGTCGAGTTCCCCATTCAAATGCATGTAACAGTGAGAAACGCACTGTCTTGGCGAAAGAAAGCGTTTTTGTACAACTTCATAGAAATAGCTGTAACTTTTGATAGAAGACTCGGATACACATGTTTATGGCTTTATCTTATAGAACTCAAGGTTCCCGTGCTGGGAAAACAGGTTTTGCAGCTGTTTGAGCTAAGATTTCCAAGTTATTCACATAATGAAAACCTATACTTTGTTTCGGTCGAGTTCCCCATTCAAATGCATGTAACAGTGAGAAACGCACTGTCTTGGCGAAAGAAAGCGTTTTTGTACAACTTCATAGAAATAGCTGTAACTTTTGATAGAAGACTCGGATACACATCTTTATGGCTTTATCTTATAGAACTCAAGGTTCCCGTGCTGGGAAAACAGGTTTTGCAGCTGTTTGAGCTAAGATTTCCAAGTTATTCACATAATGAAAACCTATACTTTGTTTCGGTCGAGTTCCCCATTCAAATGCATGTAACAGTGAGAAACGCACTGTCTTGGCGAAAGAAAGCGTTTTTGTACAACTTCATAGAAATAGCTGTAACTTTTGATAGAAGACTCGGATACACATGTTTATGGCTTTATCTTATAGAACTCAAGGTTCCCGTGCTGGGAAAACAGGTTTTGCAGCTGTTTGAGCTAAGATTTCCAAGTTATTCACATAATGAAAACCTATACTTTGTTTCGGTCGAGTTCCCCATTCAAATGCATGTAACAGTGAGAAACGCACTGTCTTGGCGAAAGAAAGCGTTTTTGTACAACTTCATAGAAATAGCTGTAACTTTTGATAGAAGACTCGGATACACATGTTTATGGCTTTATCTTATAGAACTCAAGGTTCCCGTGCTGGGAAAACAGGTTTTGCAGCTGTTTGAGCTAAGATTTCCAAGTTATTCACATAATGAAAACCTATACTTTGTTTCGGTCGAGATCCCCATTCAAATGCATGTAACAGTGAGAAACGCACTGTCTTGGCGAAAGAAAGCGTTTTTGTACAACTTCATAGAAATAGCTGTAACTTTTGATAGAAGACTCGGATACACATCTTTATGGCTTTATCTTATAGAACTCAAGGTTCCCGTGCTGGGAAAACAGGTTTTGCAGCTGTTTGAGCTAAGATTTCCAAGTTATTCACATAATGAAAACCTATACTTTGTTTCGGTCGAGTTCCCCATTCAAATGCATGTAACAGTGAGAAACGCACTGTCTTGGCGAAAGAAAGCGTTTTTGTACAACTTCATAGAAATAGCTGTAACTTTTGATAGAAGACTCGGATACACATGTTTATGGCTTTATCTTATAGAACTCAAGGTTCCCGTGCTGGGAAAACAGGTTTTGCAGCTGTTTGAGCTAAGATTTCCAAGTTATTCACATAATGAAAACCTATACTTTGTTTCGGTCGAGTTCCCCATTCAAATGCATGTAACAGTGAGAAACGCACTGTCTTGGCGAAAGAAAGCGTTTTTGTACAACTTCATAGAAATAGCTGTAACTTTTGATAGAAGACTCGGATACACATCTTTATGGCTTTATCTTATAGAACTCAAGGTTCCCGTGCTGGGAAAACAGGTTTTGCAGCTGTTTGAGCTAAGATTTCCAAGTTATTCACATAATGAAAACCTATACTTTGTTTCGGTCGAGTTCCCCATTCAAATGCATGTAACAGTGAGAAACGCACTGTCTTGGCGAAAGAAAGTGTTTTTGTACAACTTCATAGAAATAGCTGTAACTTTTGATAGAAGACTCGGATACACATCTTTATGGCTTTATCTTATAGAACTCAAGGTTCCCGTGCTGGGAAAACAGGTTTTGCAGCTGTTTGAGCTAAGATTTCCAAGTTATTCACATAATGAAAACCTATACTTTGTTTCGGTCGAGTTCCCCATTCAAATGCATGTAACAGTGAGAAACGCACTGTCTTGGCGAAAGAAAGCGTTTTTGTACAACTTCATAGAAATAGCTGTAACTTTTGATAGAAGACTCGGATACACATGTTTATGGCTTTATCTTATAGAACTCAAGGTTCCCGTGCTGGGAAAACAGGTTTTGCAGCTGTTTGAGCTAAGATTTCCAAGTTATTCACATAATGAAAACCTATACTTTGTTTCGGTCGAGTTCCCCATTCAAATGCATGTAACAGTGAGAAACGCACTGTCTTGGCGAAAGAAAGCGTTTTTGTACAACTTCATAGAAATAGCTGTAACTTTTGATAGAAGACTCGGATACACATGTTTATGGCTTTATCTTATAGAACTCAAGGTTCCCGTGCTGGGAAAACAGGTTTTGCAGCTGTTTGAGCTAAGATTTCCAAGTTATTCACATAATGAAAACCTATACTTTGTTTCGGTCGAGTTCCCCATTCAAATGCATGTAACAGTGAGAAACGCACTGTCTTGGCGAAAGAAAGCGTTTTTGTACAACTTCATAGAAATAGCTGTAACTTTTGATAGAAGACTCGGATACACATGTTTATGGCTTTATCTTATAGAACTCAAGGTTCCCGTGCTGGGAAAACAGGTTTTGCAGCTGTTTGAGCTAAGATTTCCAAGTTATTCACATAATGAAAACCTATACTTTGTTTCGGTCGAGTTCCCCATTCAAATGCATGTAACAGTGAGAAACGCACTGTCTTGGCGAAAGAAAGCGTTTTTGTACAACTTCATAGAAATAGCTGTAACTTTTGATAGAAGACTCGGATACACATCTTTATGGCTTTATCTTATAGAACTCAAGGTTCCCGTGCTGGGAAAACAGGTTTTGCAGCTGTTTGAGCTAAGATTTCCAAGTTATTCACATAATGAAAACCTATACTTTGTTTCGGTCGAGTTCCCCATTCAAATGCATGTAACAGTGAGAAACGCACTGTCTTGGCGAAAGAAAGCGTTTTTGTACAACTTCATAGAAATAGCTGTAACTTTTGATAGAAGACTCGGATACACATGTTTATGGCTTTATCTTATAGAACTCAAGGTTCCCGTGCTGGGAAAACAGGTTTTGCAGCTGTTTGAGCTAAGATTTCCAAGTTATTCACATAATGAAAACCTATACTTTGTTTCGGTCGAGATCCCCATTCAAATGCATGTAACAGTGAGAAACGCACTGTCTTGGCGAAAGAAAGCGTTTTTGTACAACTTCATATGAATAGCTGTAACTTTTGATAGAAGACTCGGATACACATGTTTATGGCTTTATCTTATAGAACTCAAGGTTCCCGTGCTGGGCAAACAGGTTTTGCAGCTGTTTGAGCTAAGATTTCCAAGTTATTCACATAATGAAAACCTATACTTTGTTTCGGTCGAGATCCCCATTCAAATGCATGTAACAGTGAGAAACGCACTGTCTTGGCGAAAGAAAGCGTTTTTGTACAACTTCATAGAAATAGCTGTAACTTTTGATAGAAGACTCGGATACACATGTTTATGGCTTTATCTTATAGAACTCAAGGTTCCCGTGCTGGGAAAACAGGTTTTGCAGCTGTTTGAGCTAAGATTTCCAAGTTATTCACATAATGAAAACCTATACTTTGTTTCGGTCGAGATCCCCATTCAAATGCATGTAACAGTGAGAAACGCACTGTCTTGGCGAAAGAAAGCGTTTTTGTACAACTTCATAGAAATAGCTGTAACTTTTGATAGAAGACTCGGATACACATGTTTATGGCTTTATCTTATAGAACTCAAGGTTCCCGTGCAGGGAAAACAGGTTTTGCAGCTGTTTGAGCTAAGATTTCCAAGTTATTCACATAATGAAAACCTATACTTTGTTTCGGTCGAGTTCCCCATTCAAATGCATGTAACAGTGAGAAACGCACTGTCTTGGCGAAAGAAAGCGTTTTTGTACAACTTCATAGAAATAGCTGTAACTTTTGATAGAAGACTCGGATACACATGTTTATGGCTTTATCTTATAGAACTCAAGGTTCCCGTGCTGGGAAAACAGGTTTTGCAGCTGTTTGAGCTAAGATTTCCAAGTTATTCACATAATGAAAACCTATACTTTGTTTCGGTCGAGTTCCCCATTCAAATGCATGTAACAGTGAGAAACGCACTGTCTTGGCGAAAGAAAGCGTTTTTGTACAACTTCATAGAAATAGCTGTAACTTTTGATAGAAGACTCGGATACACATGTTTATGGCTTTATCTTATAGAACTCAAGGTTCCCGTGCTGGGAAAACAGGTTTTGCAGCTGTTTGAGCTAAGATTTCCAAGTTATTCACATAATGAAAACCTATACTTTGTTTCGGTCGAGTTCCCCATTCAAATGCATGTAACAGTGAGAAACGCACTGTCTTGGCGAAAGAAAGCGTTTTTGTACAACTTCATAGAAATAGCTGTAACTTTTGATAGAAGACTCGGATACACATGTTTATGGCTTTATCTTATAGAACTCAAGGTTCCCGTGCTGGGAAAACAGGTTTTGCAGCTGTTTGAGCTAAGATTTCCAAGTTATTCACATAATGAAAACCTATACTTTGTTTCGGTCGAGTTCCCCATTCAAATGCATGTAACAGTGAGAAACGCACTGTCTTGGCGAAAGAAAGCGTTTTTGTACAACTTCATAGAAATAGCTGTAACTTTTGATAGAAGACTCGGATACACATGTTTATGGCTTTATCTTATAGAACTCAAGGTTCCCGTGCTGGGAAAACAGGTTTTGCAGCTGTTTGAGCTAAGATTTCCAAGTTATTCACATAATGAAAACCTATACTTTGTTTCGGTCGAGTTCCCCATTCAAATGCATGTAACAGTGAGAAACGCACTGTCTTGGCGAAAGAAAGCGTTTTTGTACAACTTCATAGAAATAGCTGTAACTTTTGATAGAAGACTCGGATACACATGTTTATGGCTTTATCTTATAGAACTCAAGGTTCCCGTGCTGGGAAAACAGGTTTTGCAGCTGTTTGAGCTAAGATTTCCAAGTTATTCACATAATGAAAACCTATACTTTGTTTCGGTCGAGATCCCCATTCAAATGCATGTAACAGTGAGAAACGCACTGTCTTGGCGAAAGAAAGCGTTTTTGTACAACTTCATAGAAATAGCTGTAACTTTTGATAGAAGACTCGGATACACATGTTTATGGCTTTATCTTATAGAACTCAAGGTCTCCGTGCTGGGAAAACAGGTTTTGCAGCTGTTTGAGCTAAGATTTCCAAGTTATTCACATAATGAAAACCTATACTTTGTTTCGGTCGAGATCCCCATTCAAATGCATGTAACAGTGAGAAACGCACTGTCTTGGCGAAAGAAAGCGTTTTTGTACAACTTCATAGAAATAGCTGTAACTTTTGATAGAAGACTCGGATACACATGTTTATGGCTTTATCTTATAGAACTCAAGGTTCCCGTGCTGGGAAAACAGGTTTTGCAGCTGTTTGAGCTAAGATTTCCAAGTTATTCACATAATGAAAACCTATACTTTGTTTCGGTCGAGTTCCCCATTCAAATGCATGTAACAGTGAGAAACGCACTGTCTTGGCGAAAGAAAGCGTTTTTGTACAACTTCATAGAAATAGCTGTAACTTTTGATAGAAGACTCGGATACACATGTTTATGGCTTTATCTTATAGAACTCAAGGTTCCCGTGCTGGGAAAACAGGTTTTGCAGCTGTTTGAGCTAAGATTTCCAAGTTATTCACATAATGAAAACCTATACTTTGTTTCGGTCGAGTTCCCCATTCAAATGCATGTAACAGTGAGAAACGCACTGTCTTGGCGAAAGAAAGCGTTTTTGTACAACTTCATAGAAATAGCTGTAACTTTTGATAGAAGACTCGGATACACATGTTTATGGCTTTATCTTATAGAACTCAAGGTTCCCGTGCTGGGAAAACAGGTTTTGCAGCTGTTTGAGCTAAGATTTCCAAGTTATTCACATAATGAAAACCTATACTTTGTTTCGGTCGAGTTCCCCATTCAAATGCATGTAACAGTGAGAAACGCACTGTCTTGGCGAAAGAAAGCGTTTTTGTACAACTTCATAGAAATAGCTGTAACTTTTGATAGAAGACTCGGATACACATGTTTATGGCTTTATCTTATAGAACTCAAGGTTCCCGTGCTGGGAAAACAGGTTTTGCAGCTGTTTGAGCTAAGATTTCCAAGTTATTCACATAATGAAAACCTATACTTTGTTTCGGTCGAGATCCCCATTCAAATGCATGTAACAGTGAGAAACGCACTGTCTTGGCGAAAGAAAGCGTTTTTGTACAACTTCATAGAAATAGCTGTAACTTTTGATAGAAGACTCGGATACACATGTTTATGGCTTTATCTTATAGAACTCAAGGTTCCCGTGCTGGGAAAACAGGTTTTGCAGCTGTTTGAGCTAAGATTTCCAAGTTATTCACATAATGAAAACCTATACTTTGTTTCGGTCGAGATCCCCATTCAAATGCATGTAACAGTGAGAAACGCACTGTCTTGGCGAAAGAAAGCGTTTTTGTACAACTTCATAGAAATAGCTGTAACTTTTGATAGAAGACTCGGATACACATGTTTATGGCTTTATCTTATAGAACTCAAGGTTCCCGTGCTGGGAAAACAGGTTTTGCAGCTGTTTGAGCTAAGATTTCCAAGTTATTCACATAATGAAAACCTATACTTTGTTTCGGTCGAGATCCCCATTCAAATGCATGTAACAGTGAGAAACGCACTGTCTTGGCGAAAGAAAGCGTTTTTGTACAACTTCATAGAAATAGCTGTAACTTTTGATAGAAGACTCGGATACACATGTTTATGGCTTTATCTTATAGAACTCAAGGTCTCCGTGCTGGGAAAACAGGTTTTGCAGCTGTTTGAGCTAAGATTTCCAAGTTATTCACATAATGAAAACCTATACTTTGTTTCGGTCGAGATCCCCATTCAAATGCATGTAACAGTGAGAAACGCACTGTCTTGGCGAAAGAAAGCGTTTTTGTACAACTTCATAGAAATAGCTGTAACTTTTGATAGAAGACTCGGATACACATGTTTATGGCTTTATCTTATAGAACTCAAGGTTCCCGTGCTGGGAAAACAGGTTTTGCAGCTGTTTGAGCTAAGATTTCCAAGTTATTCACATAATGAAAACCTATACTTTGTTTCGGTCGAGTTCCCCATTCAAATGCATGTAACAGTGAGAAACGCACTGTCTTGGCGAAAGAAAGCGTTTTTGTACAACTTCATAGAAATAGCTGTAACTTTTGATAGAAGACTCGGATACACATGTTTATGGCTTTATCTTATAGAACTCAAGGTTCCCGTGCTGGGAAAACAGGTTTTGCAGCTGTTTGAGCTAAGATTTCCAAGTTATTCACATAATGAAAACCTATACTTTGTTTCGGTCGAGTTCCCCATTCAAATGCATGTAACAGTGAGAAACGCACTGTCTTGGCGAAAGAAAGCGTTTTTGTACAACTTCATAGAAATAGCTGTAACTTTTGATAGAAGACTCGGATACACATGTTTATGGCTTTATCTTATAGAACTCAAGGTTCCCGTGCTGGGAAAACAGGTTTTGCAGCTGTTTGAGCTAAGATTTCCAAGTTATTCACATAATGAAAACCTATACTTTGTTTCGGTCGAGTTCCCCATTCAAATGCATGTAACAGTGAGAAACGCACTGTCTTGGCGAAAGAAAGCGTTTTTGTACAACTTCATAGAAATAGCTGTAACTTTTGATAGAAGACTCGGATACACATCTTTATGGCTTTATCTTATAGAACTCAAGGTTCCCGTGCTGGGAAAACAGGTTTTGCAGCTGTTTGAGCTAAGATTTCCAAGTTATTCACATAATGAAAACCTATACTTTGTTTCGGTCGAGATCCCCATTCAAATGCATGTAACAGTGAGAAACGCACTGTCTTGGCGAAAGAAAGCGTTTTTGTACAACTTCATAGAAATAGCTGTAACTTTTGATAGAAGACTCGGATACACATGTTTATGGCTTTATCTTATAGAACTCAAGGTTCCCGTGCTGGGAAAACAGGTTTTGCAGCTGTTTGAGCTAAGATTTCCAAGTTATTCACATAATGAAAACCTATACTTTGTTTCGGTCGAGATCCCCATTCAAATGCATGTAACAGTGAGAAACGCACTGTCTTGGCGAAAGAAAGCGTTTTTGTACAACTTCATAGAAATAGCTGTAACTTTTGATAGAAGACTCGGATACACATGTTTATGGCTTTATCTTATAGAACTCAAGGTTCCCGTGCTGGGAAAACAGGTTTTGCAGCTGTTTGAGCTAAGATTTCCAAGTTATTCACATAATGAAAACCTATACTTTGTTTCGGTCGAGATCCCCATTCAAATGCATGTAACAGTGAGAAACGCACTGTCTTGGCGAAAGAAAGCGTTTTTGTACAACTTCATAGAAATAGCTGTAACTTTTGATAGAAGACTCGGATACACATGTTTATGGCTTTATCTTATAGAACTCAAGGTCTCCGTGCTGGGAAAACAGGTTTTGCAGCTGTTTGAGCTAAGATTTCCAAGTTATTCACATAATGAAAACCTATACTTTGTTTCGGTCGAGATCCCCATTCAAATGCATGTAACAGTGAGAAACGCACTGTCTTGGCGAAAGAAAGCGTTTTTGTACAACTTCATAGAAATAGCTGTAACTTTTGATAGAAGACTCGGATACACATGTTTATGGCTTTATCTTATAGAACTCAAGGTTCCCGTGCTGGGAAAACAGGTTTTGCAGCTGTTTGAGCTAAGATTTCCAAGTTATTCACATAATGAAAACCTATACTTTGTTTCGGTCGAGTTCCCCATTCAAATGCATGTAACAGTGAGAAACGCACTGTCTTGGCGAAAGAAAGCGTTTTTGTACAACTTCATAGAAATAGCTGTAACTTTTGATAGAAGACTCGGATACACATGTTTATGGCTTTATCTTATAGAACTCAAGGTTCCCGTGCTGGGAAAACAGGTTTTGCAGCTGTTTGAGCTAAGATTTCCAAGTTATTCACATAATGAAAACCTATACTTTGTTTCGGTCGAGTTCCCCATTCAAATGCATGTAACAGTGAGAAACGCACTGTCTTGGCGAAAGAAAGCGTTTTTGTACAACTTCATAGAAATAGCTGTAACTTTTGATAGAAGACTCGGATACACATGTTTATGGCTTTATCTTATAGAACTCAAGGTTCCCGTGCTGGGAAAACAGGTTTTGCAGCTGTTTGAGCTAAGATTTCCAAGTTATTCACATAATGAAAACCTATACTTTGTTTCGGTCGAGTTCCCCATTCAAATGCATGTAACAGTGAGAAACGCACTGTCTTGGCGAAAGAAAGCGTTTTTGTACAACTTCATAGAAATAGCTGTAACTTTTGATAGAAGACTCGGATACACATGTTTATGGCTTTATCTTATAGAACTCAAGGTTCCCGTGCTGGGAAAACAGGTTTTGCAGCTGTTTGAGCTAAGATTTCCAAGTTATTCACATAATGAAAACCTATACTTTGTTTCGGTCGAGTTCCCCATTCAAATGCATGTAACAGTGAGAAACGCACTGTCTTGGCGAAAGAAAGCGTTTTTGTACAACTTCATAGAAATAGCTGTAACTTTTGATAGAAGACTCGGATACACATGTTTATGGCTTTATCTTATAGAACTCAAGGTTCCCGTGCTGGGAAAACAGGTTTTGCAGCTGTTTGAGCTAAGATTTCCAAGTTATTCACATAATGAAAACCTATACTTTGTTTCGGTCGAGTTCCCCATTCAAATGCATGTAACAGTGAGAAACGCACTGTCTTGGCGAAAGAAAGCGTTTTTGTACAACTTCATAGAAATAGCTGTAACTTTTGATAGAAGACTCGGATACACATGTTTATGGCTTTATCTTATAGAACTCAAGGTTCCCGTGCTGGGAAAACAGGTTTTGCAGCTGTTTGAGCTAAGATTTCCAAGTTATTCACATAATGAAAACCTATACTTTGTTTCGGTCGAGTTCCCCATTCAAATGCATGTAACAGTGAGAAACGCACTGTCTTGGCGAAAGAAAGCGTTTTTGTACAACTTCATAGAAATAGCTGTAACTTTTGATAGAAGACTCGGATACACATGTTTATGGCTTTATCTTATAGAACTCAAGGTTCCCGTGCTGGGAAAACAGGTTTTGCAGCTGTTTGAGCTAAGATTTCCAAGTTATTCACATAATGAAAACCTATACTTTGTTTCGGTCGAGTTCCCCATTCAAATGCATGTAACAGTGAGAAACGCACTGTCTTGGCGAAAGAAAGCGTTTTTGTACAACTTCATAGAAATAGCTGTAACTTTTGATAGAAGACTCGGATACACATGTTTATGGCTTTATCTTATAGAACTCAAGGTTCCCGTGCTGGGAAAACAGGTTTTGCAGCTGTTTGAGCTAAGATTTCCAAGTTATTCACATAATGAAAACCTATACTTTGTTTCGGTCGAGTTCCCCATTCAAATGCATGTAACAGTGAGAAACGCACTGTCTTGGCGAAAGAAAGCGTTTTTGTACAACTTCATAGAAATAGCTGTAACTTTTGATAGAAGACTCGGATACACATGTTTATGGCTTTATCTTATAGAACTCAAGGTTCCCGTGCTGGGAAAACAGGTTTTGCAGCTGTTTGAGCTAAGATTTCCAAGTTATTCACATAATGAAAACCTATACTTTGTTTCGGTCGAGATCCCCATTCAAATGCATGTAACAGTGAGAAACGCACTGTCTTGGCGAAAGAAAGCGTTTTTGTACAACTTCATAGAAATAGCTGTAACTTTTGATAGAAGACTCGGATACACATGTTTATGGCTTTATCTTATAGAACTCAAGGTTCCCGTGCTGGGCAAACAGGTTTTGCAGCTGTTTGAGCTAAGATTTCCAAGTTATTCACATAATGAAAACCTATACTTTGTTTCGGTCGAGTTCCCCATTCAAATGCATGTAACAGTGAGAAACGCACTGTCTTGGCGAAAGAAAGCGTTTTTGTACAACTTCATAGAAATAGCTGTAACTTTTGATAGAAGACTCGGATACACATGTTTATGGCTTTATCTTATAGAACTCAAGGTCTCCGTGCTGGGAAAACAGGTTTTGCAGCTGTTTGAGCTAAGATTTCCAAGTTATTCACATAATGAAAACCTATACTTTGTTTCGGTCGAGTTCCCCATTCAAATGCATGTAACAGTGAGAAACGCACTGTCTTGGCGAAAGAAAGCGTTTTTGTACAACTTCATAGAAATAGCTGTAACTTTTGATAGAAGACTCGGATACACATGTTTATGGCTTTATCTTATAGAACTCAAGGTTCCCGTGCTGGGAAAACAGGTTTTGCAGCTGTTTGAGCTAAGATTTCCAAGTTATTCACATAATGAAAACCTATACTTTGTTTCGGTCGAGTTCCCCATTCAAATGCATGTAACAGTGAGAAACGCACTGTCTTGGCGAAAGAAAGCGTTTTTGTACAACTTCATAGAAATAGCTGTAACTTTTGATAGAAGACTCGGATACACATGTTTATGGCTTTATCTTATAGAACTCAAGGTTCCCGTGCTGGGAAAACAGGTTTTGCAGCTGTTTGAGCTAAGATTTCCAAGTTATTCACATAATGAAAACCTATACTTTGTTTCGGTCGAGTTCCCCATTCAAATGCATGTAACAGTGAGAAACGCACTGTCTTGGCGAAAGAAAGCGTTTTTGTACAACTTCATAGAAATAGCTGTAACTTTTGATAGAAGACTCGGATACACATGTTTATGGCTTTATCTTATAGAACTCAAGGTTCCCGTGCTGGGAAAACAGGTTTTGCAGCTGTTTGAGCTAAGATTTCCAAGTTATTCACATAATGAAAACCTATACTTTGTTTCGGTCGAGTTCCCCATTCAAATGCATGTAACAGTGAGAAACGCACTGTCTTGGCGAAAGAAAGCGTTTTTGTACAACTTCATAGAAATAGCTGTAACTTTTGATAGAAGACTCGGATACACATGTTTATGGCTTTATCTTATAGAACTCAAGGTTCCCGTGCTGGGAAAACAGGTTTTGCAGCTGTTTGAGCTAAGATTTCCAAGTTATTCACATAATGAAAACCTATACTTTGTTTCGGTCGAGTTCCCCATTCAAATGCATGTAACAGTGAGAAACGCACTGTCTTGGCGAAAGAAAGCGTTTTTGTACAACTTCATAGAAATAGCTGTAACTTTTGATAGAAGACTCGGATACACATGTTTATGGCTTTATCTTATAGAACTCAAGGTTCCCGTGCTGGGAAAACAGGTTTTGCAGCTGTTTGAGCTAAGATTTCCAAGTTATTCACATAATGAAAACCTATACTTTGTTTCGGTCGAGTTCCCCATTCAAATGCATGTAACAGTGAGAAACGCACTGTCTTGGCGAAAGAAAGCGTTTTTGTACAACTTCATAGAAATAGCTGTAACTTTTGATAGAAGACTCGGATACACATGTTTATGGCTTTATCTTATAGAACTCAAGGTTCCCGTGCTGGGAAAACAGGTTTTGCAGCTGTTTGAGCTAAGATTTCCAAGTTATTCACATAATGAAAACCTATACTTTGTTTCGGTCGAGTTCCCCATTCAAATGCATGTAACAGTGAGAAACGCACTGTCTTGGCGAAAGAAAGCGTTTTTGTACAACTTCATAGAAATAGCTGTAACTTTTGATAGAAGACTCGGATACACATGTTTATGGCTTTATCTTATAGAACTCAAGGTTCCCGTGCTGGGAAAACAGGTTTTGCAGCTGTTTGAGCTAAGATTTCCAAGTTATTCACATAATGAAAACCTATACTTTGTTTCGGTCGAGATCCCCATTCAAATGCATGTAACAGTGAGAAACGCACTGTCTTGGCGAAAGAAAGCGTTTTTGTACAACTTCATAGAAATAGCTGTAACTTTTGATAGAAGACTCGGATACACATGTTTATGGCTTTATCTTATAGAACTCAAGGTTCCCGTGCTGGGAAAACAGGTTTTGCAGCTGTTTGAGCTAAGATTTCCAAGTTATTCACATAATGAAAACCTATACTTTGTTTCGGTCGAGTTCCCCATTCAAATGCATGTAACAGTGAGAAACGCACTGTCTTGGCGAAAGAAAGCGTTTTTGTACAACTTCATAGAAATAGCTGTAACTTTTGATAGAAGACTCGGATACACATGTTTATGGCTTTATCTTATAGAACTCAAGGTTCCCGTGCTGGGAAAACAGGTTTTGCAGCTGTTTGAGCTAAGATTTCCAAGTTATTCACATAATGAAAACCTATACTTTGTTTCGGTCGAGTTCCCCATTCAAATGCATGTAACAGTGAGAAACGCACTGTCTTGGCGAAAGAAAGCGTTTTTGTACAACTTCATAGAAATAGCTGTAACTTTTGATAGAAGACTCGGATACACATGTTTATGGCTTTATCTTATAGAACTCAAGGTTCCCGTGCAGGGAAAACAGGTTTTGCAGCTGTTTGAGCTAAGATTTCCAAGTTATTCACATAATGAAAACCTATACTTTGTTTCGGTCGAGTTCCCCATTCAAATGCATGTAACAGTGAGAAACGCACTGTCTTGGCGAAAGAAAGCGTTTTTGTACAACTTCATAGAAATAGCTGTAACTTTTGATAGAAGACTCGGATACACATGTTTATGGCTTTATCTTATAGAACTCAAGGTTCCCGTGCAGGGAAAACAGGTTTTGCAGCTGTTTGAGCTAAGATTTCCAAGTTATTCACATAATGAAAACCTATACTTTGTTTCGGTCGAGTTCCCCATTCAAATGCATGTAACAGTGAGAAACGCACTGTCTTGGCGAAAGAAAGCGTTTTTGTACAACTTCATAGAAATAGCTGTAACTTTTGATAGAAGACTCGGATACACATGTTTATGGCTTTATCTTATAGAACTCAAGGTTCCCGTGCTGGGAAAACAGGTTTTGCAGCTGTTTGAGCTAAGATTTCCAAGTTATTCACATAATGAAAACCTATACTTTGTTTCGGTCGAGTTCCCCATTCAAATGCATGTAACAGTGAGAAACGCACTGTCTTGGCGAAAGAAAGCGTTTTTGTACAACTTCATAGAAATAGCTGTAACTTTTGATAGAAGACTCGGATACACATGTTTATGGCTTTATCTTATAGAACTCAAGGTTCCCGTGCTGGGAAAACAGGTTTTGCAGCTGTTTGAGCTAAGATTTCCAAGTTATTCACATAATGAAAACCTATACTTTGTTTCGGTCGAGTTCCCCATTCAAATGCATGTAACAGTGAGAAACGCACTGTCTTGGCGAAAGAAAGCGTTTTTGTACAACTTCATAGAAATAGCTGTAACTTTTGATAGAAGACTCGGATACACATGTTTATGGCTTTATCTTATAGAACTCAAGGTTCCCGTGCTGGGAAAACAGGTTTTGCAGCTGTTTGAGCTAAGATTTCCAAGTTATTCACATAATGAAAACCTATACTTTGTTTCGGTCGAGTTCCCCATTCAAATGCATGTAACAGTGAGAAACGCACTGTCTTGGCGAAAGAAAGCGTTTTTGTACAACTTCATAGAAATAGCTGTAACTTTTGATAGAAGACTCGGATACACATGTTTATGGCTTTATCTTATAGAACTCAAGGTTCCCGTGCTGGGAAAACAGGTTTTGCAGCTGTTTGAGCTAAGATTTCCAAGTTATTCACATAATGAAAACCTATACTTTGTTTCGGTCGAGTTCCCCATTCAAATGCATGTAACAGTGAGAAACGCACTGTCTTGGCGAAAGAAAGCGTTTTTGTACAACTTCATAGAAATAGCTGTAACTTTTGATAGAAGACTCGGATACACATCTTTATGGCTTTATCTTATAGAACTCAAGGTTCCCGTGCTGGGCAAACAGGTTTTGCAGCTGTTTGAGCTAAGATTTCCAAGTTATTCACATAATGAAAACCTATACTTTGTTTCGGTCGAGTTCCCCATTCAATTGCATGTAACAGTGAGAAACGCACTGTCTTGGCGAAAGAAAGCGTTTTTGTACAACTTCATAGAAATAGCTGTAACTTTTGATAGAAGACTCAGACAAACATGTTTATGGCCTTATATTATAGAACTCAAGGTCTCCGTGCTGGGAAAACAGGTTTTGCAGCTGTTTGAGCTAAGATTTCCAAGTTATTCACATAATGAAAACCTATACTTTGTTTCGGTCGAGTTCCCCATTCAAATGCATGTAACAGTGAGAAACGCACTGTCTTGGCGAAAGAAAGCGTTTTTGTACAACTTCATAGAAATAGCTGTAACTTTTGATAGAAGACTCGGATACACATGTTTATGGCTTTATCTTATAGAACTCAAGGTTCCCGTGCTGGGAAAACAGGTTTTGCAGCTGTTTGAGCTAAGATTTCCAAGTTATTCACATAATGAAAACCTATACTTTGTTTCGGTCGAGATCCCCATTCAAATGCATGTAACAGTGAGAAACGCACTGTCTTGGCAAAAGAAAGCGTTTTTGTACAACTTCATAGAAATAGCTGTAACTTTTGATAGAAGACTCGGATACACATGTTTATGGCTTTATCTTATAGAACTCAAGGTCTCCGTGCTGGGAAAACAGGTTTTGCAGCTGTTTGAGCTAAGATTTCCAAGTTATTCACATAATGAAAACCTATACTTTGTTTCGGTCGAGATCCCCATTCAAATGCATGTAACAGTGAGAAACGCACTGTCTTGGCAAAAGAAAGCGTTTTTGTACAACTTCATAGAAATAGCTGTAACTTTTGATAGAAGACTCGGATACACATGTTTATGGCTTTATCTTATAGAACTCAAGGTCTCCGTGCTGGGAAAACAGGTTTTGCAGCTGTTTGAGCTAAGATTTCCAAGTTATTCACATAATGAAAACCTATACTTTGTTTCGGTCGAGATCCCCATTCAAATGCATGTAACAGTGAGAAACGCACTGTCTTGGCGAAAGAAAGCGTTTTTGTACAACTTCATAGAAATAGCTGTAACTTTTGATAGAAGACTCGGATACACATGTTTATGGCTTTATCTTATAGAACTCAAGGTTCCCGTGCTGGGAAAACAGGTTTTGCAGCTGTTTGAGCTAAGATTTCCAAGTTATTCACATAATGAAAACCTATACTTTGTTTCGGTCGAGTTCCCCATTCAAATGCATGTAACAGTGAGAAACGCACTGTCTTGGCGAAAGAAAGCGTTTTTGTACAACTTCATAGAAATAGCTGTAACTTTTGATAGAAGACTCGGATACACATGTTTATGGCTTTATCTTATAGAACTCAAGGTTCCCGTGCTGGGAAAACAGGTTTTGCAGCTGTTTGAGCTAAGATTTCCAAGTTATTCACATAATGAAAACCTATACTTTGTTTCGGTCGAGTTCCCCATTCAAATGCATGTAACAGTGAGAAACGCACTGTCTTGGCGAAAGAAAGCGTTTTTGTACAACTTCATAGAAATAGCTGTAACTTTTGATAGAAGACTCGGATACACATGTTTATGGCTTTATCTTATAGAACTCAAGGTTCCCGTGCTGGGAAAACAGGTTTTGCAGCTGTTTGAGCTAAGATTTCCAAGTTATTCACATAATGAAAACCTATACTTTGTTTCGGTCGAGTTCCCCATTCAAATGCATGTAACAGTGAGAAACGCACTGTCTTGGCGAAAGAAAGCGTTTTTGTACAACTTCATAGAAATAGCTGTAACTTTTGATAGAAGACTCGAATACACATCTTTATGGCTTTATCTTATAGAACTCAAGGTTCCCGTGCTGGGCAAACAGGTTTTGCAGCTGTTTGAGCTAAGATTTCCAAGTTATTCACATAATGAAAACCTATACTTTGTTTCGGTCGAGTTCCCCATTCAATTGCATGTAACAGTGAGAAACGCACTGTCTTGGCGAAAGAAAGCGTTTTTGTACAACTTCATAGAAATAGCTGTAACTTTTGATAGAAGACTCAGACAAACATGTTTATGGCCTTATATTATAGAACTCAAGGTCTCCGTGCTGGGAAAACAGGTTTTGCAGCTGTTTGAGCTAAGATTTCCAAGTTATTCACATAATGAAAACCTATACTTTGTTTCGGTCGAGTTCCCCATTCAAATGCATGTAACAGTGAGAAACGCACTGTCTTGGCGAAAGAAAGCGTTTTGTACAACTTCATAGAAATAGCTGTAACTTTTGATAGAAGACTCGGATACACATGTTTATGGCTTTATCTTATAGAACTCAAGGTTCCCGTGCTGGGAAAACAGGTTTTGCAGCTGTTTGAGCTAAGATTTCCAAGTTATTCACATAATGAAAACCTATACTTTGTTTCGGTCGAGTTCCCCATTCAAATGCATGTAACAGTGAGAAACGCACTGTCTTGGCGAAAGAAAGCGTTTTTGTACAACTTCATAGAAATAGCTGTAACTTTTGATAGAAGACTCGGATACACATGTTTATGGCTTTATCTTATAGAACTCAAGGTTCCCGTGCTGGGAAAACAGGTTTTGCAGCTGTTTGAGCTAAGATTTCCAAGTTATTCACATAATGAAAACCTATACTTTGTTTCGGTCGAGTTCCCCATTCAAATGCATGTAACAGTGAGAAACGCACTGTCTTGGCGAAAGAAAGCGTTTTTGTACAACTTCATAGAAATAGCTGTAACTTTTGATAGAAGACTCGGATACACATGTTTATGGCTTTATCTTATAGAACTCAAGGTTCCCGTGCTGGGAAAACAGGTTTTGCAGCTGTTTGAGCTAAGATTTCCAAGTTATTCACATAATGAAAACCTATACTTTGTTTCGGTCGAGTTCCCCATTCAAATGCATGTAACAGTGAGAAACGCACTGTCTTGGCGAAAGAAAGCGTTTTTGTACAACTTCATAGAAATAGCTGTAACTTTTGATAGAAGACTCGGATACACATCTTTATGGCTTTATCTTATAGAACTCAAGGTTCCCGTGCTGGGCAAACAGGTTTTGCAGCTGTTTGAGCTAAGATTTCCAAGTTATTCACATAATGAAAACCTATACTTTGTTTCGGTCGAGTTCCCCATTCAATTGCATGTAACAGTGAGAAACGCACTGTCTTGGCGAAAGAAAGCGTTTTTGTACAACTTCATAGAAATAGCTGTAACTTTTGATAGAAGACTCAGACAAACATGTTTATGGCCTTATATTATAGAACTCAAGGTCTCCGTGCTGGGAAAACAGGTTTTGCAGCTGTTTGAGCTAAGATTTCCAAGTTATTCACATAATGAAAACCTATACTTTGTTTCGGTCGAGTTCCCCATTCAAATGCATGTAACAGTGAGAAACGCACTGTCTTGGCGAAAGAAAGCGTTTTGTACAACTTCATAGAAATAGCTGTAACTTTTGATAGAAGACTCAGACAAACATGTTTATGGCTTTATCTTATAGAACTCAAGGTTCCCGTGCTGGGAAAACAGGTTTTGCAGCTGTTTGAGCTAAGATTTCCAAGTTATTCACATAATGAAAACCTATACTTTGTTTCGGTCGAGTTCCCCATTCAAATGCATGTAACAGTGAGAAACGCACTGTCTTGGCGAAAGAAAGCGTTTTTGTACAACTTCATAGAAATAGCTGTAACTTTTGATAGAAGACTCGGATACACATGTTTATGGCTTTATCTTATAGAACTCAAGGTTCCCGTGCTGGGAAAACAGGTTTTGCAGCTGTTTGAGCTAAGATTTCCAAGTTATTCACATAATGAAAACCTATACTTTGTTTCGGTCGAGATCCCCATTCAAATGCATGTAACAGTGAGAAACGCACTGTCTTGGCGAAAGAAAGCGTTTTTGTACAACTTCATAGAAATAGCTGTAACTTTTGATAGAAGACTCGGATACACATGTTTATGGCTTTATCTTATAGAACTCAAGGTCTCCGTGCTGGGAAAACAGGTTTTGCAGCTGTTTGAGCTAAGATTTCCAAGTTATTCACATAATGAAAACCTATACTTTGTTTCGGTCGAGATCCCCATTCAAATGCATGTAACAGTGAGAAACGCACTGTCTTGGCGAAAGAAAGCGTTTTTGTACAACTTCATAGAAATAGCTGTAACTTTTGATAGAAGACTCGGATACACATGTTTATGGCTTTATCTTATAGAACTCAAGGTTCCCGTGCTGGGAAAACAGGTTTTGCAGCTGTTTGAGCTAAGATTTCCAAGTTATTCACATAATGAAAACCTATACTTTGTTTCGGTCGAGTTCCCCATTCAAATGCATGTAACAGTGAGAAACGCACTGTCTTGGCGAAAGAAAGCGTTTTGTACAACTTCATAGAAATAGCTGTAACTTTTGATAGAAGACTCGGATACACATGTTTATGGCTTTATCTTATAGAACTCAAGGTTCCCGTGCTGGGAAAACAGGTTTTGCAGCTGTTTGAGCTAAGATTTCCAAGTTATTCACATAATGAAAACCTATACTTTGTTTCGGTCGAGTTCCCCATTCAAATGCATGTAACAGTGAGAAACGCACTGTCTTGGCGAAAGAAAGCGTTTTTGTACAACTTCATAGAAATAGCTGTAACTTTTGATAGAAGACTCGGATACACATGTTTATGGCTTTATCTTATAGAACTCAAGGTTCCCGTGCTGGGAAAACAGGTTTTGCAGCTGTTTGAGCTAAGATTTCCAAGTTATTCACATAATGAAAACCTATACTTTGTTTCGGTCGAGTTCCCCATTCAAATGCATGTAACAGTGAGAAACGCACTGTCTTGGCGAAAGAAAGCGTTTTGTACAACTTCATAGAAATAGCTGTAACTTTTGATAGAAGACTCGGATACACATGTTTATGGCTTTATCTTATAGAACTCAAGGTTCCCGTGCTGGGAAAACAGGTTTTGCAGCTGTTTGAGCTAAGATTTCCAAGTTATTCACATAATGAAAACCTATACTTTGTTTCGGTCGAGTTCCCCATTCAAATGCATGTAACAGTGAGAAACGCACTGTCTTGGCGAAAGAAAGCGTTTTTGTACAACTTCATAGAAATAGCTGTAACTTTTGATAGAAGACTCGGATACACATGTTTATGGCTTTATCTTATAGAACTCAAGGTTCCCGTGCTGGGAAAACAGGTTTTGCAGCTGTTTGAGCTAAGATTTCCAAGTTATTCACATAATGAAAACCTATACTTTGTTTCGGTCGAGTTCCCCATTCAAATGCATGTAACAGTGAGAAACGCACTGTCTTGGCGAAAGAAAGCGTTTTTGTACAACTTCATAGAAATAGCTGTAACTTTTGATAGAAGACTCGGATACACATCTTTATGGCTTTATCTTATAGAACTCAAGGTTCCCGTGCTGGGCAAACAGGTTTTGCAGCTGTTTGAGCTAAGATTTCCAAGTTATTCACATAATGAAAACCTATACTTTGTTTCGGTCGAGTTCCCCATTCAATTGCATGTAACAGTGAGAAACGCACTGTCTTGGCGAAAGAAAGCGTTTTTGTACAACTTCATAGAAATAGCTGTAACTTTTGATAGAAGACTCAGACAAACATGTTTATGGCCTTATATTATAGAACTCAAGGTCTCCGTGCTGGGAAAACAGGTTTTGCAGCTGTTTGAGCTAAGATTTCCAAGTTATTCACATAATGAAAACCTATACTTTGTTTCGGTCGAGTTCCCCATTCAAATGCATGTAACAGTGAGAAACGCACTGTCTTGGCGAAAGAAAGCGTTTTTGTACAACTTCATAGAAATAGCTGTAACTTTTGATAGAAGACTCAGACAAACATGTTTATGGCCTTATATTATAGAACTCAAGGTCTCCGTGCTGGGAAAACAGGTTTTGCAGCTGTTTGAGCTAAGATTTCCAAGTTATTCACATAATGAAAACCTATACTTTGTTTCGGTCGAGTTCCCCATTCAAATGCATGTAACAGTGAGAAACGCACTGTCTTGGCGAAAGAAAGCGTTTTGTACAACTTCATAGAAATAGCTGTAACTTTTGATAGAAGACTCAGACAAACATGTTTATGGCTTTATCTTATAGAACTCAAGGTTCCCGTGCTGGGAAAACAGGTTTTGCAGCTGTTTGAGCTAAGATTTCCAAGTTATTCACATAATGAAAACCTATACTTTGTTTCGGTCGAGTTCCCCATTCAAATGCATGTAACAGTGAGAAACGCACTGTCTTGGCGAAAGAAAGCGTTTTTGTACAACTTCATAGAAATAGCTGTAACTTTTGATAGAAGACTCGGATACACATCTTTATGGCTTTATCTTATAGAACTCAAGGTTCCCGTGCTGGGAAAACAGGTTTTGCAGCTGTTTGAGCTAAGATTTCCAAGTTATTCACATAATGAAAACCTATACTTTGTTTCGGTCGAGATCCCCATTCAAATGCATGTAACAGTGAGAAACGCACTGTCTTGGCGAAAGAAAGCGTTTTTGTACAACTTCATAGAAATAGCTGTAACTTTTGATAGAAGACTCGGATACACATGTTTATGGCTTTATCTTATAGAACTCAAGGTCTCCGTGCTGGGAAAACAGGTTTTGCAGCTGTTTGAGCTAAGATTTCCAAGTTATTCACATAATGAAAACCTATACTTTGTTTCGGTCGAGATCCCCATTCAAATGCATGTAACAGTGAGAAACGCACTGTCTTGGCGAAAGAAAGCGTTTTTGTACAACTTCATAGAAATAGCTGTAACTTTTGATAGAAGACTCGGATACACATGTTTATGGCTTTATCTTATAGAACTCAAGGTTCCCGTGCTGGGAAAACAGGTTTTGCAGCTGTTTGAGCTAAGATTTCCAAGTTATTCACATAATGAAAACCTATACTTTGTTTCGGTCGAGTTCCCCATTCAAATGCATGTAACAGTGAGAAACGCACTGTCTTGGCGAAAGAAAGCGTTTTTGTACAACTTCATAGAAATAGCTGTAACTTTTGATAGAAGACTCGGATACACATGTTTATGGCTTTATCTTATAGAACTCAAGGTTCCCGTGCTGGGAAAACAGGTTTTGCAGCTGTTTGAGCTAAGATTTCCAAGTTATTCACATAATGAAAACCTATACTTTGTTTCGGTCGAGATCCCCATTCAAATGCATGTAACAGTGAGAAACGCACTGTCTTGGCGAAAGAAAGCGTTTTTGTACAACTTCATAGAAATAGCTGTAACTTTTGATAGAAGACTCGGATACACATGTTTATGGCTTTATCTTATAGAACTCAAGGTTCCCGTGCTGGGAAAACAGGTTTTGCAGCTGTTTGAGCTAAGATTTCCAAGTTATTCACATAATGAAAACCTATACTTTGTTTCGGTCGAGTTCCCCATTCAAATGCATGTAACAGTGAGAAACGCACTGTCTTGGCGAAAGAAAGCGTTTTTGTACAACTTCATAGAAATAGCTGTAACTTTTGATAGAAGACTCGGATACACATGTTTATGGCTTTATCTTATAGAACTCAAGGTTCCCGTGCTGGGAAAACAGGTTTTGCAGCTGTTTGAGCTAAGATTTCCAAGTTATTCACATAATGAAAACCTATACTTTGTTTCGGTCGAGTTCCCCATTCAAATGCATGTAACAGTGAGAAACGCACTGTCTTGGCGAAAGAAAGCGTTTTTGTACAACTTCATAGAAATAGCTGTAACTTTTGATAGAAGACTCGGATACACATGTTTATGGCTTTATCTTATAGAACTCAAGGTTCCCGTGCTGGGAAAACAGGTTTTGCAGCTGTTTGAGCTAAGATTTCCAAGTTATTCACATAATGAAAACCTATACTTTGTTTCGGTCGAGATCCCCATTCAAATGCATGTAACAGTGAGAAACGCACTGTCTTGGCGAAAGAAAGCGTTTTTGTACAACTTCATAGAAATAGCTGTAACTTTTGATAGAAGACTCGGATACACATGTTTATGGCTTTATCTTATAGAACTCAAGGTTCCCGTGCTGGGCAAACAGGTTTTGCAGCTGTTTGAGCTAAGATTTCCAAGTTATTCACATAATGAAAACCTATACTTTGTTTCGGTCGAGTTCCCCATTCAAATGCATGTAACAGTGAGAAACGCACTGTCTTGGCGAAAGAAAGCGTTTTTGTACAACTTCATAGAAATAGCTGTAACTTTTGATAGAAGACTCGGATACACATGTTTATGGCTTTATCTTATAGAACTCAAGGTTCCCGTGCTGGGAAAACAGGTTTTGCAGCTGTTTGAGCTAAGATTTCCAAGTTATTCACATAATGAAAACCTATACTTTGTTTCGGTCGAGTTCCCCATTCAAATGCATGTAACAGTGAGAAACGCACTGTCTTGGCGAAAGAAAGCGTTTTTGTACAACTTCATAGAAATAGCTGTAACTTTTGATAGAAGACTCAGACAAACATGTTTATGGCTTTATCTTATAGAACTCAAGGTTCCCGTGCTGGGAAAACAGGTTTTGCAGCTGTTTGAGCTAAGATTTCCAAGTTATTCACATAATGAAAACCTATACTTTGTTTCGGTCGAGTTCCCCATTCAAATGCATGTAACAGTGAGAAACGCACTGTCTTGGCGAAAGAAAGCGTTTTTGTACAACTTCATAGAAATAGCTGTAACTTTTGATAGAAGACTCGGATACACATGTTTATGGCTTTATCTTATAGAACTCAAGGTTCCCGTGCTGGGAAAACAGGTTTTGCAGCTGTTTGAGCTAAGATTTCCAAGTTATTCACATAATGAAAACCTATACTTTGTTTCGGTCGAGATCCCCATTCAAATGCATGTAACAGTGAGAAACGCACTGTCTTGGCGAAAGAAAGCGTTTTTGTACAACTTCATAGAAATAGCTGTAACTTTTGATAGAAGACTCGGATACACATGTTTATGGCTTTATCTTATAGAACTCAAGGTCTCCGTGCTGGGAAAACAGGTTTTGCAGCTGTTTGAGCTAAGATTTCCAAGTTATTCACATAATGAAAACCTATACTTTGTTTCGGTCGAGATCCCCATTCAAATGCATGTAACAGTGAGAAACGCACTGTCTTGGCGAAAGAAAGCGTTTTTGTACAACTTCATAGAAATAGCTGTAACTTTTGATAGAAGACTCGGATACACATGTTTATGGCTTTATCTTATAGAACTCAAGGTTCCCGTGCTGGGAAAACAGGTTTTGCAGCTGTTTGAGCTAAGATTTCCAAGTTATTCACATAATGAAAACCTATACTTTGTTTCGGTCGAGTTCCCCATTCAAATGCATGTAACAGTGAGAAACGCACTGTCTTGGCGAAAGAAAGCGTTTTTGTACAACTTCATAGAAATAGCTGTAACTTTTGATAGAAGACTCGGATACACATGTTTATGGCTTTATCTTATAGAACTCAAGGTTCCCGTGCTGGGAAAACAGGTTTTGCAGCTGTTTGAGCTAAGATTTCCAAGTTATTCACATAATGAAAACCTATACTTTGTTTCGGTCGAGATCCCCATTCAAATGCATGTAACAGTGAGAAACGCACTGTCTTGGCGAAAGAAAGCGTTTTTGTACAACTTCATAGAAATAGCTGTAACTTTTGATAGAAGACTCGGATACACATGTTTATGGCTTTATCTTATAGAACTCAAGGTTCCCGTGCTGGGAAAACAGGTTTTGCAGCTGTTTGAGCTAAGATTTCCAAGTTATTCACATAATGAAAACCTATACTTTGTTTCGGTCGAGTTCCCCATTCAAATGCATGTAACAGTGAGAAACGCACTGTCTTGGCGAAAGAAAGCGTTTTTGTACAACTTCATAGAAATAGCTGTAACTTTTGATAGAAGACTCGGATACACATGTTTATGGCTTTATCTTATAGAACTCAAGGTTCCCGTGCTGGGAAAACAGGTTTTGCAGCTGTTTGAGCTAAGATTTCCAAGTTATTCACATAATGAAAACCTATACTTTGTTTCGGTCGAGTTCCCCATTCAAATGCATGTAACAGTGAGAAACGCACTGTCTTGGCGAAAGAAAGCGTTTTTGTACAACTTCATAGAAATAGCTGTAACTTTTGATAGAAGACTCGGATACACATGTTTATGGCTTTATCTTATAGAACTCAAGGTTCCCGTGCTGGGAAAACAGGTTTTGCAGCTGTTTGAGCTAAGATTTCCAAGTTATTCACATAATGAAAACCTATACTTTGTTTCGGTCGAGTTCCCCATTCAAATGCATGTAACAGTGAGAAACGCACTGTCTTGGCGAAAGAAAGCGTTTTTGTACAACTTCATAGAAATAGCTGTAACTTTTGATAGAAGACTCGGATACACATGTTTATGGCTTTATCTTATAGAACTCAAGGTTCCCGTGCTGGGAAAACAGGTTTTGCAGCTGTTTGAGCTAAGATTTCCAAGTTATTCACATAATGAAAACCTATACTTTGTTTCGGTCGAGATCCCCATTCAAATGCATGTAACAGTGAGAAACGCACTGTCTTGGCGAAAGAAAGCGTTTTTGTACAACTTCATAGAAATAGCTGTAACTTTTGATAGAAGACTCGGATACACATGTTTATGGCTTTATCTTATAGAACTCAAGGTTCCCGTGCTGGGCAAACAGGTTTTGCAGCTGTTTGAGCTAAGATTTCCAAGTTATTCACATAATGAAAACCTATACTTTGTTTCGGTCGAGTTCCCCATTCAAATGCATGTAACAGTGAGAAACGCACTGTCTTGGCGAAAGAAAGCGTTTTTGTACAACTTCATAGAAATAGCTGTAACTTTTGATAGAAGACTCGGATACACATGTTTATGGCTTTATCTTATAGAACTCAAGGTTCCCGTGCTGGGAAAACAGGTTTTGCAGCTGTTTGAGCTAAGATTTCCAAGTTATTCACATAATGAAAACCTATACTTTGTTTCGGTCGAGTTCCCCATTCAAATGCATGTAACAGTGAGAAACGCACTGTCTTGGCGAAAGAAAGCGTTTTTGTACAACTTCATAGAAATAGCTGTAACTTTTGATAGAAGACTCAGACAAACATGTTTATGGCTTTATCTTATAGAACTCAAGGTTCCCGTGCTGGGAAAACAGGTTTTGCAGCTGTTTGAGCTAAGATTTCCAAGTTATTCACATAATGAAAACCTATACTTTGTTTCGGTCGAGTTCCCCATTCAAATGCATGTAACAGTGAGAAACGCACTGTCTTGGCGAAAGAAAGCGTTTTTGTACAACTTCATAGAAATAGCTGTAACTTTTGATAGAAGACTCGGATACACATGTTTATGGCTTTATCTTATAGAACTCAAGGTTCCCGTGCTGGGAAAACAGGTTTTGCAGCTGTTTGAGCTAAGATTTCCAAGTTATTCACATAATGAAAACCTATACTTTGTTTCGGTCGAGTTCCCCATTCAAATGCATGTAACAGTGAGAAACGCACTGTCTTGGCGAAAGAAAGCGTTTTTGTACAACTTCATAGAAATAGCTGTAACTTTTGATAGAAGACTCGGATACACATGTTTATGGCTTTATCTTATAGAACTCAAGGTTCCCGTGCTGGGAAAACAGGTTTTGCAGCTGTTTGAGCTAAGATTTCCAAGTTATTCACATAATGAAAACCTATACTTTGTTTCGGTCGAGTTCCCCATTCAAATGCATGTAACAGTGAGAAACGCACTGTCTTGGCGAAAGAAAGCGTTTTTGTACAACTTCATAGAAATAGCTGTAACTTTTGATAGAAGACTCAGACAAACATGTTTATGGCTTTATCTTATAGAACTCAAGGTTCCCGTGCTGGGAAAACAGGTTTTGCAGCTGTTTGAGCTAAGATTTCCAAGTTATTCACATAATGAAAACCTATACTTTGTTTCGGTCGAGTTCCCCATTCAAATGCATGTAACAGTGAGAAACGCACTGTCTTGGCGAAAGAAAGCGTTTTTGTACAACTTCATAGAAATAGCTGTAACTTTTGATAGAAGACTCAGACAAACATGTTTATGGCTTTATCTTATAGAACTCAAGGTTCCCGTGCTGGGAAAACAGGTTTTGCAGCTGTTTGAGCTAAGATTTCCAAGTTATTCACATAATGAAAACCTATACTTTGTTTCGGTCGAGTTCCCCATTCAAATGCATGTAACAGTGAGAAACGCACTGTCTTGGCGAAAGAAAGCGTTTTTGTACAACTTCATAGAAATAGCTGTAACTTTTGATAGAAGACTCGGATACACATGTTTATGGCTTTATCTTATAGAACTCAAGGTTCCCGTGCTGGGAAAACAGGTTTTGCAGCTGTTTGAGCTAAGATTTCCAAGTTATTCACATAATGAAAACCTATACTTTGTTTCGGTCGAGATCCCCATTCAAATGCATGTAACAGTGAGAAACGCACTGTCTTGGCAAAAGAAAGCGTTTTTGTACAACTTCATAGAAATAGCTGTAACTTTTGATAGAAGACTCGGATACACATGTTTATGGCTTTATCTTATAGAACTCAAGGTCTCCGTGCTGGGAAAACAGGTTTTGCAGCTGTTTGAGCTAAGATTTCCAAGTTATTCACATAATGAAAACCTATACTTTGTTTCGGTCGAGATCCCCATTCAAATGCATGTAACAGTGAGAAACGCACTGTCTTGGCGAAAGAAAGCGTTTTTGTACAACTTCATAGAAATAGCTGTAACTTTTGATAGAAGACTCGGATACACATGTTTATGGCTTTATCTTATAGAACTCAAGGTCTCCGTGCTGGGAAAACAGGTTTTGCAGCTGTTTGAGCTAAGATTTCCAAGTTATTCACATAATGAAAACCTATACTTTGTTTCGGTCGAGATCCCCATTCAAATGCATGTAACAGTGAGAAACGCACTGTCTTGGCGAAAGAAAGCGTTTTTGTACAACTTCATAGAAATAGCTGTAACTTTTGATAGAAGACTCGGATACACATGTTTATGGCTTTATCTTATAGAACTCAAGGTTCCCGTGCTGGGAAAACAGGTTTTGCAGCTGTTTGAGCTAAGATTTCCAAGTTATTCACATAATGAAAACCTATACTTTGTTTCGGTCGAGTTCCCCATTCAAATGCATGTAACAGTGAGAAACGCACTGTCTTGGCGAAAGAAAGCGTTTTTGTACAACTTCATAGAAATAGCTGTAACTTTTGATAGAAGACTCGGATACACATGTTTATGGCTTTATCTTATAGAACTCAAGGTTCCCGTGCTGGGAAAACAGGTTTTGCAGCTGTTTGAGCTAAGATTTCCAAGTTATTCACATAATGAAAACCTATACTTTGTTTCGGTCGAGTTCCCCATTCAAATGCATGTAACAGTGAGAAACGCACTGTCTTGGCGAAAGAAAGCGTTTTTGTACAACTTCATAGAAATAGCTGTAACTTTTGATAGAAGACTCGGATACACATGTTTATGGCTTTATCTTATAGAACTCAAGGTTCCCGTGCTGGGAAAACAGGTTTTGCAGCTGTTTGAGCTAAGATTTCCAAGTTATTCACATAATGAAAACCTATACTTTGTTTCGGTCGAGTTCCCCATTCAAATGCATGTAACAGTGAGAAACGCACTGTCTTGGCGAAAGAAAGCGTTTTTGTACAACTTCATAGAAATAGCTGTAACTTTTGATAGAAGACTCGGATACACATGTTTATGGCTTTATCTTATAGAACTCAAGGTTCCCGTGCTGGGAAAACAGGTTTTGCAGCTGTTTGAGCTAAGATTTCCAAGTTATTCACATAATGAAAACCTATACTTTGTTTCGGTCGAGATCCCCATTCAAATGCATGTAACAGTGAGAAACGCACTGTCTTGGCGAAAGAAAGCGTTTTTGTACAACTTCATAGAAATAGCTGTAACTTTTGATAGAAGACTCGGATACACATGTTTATGGCTTTATCTTATAGAACTCAAGGTTCCCGTGCTGGGCAAACAGGTTTTGCAGCTGTTTGAGCTAAGATTTCCAAGTTATTCACATAATGAAAACCTATACTTTGTTTCGGTCGAGTTCCCCATTCAAATGCATGTAACAGTGAGAAACGCACTGTCTTGGCGAAAGAAAGCGTTTTTGTACAACTTCATAGAAATAGCTGTAACTTTTGATAGAAGACTCGGATACACATGTTTATGGCTTTATCTTATAGAACTCAAGGTTCCCGTGCTGGGAAAACAGGTTTTGCAGCTGTTTGAGCTAAGATTTCCAAGTTATTCACATAATGAAAACCTATACTTTGTTTCGGTCGAGTTCCCCATTCAAATGCATGTAACAGTGAGAAACGCACTGTCTTGGCGAAAGAAAGCGTTTTTGTACAACTTCATAGAAATAGCTGTAACTTTTGATAGAAGACTCAGACAAACATGTTTATGGCTTTATCTTATAGAACTCAAGGTTCCCGTGCTGGGAAAACAGGTTTTGCAGCTGTTTGAGCTAAGATTTCCAAGTTATTCACATAATGAAAACCTATACTTTGTTTCGGTCGAGTTCCCCATTCAAATGCATGTAACAGTGAGAAACGCACTGTCTTGGCGAAAGAAAGCGTTTTTGTACAACTTCATAGAAATAGCTGTAACTTTTGATAGAAGACTCGGATACACATGTTTATGGCTTTATCTTATAGAACTCAAGGTTCCCGTGCTGGGAAAACAGGTTTTGCAGCTGTTTGAGCTAAGATTTCCAAGTTATTCACATAATGAAAACCTATACTTTGTTTCGGTCGAGTTCCCCATTCAAATGCATGTAACAGTGAGAAACGCACTGTCTTGGCGAAAGAAAGCGTTTTTGTACAACTTCATAGAAATAGCTGTAACTTTTGATAGAAGACTCGGATACACATGTTTATGGCTTTATCTTATAGAACTCAAGGTTCCCGTGCTGGGAAAACAGGTTTTGCAGCTGTTTGAGCTAAGATTTCCAAGTTATTCACATAATGAAAACCTATACTTTGTTTCGGTCGAGTTCCCCATTCAAATGCATGTAACAGTGAGAAACGCACTGTCTTGGCGAAAGAAAGCGTTTTTGTACAACTTCATAGAAATAGCTGTAACTTTTGATAGAAGACTCAGACAAACATGTTTATGGCTTTATCTTATAGAACTCAAGGTTCCCGTGCTGGGAAAACAGGTTTTGCAGCTGTTTGAGCTAAGATTTCCAAGTTATTCACATAATGAAAACCTATACTTTGTTTCGGTCGAGTTCCCCATTCAAATGCATGTAACAGTGAGAAACGCACTGTCTTGGCGAAAGAAAGCGTTTTTGTACAACTTCATAGAAATAGCTGTAACTTTTGATAGAAGACTCAGACAAACATGTTTATGGCTTTATCTTATAGAACTCAAGGTTCCCGTGCTGGGAAAACAGGTTTTGCAGCTGTTTGAGCTAAGATTTCCAAGTTATTCACATAATGAAAACCTATACTTTGTTTCGGTCGAGTTCCCCATTCAAATGCATGTAACAGTGAGAAACGCACTGTCTTGGCGAAAGAAAGCGTTTTTGTACAACTTCATAGAAATAGCTGTAACTTTTGATAGAAGACTCGGATACACATGTTTATGGCTTTATCTTATAGAACTCAAGGTTCCCGTGCTGGGAAAACAGGTTTTGCAGCTGTTTGAGCTAAGATTTCCAAGTTATTCACATAATGAAAACCTATACTTTGTTTCGGTCGAGATCCCCATTCAAATGCATGTAACAGTGAGAAACGCACTGTCTTGGCAAAAGAAAGCGTTTTTGTACAACTTCATAGAAATAGCTGTAACTTTTGATAGAAGACTCGGATACACATGTTTATGGCTTTATCTTATAGAACTCAAGGTCTCCGTGCTGGGAAAACAGGTTTTGCAGCTGTTTGAGCTAAGATTTCCAAGTTATTCACATAATGAAAACCTATACTTTGTTTCGGTCGAGATCCCCATTCAAATGCATGTAACAGTGAGAAACGCACTGTCTTGGCGAAAGAAAGCGTTTTTGTACAACTTCATAGAAATAGCTGTAACTTTTGATAGAAGACTCGGATACACATCTTTATGGCTTTATCTTATAGAACTCAAGGTTCCCGTGCTGGGAAAACAGGTTTTGCAGCTGTTTGAGCTAAGATTTCCAAGTTATTCACATAATGAAAACCTATACTTTGTTTCGGTCGAGTTCCCCATTCAATTGCATGTAACAGTGAGAAACGCACTGTCTTGGCGAAAGAAAGCGTTTTTGTACAACTTCATAGAAATAGCTGTAACTTTTGATAGAAGACTCAGACAAACATGTTTATGGCCTTATATTATAGAACTCAAGGTCTCCGTGCTGGGAAAACAGGTTTTGCAGCTGTTTGAGCTAAGATTTCCAAGTTATTCACATAATGAAAACCTATACTTTGTTTCGGTCGAGTTCCCCATTCAAATGCATGTAACAGTGAGAAACGCACTGTCTTGGCGAAAGAAAGCGTTTTGTACAACTTCATAGAAATAGCTGTAACTTTTGATAGAAGACTCAGACAAACATGTTTATGGCTTTATCTTATAGAACTCAAGGTTCCCGTGCTGGGAAAACAGGTTTTGCAGCTGTTTGAGCTAAGATTTCCAAGTTATTCACATAATGAAAACCTATACTTTGTTTCGGTCGAGTTCCCCATTCAAATGCATGTAACAGTGAGAAACGCACTGTCTTGGCGAAAGAAAGCGTTTTTGTACAACTTCATAGAAATAGCTGTAACTTTTGATAGAAGACTCGGATACACATGTTTATGGCTTTATCTTATAGAACTCAAGGTTCCCGTGCTGGGAAAACAGGTTTTGCAGCTGTTTGAGCTAAGATTTCCAAGTTATTCACATAATGAAAACCTATACTTTGTTTCGGTCGAGTTCCCCATTCAAATGCATGTAACAGTGAGAAACGCACTGTCTTGGCGAAAGAAAGCGTTTTTGTACAACTTCATAGAAATAGCTGTAACTTTTGATAGAAGACTCGGATACACATGTTTATGGCTTTATCTTATAGAACTCAAGGTTCCCGTGCTGGGAAAACAGGTTTTGCAGCTGTTTGAGCTAAGATTTCCAAGTTATTCACATAATGAAAACCTATACTTTGTTTCGGTCGAGTTCCCCATTCAAATGCATGTAACAGTGAGAAACGCACTGTCTTGGCGAAAGAAAGCGTTTTTGTACAACTTCATAGAAATAGCTGTAACTTTTGATAGAAGACTCGGATACACATCTTTATGGCTTTATCTTATAGAACTCAAGGTTCCCGTGCTGGGCAAACAGGTTTTGCAGCTGTTTGAGCTAAGATTTCCAAGTTATTCACATAATGAAAACCTATACTTTGTTTCGGTCGAGTTCCCCATTCAATTGCATGTAACAGTGAGAAACGCACTGTCTTGGCGAAAGAAAGCGTTTTTGTACAACTTCATAGAAATAGCTGTAACTTTTGATAGAAGACTCAGACAAACATGTTTATGGCCTTATATTATAGAACTCAAGGTCTCCGTGCTGGGAAAACAGGTTTTGCAGCTGTTTGAGCTAAGATTTCCAAGTTATTCACATAATGAAAACCTATACTTTGTTTCGGTCGAGTTCCCCATTCAAATGCATGTAACAGTGAGAAACGCACTGTCTTGGCGAAAGAAAGCGTTTTGTACAACTTCATAGAAATAGCTGTAACTTTTGATAGAAGACTCAGACAAACATGTTTATGGCTTTATCTTATAGAACTCAAGGTTCCCGTGCTGGGAAAACAGGTTTTGCAGCTGTTTGAGCTAAGATTTCCAAGTTATTCACATAATGAAAACCTATACTTTGTTTCGGTCGAGTTCCCCATTCAAATGCATGTAACAGTGAGAAACGCACTGTCTTGGCGAAAGAAAGCGTTTTTGTACAACTTCATAGAAATAGCTGTAACTTTTGATAGAAGACTCGGATACACATCTTTATGGCTTTATCTTATAGAACTCAAGGTTCCCGTGCTGGGAAAACAGGTTTTGCAGCTGTTTGAGCTAAGATTTCCAAGTTATTCACATAATGAAAACCTATACTTTGTTTCGGTCGAGATCCCCATTCAAATGCATGTAACAGTGAGAAACGCACTGTCTTGGCGAAAGAAAGCGTTTTTGTACAACTTCATAGAAATAGCTGTAACTTTTGATAGAAGACTCGGATACACATGTTTATGGCTTTATCTTATAGAACTCAAGGTTCCCGTGCTGGGAAAACAGGTTTTGCAGCTGTTTGAGCTAAGATTTCCAAGTTATTCACATAATGAAAACCTATACTTTGTTTCGGTCGAGTTCCCCATTCAAATGCATGTAACAGTGAGAAACGCACTGTCTTGGCGAAAGAAAGCGTTTTTGTACAACTTCATAGAAATAGCTGTAACTTTTGATAGAAGACTCGGATACACATGTTTATGGCTTTATCTTATAGAACTCAAGGTTCCCGTGCTGGGAAAACAGGTTTTGCAGCTGTTTGAGCTAAGATTTCCAAGTTATTCACATAATGAAAACCTATACTTTGTTTCGGTCGAGTTCCCCATTCAAATGCATGTAACAGTGAGAAACGCACTGTCTTGGCGAAAGAAAGCGTTTTTGTACAACTTCATAGAAATAGCTGTAACTTTTGATAGAAGACTCGGATACACATGTTTATGGCTTTATCTTATAGAACTCAAGGTTCCCGTGCTGGGAAAACAGGTTTTGCAGCTGTTTGAGCTAAGATTTCCAAGTTATTCACATAATGAAAACCTATACTTTGTTTCGGTCGAGTTCCCCATTCAAATGCATGTAACAGTGAGAAACGCACTGTCTTGGCGAAAGAAAGCGTTTTTGTACAACTTCATAGAAATAGCTGTAACTTTTGATAGAAGACTCGGATACACATGTTTATGGCTTTATCTTATAGAACTCAAGGTTCCCGTGCTGGGAAAACAGGTTTTGCAGCTGTTTGAGCTAAGATTTCCAAGTTATTCACATAATGAAAACCTATACTTTGTTTCGGTCGAGTTCCCCATTCAAATGCATGTAACAGTGAGAAACGCACTGTCTTGGCGAAAGAAAGCGTTTTTGTACAACTTCATAGAAATAGCTGTAACTTTTGATAGAAGACTCGGATACACATGTTTATGGCTTTATCTTATAGAACTCAAGGTTCCCGTGCTGGGAAAACAGGTTTTGCAGCTGTTTGAGCTAAGATTTCCAAGTTATTCACATAATGAAAACCTATACTTTGTTTCGGTCGAGTTCCCCATTCAAATGCATGTAACAGTGAGAAACGCACTGTCTTGGCGAAAGAAAGCGTTTTTGTACAACTTCATAGAAATAGCTGTAACTTTTGATAGAAGACTCGGATACACATCTTTATGGCTTTATCTTATAGAACTCAAGGTTCCCGTGCTGGGCAAACAGGTTTTGCAGCTGTTTGAGCTAAGATTTCCAAGTTATTCACATAATGAAAACCTATACTTTGTTTCGGTCGAGTTCCCCATTCAATTGCATGTAACAGTGAGAAACGCACTGTCTTGGCGAAAGAAAGCGTTTTTGTACAACTTCATAGAAATAGCTGTAACTTTTGATAGAAGACTCAGACAAACATGTTTATGGCCTTATATTATAGAACTCAAGGTCTCCGTGCTGGGAAAACAGGTTTTGCATCTGTTTGAGCTAAGATTTCCAAGTTATTCACATAATGAAAACCTATACTTTGTTTCGGTCGAGTTCCCCATTCAAATGCATGTAACAGTGAGAAACGCACTGTCTTGGCGAAAGAAAGCGTTTTGTACAACTTCATAGAAATAGCTGTAACTTTTGATAGAAGACTCAGACAAACATGTTTATGGCTTTATCTTATAGAACTCAAGGTTCCCGTGCTGGGAAAACAGGTTTTGCAGCTGTTTGAGCTAAGATTTCCAAGTTATTCACATAATGAAAACCTATACTTTGTTTCGGTCGAGTTCCCCATTCAAATGCATGTAACAGTGAGAAACGCACTGTCTTGGCGAAAGAAAGCGTTTTTGTACAACTTCATAGAAATAGCTGTAACTTTTGATAGAAGACTCGGATACACATCTTTATGGCTTTATCTTATAGAACTCAAGGTTCCCGTGCTGGGAAAACAGGTTTTGCAGCTGTTTGAGCTAAGATTTCCAAGTTATTCACATAATGAAAACCTATACTTTGTTTCGGTCGAGATCCCCATTCAAATGCATGTAACAGTGAGAAACGCACTGTCTTGGCGAAAGAAAGCGTTTTTGTACAACTTCATAGAAATAGCTGTAACTTTTGATAGAAGACTCGGATACACATGTTTATGGCTTTATCTTATAGAACTCAAGGTCTCCGTGCTGGGAAAACAGGTTTTGCAGCTGTTTGAGCTAAGATTTCCAAGTTATTCACATAATGAAAACCTATACTTTGTTTCGGTCGAGATCCCCATTCAAATGCATGTAACAGTGAGAAACGCACTGTCTTGGCGAAAGAAAGCGTTTTTGTACAACTTCATAGAAATAGCTGTAACTTTTGATAGAAGACTCGGATACACATGTTTATGGCTTTATCTTATAGAACTCAAGGTTCCCGTGCTGGGAAAACAGGTTTTGCAGCTGTTTGAGCTAAGATTTCCAAGTTATTCACATAATGAAAACCTATACTTTGTTTCGGTCGAGATCCCCATTCAAATGCATGTAACAGTGAGAAACGCACTGTCTTGGCGAAAGAAAGCGTTTTTGTACAACTTCATAGAAATAGCTGTAACTTTTGATAGAAGACTCGGATACACATGTTTATGGCTTTATCTTATAGAACTCAAGGTTCCCGTGCTGGGAAAACAGGTTTTGCAGCTGTTTGAGCTAAGATTTCCAAGTTATTCACATAATGAAAACCTATACTTTGTTTCGGTCGAGTTCCCCATTCAAATGCATGTAACAGTGAGAAACGCACTGTCTTGGCGAAAGAAAGCGTTTTTGTACAACTTCATAGAAATAGCTGTAACTTTTGATAGAAGACTCGGATACACATGTTTATGGCTTTATCTTATAGAACTCAAGGTTCCCGTGCTGGGAAAACAGGTTTTGCAGCTGTTTGAGCTAAGATTTCCAAGTTATTCACATAATGAAAACCTATACTTTGTTTCGGTCGAGTTCCCCATTCAAATGCATGTAACAGTGAGAAACGCACTGTCTTGGCGAAAGAAAGCGTTTTTGTACAACTTCATAGAAATAGCTGTAACTTTTGATAGAAGACTCGGATACACATGTTTATGGCTTTATCTTATAGAACTCAAGGTTCCCGTGCTGGGAAAACAGGTTTTGCAGCTGTTTGAGCTAAGATTTCCAAGTTATTCACATAATGAAAACCTATACTTTGTTTCGGTCGAGTTCCCCATTCAAATGCATGTAACAGTGAGAAACGCACTGTCTTGGCGAAAGAAAGCGTTTTTGTACAACTTCATAGAAATAGCTGTAACTTTTGATAGAAGACTCGGATACACATCTTTATGGCTTTATCTTATAGAACTCAAGGTTCCCGTGCTGGGAAAACAGGTTTTGCAGCTGTTTGAGCTAAGATTTCCAAGTTATTCACATAATGAAAACCTATACTTTGTTTCGGTCGAGTTCCCCATTCAAATGCATGTAACAGTGAGAAACGCACTGTCTTGGCGAAAGAAAGCGTTTTTGTACAACTTCATAGAAATAGCTGTAACTTTTGATAGAAGACTCAGACAAACATGTTTATGGCTTTATCTTATAGAACTCAAGGTCTCCGTGCTGGGAAAACAGGTTTTGCAGCTGTTTGAGCTAAGATTTCCAAGTTATTCACATAATGAAAACCTATACTTTGTTTCGGTCGAGTTCCCCATTCAAATGCATGTAACAGTGAGAAACGCACTGTCTTGGCGAAAGAAAGCGTTTTGTACAACTTCATAGAAATAGCTGTAACTTTTGATAGAAGACTCAGACAAACATGTTTATGGCTTTATCTTATAGAACTCAAGGTTCCCGTGCTGGGAAAACAGGTTTTGCAGCTGTTTGAGCTAAGATTTCCAAGTTATTCACATAATGAAAACCTATACTTTGTTTCGGTCGAGTTCCCCATTCAAATGCATGTAACAGTGAGAAACGCACTGTCTTGGCGAAAGAAAGCGTTTTTGTACAACTTCATAGAAATAGCTGTAACTTTTGATAGAAGACTCGGATACACATCTTTATGGCTTTATCTTATAGAACTCAAGGTTCCCGTGCTGGGAAAACAGGTTTTGCAGCTGTTTGAGCTAAGATTTCCAAGTTATTCACATAATGAAAACCTATACTTTGTTTCGGTCGAGATCCCCATTCAAATGCATGTAACAGTGAGAAACGCACTGTCTTGGCGAAAGAAAGCGTTTTTGTACAACTTCATAGAAATAGCTGTAACTTTTGATAGAAGACTCGGATACACATGTTTATGGCTTTATCTTATAGAACTCAAGGTTCCCGTGCTGGGAAAACAGGTTTTGCAGCTGTTTGAGCTAAGATTTCCAAGTTATTCACATAATGAAAACCTATACTTTGTTTCGGTCGAGTTCCCCATTCAAATGCATGTAACAGTGAGAAACGCACTGTCTTGGCGAAAGAAAGCGTTTTTGTACAACTTCATAGAAATAGCTGTAACTTTTGATAGAAGACTCGGATACACATGTTTATGGCTTTATCTTATAGAACTCAAGGTTCCCGTGCTGGGAAAACAGGTTTTGCAGCTGTTTGAGCTAAGATTTCCAAGTTATTCACATAATGAAAACCTATACTTTGTTTCGGTCGAGTTCCCCATTCAAATGCATGTAACAGTGAGAAACGCACTGTCTTGGCGAAAGAAAGCGTTTTTGTACAACTTCATAGAAATAGCTGTAACTTTTGATAGAAGACTCGGATACACATGTTTATGGCTTTATCTTATAGAACTCAAGGTTCCCGTGCTGGGAAAACAGGTTTTGCAGCTGTTTGAGCTAAGATTTCCAAGTTATTCACATAATGAAAACCTATACTTTGTTTCGGTCGAGTTCCCCATTCAAATGCATGTAACAGTGAGAAACGCACTGTCTTGGCGAAAGAAAGCGTTTTTGTACAACTTCATAGAAATAGCTGTAACTTTTGATAGAAGACTCGGATACACATGTTTATGGCTTTATCTTATAGAACTCAAGGTTCCCGTGCTGGGAAAACAGGTTTTGCAGCTGTTTGAGCTAAGATTTCCAAGTTATTCACATAATGAAAACCTATACTTTGTTTCGGTCGAGTTCCCCATTCAAATGCATGTAACAGTGAGAAACGCACTGTCTTGGCGAAAGAAAGCGTTTTTGTACAACTTCATAGAAATAGCTGTAACTTTTGATAGAAGACTCGGATACACATGTTTATGGCTTTATCTTATAGAACTCAAGGTTCCCGTGCTGGGAAAACAGGTTTTGCAGCTGTTTGAGCTAAGATTTCCAAGTTATTCACATAATGAAAACCTATACTTTGTTTCGGTCGAGTTCCCCATTCAAATGCATGTAACAGTGAGAAACGCACTGTCTTGGCGAAAGAAAGCGTTTTTGTACAACTTCATAGAAATAGCTGTAACTTTTGATAGAAGACTCGGATACACATCTTTATGGCTTTATCTTATAGAACTCAAGGTTCCCGTGCTGGGCAAACAGGTTTTGCAGCTGTTTGAGCTAAGATTTCCAAGTTATTCACATAATGAAAACCTATACTTTGTTTCGGTCGAGTTCCCCATTCAAATGCATGTAACAGTGAGAAACGCACTGTCTTGGCGAAAGAAAGCGTTTTTGTACAACTTCATAGAAATAGCTGTAACTTTTGATAGAAGACTCAGACAAACATGTTTATGGCCTTATATTATAGAACTCAAGGTCTCCGTGCTGGGAAAACAGGTTTTGCAGCTGTTTGAGCTAAGATTTCCAAGTTATTCACATAATGAAAACCTATACTTTGTTTCGGTCGAGTTCCCCATTCAAATGCATGTAACAGTGAGAAACGCACTGTCTTGGCGAAAGAAAGCGTTTTGTACAACTTCATAGAAATAGCTGTAACTTTTGATAGAAGACTCAGACAAACATGTTTATGGCTTTATCTTATAGAACTCAAGGTTCCCGTGCTGGGAAAACAGGTTTTGCAGCTGTTTGAGCTAAGATTTCCAAGTTATTCACATAATGAAAACCTATACTTTGTTTCGGTCGAGTTCCCCATTCAAATGCATGTAACAGTGAGAAACGCACTGTCTTGGCGAAAGAAAGCGTTTTTGTACAACTTCATAGAAATAGCTGTAACTTTTGATAGAAGACTCGGATACACATCTTTATGGCTTTATCTTATAGAACTCAAGGTTCCCGTGCTGGGAAAACAGGTTTTGCAGCTGTTTGAGCTAAGATTTCCAAGTTATTCACATAATGAAAACCTATACTTTGTTTCGGTCGAGATCCCCATTCAAATGCATGTAACAGTGAGAAACGCACTGTCTTGGCGAAAGAAAGCGTTTTTGTACAACTTCATAGAAATAGCTGTAACTTTTGATAGAAGACTCGGATACACATGTTTATGGCTTTATCTTATAGAACTCAAGGTCTCCGTGCTGGGAAAACAGGTTTTGCAGCTGTTTGAGCTAAGATTTCCAAGTTATTCACATAATGAAAACCTATACTTTGTTTCGGTCGAGATCCCCATTCAAATGCATGTAACAGTGAGAAACGCACTGTCTTGGCGAAAGAAAGCGTTTTTGTACAACTTCATAGAAATAGCTGTAACTTTTGATAGAAGACTCGGATACACATGTTTATGGCTTTATCTTATAGAACTCAAGGTTCCCGTGCTGGGAAAACAGGTTTTGCAGCTGTTTGAGCTAAGATTTCCAAGTTATTCACATAATGAAAACCTATACTTTGTTTCGGTCGAGTTCCCCATTCAAATGCATGTAACAGTGAGAAACGCACTGTCTTGGCGAAAGAAAGCGTTTTTGTACAACTTCATAGAAATAGCTGTAACTTTTGATAGAAGACTCGGATACACATGTTTATGGCTTTATCTTATAGAACTCAAGGTTCCCGTGCTGGGAAAACAGGTTTTGCAGCTGTTTGAGCTAAGATTTCCAAGTTATTCACATAATGAAAACCTATACTTTGTTTCGGTCGAGATCCCCATTCAAATGCATGTAACAGTGAGAAACGCACTGTCTTGGCGAAAGAAAGCGTTTTTGTACAACTTCATAGAAATAGCTGTAACTTTTGATAGAAGACTCGGATACACATGTTTATGGCTTTATCTTATAGAACTCAAGGTTCCCGTGCTGGGAAAACAGGTTTTGCAGCTGTTTGAGCTAAGATTTCCAAGTTATTCACATAATGAAAACCTATACTTTGTTTCGGTCGAGTTCCCCATTCAAATGCATGTAACAGTGAGAAACGCACTGTCTTGGCGAAAGAAAGCGTTTTTGTACAACTTCATAGAAATAGCTGTAACTTTTGATAGAAGACTCAGACAAACATGTTTATGGCCTTATATTATAGAACTCAAGGTCTCCGTGCTGGGAAAACAGGTTTTGCAGCTGTTTGAGCTAAGATTTCCAAGTTATTCACATAATGAAAACCTATACTTTGTTTCGGTCGAGTTCCCCATTCAAATGCATGTAACAGTGAGAAACGCACTGTCTTGGCGAAAGAAAGCGTTTTGTACAACTTCATAGAAATAGCTGTAACTTTTGATAGAAGACTCAGACAAACATGTTTATGGCTTTATCTTATAGAACTCAAGGTTCCCGTGCTGGGAAAACAGGTTTTGCAGCTGTTTGAGCTAAGATTTCCAAGTTATTCACATAATGAAAACCTATACTTTGTTTCGGTCGAGATCCCCATTCAAATGCATGTAACAGTGAGAAACGCACTGTCTTGGCGAAAGAAAGCGTTTTTGTACAACTTCATAGAAATAGCTGTAACTTTTGATAGAAGACTCGGATACACATGTTTATGGCTTTATCTTATAGAACTCAAGGTTCCCGTGCTGGGAAAACAGGTTTTGCAGCTGTTTGAGCTAAGATTTCCAAGTTATTCACATAATGAAAACCTATACTTTGTTTCGGTCGAGTTCCCCATTCAAATGCATGTAACAGTGAGAAACGCACTGTCTTGGCGAAAGAAAGCGTTTTTGTACAACTTCATAGAAATAGCTGTAACTTTTGATAGAAGACTCGGATACACATGTTTATGGCTTTATCTTATAGAACTCAAGGTTCCCGTGCTGGGAAAACAGGTTTTGCAGCTGTTTGAGCTAAGATTTCCAAGTTATTCACATAATGAAAACCTATACTTTGTTTCGGTCGAGTTCCCCATTCAAATGCATGTAACAGTGAGAAACGCACTGTCTTGGCGAAAGAAAGCGTTTTTGTACAACTTCATAGAAATAGCTGTAACTTTTGATAGAAGACTCGGATACACATGTTTATGGCTTTATCTTATAGAACTCAAGGTTCCCGTGCTGGGAAAACAGGTTTTGCAGCTGTTTGAGCTAAGATTTCCAAGTTATTCACATAATGAAAACCTATACTTTGTTTCGGTCGAGTTCCCCATTCAAATGCATGTAACAGTGAGAAACGCACTGTCTTGGCGAAAGAAAGCGTTTTTGTACAACTTCATAGAAATAGCTGTAACTTTTGATAGAAGACTCGGATACACATGTTTATGGCTTTATCTTATAGAACTCAAGGTTCCCGTGCTGGGAAAACAGGTTTTGCAGCTGTTTGAGCTAAGATTTCCAAGTTATTCACATAATGAAAACCTATACTTTGTTTCGGTCGAGTTCCCCATTCAAATGCATGTAACAGTGAGAAACGCACTGTCTTGGCGAAAGAAAGCGTTTTTGTACAACTTCATAGAAATAGCTGTAACTTTTGATAGAAGACTCGGATACACATCTTTATGGCTTTATCTTATAGAACTCAAGGTTCCCGTGCTGGGAAAACAGGTTTTGCAGCTGTTTGAGCTAAGATTTCCAAGTTATTCACATAATGAAAACCTATACTTTGTTTCGGTCGAGTTCCCCATTCAATTGCATGTAACAGTGAGAAACGCACTGTCTTGGCGAAAGAAAGCGTTTTTGTACAACTTCATAGAAATAGCTGTAACTTTTGATAGAAGACTCAGACAAACATGTTTATGGCCTTATATTATAGAACTCAAGGTCTCCGTGCTGGGAAAACAGGTTTTGCAGCTGTTTGAGCTAAGATTTCCAAGTTATTCACATAATGAAAACCTATACTTTGTTTCGGTCGAGTTCCCCATTCAAATGCATGTAACAGTGAGAAACGCACTGTCTTGGCGAAAGAAAGCGTTTTGTACAACTTCATAGAAATAGCTGTAACTTTTGATAGAAGACTCAGACAAACATGTTTATGGCTTTATCTTATAGAACTCAAGGTTCCCGTGCTGGGAAAACAGGTTTTGCAGCTGTTTGAGCTAAGATTTCCAAGTTATTCACATAATGAAAACCTATACTTTGTTTCGGTCGAGTTCCCCATTCAAATGCATGTAACAGTGAGAAACGCACTGTCTTGGCGAAAGAAAGCGTTTTTGTACAACTTCATAGAAATAGCTGTAACTTTTGATAGAAGACTCGGATACACATCTTTATGGCTTTATCTTATAGAACTCAAGGTTCCCGTGCTGGGAAAACAGGTTTTGCAGCTGTTTGAGCTAAGATTTCCAAGTTATTCACATAATGAAAACCTATACTTTGTTTCGGTCGAGATCCCCATTCAAATGCATGTAACAGTGAGAAACGCACTGTCTTGGCGAAAGAAAGCGTTTTTGTACAACTTCATAGAAATAGCTGTAACTTTTGATAGAAGACTCGGATACACATGTTTATGGCTTTATCTTATAGAACTCAAGGTTCCCGTGCTGGGAAAACAGGTTTTGCAGCTGTTTGAGCTAAGATTTCCAAGTTATTCACATAATGAAAACCTATACTTTGTTTCGGTCGAGTTCCCCATTCAAATGCATGTAACAGTGAGAAACGCACTGTCTTGGCGAAAGAAAGCGTTTTTGTACAACTTCATAGAAATAGCTGTAACTTTTGATAGAAGACTCGGATACACATGTTTATGGCTTTATCTTATAGAACTCAAGGTTCCCGTGCTGGGAAAACAGGTTTTGCAGCTGTTTGAGCTAAGATTTCCAAGTTATTCACATAATGAAAACCTATACTTTGTTTCGGTCGAGATCCCCATTCAAATGCATGTAACAGTGAGAAACGCACTGTCTTGGCGAAAGAAAGCGTTTTTGTACAACTTCATAGAAATAGCTGTAACTTTTGATAGAAGACTCGGATACACATCTTTATGGCTTTATCTTATAGAACTCAAGGTTCCCGTGCTGGGAAAACAGGTTTTGCAGCTGTTTGAGCTAAGATTTCCAAGTTATTCACATAATGAAAACCTATACTTTGTTTCGGTCGAGATCCCCATTCAAATGCATGTAACAGTGAGAAACGCACTGTCTTGGCGAAAGAAAGCGTTTTTGTACAACTTCATAGAAATAGCTGTAACTTTTGATAGAAGACTCGGATACACATGTTTATGGCTTTATCTTATAGAACTCAAGGTCTCCGTGCTGGGAAAACAGGTTTTGCAGCTGTTTGAGCTAAGATTTCCAAGTTATTCACATAATGAAAACCTATACTTTGTTTCGGTCGAGATCCCCATTCAAATGCATGTAACAGTGAGAAACGCACTGTCTTGGCGAAAGAAAGCGTTTTTGTACAACTTCATAGAAATAGCTGTAACTTTTGATAGAAGACTCGGATACACATGTTTATGGCTTTATCTTATAGAACTCAAGGTCTCCGTGCTGGGAAAACAGGTTTTGCAGCTGTTTGAGCTAAGATTTCCAAGTTATTCACATAATGAAAACCTATACTTTGTTTCGGTCGAGTTCCCCATTCAAATGCATGTAACAGTGAGAAACGCACTGTCTTGGCGAAAGAAAGCGTTTTTGTACAACTTCATAGAAATAGCTGTAACTTTTGATAGAAGACTCGGATACACATCTTTATGGCTTTATCTTATAGAACTCAAGGTTCCCGTGCTGGGAAAACAGGTTTTGCAGCTGTTTGAGCTAAGATTTCCAAGTTATTCACATAATGAAAACCTATACTTTGTTTCGGTCGAGTTCCCCATTCAAATGCATGTAACAGTGAGAAACGCACTGTCTTGGCGAAAGAAAGCGTTTTTGTACAACTTCATAGAAATAGCTGTAACTTTTGATAGAAGACTCAGACAAACATGTTTATGGCTTTATCTTATAGAACTCAAGGTTCCCGTGCTGGGAAAACAGGTTTTGCAGCTGTTTGAGCTAAGATTTCCAAGTTATTCACATAATGAAAACCTATACTTTGTTTCGGTCGAGTTCCCCATTCAAATGCATGTAACAGTGAGAAACGCACTGTCTTGGCGAAAGAAAGCGTTTTTGTACAACTTCATAGAAATAGCTGTAACTTTTGATAGAAGACTCGGATACACATCTTTATGGCTTTATCTTATAGAACTCAAGGTTCCCGTGCTGGGAAAACAGGTTTTGCAGCTGTTTGAGCTAAGATTTCCAAGTTATTCACATAATGAAAACCTATACTTTGTTTCGGTCGAGATCCCCATTCAAATGCATGTAACAGTGAGAAACGCACTGTCTTGGCGAAAGAAAGCGTTTTTGTACAACTTCATAGAAATAGCTGTAACTTTTGATAGAAGACTCGGATACACATGTTTATGGCTTTATCTTATAGAACTCAAGGTCTCCGTGCTGGGAAAACAGGTTTTGCAGCTGTTTGAGCTAAGATTTCCAAGTTATTCACATAATGAAAACCTATACTTTGTTTCGGTCGAGATCCCCATTCAAATGCATGTAACAGTGAGAAACGCACTGTCTTGGCGAAAGAAAGCGTTTTTGTACAACTTCATAGAAATAGCTGTAACTTTTGATAGAAGACTCAGACAAACATGTTTATGGCTTTATCTTATAGAACTCAAGGTTCCCGTGCTGGGAAAACAGGTTTTGCAGCTGTTTGAGCTAAGATTTCCAAGTTATTCACATAATGAAAACCTATACTTTGTTTCGGTCGAGTTCCCCATTCAAATGCATGTAACAGTGAGAAACGCACTGTCTTGGCGAAAGAAAGCGTTTTTGTACAACTTCATAGAAATAGCTGTAACTTTTGATAGAAGACTCGGATACACATCTTTATGGCTTTATCTTATAGAACTCAAGGTTCCCGTGCTGGGAAAACAGGTTTTGCAGCTGTTTGAGCTAAGATTTCCAAGTTATTCACATAATGAAAACCTATACTTTGTTTCGGTCGAGATCCCCATTCAAATGCATGTAACAGTGAGAAACGCACTGTCTTGGCGAAAGAAAGCGTTTTTGTACAACTTCATAGAAATAGCTGTAACTTTTGATAGAAGACTCGGATACACATGTTTATGGCTTTATCTTATAGAACTCAAGGTCTCCGTGCTGGGAAAACAGGTTTTGCAGCTGTTTGAGCTAAGATTTCCAAGTTATTCACATAATGAAAACCTATACTTTGTTTCGGTCGAGATCCCCATTCAAATGCATGTAACAGTGAGAAACGCACTGTCTTGGCGAAAGAAAGCGTTTTTGTACAACTTCATAGAAATAGCTGTAACTTTTGATAGAAGACTCGGATACACATGTTTATGGCTTTATCTTATAGAACTCAAGGTTCCCGTGCTGGGAAAACAGGTTTTGCAGCTGTTTGAGCTAAGATTTCCAAGTTATTCACATAATGAAAACCTATACTTTGTTTCGGTCGAGTTCCCCATTCAAATGCATGTAACAGTGAGAAACGCACTGTCTTGGCGAAAGAAAGCGTTTTTGTACAACTTCATAGAAATAGCTGTAACTTTTGATAGAAGACTCGGATACACATGTTTATGGCTTTATCTTATAGAACTCAAGGTTCCCGTGCTGGGAAAACAGGTTTTGCAGCTGTTTGAGCTAAGATTTCCAAGTTATTCACATAATGAAAACCTATACTTTGTTTCGGTCGAGATCCCCATTCAAATGCATGTAACAGTGAGAAACGCACTGTCTTGGCGAAAGAAAGCGTTTTTGTACAACTTCATAGAAATAGCTGTAACTTTTGATAGAAGACTCGGATACACATGTTTATGGCTTTATCTTATAGAACTCAAGGTTCCCGTGCTGGGAAAACAGGTTTTGCAGCTGTTTGAGCTAAGATTTCCAAGTTATTCACATAATGAAAACCTATACTTTGTTTCGGTCGAGTTCCCCATTCAAATGCATGTAACAGTGAGAAACGCACTGTCTTGGCGAAAGAAAGCGTTTTTGTACAACTTCATAGAAATAGCTGTAACTTTTGATAGAAGACTCGGATACACATGTTTATGGCTTTATCTTATAGAACTCAAGGTTCCCGTGCTGGGAAAACAGGTTTTGCAGCTGTTTGAGCTAAGATTTCCAAGTTATTCACATAATGAAAACCTATACTTTGTTTCGGTCGAGTTCCCCATTCAAATGCATGTAACAGTGAGAAACGCACTGTCTTGGCGAAAGAAAGCGTTTTTGTACAACTTCATAGAAATAGCTGTAACTTTTGATAGAAGACTCGGATACACATGTTTATGGCTTTATCTTATAGAACTCAAGGTTCCCGTGCTGGGAAAACAGGTTTTGCAGCTGTTTGAGCTAAGATTTCCAAGTTATTCACATAATGAAAACCTATACTTTGTTTCGGTCGAGATCCCCATTCAAATGCATGTAACAGTGAGAAACGCACTGTCTTGGCGAAAGAAAGCGTTTTTGTACAACTTCATAGAAATAGCTGTAACTTTTGATAGAAGACTCGGATACACATCTTTATGGCTTTATCTTATAGAACTCAAGGTTCCCGTGCTGGGAAAACAGGTTTTGCAGCTGTTTGAGCTAAGATTTCCAAGTTATTCACATAATGAAAACCTATACTTTGTTTCGGTCGAGATCCCCATTCAAATGCATGTAACAGTGAGAAACGCACTGTCTTGGCGAAAGAAAGCGTTTTTGTACAACTTCATAGAAATAGCTGTAACTTTTGATAGAAGACTCGGATACACATGTTTATGGCTTTATCTTATAGAACTCAAGGTCTCCGTGCTGGGAAAACAGGTTTTGCAGCTGTTTGAGCTAAGATTTCCAAGTTATTCACATAATGAAAACCTATACTTTGTTTCGGTCGAGATCCCCATTCAAATGCATGTAACAGTGAGAAACGCACTGTCTTGGCGAAAGAAAGCGTTTTTGTACAACTTCATAGAAATAGCTGTAACTTTTGATAGAAGACTCGGATACACATGTTTATGGCTTTATCTTATAGAACTCAAGGTCTCCGTGCTGGGAAAACAGGTTTTGCAGCTGTTTGAGCTAAGATTTCCAAGTTATTCACATAATGAAAACCTATACTTTGTTTCGGTCGAGATCCCCATTCAAATGCATGTAACAGTGAGAAACGCACTGTCTTGGCGAAAGAAAGCGTTTTTGTACAACTTCATAGAAATAGCTGTAACTTTTGATAGAAGACTCGGATACACATGTTTATGGCTTTATCTTATAGAACTCAAGGTCTCCGTGCTGGGAAAACAGGTTTTGCAGCTGTTTGAGCTAAGATTTCCAAGTTATTCACATAATGAAAACCTATACTTTGTTTCGGTCGAGTTCCCCATTCAAATGCATGTAACAGTGAGAAACGCACTGTCTTGGCGAAAGAAAGCGTTTTTGTACAACTTCATAGAAATAGCTGTAACTTTTGATAGAAGACTCGGATACACATCTTTATGGCTTTATCTTATAGAACTCAAGGTTCCCGTGCTGGGAAAACAGGTTTTGCAGCTGTTTGAGCTAAGATTTCCAAGTTATTCACATAATGAAAACCTATACTTTGTTTCGGTCGAGTTCCCCATTCAAATGCATGTAACAGTGAGAAACGCACTGTCTTGGCGAAAGAAAGCGTTTTTGTACAACTTCATAGAAATAGCTGTAACTTTTGATAGAAGACTCAGACAAACATGTTTATGGCTTTATCTTATAGAACTCAAGGTTCCCGTGCTGGGAAAACAGGTTTTGCAGCTGTTTGAGCTAAGATTTCCAAGTTATTCACATAATGAAAACCTATACTTTGTTTCGGTCGAGTTCCCCATTCAAATGCATGTAACAGTGAGAAACGCACTGTCTTGGCGAAAGAAAGCGTTTTTGTACAACTTCATAGAAATAGCTGTAACTTTTGATAGAAGACTCGGATACACATCTTTATGGCTTTATCTTATAGAACTCAAGGTTCCCGTGCTGGGAAAACAGGTTTTGCAGCTGTTTGAGCTAAGATTTCCAAGTTATTCACATAATGAAAACCTATACTTTGTTTCGGTCGAGATCCCCATTCAAATGCATGTAACAGTGAGAAACGCACTGTCTTGGCGAAAGAAAGCGTTTTTGTACAACTTCATAGAAATAGCTGTAACTTTTGATAGAAGACTCGGATACACATGTTTATGGCTTTATCTTATAGAACTCAAGGTCTCCGTGCTGGGAAAACAGGTTTTGCAGCTGTTTGAGCTAAGATTTCCAAGTTATTCACATAATGAAAACCTATACTTTGTTTCGGTCGAGATCCCCATTCAAATGCATGTAACAGTGAGAAACGCACTGTCTTGGCGAAAGAAAGCGTTTTTGTACAACTTCATAGAAATAGCTGTAACTTTTGATAGAAGACTCAGACAAACATGTTTATGGCTTTATCTTATAGAACTCAAGGTTCCCGTGCTGGGAAAACAGGTTTTGCAGCTGTTTGAGCTAAGATTTCCAAGTTATTCACATAATGAAAACCTATACTTTGTTTCGGTCGAGTTCCCCATTCAAATGCATGTAACAGTGAGAAACGCACTGTCTTGGCGAAAGAAAGCGTTTTTGTACAACTTCATAGAAATAGCTGTAACTTTTGATAGAAGACTCGGATACACATCTTTATGGCTTTATCTTATAGAACTCAAGGTTCCCGTGCTGGGAAAACAGGTTTTGCAGCTGTTTGAGCTAAGATTTCCAAGTTATTCACATAATGAAAACCTATACTTTGTTTCGGTCGAGATCCCCATTCAAATGCATGTAACAGTGAGAAACGCACTGTCTTGGCGAAAGAAAGCGTTTTTGTACAACTTCATAGAAATAGCTGTAACTTTTGATAGAAGACTCGGATACACATGTTTATGGCTTTATCTTATAGAACTCAAGGTCTCCGTGCTGGGAAAACAGGTTTTGCAGCTGTTTGAGCTAAGATTTCCAAGTTATTCACATAATGAAAACCTATACTTTGTTTCGGTCGAGATCCCCATTCAAATGCATGTAACAGTGAGAAACGCACTGTCTTGGCGAAAGAAAGCGTTTTTGTACAACTTCATAGAAATAGCTGTAACTTTTGATAGAAGACTCGGATACACATGTTTATGGCTTTATCTTATAGAACTCAAGGTTCCCGTGCTGGGAAAACAGGTTTTGCAGCTGTTTGAGCTAAGATTTCCAAGTTATTCACATAATGAAAACCTATACTTTGTTTCGGTCGAGTTCCCCATTCAAATGCATGTAACAGTGAGAAACGCACTGTCTTGGCGAAAGAAAGCGTTTTTGTACAACTTCATAGAAATAGCTGTAACTTTTGATAGAAGACTCGGATACACATGTTTATGGCTTTATCTTATAGAACTCAAGGTTCCCGTGCTGGGAAAACAGGTTTTGCAGCTGTTTGAGCTAAGATTTCCAAGTTATTCACATAATGAAAACCTATACTTTGTTTCGGTCGAGATCCCCATTCAAATGCATGTAACAGTGAGAAACGCACTGTCTTGGCGAAAGAAAGCGTTTTTGTACAACTTCATAGAAATAGCTGTAACTTTTGATAGAAGACTCGGATACACATGTTTATGGCTTTATCTTATAGAACTCAAGGTTCCCGTGCTGGGAAAACAGGTTTTGCAGCTGTTTGAGCTAAGATTTCCAAGTTATTCACATAATGAAAACCTATACTTTGTTTCGGTCGAGTTCCCCATTCAAATGCATGTAACAGTGAGAAACGCACTGTCTTGGCGAAAGAAAGCGTTTTTGTACAACTTCATAGAAATAGCTGTAACTTTTGATAGAAGACTCGGATACACATGTTTATGGCTTTATCTTATAGAACTCAAGGTTCCCGTGCTGGGAAAACAGGTTTTGCAGCTGTTTGAGCTAAGATTTCCAAGTTATTCACATAATGAAAACCTATACTTTGTTTCGGTCGAGTTCCCCATTCAAATGCATGTAACAGTGAGAAACGCACTGTCTTGGCGAAAGAAAGCGTTTTTGTACAACTTCATAGAAATAGCTGTAACTTTTGATAGAAGACTCGGATACACATGTTTATGGCTTTATCTTATAGAACTCAAGGTTCCCGTGCTGGGAAAACAGGTTTTGCAGCTGTTTGAGCTAAGATTTCCAAGTTATTCACATAATGAAAACCTATACTTTGTTTCGGTCGAGATCCCCATTCAAATGCATGTAACAGTGAGAAACGCACTGTCTTGGCGAAAGAAAGCGTTTTTGTACAACTTCATAGAAATAGCTGTAACTTTTGATAGAAGACTCGGATACACATCTTTATGGCTTTATCTTATAGAACTCAAGGTTCCCGTGCTGGGAAAACAGGTTTTGCAGCTGTTTGAGCTAAGATTTCCAAGTTATTCACATAATGAAAACCTATACTTTGTTTCGGTCGAGATCCCCATTCAAATGCATGTAACAGTGAGAAACGCACTGTCTTGGCGAAAGAAAGCGTTTTTGTACAACTTCATAGAAATAGCTGTAACTTTTGATAGAAGACTCGGATACACATGTTTATGGCTTTATCTTATAGAACTCAAGGTCTCCGTGCTGGGAAAACAGGTTTTGCAGCTGTTTGAGCTAAGATTTCCAAGTTATTCACATAATGAAAACCTATACTTTGTTTCGGTCGAGATCCCCATTCAAATGCATGTAACAGTGAGAAACGCACTGTCTTGGCGAAAGAAAGCGTTTTTGTACAACTTCATAGAAATAGCTGTAACTTTTGATAGAAGACTCGGATACACATGTTTATGGCTTTATCTTATAGAACTCAAGGTCTCCGTGCTGGGAAAACAGGTTTTGCAGCTGTTTGAGCTAAGATTTCCAAGTTATTCACATAATGAAAACCTATACTTTGTTTCGGTCGAGTTCCCCATTCAAATGCATGTAACAGTGAGAAACGCACTGTCTTGGCGAAAGAAAGCGTTTTTGTACAACTTCATAGAAATAGCTGTAACTTTTGATAGAAGACTCGGATACACATCTTTATGGCTTTATCTTATAGAACTCAAGGTTCCCGTGCTGGGAAAACAGGTTTTGCAGCTGTTTGAGCTAAGATTTCCAAGTTATTCACATAATGAAAACCTATACTTTGTTTCGGTCGAGTTCCCCATTCAAATGCATGTAACAGTGAGAAACGCACTGTCTTGGCGAAAGAAAGCGTTTTTGTACAACTTCATAGAAATAGCTGTAACTTTTGATAGAAGACTCAGACAAACATGTTTATGGCTTTATCTTATAGAACTCAAGGTTCCCGTGCTGGGAAAACAGGTTTTGCAGCTGTTTGAGCTAAGATTTCCAAGTTATTCACATAATGAAAACCTATACTTTGTTTCGGTCGAGTTCCCCATTCAAATGCATGTAACAGTGAGAAACGCACTGTCTTGGCGAAAGAAAGCGTTTTTGTACAACTTCATAGAAATAGCTGTAACTTTTGATAGAAGACTCGGATACACATCTTTATGGCTTTATCTTATAGAACTCAAGGTTCCCGTGCTGGGAAAACAGGTTTTGCAGCTGTTTGAGCTAAGATTTCCAAGTTATTCACATAATGAAAACCTATACTTTGTTTCGGTCGAGATCCCCATTCAAATGCATGTAACAGTGAGAAACGCACTGTCTTGGCGAAAGAAAGCGTTTTTGTACAACTTCATAGAAATAGCTGTAACTTTTGATAGAAGACTCGGATACACATGTTTATGGCTTTATCTTATAGAACTCAAGGTCTCCGTGCTGGGAAAACAGGTTTTGCAGCTGTTTGAGCTAAGATTTCCAAGTTATTCACATAATGAAAACCTATACTTTGTTTCGGTCGAGATCCCCATTCAAATGCATGTAACAGTGAGAAACGCACTGTCTTGGCGAAAGAAAGCGTTTTTGTACAACTTCATAGAAATAGCTGTAACTTTTGATAGAAGACTCGGATACACATGTTTATGGCTTTATCTTATAGAACTCAAGGTTCCCGTGCTGGGAAAACAGGTTTTGCAGCTGTTTGAGCTAAGATTTCCAAGTTATTCACATAATGAAAACCTATACTTTGTTTCGGTCGAGTTCCCCATTCAAATGCATGTAACAGTGAGAAACGCACTGTCTTGGCGAAAGAAAGCGTTTTTGTACAACTTCATAGAAATAGCTGTAACTTTTGATAGAAGACTCGGATACACATGTTTATGGCTTTATCTTATAGAACTCAAGGTTCCCGTGCTGGGAAAACAGGTTTTGCAGCTGTTTGAGCTAAGATTTCCAAGTTATTCACATAATGAAAACCTATACTTTGTTTCGGTCGAGATCCCCATTCAAATGCATGTAACAGTGAGAAACGCACTGTCTTGGCGAAAGAAAGCGTTTTTGTACAACTTCATAGAAATAGCTGTAACTTTTGATAGAAGACTCGGATACACATCTTTATGGCTTTATCTTATAGAACTCAAGGTTCCCGTGCTGGGAAAACAGGTTTTGCAGCTGTTTGAGCTAAGATTTCCAAGTTATTCACATAATGAAAACCTATACTTTGTTTCGGTCGAGTTCCCCATTCAAATGCATGTAACAGTGAGAAACGCACTGTCTTGGCGAAAGAAAGCGTTTTTGTACAACTTCATAGAAATAGCTGTAACTTTTGATAGAAGACTCGGATACACATCTTTATGGCTTTATCTTATAGAACTCAAGGTTCCCGTGCTGGGAAAACAGGTTTTGCAGCTGTTTGAGCTAAGATTTCCAAGTTATTCACATAATGAAAACCTATACTTTGTTTCGGTCGAGATCCCCATTCAAATGCATGTAACAGTGAGAAACGCACTGTCTTGGCGAAAGAAAGCGTTTTTGTACAACTTCATAGAAATAGCTGTAACTTTTGATAGAAGACTCGGATACACATGTTTATGGCTTTATCTTATAGAACTCAAGGTTCCCGTGCTGGGAAAACAGGTTTTGCAGCTGTTTGAGCTAAGATTTCCAAGTTATTCACATAATGAAAACCTATACTTTGTTTCGGTCGAGTTCCCCATTCAAATGCATGTAACAGTGAGAAACGCACTGTCTTGGCGAAAGAAAGCGTTTTTGTACAACTTCATAGAAATAGCTGTAACTTTTGATAGAAGACTCGGATACACATGTTTATGGCTTTATCTTATAGAACTCAAGGTTCCCGTGCTGGGAAAACAGGTTTTGCAGCTGTTTGAGCTAAGATTTCCAAGTTATTCACATAATGAAAACCTATACTTTGTTTCGGTCGAGTTCCCCATTCAAATGCATGTAACAGTGAGAAACGCACTGTCTTGGCGAAAGAAAGCGTTTTTGTACAACTTCATAGAAATAGCTGTAACTTTTGATAGAAGACTCGGATACACATGTTTATGGCTTTATCTTATAGAACTCAAGGTTCCCGTGCTGGGAAAACAGGTTTTGCAGCTGTTTGAGCTAAGATTTCCAAGTTATTCACATAATGAAAACCTATACTTTGTTTCGGTCGAGTTCCCCATTCAAATGCATGTAACAGTGAGAAACGCACTGTCTTGGCGAAAGAAAGCGTTTTTGTACAACTTCATAGAAATAGCTGTAACTTTTGATAGAAGACTCGGATACACATGTTTATGGCTTTATCTTATAGAACTCAAGGTTCCCGTGCTGGGAAAACAGGTTTTGCAGCTGTTTGAGCTAAGATTTCCAAGTTATTCACATAATGAAAACCTATACTTTGTTTCGGTCGAGTTCCCCATTCAAATGCATGTAACAGTGAGAAACGCACTGTCTTGGCGAAAGAAAGCGTTTTTGTACAACTTCATAGAAATAGCTGTAACTTTTGATAGAAGACTCAGACAAACATGTTTATGGCTTTATCTTATAGAACTCAAGGTCTCCGTGCTGGGAAAACAGGTTTTGCAGCTGTTTGAGCTAAGATTTCCAAGTTATTCACATAATGAAAACCTATACTTTGTTTCGGTCGAGTTCCCCATTCAAATGCATGTAACAGTGAGAAACGCACTGTCTTGGCGAAAGAAAGCGTTTTGTACAACTTCATAGAAATAGCTGTAACTTTTGATAGAAGACTCAGACACACATGTTTATGGCTTTATCTTATAGAACTCAAGGTTCCCGTGCTGGGAAAACAGGTTTTGCAGCTGTTTGAGCTAAGATTTCCAAGTTATTCACATAATGAAAACCTATACTTTGTTTCGGTCGAGTTCCCCATTCAAATGCATGTAACAGTGAGAAACGCACTGTCTTGGCGAAAGAAAGCGTTTTTGTACAACTTCATAGAAATAGCTGTAACTTTTGATAGAAGACTCGGATACACATCTTTATGGCTTTATCTTATAGAACTCAAGGTTCCCGTGCTGGGAAAACAGGTTTTGCAGCTGTTTGAGCTAAGATTTCCAAGTTATTCACATAATGAAAACCTATACTTTGTTTCGGTCGAGATCCCCATTCAAATGCATGTAACAGTGAGAAACGCACTGTCTTGGCGAAAGAAAGCGTTTTTGTACAACTTCATAGAAATAGCTGTAACTTTTGATAGAAGACTCGGATACACATGTTTATGGCTTTATCTTATAGAACTCAAGGTCTCCGTGCTGGGAAAACAGGTTTTGCAGCTGTTTGAGCTAAGATTTCCAAGTTATTCACATAATGAAAACCTATACTTTGTTTCGGTCGAGATCCCCATTCAAATGCATGTAACAGTGAGAAACGCACTGTCTTGGCGAAAGAAAGCGTTTTTGTACAACTTCATAGAAATAGCTGTAACTTTTGATAGAAGACTCGGATACACATGTTTATGGCTTTATCTTATAGAACTCAAGGTTCCCGTGCTGGGAAAACAGGTTTTGCAGCTGTTTGAGCTAAGATTTCCAAGTTATTCACATAATGAAAACCTATACTTTGTTTCGGTCGAGTTCCCCATTCAAATGCATGTAACAGTGAGAAACGCACTGTCTTGGCGAAAGAAAGCGTTTTTGTACAACTTCATAGAAATAGCTGTAACTTTTGATAGAAGACTCGGATACACATGTTTATGGCTTTATCTTATAGAACTCAAGGTTCCCGTGCTGGGAAAACAGGTTTTGCAGCTGTTTGAGCTAAGATTTCCAAGTTATTCACATAATGAAAACCTATACTTTGTTTCGGTCGAGATCCCCATTCAAATGCATGTAACAGTGAGAAACGCACTGTCTTGGCGAAAGAAAGCGTTTTTGTACAACTTCATAGAAATAGCTGTAACTTTTGATAGAAGACTCGGATACACATGTTTATGGCTTTATCTTATAGAACTCAAGGTTCCCGTGCTGGGAAAACAGGTTTTGCAGCTGTTTGAGCTAAGATTTCCAAGTTATTCACATAATGAAAACCTATACTTTGTTTCGGTCGAGTTCCCCATTCAAATGCATGTAACAGTGAGAAACGCACTGTCTTGGCGAAAGAAAGCGTTTTTGTACAACTTCATAGAAATAGCTGTAACTTTTGATAGAAGACTCGGATACACATGTTTATGGCTTTATCTTATAGAACTCAAGGTTCCCGTGCTGGGAAAACAGGTTTTGCAGCTGTTTGAGCTAAGATTTCCAAGTTATTCACATAATGAAAACCTATACTTTGTTTCGGTCGAGTTCCCCATTCAAATGCATGTAACAGTGAGAAACGCACTGTCTTGGCGAAAGAAAGCGTTTTTGTACAACTTCATAGAAATAGCTGTAACTTTTGATAGAAGACTCGGATACACATGTTTATGGCTTTATCTTATAGAACTCAAGGTTCCCGTGCTGGGAAAACAGGTTTTGCAGCTGTTTGAGCTAAGATTTCCAAGTTATTCACATAATGAAAACCTATACTTTGTTTCGGTCGAGATCCCCATTCAAATGCATGTAACAGTGAGAAACGCACTGTCTTGGCGAAAGAAAGCGTTTTTGTACAACTTCATAGAAATAGCTGTAACTTTTGATAGAAGACTCGGATACACATGTTTATGGCTTTATCTTATAGAACTCAAGGTTCCCGTGCTGGGAAAACAGGTTTTGCAGCTGTTTGAGCTAAGATTTCCAAGTTATTCACATAATGAAAACCTATACTTTGTTTCGGTCGAGTTCCCCATTCAAATGCATGTAACAGTGAGAAACGCACTGTCTTGGCGAAAGAAAGCGTTTTTGTACAACTTCATAGAAATAGCTGTAACTTTTGATAGAAGACTCGGATACACATGTTTATGGCTTTATCTTATAGAACTCAAGGTTCCCGTGCTGGGAAAACAGGTTTTGCAGCTGTTTGAGCTAAGATTTCCAAGTTATTCACATAATGAAAACCTATACTTTGTTTCGGTCGAGTTCCCCATTCAAATGCATGTAACAGTGAGAAACGCACTGTCTTGGCGAAAGAAAGCGTTTTTGTACAACTTCATAGAAATAGCTGTAACTTTTGATAGAAGACTCGGATACACATGTTTATGGCTTTATCTTATAGAACTCAAGGTTCCCGTGCTGGGAAAACAGGTTTTGCAGCTGTTTGAGCTAAGATTTCCAAGTTATTCACATAATGAAAACCTATACTTTGTTTCGGTCGAGTTCCCCATTCAAATGCATGTAACAGTGAGAAACGCACTGTCTTGGCGAAAGAAAGCGTTTTTGTACAACTTCATAGAAATAGCTGTAACTTTTGATAGAAGACTCAGACAAACATGTTTATGGCCTTATATTATAGAACTCAAGGTCTCCGTGCTGGGAAAACAGGTTTTGCAGCTGTTTGAGCTAAGATTTCCAAGTTATTCACATAATGAAAACCTATACTTTGTTTCGGTCGAGTTCCCCATTCAAATGCATGTAACAGTGAGAAACGCACTGTCTTGGCGAAAGAAAGCGTTTTGTACAACTTCATAGAAATAGCTGTAACTTTTGATAGAAGACTCAGACAAACATGTTTATGGCTTTATCTTATAGAACTCAAGGTTCCCGTGCTGGGAAAACAGGTTTTGCAGCTGTTTGAGCTAAGATTTCCAAGTTATTCACATAATGAAAACTATACTTTGTTTCGGTCGAGTTCCCCATTCAAATGCATGTAACAGTGAGAAACGCACTGTCTTGGCGAAAGAAAGCGTTTTTGTACAACTTCATAGAAATAGCTGTAACTTTTGATAGAAGACTCGGATACACATGTTTATGGCTTTATCTTATAGAACTCAAGGTTCCCGTGCTGGGAAAACAGGTTTTGCAGCTGTTTGAGCTAAGATTTCCAAGTTATTCACATAATGAAAACCTATACTTTGTTTCGGTCGAGTTCCCCATTCAAATGCATGTAACAGTGAGAAACGCACTGTCTTGGCGAAAGAAAGCGTTTTTGTACAACTTCATAGAAATAGCTGTAACTTTTGATAGAAGACTCGGATACACATGTTTATGGCTTTATCTTATAGAACTCAAGGTCTCCGTGCTGGGAAAACAGGTTTTGCAGCTGTTTGAGCTAAGATTTCCAAGTTATTCACATAATGAAAACCTATACTTTGTTTCGGTCGAGTTCCCCATTCAAATGCATGTAACAGTGAGAAACGCACTGTCTTGGCGAAAGAAAGCGTTTTTGTACAACTTCATAGAAATAGCTGTAACTTTTGATAGAAGACTCGGATACACATGTTTATGGCTTTATCTTATAGAACTCAAGGTTCCCGTGCTGGGAAAACAGGTTTTGCAGCTGTTTGAGCTAAGATTTCCAAGTTATTCACATAATGAAAACCTATACTTTGTTTCGGTCGAGTTCCCCATTCAAATGCATGTAACAGTGAGAAACGCACTGTCTTGGCGAAAGAAAGCGTTTTTGTACAACTTCATAGAAATAGCTGTAACTTTTGATAGAAGACTCGGATACACATGTTTATGGCTTTATCTTATAGAACTCAAGGTTCCCGTGCTGGGAAAACAGGTTTTGCAGCTGTTTGAGCTAAGATTTCCAAGTTATTCACATAATGAAAACCTATACTTTGTTTCGGTCGAGATCCCCATTCAAATGCATGTAACAGTGAGAAACGCACTGTCTTGGCGAAAGAAAGCGTTTTGTACAACTTCATAGAAATAGCTGTAACTTTTGATAGAAGACTCGGATACACATGTTTATGGCTTTATCTTATAGAACTCAAGGTTCCCGTGCTGGGAAAACAGGTTTTGCAGCTGTTTGAGCTAA